>NC_137460.1:151380996-152061448 GCF_964235325.1 Thermobia domestica | reverse complement strand
TCAACATCACCATCTCCTTTAGCCTAGCCGGCATAACCGTGGGACGTAAAACTCAAAAATTTCATTTTATTTTTTAAGACACTAGAGAGGACTACCTCCATAACATGATGACACTATCTAATGATCACAATGAAAGCTACGAACTTATCCGGCTATCCGGCTATTAGCACAGCAACTGTGTTAAATTACATTGTAGTCTTGACGCCTATAATATAGTATACATGAATATAATACCCATTAGGAACCTAATATTTTTCTAGTGCAGCATATATTTACCTTAAATTTACGAATGAACGAGTATATACGGAGAAGGGTATACGCTATATTTTTGAGAACGGTCCAGCGTATACCTCAGAAAACTTCTAGCGTTAATTTATTGGTAATACTACATAAACAAAAAGATTTAAAACGGAGCGACCTGTAAATATTAAGCAACAGAGCTGAAATTAAGCAAGTAAATAGGTTATGGCTAGAGGAAAAAATAAGCCTTGTGGACTATTATTTTGAACAAGTTGAATTTTTGCATTTGATTTTGGACCACCCTAATGTTACATGTATCGTTAAAAAAAAATAATCCTATTCTTTCTAAAATTATTTATGTAGATCAAACAAGGAACAGAAAGAAGTAAAATTCGTCCTTATCCGTTTGTATTTCAGCTGCTATTTGTTCCTTTCGTTTTGTAGAAAAATCAAAGTACAGAATTGTGCAGGAAAATTGCTTTTGAGAAAGGAATTAAATGAAGATTGTTTAGAAAATTGAAAGGGAATCACTTGCGGTATCGGCATTTGTGATACTGCAACAATTGCGGTACTTCGAGTATTGACTTTTGTGGTATTGGGACATTTGCGGTACTATTTGAAATAACTTCTTATTCTCTTTGCTAAGAGAAAATATTTTCGAGTGTTCAGTTACAGGATAAGCACGCAGTATCAACTGCTACACAACGACCAAATTTTATAACATTGGTGTAGCTAGCACTTTGTTTTAGGGGAAAATAACATGACTGTTTTAGGGGACTCGGGTTTTTGCATACTAAAAGCAGACTAAAAATCTTCTTTCAGAATATGAAACCATTATTAACTCACATACATACATACAAACTTTTCTCAGAACACTAAGAACATGTAAACTCAAATATAAGGATCAATTATACAGAAAAGTGAAAAGAAAAACATTTACTAGGATACATGGTAGACACATCCGAAAGATGTAAACAAATGCTTGTTTGTGATTGGCCAAAACTGGAAAATGTAAACAAATTCTTATCTCTCATTGGTCAAATGCCTGTCCATAATATTTAAAGGAAACTTCTAGAAATGTTTATATTTCTGTTTTCTTTCATAGCTTTCATTAACACTTTTCCAAGAACTACAGATAATTATGATGGATAGATTGAGACAACTTACAATCACAATAATAAAAACAATAAACAACGTAGCCTCTATTCTGGAAGAAACAATAATTACTCCAACTTTTGAATGTGTACCATTTTCCTCAAGAATTTCTTGACATCTTTTGAGGATACATAATCAGTTAATGCTTTTTCTATTCTTCCGTCCAATTCTATGTACGCTTGTTGTCTACGTTTCCCTTCAATGTTTAAAGGTCTTCTTTGATACAGCTAGCTGCTGTACACAGCCTCATTTTTTAGATACTTCTAAACAACACACTTAGGAGTTCATTTACTTATTAATGATTTGATTCTGTAATTCCACCTTCAACAGCATTATTCGTTCTGTGCTCTTGATTCGAGTAGTTTCACATGAATATGTCAATACCAGTATTATTTAACCGGCATTATTTCTTAATCACTGTTCTGCAAGATAATCTAAAAACCTAAAGTCTTTCGTGATGTGATGCATCTTCGATAATGGAAAGCCACCCAATAGCAATATCATCTACAGGGAGAAATGGTAGGGCAAAAGAAATTCTGAGGCGGAGCCTCACCTCTGGAACTGATTTATAGTTGAGTCCTAATTCCTGAACCTTCCTCCACAAGCACTGATTAAAATGGAACTTACACCAAGTAATGTGCGTTTCCTGGAACAGTGTTCTTCGAGATGTTATTGCTTTTTGCTCGAAACGTAATTTGCTTAATTTCGGATTCCAATCATAATATTAACCATCACCAAACTGAAAAACTCTGATATCTCTTACTATCTCTTGCTGGTAAAAGGACGAAGATCCAAGGGACAATATTTGTTTTCTTCAAGATATGTTCCCGTTCTTGAAATTTCAATATTGTCTGTACTGAAAACCCTGATGAGAAACGCATGGTTTCTTAGATGTTTCGATTATTGTGATAGTTTCCATTAAGCAGCCCGCGTGATCTCCTCTTATATATTCATGACCTACTAAAATCAGCCAAACAGAATGAATCACATATATTAGGCTGTTGCATCTGCATACCCAACCTCCTTATTAATGTATTCATTCTAATTTAGATTAACGGGGCTGAAACGGATGATTTCGGCGCACGTTCCACGGTGTGTATCGCAAATGTCCTACTGTTTAAGGGAAAGTTTTGAACAGTACCGCAAATATCCCAGAAAAACTGGTGTTCTGGTTTTACCGCAAATGTCCTGATACCTAGAAAACTAATGAGTTCAAGCAATGACCATCCGGATTCTCTAAGATTTAAGTACAGATAAGAGGGTATATAATGGAAAAGCATTCTACGTAAAAATATTGAAGCCATTGAAGAACCTTATACACAGCAGGGAACAGTAACATCTGCATTAATTGAAGATATACACCGTGTATATACTTGAGAAACTCGGCACTACATGATGAATTATTTACAACAGTACCAGTGTTGTCAACGGCTTGAGCGGATCGGATCACGGCTCAGTAACCACCGAGCCGAGCCGAAAAGTGAGCCAAGGAAAGAATATCATTAGAAAATTAACAGGCATCATAAAAAAATGAATTTGTTAGCAAGTGTGAACCGGAGGTTTTAATATTTTATTCCATTTAGAACATACATAAGTATAAATTAACTAAACAAGCAACTGAAAAGTTCTTCCTCCGAAAGAACATTTTACAAGCAAATGAAGAAAGTGATGAAGTGAGAAAATTAAAAGTTCTGGAAAGAAATTCTGATTGACAAACGCAACTGGATTAGGCCAACTGGGGATACAACTTAAGGAAAAAAAAGAAAAATGAAATCTTTGAGTTTTACGTCCGACGGTTATGCTAAAGGGGGTTGGTATGATGAGTAATGAATGAAGTGGGAGAACCCCGAGGAAACCCACGCACACGGTGTTTGTCCACCACAAAGTTCACATGAAGGTGGCTGGGATTGAACCCGGAACTCCAAGCACCAGAGGTGAACGCTCTACCACTGAGCCACCGGGGCCCTTAAGGAAAAGGAAAGAAAAGCGCACCACAGACAATAACTCTAGAGTTGTGGGGAAAGTTGTCCAAATAGACTTTTCTTTTTATTTACATTTAAAAAGAAATAAAATATATTTCCATGACGGAATAAAATTCCACTAATATAATAGACATCTAAATTAGAAATACCAAAAGACAGCTGAAAGTAAGGAGAAAACAGCAATTTCACATCAGGTTCCAAAGAGAATACACAACAGGAAGCGAGTAAGCAGACAACAGCGTTACTTCTCGTGTGGTTCTGTCCCGAGCGAGTGTCAAAGGTGACGTCATTGCACGAGTAGGACAGAAACGCGTTCAGTGATGAACTTACCAAGGCAGTAACTACTGTATTTACTCCACGGAGTCCGACACTCTATAAAGTGCCTTTTATCTATACAGGATTATGCGCGATCAACATTATAACCAGTGTGCGAATTAGATAATCTATATTGGGGGGGATAAAATTAGGCCAAAGGACATAGTCTAAAGGTTCAAATTTCAAAATGAGACAATAAATGCCTTACCCCCATATATATATATATATATATATATATATATATATGTGTGTGTGTGTGTGTGTGTGTGTGTGTGACATCTGTAATAAATAAGAGATTTATTAATTTAATAAATCTACCGACAATAACTATGCACATATATATTGTCTGACATACACACACCCCACTAAACCTTTCTGAACGTGTTTTAATGTTGTACTCACTCTTGTTCCCGTAGCTCTCTAAGGTTTATTTAGTTAATAATTCGCCTCGAGCGATGATCACAAGCATATGTTAATTTTTCCACTCATATTGAAAGCTTCCACTTTGCATTAATACCTACAGGTTGCGGAAAGAAACCTACTTCAGTCTTGTGAAAACCACTAAAATTATTAGTTAAACCGGACATTTATTATTATTATTATTATTATTATTTTTTAAGAAAATCTAGATATTAGCCTATCAAATAAGAAATGGATTGTTGCTGGTCCCGATTTCTCACATCAAGGTCAAATCGAAGGCCAAATGTTTAAAATCTCTCAATTCAAATTCGAGCTTGTGCTTCTACTTCCCGCTAAAGCTGTGCTCATCACGACTTTTTTTCTCCAAATATCGATTCCGTGATGGGCACAGGAAGTCAACACTTAAAAATTACTTTACTGTTAGGTTGAAGATGAGTTGATTCACTATGGGCTACGTTATTCAAATAAAGTAAAACATTACACTGAAGTTTTTCAGACAACATTAATTGCGTGGACAGCAAACTGTACAGCGAAAAGATGGAAAAATGAAGGGTTAACTTAAAAAAAAAAAAAAAAAAAAAACGCTTCAGTTTAAATGCTTATACAGACACGGACAATGACACGGAGAACCAGTCGTATTAACAAATGCTGAAACAAATCTTGAATTATTCGCTTATTCACCTAAAAATCACCTTCATTAACATGTCTGGTCACTAGGAGCGTATCCCCCAGCGTGTACGTTAACATATACTTACGAGAGAATACCTATATCTCAGATTTTGAGTACAGTTTCAAAAGTTCATTTCCGTAAACTGTAAAAGCAGTGATTACTATGCTAATTATCACAAATTAAATGCAACTTTTGAGTTGCATACACACAACCTACTAGGGAATGAAGACCATGTGCTAACAAAGAGTACACTGGAAAATGAAATAACATGTTATAACAAAAATTAAAATAAGATGATAATCGATACAAATATAGAGGATGAATATGACATATCCGAACTTCGCCAAGTATGGTAGAAGAAGCTATTTGTTTACTTCTTCTTGGCCAACCGCTAAGAACATTTATAAATCTATATGTGGCTTTGTTATACGCAATTAGTACATTCAAATTCACAAACGATGTCGAACTGAAGGGTACGAAGGTACACTTGCAAGTAACAACCGTAGTCATAATAATATAGTTCTACTAAACAACGTTGAAAATAGGGGGTAATTAGGTGGTAAGTAGAAATGACCAAAACTGAACAGTTTACATCGATCATTTCGAAATACAGCTAGAAGATTAAATTTACAAGAAATAACAAAAATCAGTGAAATTTGGAGTTATACTAAGCATAGTTTGAGGGGGAAAGCGAGCATCCCTGGTGGGGATACTTCAGCTGACTTCTTTGGGGGGGAACAAAATGTAATTGAGGGGGAAAATCCCCCTCATCCCCCCCGGTAATTCGCACCCTGATTATAACTGTTACATTTTTCATTCTCTGTTGCAAGAAAATAATTGACATAAGGATAGGACCTGTACTTAAACGAAAAATTACATAAACGGTCTGGTAGTTTTAGATAGAACGATCCGTCAACTGGAGGTGGGGTAAGTTCTCAAACATTTAAATATACGACGTCTTATGTAGGTGCACTACGCAACCAGTTACTAGAGAACAAGCCCCGAAGTAAGACTGGTATCAAAACGAGACAATACGAGACTACTTACAGTATTAGTCCCCTTTCAATCGACAAATAGCTATCTCACAAGTAAACCTTACGTTTGGGTGAATCGAGTTGCTGACTGAGACACATATGAGAAAGTAATACTGAATGTGGTCAGTACTTCAGTGAAGTTGTAGGTGCGAAGCTCCAGGGGTTTAGGAGATACAGCTACCAGAACATTACATGGAAGTACAGAATAGTCTTCATACGGTTGGAGGTAAAAGCCCTGTAGGACCTCTTGTAACGATAAAAGGTGAATAACAAATATATGGGTACATATTAGGACTAGGGGGAAGTCATATAGTAAGGGTATACCTGACGGCGGCCATCTTGAAATCCGCCATATTGAATTAAGGTTAAGTTTTTAAAATAGGAATAGGGTCATGTGATACATGATTTAAGGCGCAAATTTAATCAGAAGAACAATGGTGACGTTAATTTTGATTTACACGCAATTGGTACAAAGTTACAGGGAAATTAAATATTGTTGCAGCATATGTATTATTCCTTTACCTCACCTTCTAAATTTTGTGTTAATGATAATAATTAAATAAAAAGCAGGTGGATAAATATTAGGTCTATTGTAAGAGTTGCCTTGATGGCGGCCATGTTCAATTCCGCCATTTTGAATTAGACAAAAGTTTTAAACAAAACGCATAACATTGACAAAACGAAAAGACATTAATATAAAACCATTCTCTGACACACACAGCCATTAATCTTACCCTTTCACAAAAAAAAAAAAAAAAAAAAAAAACAGCATAGCAACAAACCAGAGAGATGTTGTCGTGTGTGCGTGGCACAGACAAGGTTAGCAATACTACAGTGAGGACATGAGCGAGCGAGAGATAGATGTGAAACGATACAAGAAAAACAACCAAATAGCATGCAAGTACAGCATCAAACAACTAACATTGTAACGCCACCATTGTATTTCTGATTAACTTCTAGCCCGAAGTCATCTATTGCATTACTGTATTCCTATTTAATTTTGTGCTGGTTAATGATAAAGCAAAAATTGTTATACCGTTGGATTTATGGTAAAATTTGCTATTAATAAGGTGTCACTGTTATGCGTTTTGTTTAAAACTTTTGTCTAATTCAAAATGGCGGATTCGAACATGTCCGCCATCAAGACAACTCTTACCATAGACCTAATATTTATCCACCTGCTTTTTATTTAATTATTATCATTAACACAAAATTTAGAAGGTGAGGTAAAGGAATAATACATATGCTGCAACAATATTTAATTTCTCTGTAACTTTGTACCAATTGCGTGTAAATCAAAATTAACGTCACCATTGTTCTTCTGATTAAATTTGCGCCTTAAATCATGTATCACATGACCCTATTCCTATTTTAAAAACTTAACCTTAATTCAATATGGCGGATTTCAAGATGGCCGCCGTCAGGTATATCCTTACTATATGACTTCCCCCTAGTCCTAATATGTACCCATATATTTGTTATTCACCTTTTATCGTTACAAGAGGTCTTACAGAGCTTTTACCTCCAACTGTATGAAGACTATTCTGTACTTCTATGTGATGTTCTGGTAGCTGTATCTCCTAAACCCCTGGAGCTTCGCACCTACAATTTCACTGAAATACTGACCACATTTAGTACTACTTTCTCATATGTGTCTCAGTCAGCAACTCGATTCACCCAAACGTAAGGTTTACTTGTCAGTCTCGTCTCGATAGTTCCGAAGTAAATTGTGTGAAATTATTGCACACTAAATTCGACAGTAGATTAATAAAATATACCTCCAAAAGTTCTCCCTATTACTTCAGAATATATCCTGGATGCACCATTTTCTACTAGATAAAGTATGAATTAGCAATTCATATACAATATTCAAAAATGCATATGTCTATTTCCATTAAATATAACCATTAGATATATTTGAGATTAGTTTTCCCAGTAGAATACGTATTTGAATCGGAATGAAATAGTACGAATCCATTTCCAGCAGGAGCAACTGAATAAACTTGCCGCTAACGAAGAATAAAGCCTTGGGCTTTCTTGGTATCTGGAGTGTCATTATTCACTTCAGCGACCCCGAAAACTATTGAATAGACACTCATATCTTTCAATTACGAATTTTTAGGACGTCGAAAGCTTTGGATTTAACGTTAATATCGTTCATTTTCGATTATTTTTATATGTTCCTGTGTCTCCCATAATAGAACTAGAGGTGATACGGGTTTCGATTCCCGTCAGGAGTCGTGTGGTTCGGGTTCCACGTTAAGTCGTAGATGCACGTCTTGTATAGAGTAGTAGCTGAAAGACACGCTGAACTCTATATCACCTCACCTCGTGAGATATTCTACGTTTGCATAATTTCTAAACCACTTTTCTTTCTTTCAATCTCCTCCTTCCTCTTAGGACACGCATAGGTTCAAACCGAAACATTCTTCACGGTTGGAGGACCATGGGCGGCGATTAGGGGGGGCAAAGGGGGGCAGTTGCCCCCCCACTTTTCTGAAATGACCTATTAATGTATATAGTTTCAACCAGGGAAATTTGTATATTAACATTGATATACAAATATTCAGATCATGTCTTGCCCCCCCACTTTTAACGTCCAATCGCCGCCACTGTGGAGGACGCAAGGCTACTGTACCATACTGTACAACCCTTATAGGACTAGGTGGTGAGTTGCGCAGTTTGAGTAGCACGCACGAATAAACCACGCTTACATTTATTATATATAATTAATAAAATCTCATATTAGGACTTACTCTGCACGTCAAACTTTTAACATATGCGACTTTTTAAATTCTGATCTTCTTCTTCTGCTTTATTATTATTATTATTATTATTATTATTATTATTATTATTATTATTGCAATAGCTATATGAAGCAATTATCTCGGCAAACTTGGTTAATACACACCATTCAGCAACCAGTAGTTGTAGAAATCTTGCTTTTCCAGCAGAAGTTGTTAGCTCAATCGGTAGAGCGCTGAGCCATGGATTCAAGGGTTGCGAGTTCGAATCTAGTCCAAGTCAAAAGATTTTTTTCCTTATATAATTCTTGAAATGGGAATGTTTCTCTCTTCACCTTTATCTCGTAAATCTGAATAGGGATCTTTGGATGTGAAAGAAAAAGTATACTAGAATATAAGAAAAGAGAGGTAAATTACATGATACCCTTTGCAATTTTTAACTATATTTTCACCTATCTATGACGTTTCTAAAAAGTTCAGACTTCTAGACCTCCTTTTCGCTCTCTTATGTGACCTTTAACTAATTTCTACAGTTACTTAGTGAATCACATATACATATATTACAGATGTCGTATCTCTTTCTCTTCTCTCTACATCATGTCTGGAGATGAATGTTTTGACAATAGGTTACAAACACGATTTTAAAAAATAATACGATCTGCGATATCAGTGATACATATTGTGGTGTTTAACTTAACATATAAAACAATAAATAGAAAAACTGAGAATACGAATCTTTTCGTGCACTAATGCTTCAATAACAGTGAACTGATGCTTCAAATCTGTGTCTTTACTCCCTTCACCTATGTTAATTCCCTAGTCAAAATAAAAACTCTTCAAAATTAATCACAAATTCTTATACAACCATCCCTTCCTTGGAGTACTGCGCGGTCACATACCCGTCACTGCGATGTAAAGGCACTTATGGCGACGAGGATACATTGGTGCACCCCTTTCAATTTTTGGGAGAGTTACGTACCTTGGCCCGCCCCTAAATTTTGGAATCTTTTGATTTAAGCATTCGGTATTATAGTACAGAACCTCAATATGTATCATGATAAATTTGGATGGTCCACATCGTTCACTTTCATGGGTACGTAATTGCCAAAATATAAAATAAGCAATACGTTGTACCACGTGTTTGGTATTTTGGCCCAGTTTATCCTCTTGGATGAGGTCCTATTACCTTATATGATTATATGGTTATGCATTATGGGTATATTGATGCACCCCTTTAATTTTGGAAATTGCCCAATTTAAACATTTGGTATAATAGTATAAGACCGTAATATATATTACTATAAATATACTAATACTATAAATTACGTAATATATATTACTATTGGGTGGTCCACATCATTCCCTTTCATGGGTAAAGAACTACCAAAAAATCAAATTTCGGAGGTTATTGACCCCTTTGATAAGGATTTAGCACGTTATATGGGTATGTACAGAGGTTTATTACCTTTATATGTTTATGTGCCCTTTTAAATTTGGGAATTATCAAATATCAAAATTCGGTAAACGTTTTTCTAGGATCCATTGTAAATGTTGGTGTTCCTTTTATAGCCAAATACTCAAATTTTGAAGTTTTTTGACCTATATTTTTGATACGGCTTTATTATTGAATAACTACAGGATTTATTACTTTTTCATAAGACACAGGTGTATTTGTGTACCAATCTTAAATTTTGGGATGGGTACATTTCTTATTGTCATACCAATAATTGGTAATTGTTCTTAAAATTGGATAGTATCTCATTCATTGGGTAAATCATTGTCAAATATGAGTATGATCACGTGATCAGTTATTGACCTATGATGGGATTAGGTGTTCAGGACATTGGTACATTGAAATTTTGTAGGATAATTTGAGAATTGTCAAATGAAATTGCGTCATTGGTTTTGATTATTATCTCCAAATATAAACGTAAGCAATACGATGTACCACGTGATTGACCTTGATGAGGTAGTGTACAGGGATTCATTTCCTTTGTTGTGGTACTTCTTAAGTTTGAGTACACGTTTCTAGACAACAGTTGGTTCTGCTAAGATAAACAATTGACGGACATTATTGACTTTATTGAACATATAATGATATGATTTAATTCTAAGACTTAAGTATATCAAGAGAAGTATTCTTTAAATTTGGGAATTGTGATAAACAGAATTTTAATATAAGGCGCGAAATTTGAAACAATACATTGAACTTTAGTCACAGCTCATAGTCTAAGATCATTTGTGGTGATCAGTGGCGTATTTACGATTTTGTTTCGGGAGGGGCTTTGCTAACTTTCGGGGGGGGGGGGCTTTGCCTGAAAATATGAAAATTCCGCAAGATATTTCATATACTTTACTATAGTAAGTAAGATTTCGGGGGGGGCTTAAGCCCGGAAGCCCCCCTAAATACACCACTGGTGGTGATTGATTTGACTTTGAGCTTTAGAAATCTGATAGCTAACCGTATTGAATCTTATGACTCATAGTCTTAAGGGAATACATGCTACAACACTTGCAAAGTTATTGTTGATGCAATTTGATTGGTTGATCACTATCTTTCGTGCAATCTGATTGGCTGATCACTATCTTTCGTGCAATCTGATTGGTTGATGATTTTCAAATTTTTGCTTCTTTCAGTTTTGTTTCGTTTAACATTGAAAAAGTTTTTGAAATTTTCGTTTGAAAATTTTTTGTTTGAAAATTTTTGTTTGAAACTTTGGTTTGACATTTTTTAGTTTAAAAATTTTTGTTTTGAAATTTTTGTTTGAAAAATTTTTTGTTTGAAATTTTATCGTTTCAAATTCTTTGTGTTTGAATTTTTTGTTTCCAATTTTTTTGTTTAAAATTTTTTGTTTGAAATTTTGTTTCAAGATTTTTGTTTGAAAAATTTTTCGTTTCAAAATTTTGTTTGAATTTTTTCGTTTGACATTTTTGTTTGAAATTTTTCGTTTTCCAATTTTTTTTCGTTTCAAAATTTTTTTTTCAAAATTTTGTTTCAAAGTTTTTTGTTCGAAATTTTTGTTTGTAAACTTTTTGTTTGAAACTTTGGTTTGACATTTTTTAAGTTTGTGCGCTCATTAGTAAAGAACCGGAACTGTTTAGAACAAAAACATCTGGCAACATTGTTTATCATGGTGCAGCAGCACACGTCAGAACATGGGGTTGTACTTGAAATGAAAAAACACAAATCATTGAAATGGATCATTTTATTACACTGCACTGGTTAATTACATACAACCATACCAGATAGAGGATCCGCATATTGTCGATACAATGTATTTTGAACTTCTTGCACTAGTTTGTCTTTAGCGTATAATTTTAATTCCAATTGAAGTCTTTTAAGGTCTATTGCAATATCAATTTGTGGAAACTCAATGTCCATTTGATCACAAATAAACTGTTTATCAATACAGGTATGCACCCACGAACGATGTTGACAACCATCACAACATCTAGATACATGTTGTACAATATGCATGACACATTTTTCAAAATAGTACTTTTTCAGGAATATACTTGTTTTGTTGCACACTTCCACTGCATGTTTAACACACTGGAATACGTTGATGAATTTGTTCCATTCCGTTTGCGTTAGATACACCATGTTGCGAGGGACATGCAATGTATTCTTTTTACGTAACAGCACCATCTTCTCTTCGAGGACTGTACGCAGCACCACTTCATGATTTGAGCCTAATGATTTGACTATGGTCACATTTAGCTCATCATGAAAATAATCATTCATTTGGTCGATTCGTGAACATAATATTTGCCATTCTTTAAAGTTCAGTTGTACACCAAATTGTTCTGCTTTGCCCAATCGAATCACTGGTTCAAATGTTCTAGCACTGATACCAATCATCACATGTTTTGTTTCAAATATATTTATTGGATAATAGCTTGCGAAGATGAATTCTTTATCGTTAGAAGTACACATCTTTCCTGCTGAAACGCACTTGCTCAAATGATTTTGTGGGATGACACTGTATTGGTTGATTTATAGTTATTACTGACGTCAGTGGAAAGAAATGTGCTGACGTTTGAATTCATGATTTCATCGCAGTTGCTGACGTCATGCTGACCAACCAAATTCATCGATCGCATTCTGCATACAACTACGTCTAATGTCAAAGGAATGTGCTGACGTTTGAATTCATGATTTCATCACAATTGCTGACGAATCCGGCTGTTTACTAAATTCAAGTTGATGACTTCGACCCAAGAATCCTTTGTAACATAAAGATACAGATCCAGTATTTAAGAAACGCAGCAGTTCTTCTTGTTTTGATGCTTCCATGGGTAAATATTTTGCTGGTAAAATTATATTATTATCATTTTCAAGCTTCATTACGATTCTTAATCCAAACTTTGTAGGGACTTTTTGGCTAGCTAAGATTCTATAAGGTACATTCTGTTGTAAATCAGTAATCTTGGTAAATTATTTCATCACATCACGTGTGTTTAGAAACTGCAGACAAGTAGCCAAGATGATGTTATCATGAATACTAACTCGAACGATAATTATATATGATGCAAAACTGATGACGTTGCATTATCATGTTCTGACGTGTACTATTGCACCATGTGAACAATGTTGCCAGAGGTTTTTGTTCTAAACAGTTCCGGTTCTTTACTAATGAGTGCACAAACATTTAAAAATGTCAAACCAAACTTTGAAAAAAATTTCAAACAAAAATTTTGAAACAAAAATTTCAAACAAAAATTTCAAAACAAAATTTTCAAACTAAAAATTTCAAACGAAAAAATTTCAAACTAAAGTTTCAAACAAAAAATTTTCATACAAAAATTTTCAAACTAAAAATATCAAACGAAAAAATGTCAAACCAAAGTTTCAAACAAAAGATTTTCAAACAAAAATTTTGAAACAAAAATTTCAAACAAAAATTTCGAAACTAAAATTTTTAAACTAAAAATATCAAACGAAAAAGTGTTAAACCAAAGTTTTAAACAAAAATTTCAAATACTTTTTAAATGTTAAACAAAACAAAACTGAATGCAGCAAAGATTTGAAAATCATCAACCAATCAGATTGCACGAAAGATAGTGATCAGCCAATCAGATTGCACGAAAGATAGTGATCAACCAATCAAATTGCATCAACAATAACTTTGCCAGTGTTGTAGCATGTATTCCCTTAAGACTATGAGTCATAAGATTCAATAAGGTTAGCTATCAGATTTCTAAAGCTCAAGGTCAAATCAATCACCACAAATGATCTTAGACTATGAGCTGTGACTAAAGTTCAAAGTATTGTTTCAAATTTCGCGCCTTATGTTAAAGTTCTGTTTATCACAATTCCCAAATTTAAAGAATACTTCTCTCGATATACCTAAGTCTTAGAATTAATCATATCATTATATGTTCAATAAGGGCAATAATGCCCGTCAATTGTTTACCTCAGTAGAACCAACTGTTTTCTGCAAGTGTGTGTACTCAAACTTAAGAAGTACCACAACAAAGGAAATGAATCCCTGTACACTACCTCATCAAGGTCAATCACGTGGTACATCGTGTTGCTTACGTTTATATTTGGCTGGAATAATCAAAACCAATGACGTAATTTCATTTGACAATTCTCAAATTATCCTACAAAATTTCAATGTACCAATGTCCTGGACTCCTAATCCCATCATAGGTCAATAACTGATCACGTGATCATACTCATATTTGACAATGATTTACCCAATGAATGAGATACTATCCAATTTTAAGAACAATTACCAATTATTGATACGACAATAAGAAATGTACCCGTAACAAAATTTAAGATTGGTACACAAATACACCTGCCTTATGAAAAAGTAATACATTCTGTAATTATTCAATAATAAAGCCGGTCAATAACCTTTAAATTTTGAATATTTGGCCATAAAAGGAACACCAACATCTACAATGGGTCCTAGAAAAACGTTTACCGAATTTTATTTGATAATTCCCAAATTTAAAAGGGCACATAAACATATAAAGGTAATAAACCTCTGTACATACCCATATAACATGCTAAATCCTTATCAAAGGGGTCAATAACCTCCGAAATTTGATTTTTTGGTAGTTCTTTACCCATGAAAGGGAATGATGTGGACCACCCAAATTTATAGTAATATATATTACGGTCTTATACTATTATACTAAATGTTTAAATTGGGCAATTTCCAAAATTAAAGGGGTGGGCCAAGGTATTCCTCCCAATTTTTAAAGGGGTGCATCAATATACCCATGTCTTATAATAGGGAATGGACCAATATACATAACCATATAATCACATAAGGTAATAGGACCTCATCCAAGGGGATAAATTGAGCCAAAAACAAACACGTGGTTGTACTAAAATTTGGCAATTTCGTACCCATGAAAGAGAACGAGGTGAACCATCCAAATTTATCATAATACATGTTAGGGTCCAGTACTATAATACCAAATATATAAAATGAGCAATTTCTAAAATTTAAGGGGTGGGCCAAGGTACCCCTCCCAAATTTTTAAAGGGGTGCACAAATGTGTCTATGTCTTATGATAGGGAATAAAACCCTATACATAACCATATAACCATATAAGATAATAGGACCTCATCCAAGAGGATAAACTGGGCCAAAATACCAAACACGTGGTACAACGTATTGCTTATTTTATATTTTGGCAATTTCGTACCCATGAAAGTGAACGATGTGGACCATCCTAATTTATCATGATACATATTGAGGTCCTGTACTAAAATACCGAATGCTTAAATCAAAAAAAATCCAAAATTTAGGGGCGGGCCAAGGTACGTAACTCTCCCAAAAATTGAAAGGGGTGCACCAATGTACCTATGTCTTACGATAGGGAATGAACACCTATACATGACCATATAACCATATAAGGTGATAAGACCTCATCCAAGGAGATAAATTAGGTCAAAAACCAAACACGTGGTACAACGTATCGCTTACGTTTATATTTTGGCAATTTTGTACCCCTAAAAGGGAACGAGGTGGACCACCCAAATTTATAGTGATCCATGTTAGGGTCCTATACTGTAATACCAAATGTTTAAATTGAGCAATTTCCAAAATTAAAGAGGTGGGCCATGGTACCCCTCCCGGGGGTGTACAAATGTACCTGTCTTATGATAGGAAATGGACCCCCTATACATGACCATATAACCATATAAGGTAATAGGACCTCATCCAAGGGAATAAATTAGGTCAAAAACCAAACACGTGGTTGTACTAAAATTTGACAATTTCGTACCCATGAGAGGGAACGAGATGGACCATCCAAATTTATCATGATACATAGTGAGGTCCTGTACTATGATACCAAATGCTTAAATTGGAGAATTTCTAAAACTGAAGGGGTGAGCCAGGGTACCCCTCCCAAAAATTGAAAGGAGTGCACTAATGTACCTATGTCTTATGATAGGGAATGAACACCTATACATGACCATATAACTATATAAGGTGATAAGACCTCATCCAAGGAGATAAATTAGGTCAAAAACCAAACACGTGGTATAACGTATTGCTTACGTTTATATTTTGACAATTTTGTACCCCTAAAAGGGAGCGAGGTGGACCACCCAAATTTATAGTGATCCGTATTAGCGTTCTATACTATAATACCGAATGTTTAAATTGAGCAATTTCCAAAATTAAAGAGGTGGGCCATGGTACCCCTCCCGGGGGTGTACAAATGTACCTGTCTTATGATAGGAAATGGACCCCTATACATGACCATATAACCATATAAGGTAATAGGACCTCATCTAAGGGAATAAATTAGGTCAAAAACCAAACACGTGGTTGTACTAAAATTTGACAATTTCGTACCCATGAGAGGGAACGAGATGGACCATCCAAATTTATCATGATACATAGTGAGGTCCTGTACTATGATACCAAATGCTTAAATTGGAGAATTTCTAAAATTGAAGGGGTGAGCCAGGGTACCCCTCCCAAAAATTGAAAGGAGTGCACTAATGTACCTATGTCTTATGATAGGGAATGAACACCTATACATGACCATATAACTATATAAGGTGATAAGACCTCATCCAAGGAGATAAATTAGGTCAAAAACCAAACACGTGGTATAACGTATTGCTTACGTTTATATTTTGGCAATTTTGTACCTCTAAAAGGGAACGAGGTGGACCACCCAAATTTATAGTGATCCGTATTAGCGTTCTATACTATAATACCGAATGTTTAAATTGAGCAATTTCCAAAATTAAAGGGGTGGGTCATGGTACCCCTCCCGGGGGTGCACAAATGTACCTATGTCTTATGATAGGGAATGGACCCCTATACATGACCGTGTAACTATATAAGTTAATAGGATCTCATCCAAGGGAATAAATTAGGTCAAAAACCAAACACGTGGTATAACGTATTGCTTACGTTTATATTTTGGCAATTTCGTACCCCTAGAAGGGAACGAGGTGGACAACCCAAATTTATCATGATACATATTAGGGTCCTGTACTATAATACTCAATGTTTAAATTGGGCAATTTCCAAAATTTAGGTGGTGGGCCAAGGTACCCCTTCCAAATTTTTCAAGGGGTGCATCAATATACCCATATGTTATGAAAGCTAATGAACCTTTGTATACGCCCATGTAACCATATAGGGTAATAACACCTCATCGAAGGGGATAAATTAGGTCAAAAACCTCCGAAATATCAATTTTGGCAATTTTTTACTCATGAAAGGGAACGACATAGACCCCCAATACTGATAGAGGTACATACTATGGTCCTAGGCTACCATACCAAATTTTTAGATATGGTAATTTCCAAAATTTAAGGGTGGTGGTCCTAGGTACCCCTGCCAACATTTAGGGGGTGGGCCATGGTACCCCTGCCAAAATTTAGAGGGGGTGGTCCTATGTACCCCTAGATCATTGACTCCGGGCCAAGGTCATTGACCTTTGACTTAAGACGTCACAAAAATTTTTGCTGACAGTCGCGCCAAACGGGACCCCTACTACTCTACGTTGGTTAGTCGATGTCAATTTTCTGTACAGCTGCGGGGGAGGGGGGGGTCAGTGGAAAATGGAAATGACTTCTTAATTTCATAATCGTTCCCTTTCATTAATCATTCATCTCCTAAAACAAATCCTGGAACGACTTCGTGTAATTTCAAAACTATTAGATATTTTGCACTCAGAATGGATGGTAATCAAAATGTGCGCTTAAACAGTGCGTGAAAGTTAATAGACTAAACATATATAAGGTGCATTTTGATATAAAATTATATATATGTAGATCTACAACTAGCAGTATTAGTATATCATAATCTGAAAACGACATAGTCATAATACTACTTGTTTTAGTGACGCCCAGAAATTTTGAAAAGTTATTAAAATAAAACCTAAAATTACGTTTTCAGTCCCCACATTACCAAATACTGAGGTCCCCGGAGCCCCAGAAAATTTTAAAGATGTTAAATAGAAATCCTAAAATTGCGTTTTAGTGTCCCCATTGCCGAAAACTTTCCTGGGGATGACCCCCAGACCCACCCCAAAATAAAATCCTGGCTCCGCCACTATGCATATATTAAATATAGTAAATATCTATAGAACTATAGAATTTCATTCTAATGTACAGTAGAGCGTCGATTATCCGCACGTCGGTCAACCGAACGACCGCTTAACCGAACTGTGTACTCGCTCGCACCTGTTACTCTCCCACCCTACCGTCCATCATCCCCCTTACTCCCAAACCAAGTTTCCCACAGTAGTCGCCGCACTGAACCACCGCTGGCGGAACATTGCTTCTAATGGGGCCTTCATAAGGCGCTGCTGACCGGCCAAGTCGCCATTCGCTGTTTCAACAATCAGCACACTTCTTTTTATGAATAAATTTACTGTACAGTACTTCTTTTTGGCAAATAAACATGTACAGTTCGGTTATCCGAACAAACCAGTTTTCCGAACACCCATGTCCCCCAACTACTTCGGATAATCGACGCTCTACTGTATTAAATACAACAATGTATCAGCAAGCCAATCTAATAAGTTTTGACATGCATTTCGAAGAATTGAACACTTTTTGAAAATATAGGTGATGTAAAAGATACTTCGCCCCACCCTGCAGGCGGGCATGCATACAACAATAATTATACTTTAAGACGTGTTTTAAAAATTTCGCAAAAGCTACCAACAATCGTTATATTGTGGAAAATAAGAGAACGACTCCTTAAATGCGTCATAATTACTATAAATACCATAGTTTGTTTGTCAATTTGGCCTTACACGAGTTGACTTTCGCAAGTTATTTTGCAATTTAAGGTTTAAAAAAAAGGCCCTACTTGCACTGTGTGTTAATATGACTGAATAAAGCATAACACCTGCGTACAACTTCTTATGGAAAGTCGCCGGTTATTAAAGGCGTACTTGAAAATATGAAAGTAATGAAAGTAAATGAATTCATCTTAGGGTGTGTGCAGAGTATTCCTTGTACAGTAAGGGACACTTCTGGATGGTACACCCATATGGAAATTTACGGCAAAAGTGTACCATCCAGAAGTGTCCCTTTCTGTACATAATATCTATTTTTACAACAAAAGTTGTAAACATTGTAACGCACATTAGCAAATAAAAAATTCTAAACAAAAATGCAGTTGCACAGAATAGAATATTAGCTTCAGGTCCTTTAATTCAGGATAATTGTTCAGAATAGGAATCTAGCTCAGCAAAATCGGAGAGAATTATTTTTAGTATTATTATTTTAAAAATGACGTGAATTTATATCACATCGAAAAAATAAATAATTACTCATCTAAAGTTCAAAATGTCCAATACAAATGCGCTAACTAAGGTTTATATAGTAATTAATTATGTAATAAGAAAAGAAGGTAATTCTTACTGTATGATTTATATATGGTCAAATAGAGTTGAATACAAAAATCTAAGCAAGTGACTTTTCGATACAACTGATAGGAATTGAATTACAACAATCTTCAAAATAGATACAAAAATATTAACCTTATATATATATATATATATATATATATATATATATATATATATATATATATATATATATATATATATATATATATATATAACGAACTTACCAATTTACTGTATAAATTGAATAATAGGAGATCTTCCAAAATTCAATAATGAAATACACCACCTTAAATGACCGATTATCACATGTTGATCACAATCAAAATGGTCACTAGTAATGAAACTTACTTCGATATCCTTTTTCTTACTCAAACACACTTCACGATAAGAAGATATATATATATTAACTTCATACTAGGATTTGCTCTATATAACAATTCTGGTAATAACTTCACGATTAATTATACTTAGAATTCTCAAACATTGTAAAGACATTTTCTCCGCCGATTTTTACTTCACTTATTAGGTGATGTTGCACCTTAGCAATTCCGAACTATTATATTTAGCCCAACCCGGAGCTATTCAAACGTAGAACGAGTAGTTCCAAAAATCACCGTTGGCGCTGACAACCAAGCATACGGAGAACATACTAAGCTTCCTCTCGACAGTAGCTGAAAGCACTACAGGGTAGGAAACTAAACCAAATTATCCGGACTCTCGAGAGACCTTTTTTTTTTTTTTAACTACGGAATAGAGATTTAGATCTCTAACCGTTACAACGTAAAAATATAAACTATTGCAGCATTAAATTCAGAAAATATTTTCTTATGGCCGGAAACTTAATACAAACTATTCATTTACTGGTTAAGGAGGGGCCATACCTTCTCTTGTGGAGTCCATGGATGTATATACATGTATTACAATATGTTGTGTGTACTTGACAACCGAAAGTAACAGAGCAATCTTAACGGTAACATAACCACTTGACCGGGGCCCCCGCAAGTATTGGGGACCCCGTGAGCAGAATGACATGTATTAATTACATGTATTAGGAGCAAAATTTACTCATAGGGACAACAACACACTTGTTTGCTCTAGGGTCTAATGTGCTGTTAAAACGGCACTGGAGAATACAGCAGGCGGTAAGCACAGGGCCGCCTTAGGCGCGGGGCCCGATTGGGAGCAATCGGTCCAATCGGCTTAAGGCCGGCCCTGATCTGTGTGCATGGGTTTCCTCAGGATTCTTCCATTTCCCCCACTTTATTCATTCTACCATTGCATTCTTTTCTCATCATCACTGTCTCCTTTAGCCTAGCCGGTATACTGTGGGACGTAAAACTGAAAGAATGCAATGGTGTAATGATAAATACGCAAAGCCCACTTCGTGGGAGCTGGAATCTAATCGGAGACTCCAAGCACCGGAGGTGAATGCTTTACCACTAAGCCACGTTACAAAATGTCAACTGTAACACGTCTTTCTTACCTCAACTATAGGCTTGTTTGAAACATGGAAATTTTAAAACTTTTTTGGGAGAGCTGTTTTATACTTTGATAGGGTCTCTTCTTTGTAAATGTTAATTTACGAAGCTCGAAGTTGATGTCATATAGCCCATCTGTTATTTCTAACCCGTTTCTAATATCCCACAGCAGACTTTCTATAGAGTTAATATACTAGATAATTTATACACTCAGAAGCATGAAATAAAGTGATAATTATAACTTCACATCATATTTGATTCTTAGTCTTAGGCCGCTCCCATAAGAATGCAGAATGATTTGTAATGGACGAACACCGTATGCGTGAGTTTTCTCGGGATTATTCTGTTTCCTACACCTTCTTCAATACACAATTTTTCATTCATTCTCATCATCATCATATCCTTTACCTTACATGACATAAACGTGGGACGTAAAACTGAAATATTTCATTTATTTTTCTTTCGTAAAGTCCAGTTCTTTAGTCGCGTAGCATAACAAAAAACAGAACATTAAGTAACAGTTGGTGATATAAAGGACTTCAATTTATCAATTATATATTATAAATCAATTATATCAATGAGAAAATGCAATTACATCAATTTACTAAGCTATTGCGATATTAAAGATGATTTGTGTTCATATATTTGTAGCTTAATATTCTGTTTGAAAAGCGAGCAGCGCCGTAAGTTATTTTTTTTCTGGGGGAGGGGCAAGCATTAATATTTGGACCCCCTAGAAATGTTGTGTTGGGCCCTTCCGCAAAATTCGACAATAATCCCCTTCTTTCCATCTTTCTCTTACTCTATGTGGGCTCCCCGCAACCTGTGGACCTTCACGCACGCCCCTAGGCCTGTTCCATACATGACAAATTAATTAAGGGACAATATTGACATTTTTTTTACTGAAATAGGCCCACAACTCATTTTTGTTTTATATATCTTTTGTGTGCTGTTTTGTTTATGTAATTGTGTGAACCTGTTTGGTGCTTCATTTATAATTTCATGTTCGTATCGTATATGAAGTACGAAAATTTTGTCTTAAAGTGGGCCCCCCTCGAACGGCGAGGAGCTTCCCTCGGGGGCAATTGCCCCCTGCCCTCACAAGTTACGTCCCTGGCAGTGAGTCTAATGAGACATCTCTCGTCCCTAAGGCGAAAACACTTTAAAAAATGATTCACGGGATCACAAACAGAGGTGCCTGGCAACCCTTCCTTTTTATCCATGCGTTTGTGAATCTTCAAGATAATGAGATCTGATAAGATCGGAATGCAAATGCTGTGGCAAAATCGTGGCAAACAACACCAAAATCGAGTCGTGGCCAACTATACCGTGGCAAACAACACGCCACCATAACGATGCACTAACTCCTGACGTTTACCTCACCTTTGTAGGACAATAATTGTAGAACTCGAAAATTTTCAATTTGGTCCCACAAAAGATATTCACTCCTAAACTTTCATAGCACTAACGTTAGATTTTAGTGTACTAATGGGCACTAACGAAGCACTAATCTTGTGAAACGTTTTGGTAGTATTTGTAATGCGTGCGGGGCTAAATTTAGACACGTGGCACTTTCCATTTTGTAAAATTCTTCCAAATTTAAAAGCACTTATAACTAGAGATGCAAGGGCTCGGAAAAAACCCGGCTTTTTTGGAAAAAAAACTCGGTTTTTTCTGCTTTGCTTTTTTGCTTCGGAAATTTTGGGCTTTTTTCAAAATACTGCTTTAAATTGATAAAACAGACTTTGTATCGCTTCTCTATAACACAAAAAATCATTTAATTAGTGGTTGATGCTGATAATAATATAAAACATCGAAAATAAACTATGAATTTCGAAACAATATTTCAAACAATTTTTCTTCAACATATTTACATTATGAATTCCACAGGATTGACCAATGTATATAATAAGAATTTTTTAACCTCCTATATACAAAAGTAAGCAGAGTTGGCAAGAACCATGGTTGTTTTTGAAAATGCCAAAAACCCGTTTTTTGGGGGATGTTTAAACCAGGCATTTTTGGTTTAAACCAGGCTTTTTTGACTTGATTTTTTGCTTTATGTATTTATATTACATATTCACAGAAATAGCCTAAGTTTGTTTCGCCTTGATGTTATTATGCAACAGCGGGGTTATGCCGGAAGAACTCCCATAAGCTTAAACAAGTACGGCCAGTAAATTTCTTAAGTTGAGAATCTCCCGCCCTAGCCATCGTAAAATCCCGTCATTACTTGAAATGTAAGACAATAACGGGAAAATCCTGTTATTGCTTTGCATGTAAAATTTAAAGGTCAACGTATCATAATCAGTACGCTAAAACTGAGGTATTAAATTACAAATTTAGTACCGGTATGTAGATATAATTGAAAGTCCAATTCAAGCTAATGTTGGAAGCTACGTAGGCAATTGATAAATTTTGCCAATTTCTATCAATATATTTAAGCAATATTGGCTTCTTTATAAAACAACACGCATTTAGGCATGTAGAAATATACAATTTGGTTTGTTTCGTATATTTAGGCTTAACATCCTTACGAAATACCGAGGTTATCAAGGAGAAGACTTTCGCTTAAACTGACATCCGAACCGCTACTTGGGTTACGCATGAAAGAAGGATTGTGGTTCGACCGAGAATTGAACATGGGACACCTTGATTAAAAGGTGAAAGGGAAATAAAACTATTGCAGGTAGTTTGATATCTGGAAACGTTACCATGAAGTTCACACGATTCGCATTTTTCATTCTTTTTATTTTTGTGGTTTAAACCAGTTATTAAAAAAAAAGTTGGTGTAAATCAGCCAACTCTAAAAGTAAACACTTCTTTTTAAAGAATACACAAATAACTAACAAAATAGTATGTAGTATTTTTACTTCAAAATATTCCATACCCTCTTTTTGAAACAAAATAAAATTAAAATAAAACATAAGAGAAATACTTAGATTTATATGATACACTTAAAGGCTGCACATCTAGAGCTTTTGGTTCTGTATATTCTTGAAATTCTACAGTTAAGTTTTATAGAACCACCATCACAGTTTACCCAATCCTCAAGTTTTCTGAATTTTTAACAAGAGGGATTCAACATATCATTACGGAACTCCCCCCCTTCCCCCCCCCAAAAAAAAAGACTACGGAATATATTTAAGTTAAGCTAAATACAACTGCACAACAAACATGACTGAGTGATTAGCTTTTGCGCTTCTATCGGGAAGTCCGGGATTCAACCAGCATTCGACCATTCTGACAAAGCTTTTCTTCATTCCATCTGTGAATGTAGAAATAGTGCGTGTACTGTGAGTTGGGTGACTTCCTTTTTTATTGTTTTTAAATCGTTATTATTACTATTACCAGCAGTGACGGTTTTGCGAAGGTTAGGGGGGCGGTCTTTCGGACTGAAGCCCGTTCCCCAAAGTTACGGAATGTCTGCAACAAACGAAATATCTATTATTTATGCCTTTACTCATAAATTTTAAGCTCCTGCCAAATAAAAATTACGAATGTTTAAAAAAACTAAACATTAGTAAGAAACCCTTCCCAAAATACTTTTCTAAATCCGCCACTGATTCTCAGTATAAAATGATTTTTAAAGTTGTATCCGGAAGATTATTGCTAAACATATAAACGAAACGAAATATTAGTTATGCCTGTACTCATAAACTTCAAGCACTTCCCAAATAAAATTAGGACTTTTTAGGAAACGAAACAATCAGAAAAAACCCTCCTAAAGTACTTTTCTAAATCCGCTACTGATTATTTGTATAAATTGGTATTCAAGGTTGTGTCCGGAAAATTATTGCTAAATCACTTCACAGCTACTGTATAACAGAAATGTGGAAGTACGGTTTGACGGATATATTGAAAAAGGTACGCTTTGACGGATAAATAGAAAAACGGGTGATGGACTGTATCACACAAACGCTGGTTCGTTCTTTAATAATTCGGTTTAATAATATTGTTAATATTTCTTACAATTCCCGAGTTAAACTAAAATGCACATTGAACACAACGATGATGCAGCTATAGGCTCCGCGCTCACTCACACACACTGCTGCTATGCACAGTTTCAACAAGTACCTACACCTTGCTTCTTCTTCTTCTACAGCTAACAATTTACATTGAACCAACATCTTTAAACAAAACTAAACAATTTAAATAAACAAGTTAGGACTAAACATAGCCCCCACCCTTGAACGATCTAGTTCAAGATACACACAAAAATGAATTAGTAATATTTGAAATGACATAAAAAAAGTAAAACAAAACGGTAAATGAAAAATGTCTTTTTCAATCAAATGGCAATGGGGATACTTTCACAACTGGTCTTTTGTAAACTCCATCTGAGGTCTTTACAGTCACTGCACGAACAATGTTATCGCTTCCAGGATGAATATTTACAATACGCCCCAACTTCCATTTTAAAGGAGGTAAGTTATCTTCCACAAGTAAAACTAAATCACCTTCCTTCACATTGTTGTTTCTTTTCCACCACTTTGGACGCTGTTGTAACATAGAGATATATTCTACACTCCACCTCTTCCAGAAGTTCCGCTGAAGTCGTTGCACTAATTGCCATCTTGACAGTCGATTAAGTTTCTTTTCTGTATAAGCTGGTTCAGGTAATGCCAACATTGGAACTCCAATGAGAAAATGTCCTGGAGTTAGGCTACACAAATCATTGGGGTCTGAAGACAAAGGGGTGAGTGGCTGTGAATTCAGGCACGCTTCAATTTGACACAACACGGTTGACATTTCTTCAAAATTTAACACAGCATTGCCTACTATTCTTTTCAGATGATACTTCACGGATTTGATTCCGGCTTCCCACAATCCACCAAAATGTGGTGCATGAGGTACATTAAAATGCCACTGTATGCCTTCTTTACTAAGATAATCTGTGACACTAATATTATGATGATCAGATTTTAGCAACGTAACAAAATCCTTTAGCTCTTTGTTAGCTTTGACGAAGGTTGTGGAGCAGTCACTAAATATATCTGTTGGTTTTCCCCTACGAGCAACAAATCTTCTTAGAGCAGCTAAGAACGCTTCAGTTGTACAGTCACTCACAATTTCTAAATGGATTGCGTGAGTAGTAAAACATACAAATAATGCTACATATGCCTTGTAAGTTGTTCGCCCTCTGCCTTTAATTGCTTTGAGATGAATTGGCCCACAATAATCTATTCCTGAACGACTAAACGGCCGACTAGGATTTACTCTTGAAGCAGGTAAATCTCCCATAAGCTGTTCTACCGTTAACTTTTTATGGCGATGACATGTC
Source organism: Thermobia domestica (assembly GCF_964235325.1). Classification (NCBI taxonomy): domain Eukaryota; kingdom Metazoa; phylum Arthropoda; class Insecta; order Zygentoma; family Lepismatidae; genus Thermobia; species Thermobia domestica. The sequence continues at coordinate 152,035,269 of NC_137460.1, read as the reverse complement.
ACGCATTTCCGAAGTAATTTGCGAACAAAATCTCTTCCATTTATAATCCAAAATGTCTGTTGTAAAGAAGATAATACCAGTCTTGGTCCACCATGCAAACACAATTTGTGTTCATTCCACACAATTAATTCTGTTAAATGGCTATCCCTTGGAAGTAAAATGGGATGCTTTCGATCTTCTGAAACATTGGCATTTTTAAGTCGACCTCCCACACGTAAAATACCTTTATCATCGACAAATGGGTTCAAGCAAAGCAATCGATTTTTGGAAGGTAATGATTTTCCGTTTTTCAGGTACTCAATTTCTGATGCAAATGACCCTTGTTGAACAATCTTTATCAGACACATCAAGGCATTAGAAAGTTCTGTCACTGTAAGTGGACCTGTATGCTTGTTTCCTTGCGACACACGACAATTATTAATAAAGCGCTTACAATATGCAATAGTTCGCTCAAGTTTCACCAACGATGAACAATTGTCAATAATGGAGGTATCAACATGAACATGCATACAAACTATATGTTTTCTTTCCTTTTGGTTGACTAACTTTGAATCCACTGTATATTCATTACACTCTGGGAGAATGGGGTTTTTGAGCCACTCTGGGCCTGAGAACCATAAGTGATGTACAAGTAAGGAAGAAGGTAATAAACCTCGAGAACCACAGTCTGCTGGATTATTCTTTGAATCCACTTTGAGCCACTTCACTGATGGCAAAAGAGTTTGAATCTTTGCTACACGATTCGCGACAAACACTTTCCATCTGCTTGAATCTGAATTCAGCCACGATAACACAACAGTAGAGTCAGAATAGGCAATTACATCATGCACTTCCAAACGTAATGAATTTAATATGAGATTCATCATTTTAGCTAATAGCAAGGCACCACAGAGCTCTAATCGGGGCAAGGACACTTGTTTGATTGGAGCAACCTTCGTTTTTCCCATAACAATGCTCACACTCACTTGGCCGTCTTGAGATACAGACCTCATATACACCACTCCACAATAGGCCTTTTCGGAAGAATCACAGAATCCTATTAACTCTCTTCTCGTAGCTTGAGTGATACTGATACACCTGTTGATTTTGATGTTTTTCAATAAAGAAAGCTCTGAGTAGTAATTCCTCCATTTTCTCAAAATCCATTCAGGAACTGGACTGTCCCATTCTAAATTTAGTTTCCAAATTTCTTGCAATAATATTTTCGCAATAATAGTAGTTGGAGAAATCAAACCTAATGGATCGAACACTTTTGCACTTTCTGATAAAATATTACGCTTAGTTACAACTGACTTAACTGACACAAGATTGACATTATACGAAAATACATCATTTGATGGATACCACAGAATTCCTGACGTTTTCACTGAATTACTACTATCAAAGTCTAAACTACTTGTCGCTTGCTTCAAATGGGAGGGTACGGAGTCCAAAACGTTGGGACTGTTGGATGCCCATTTTCTCAGTTCAAAACCTCCTTTCTGCAATAATGCACTGAGTTGTTCTTGTAACTGAATTGCTTCACTAACTGAGTTGGCACCACTGATCAAGTCATCAACAAAAAAGTCTTGCATCACTACAGCCGATGCAATAGGAAATGATTCTTCTTCATATTTCGCTAATTGCTGCAAACTTTTCACCGCTAAATACGGTGCTGAAGCTGTACCATAAGTTACCGTTACAAGCCTGTAATCTTTGATCGGAAGATTAGGTTTTTCACGCCACACAATTCGCTGGAAGTCTCTATGTTCGGGTTGGATTCTCACCTGTCTATACATTTTCTCAATATCAGCAGTCAATGCCACATTATGTTGTCTAAAACGCACAAGTAATGGAATTAAGTCACACTGTAACCTAGGTCCGACAAGTAACTTATCATTCAATGATACATTAGATGAAGTTTTACAACTACCATCAAAAACTACTCTCAGTTTTGTTGTAGAACTGGAATCTTTCAACACTGCGTGATGAGGTAAATAATACACTTCACTGTTTGGTTTCAGTATTTCACTTTCTGGAATAATCTCCATATGCCCAAGTACCTCATACTCATGCATAAAATCTACATATAATTGACGCATTTTAGGCCTCTTCTTCAACCGACTTTCTACTTGCTTAAGGCGTTTAATTGCCACGTCACGTGACTCACCAAGTCTTGCACTGTTGTCGCGAAACGGTAATTGCACATGAAACCTACCTGTTTCATCTCTTTGATGGGTCTTCTCGAAATAAATTTCACACTGTTTTTCTTCTGACGACATTATATTTTGTGTAGGAATATCTTCCAATTCCCAAAACTGTTGCAAAATTCTTTCACTGTTGCACTGGATATGATATGTTGACGCTGTGAATTCTTTACGTCGCACTTCATCGTCGCCAATAGAACCAAACAACACCCATCCTAATTTGGTATTCACTGCTACGGGAGAACCATTAACACCACTACACACACCCGCCAATAGCAATTGAGGGTAAATATCTGCACCCAATAACAGATCGATTCTGTCAGGAACATTAAAATTCGGATCTGCTAATGTTAAGTTGTTAACATGCGACCACTGCTTGCTTTTATGAATATACCGTTTCGGTAGCATGCCTGTTACCTTTGGCAATACTAACGCTTCTATAGAAAATTCTGACTTAACATCATAACTTGATGTAAACACAATATTAACAACACCTTTTGCCCGAGCAACATTACTGGAACTCAGTCCCGAAACATGTACATACACAGGCTGTTTTTGTAAACCAAGCCGTTGTGAGCAGTTTTCTGACACAAAGCTTTTTTCACTGGCTGAATCTAACAAGGCTCTCACAGGTTGTAAATTACCATATGAATCCTTCACCATCACTACTGCAGTTTGTAATAACACTGCATGTTGCACATTAGTTTCACTTGAAAAATGAGTCCCCACTGAAACACCTGAGTTCTGTTTATTTGGAAAATGAAGTAAAGTATGATGACGTTTGCCACACTCACGACACGATGCTGATTTGCAACTGGACAGTTTATGATTAGATTGTAAACAATTGAAGCACAATGCTTTGTTTTTCACTAACGAATGACGTTCATCAACTGACAGCGAAAGAAAGTCATCACATTTATGCAAAGGATGATTTTTGCTTTTGCACTGGCAACACGAAAATTGAGCTGAAGCATGATGCGCTATTGTTGATTTTTTATTACTCTTGTTTGGTTCACTAGGTGGGGTTGATTTTGCATTTGAAGTGCTACTTGCTAATGCGCGACACCTATGATCTATGAATTTCACCAATTGGTCGAATGTTGGTAGTTCACTGTCTGACAATGAAAGTTCCCACTGCCTCTTTGTTTCACTGTCTAGCTTCTCTGTTATATGAAATATAAGCAAAGGATCCCATTCGTTCACTTTTATGTCCAACACTGATAACGATCGCACACACTCAACACTTGTATCCAACAACCGACGTAACGCGCCAGCTGATTCTTGCTGCACTTGACCTTGACTCACAAAGCGCCGCAAGATGGACGTGACTAATTCTCGTTTATTTTGATACCTTAAATTTAACAGGTCCCAAGCTTCTTTATAGTTATCGTCAGTTATTTGTATAGATTGAATAAGTGTTGCTGCTTCACCTTGCAGACTAGCTTTTAAGTACTGAAGTTTTTGTGCACCCGTCAATGTTTCATTTTTATGCACTGCTGCGATAAACAAATCACGAAACGAAAGCCAATCATTTAAGTTCCCGCTAAAGCATGGCAATTGCAATTTTGGAAGTCGAATTTCTGTTGTGTTTTTTTGATTATTCACATCACTAGAAGAAGCGTGAGATAATTTACCCTGCGCTTCCACTAATTTCACGTTAAGCTTTGTAAGTCTATCTTCAATAGCAGCAAGCTCTTCTTCTTGAACCAAATAAATTTCTTCTTCGGCATACAAGTTACTGGCTAGCAACAAAAGCTCATTTGTTTCACGTGACAGTTCACTCACTTTGTTTTTGTAGACTTGAACTACACTAATATCTTCCTGTTCTGTGATATTGTTTATGCAGTTTTCAGCACGAGTGACCTTGCCTTTTAAAACACGCTTTCGGGAATTGTAAGCTTCCATTGTCGCCCACACAGTTTTTTCTTTCTTGTTAACACACAAGTCCTAGCACGTAGGTCACATAAAACACATAAACACGTATTAACATCTGGGTCGGAGGACCAAATCTTTATGATGGACTGTATCACACAAACGCTGGTTCGTTCTTTAATAATTCGGTTTAATAATATTGTTAATATTTCTTACAATTCCCGAGTTAAACTAAAATGCACATTGAACACAACGATGATGCAGCTATAGGCTCCGCGCTCACTCACACACACTGCTGCTATGCACAGTTTCAACAAGTACCTACACCTTGCTTCTTCTTCTTCTACAGCTAACAATTTACATTGAACCAACATCTTTAAACAAAACTAAACAATTTAAATAAACAAGTTAGGACTAAACAACGGGCAAGTTTAACTTTTGCGCTAGAAGCTAGAGTACTAAAAGCTCTTAGAAATGAAACACGGATGACAAACTAGAGAAGAAAAAAGATGTCGATAACTCAATAGTTAAAATAAAGTTAAATAGCCTCTAAAATTACCCTCAAATACTACATTCTTCATGTTAGCTTTAATTCGTAAAACATGTGCTCCATCCATCTTGATGGTGAATTTCAGAGCGAAATATCACATTCAGGTCATGGAATTTTTATCTAACTATAGAATATACTATAAGAAAGCTATTTAGATAGAAAAATCATGAAGTTGAAAAAAGCCAAAATTTCCAAAATTCTCGTTTTTTTCCCAAAAAAGCCGGCTTTTTATGTGAAAAAAACCATCGATTCAAAAAAGCCGGCTTTTTTGCATCTCTACTTATAACCATATATGATGTAATGGTTAGTATTACGTTATTGGATCTGATTGCCGAATTCTCAACATTAGTGCTTCAATTGTATAGACGCTAGAAGATTAAACTCAGGGGAAGCTACTTATATGCTAGTCCCTTCCCACAAAACCGTTCACGACAAGAAGCACTAATGTTCGGTGTTTTATGGACTAGCAAGTAATAATGATTGCACTAGAAGAGATCATTACTGTTTTTGAATTTGGTGGGAATTTGACCCAATGAAAAATTCCCCATGTATTTCTTATAGGAGTTTCATAATATAATTTGCCATATCTACACTAATAGAGAAGCACTAACGAAACTATTAGTGTTTTCTAAAAGCACGAGGAATGCACTATCGATTGCACTAGGTTTCATCATTAGTGCTTTCTCGGGGGGCTAACGTGAAATTAGCGCTCCCAACGTTTTTTTTTTCCTTCTGGCGTCCAAACTATTGAAGCATTAATGTTGGAGTTGGTGCTCCAAAATCACTAACGAAGCACTAATGATTGTACTAGAAGAGTTTGTTAGTGCTTTTGAATTTGGCAGAAATTTGAGCCAATGAAAAATCCCCATGTATTTCTGATGAGAGTTTCATGGAATGTAATTGGCCACACTAATGGTGAAATACCAGTAAAAGTATTAGCGATTTGTAGAAGCTCTAACGATGCACTAACGAATGGCGCTATTTTTCGTTATTGCTTGAAATGGAGGGCAGCGTGAACTTGAAAAAAAATGGATTTTTACTTGTTGCATCTCCACTAATGAAGCACTAACGTTAGGTGTTGCTGTACTAAGAAGCACTAAAAATTGCACTTGAAGATATCATTAGTACTTTTGAATTTGGTGGAAATTTGACGCAATGAAAAATTCTCCGTGTATTTCTTACAGAAGTTTCGTAACATGTAATTGGCCAGAACTACACTAATAAGGAAGCACTAACGAAACTATTAGTGTTTTCTAGAAGCACTAACGTTGCACTAACGAATGGTACTAATTTTTTGTTAGTGGTTAAATTGGAAAGGCCAAGTTCACGCTGGTTCCCAAAGGTTTTTTTTATTTATAGCACCTACACTAATGAAGCACTAACGTTAGGAGTTTGTGCACTAAGAAGCACTAACGATTGCACTAGAATGGATCATTAGTGCTTTTGAATTTGGAGGGAATTAGACGCAATGAATAATTCCCCGTGTATTATGGGAGTTTCGTGACATGTAATTTGCCATAACTACACTAATAGTGAAGCACTAACGAAACTATCAGTTTTCTAGAAGCACTAACGATGCACTAACGAATGACACTAATTTTCTCGTTACTACTTAAAGTGGGGTAAGTCCACGCTAGCCCCAAAGGTTTTTTTACTTGTATCACCTACACTAATGAAGCACTAACGTTAGGGTTGGTGCACTAAGAAGCGCTACTGATGCACTAACGATTGCACTAGAAGAGATCATTAGTGCTTTCGAATTTGGCGGGAATTAGACGCAAAGAAGGATTCCCCATGCATTTCTTATGGGAGTTTCGTAACTTATAATTTGCTACATCTACACTAATAGTGAAGCACTAACGAAACTATTAGTATTTTATAGAAGCACTAAGAATGAACTAACGAATGGCACTATTTTTTCGTTATTGCTTGAAGTGGAGAGGCAGTGGCGTGTACCATTGTTTTGGCTCTAGAGCCTACACTACTGAAGCACTAACTTTAGGGGTTGGTAAATTAAGAAGCACTAACGATTGACACTAATTTTATCGTTAGTGCCTGAAGTGGGGGGACCAAGTTCACGGACGTGATTTCTTTCCCCACTTGCAATATGCAGGCCATGGGCTCTGAGGGCCTATATACAATTCATTTTTCATCGTCTTAGGCCCGGCAAATTCCCGAAAAATCGACTCATATATTTCTTGGATATCCATGGATGTGTGCATGGAGTTTCATCCAGTGGGAAAGTATGAAAAATAAAAAATAAAGAATGTATTATTGTTTTGTTGAGCATTTTTATTACGGAATAAAATAATCGTATTGAATTTATTTTTAAACCTAAAAATCACTACCATAACGGTGGAAATAGGGTCAAATAACAAAATCAGAAAATATTTCCTTCACTGTTTCAAACTGAAGAACGAAAACAGTGTGTGATATTTCAGTGTCAACATTTGAACGGTGAGTTCTTCCTTCTGAAAGCGATTGAATTTTGAAATGGTTTGTTGAAGTGTATGAACTGTAATTAAATGTATCAAGGTAACTTGTGTGGCAATATTGAGAGAGAGAGAGAGAGAGAAAGAGAGAGAGAAACGTGCAAGTTTCCGTTTAGTTGACAATGCAGAAATTTTATTAAATATGCCGTTTAACCATCATTTATACAACTAGAATATCTAAATTATGAAAATGGGTTGACCAACATCTCAGTTAAATTTAAATGTATCCATCATTCTAAAATTTGAATTTTGAGTCTGTTTTCGGCCTTATCCCATATTGAGATTTACGAATAACAGAACCTATTTAACGTGTGTTCTGAATCGTGGCTGGGGCTTGAATTTGATGTTCTTGATGGGTGAGCAGACTATAGTGTATGATCAATCCTCAAGTATAGGTCGTTCTCCACCACACTCCATTTCCTCCAAGAAAGCCAGATTACATTTCATTTCACCTTTCCAGACTACTAATGTAAAAGAAAACAAGTGAGTGTTCATAGCATTTTCACATTATATTCCTATGATAAACGAAATTGGTTGTGTGATAGCTATAAGCTGTCGATTTTTGTTTTTTCGTTAGCCATGTTATTCAGCAGTGAACTTAATACGTTGTAGAAATAAAAATTTCCTTACTTCAACTCCCTTTGCACTGCAAACCCGAAACGACAAATCGAAGTCTTACATTTGCAGTGGTATGAGCTTTGCGAATTTTGTAAACGTATACTTTATTTACAGTCATAAATAACAAGTCCACAAATTGTCCAATGTATAACATTACATTGGACAATTTGTGGACTTGTTATTTTTTATTTTTTTTTAAATAGAAAGTTTTATTGACTTAATAAGTACAATCTGCTTTTAAGGTCATGATGTGTTTGAAGAGTATAATATTCAAGGAAATTATATTAAATATTCAAAATCCTTGAGTGGAATTAATCATAATTGTCCAATCATCTTTCGTGGTACTTCTTTAATTCAGAATTACTTCTGAAAGAGCTCCTTCGTGATTAAATAGCTTAGTGTTCGCGCCTTTGGTACGGGAGATCCTGGTTCAATTCCCGCTGGAAGGATACGTGGTTCGAACTTCGTGTTGTGCTGGAGTTCCACATCTTATATAGCCTAGGTGCTGAAAGGGATGCTAAGCTCCACTCCAACCAAACATTTGTCTGCAAATAAAGTTCAACAATACTATCCCAGCCACTATGGATGTTTTCTTTATTAATATTAACGTATTATCAAGATCAGTTATCATTGACCAATATACGCTACTGGTTTTAAAAACGCAATAAATTGACAGGGAGGAGGAATTTGCATAGCTCTGTAAGCCCAGAAGCAAAAGTGCTAAAGCTGAGTTGTATTAAGACCCTTATGTTTTACTGAACACCAACTTGATGTTTTTTTTTTTATTTTTTAAATAAATTCTTCGAGAATTCAAAATATGTCTTTTAAACTTTTAGGCATTTATATGTATGTACTTGTGTATATCGATGCATTAATAGAAAAGTGAAACAATTCAAAAATGTCTCTTATTGAGAAACAATGTTGAAAATAATCCTAAAAGTTATACAATAAATAAGAGCTGCCTTATTTCAACATAATGGTTTTTATGTTACCCTAGTTGTGTTAAATTTCTACACATGCTCCATGGTACTTCAACGCCATTGCACTTTGGAATCATTTATTAAAATCGTAGTGATTAAATCAACTTCCTTACATAGTGACAGTGGCATATTTAGGATTTTGTTTCGGGGGACTATGCACAACACACGGAAGCAGGGGCAATTGCCCACCTGACTTCGAGAATTAAAGATATTTTAATTTATGCATAAATTGAAGTTTTAATGGCAAGAATGGCAGACAGGTGAATCTTATGTGATATGATACACCTTTTATTCTATTCATAGAAGAAAAGGAAGTTTTCTTTTGGCCTACCTAATTTCCCGGCTTCTTATTACCCCTCTTCACTTTCTTTAATTCTAACATTTATCTTTCTTTATAACTAAATGATGTAAATATTTGTAAATATTCCATAACTAAAGTTCTATTATATTGATGTCTGTGCAAGTTGGTGTGGAATACCAGTTTCTCTTATCAGTTCCTCTTATATTAGTTTTGGTTTTACTGACGTTGGTCGACTTGAATCACAACCAACAACGATAGGAGAAAAGAAAGAAAGTAACAACTAACAAAAAGAAACACAAGAGTAGAATTGACGAAAGAAAGAAAGCAAAAAGACGCAGTTCTTACATGGAGTAAAATTTGAAATATAGTATTATTTCTGAACAAAGAGGATAAGAAAATGAAAAGTCAATGAAATTCTTAGAAATGGTAAGAAGGATTATTATTGTACAAGGAATGCGAAAAACTAACAAATTTATTTCGGGGGATGGGGGGAAGGGAGCTTGAGCCCGAGATAGTCTCCCTAAATACGCCACTGCATAGTGATTAGTAGTATGGAGTCATTTTAGTAACACACCCAGCGTTGTTTTATGTACAGTTGCCAAACAACTACGTTTACAAAAGAATTTTCTTTTTTTATTAAATGGGTGGGTGTTATGAGGGATAGTAAAGTGTAGCATAAATTATTTATCAGTTGTTACGAGGAACGAAATATAGTCGGTGCGCTCTATTGTCCATGGACGCCATTTTTAGAATACTTGAAATGAAACGAAATGAAATCTTTTAGTTTAACGTCCCACGATTATGCCTTTTTGGCTAAGGAAGATGGATGATAAAGAGAAGTGAATAATTATGAAAGTATCGGTGGAATGAGAATGTGGGAGGGAAATGGAATATCCCGAGAAAACTCATGAACATAATGTTGTCCACTACAAAATTACTTTTCTCAACAACGAACCAGGGACCCCACACGCCAGAGGTAAGTGCATTACCACGTACCCCCTTGACAACACCCTATATATACAGGGTGGACCATTTATCTTGATATGCCCTTGTAACTTTTAAACCAATAGGTACAAAGCACTGAAATTTCGTAGCATGCAAATATCGATGGAGGATCATTGTTTGGCATATTTTTTAATATCACAGAATTAACAGTGTTACCAACCCAACATAAAAATGGGTCGCGATGGCTCAGTGGTAGAGCAAGGTGGTACATGGGGTCCTTGGTTCGATCCCAGCTCGCACCAAGTGAGCTTTGTGATGGACAAACACCGTGTATTCGAGTTTTCTCGGTGTTCTCCCGTTTCCTCCCACTTTCTTCATTCTACCATTTCATTCATTTCTCATCATCACCGTCTCCTTTAGCCTAGCCGGCATAATCGTTGGACGTAAAACTTAAAAAATTCATTTCATTTCCAACTCAAAATTGTATTTTTCAAATGGAACTATGTCAGGTTGCATATTTAAAATCTACGTGTAAAACGTAAGTTTTCAGTTATTATGCAGTGTTACAAACTAAGAACGCTACAGTATCACAAACATCGAGAAACAACTAAATTTTGGAGGATTCTACAGTATGTGATGCATTTCAAATAATTAAAAAAAAAAAGGTTACAAGGAATTAAAATTCGAGATTTTGCAAAGGGCTTTATATTAAAAAAGTGTTTAGATAATTATCACATCAATCACGCAGACAATTTTCATAAACATGAAAGTTATAGTACCGTTTGCAGCAATTGGATATCTCAAACTATTCCGGAGATAAGGGTGGTGGACGGAATGTCGTACATTTAAATTTCCTAATATAATGTTTAATGTACAAAATTTCTGATATAATTGAACATTGATTTATTTTTTGGAATGTGCATGATTAATGACCATGATAGTCATACTGGTACATGTTCTTGGTGTATCACCTCATTGAGACAAAAATTGATGCTATCCTACGACATAAGCCCTCTCTAATTCCCTGAAAAAATGTCAGGATAGTTGCTCGCAGTTTCATGAGATCTAGTAGTTTGCTTTAGTATATAGTTTTGTTTAAATATCCCCATAAGAAATAATAACAGGGATCAAGGTTCGGACTGTGCGACGGCCATATTACACCATGTAGAATACGTTTACGATATTGATTGGACATCACACGCTGCTGAAAATGTTCACGCAGGAAATCCTGTACAACATGTGCTATATGAGGTCGAGCTTCGTCTTGCATGAACCATTGAGTTTCCATTGGTTCTGTTGCATAGAGTTGGGGGAGAAAATTGTATTTTAACATGTCCACGTAGCCATGAAAAAATATGGCTCAATGATTCCGTGGGTGGCAATAGTAGCTCAAACAAACACACTTTAACTCCATAACTTTCTATCTCATGCACAACATTAGGAGCATCTCGTGTCCAAAATCTCACGTTCTGCTAGTTCACACAAAGTTGAACGTAAACCTCATCCTGTCACGATTAGTTTATGCAGCATTGTAATTTTATATCCATGGGAATAATTGTAGATCCTTCTATATAGTCTTTAAAGAGAACGACGTACAATGTCTAACTCAGCAGAATCTCTTATAGTTGACTTACCGAGACTCCGTGTCCAGGCCACTCGTCCCGCAGCAACATTCTCTGGAGTACGAACTGTGGCAGAACGCGGTCGTTTCCTTTACCATCACTTTCAAACACTGTGGATAGTCTATACTATACACAATTTGTCTACAAGAGATCCTCCGTGGCTAAGCGGTACGCGTATGCGTCTATTGCGTAGGAGATCCGGGTTCGATTCCCGGCGGGAGCTCATGTGGTTCGGATTCCACGTTAATCAGTAGGTCCACGTCTCATATAGCCTCGTTGCTGAACGGAACGTTAAACTCAAAATCAACTCAACTCAATTTGTCTACAGGATGCCCACCTGGTACGAAAATGAACACGAAAACATTTCTGTGTTGCAGCTACAATCTTTGTTTCCATGTAAACCAACGCTGTTTTCACTTTCTACTCAAGGGTCAACCGCCCTTGTCCTCCATGTTGAAAACAAACGAATGCCATGCCGTACATGCACGACATTCACAAAAGTTTAGTCCTGCATGAATACACGTAGCATATGTCAAAACTGGAAGACTCTAAACCTTCATGCTTGAGTTTTATTACATATTTTCAGTGTATGACATTTCATGCACCACCCTTATCTTCAGTGTATGAAAGATCGCTTAAATGTCATATTTATGGGGATGGAGTGGCGTATCTCCAAAATGATTTGAGGTATCAAGTTGCTCCAATGGGCATTATGATCTTCACATCCATTAAAAGTCTTCTATGCAACTAGATAAAATACTATCTATGTAGTTTTTTTTTTAAATAAAGGCTATTGGAAAAAAGTTAACTTTTAATCCCTTGTATCTTTGTTCCTATTCATTCGAAATCCGTCATACCATGATCATAGCAGGGTCGTCATTTCAGACTTCGCTTGAGGGGAGCAAGAGCACCATTGACATAAAATTTTCACGTTTTGTACTAATATATTAATAGACAATTGATTAAAGTATACGTAAACCTCAAACTCTTGCGGGCAATTGCCCCCTCCTACCCCCCTAAATGACGCCCATGCATCATAGTATTAGACACTAAGGTACTATGGATGTGGATTGCCTTGCCCGTCTCACTTGTATTACTGCTAGTATAGAGGCAACCAAAATTTGGATGTTTGGATACTATAGCCTACTTAGTTTGCAGCATGAAATAACAAATGTAACATTGTAAGGTGTCGGTCCAATAGTTTGATATAGTGCCATTTAAAAAGTGTAACTTTATGTTGGATTGGCAACACTGTTAACCTGATGATATTGCATAGTAGGCCCTACGTCAAACAATGTCTCCCTCTGATATTTAGAACGGTAGAAAATTTTAGCGTGTTTCGTGTATTAGTTTAAAAGTTACAAGAATGTATCAAGACAAAAGGTCCATCCTGTATATATCAGTTGTTCTCAAGGGAGCACGCTGAGTCAGTGGTAGAGCGCTGACCTCTGATGCGTTGAGTCGATTCGACCCCCGGCCAAGTAAGTTTGTGCTGAACAACAATGTGTCCGTAGTTTTTCTCGGGGTATTCCCGTTTCCTCCCACATTTTCATTCCACAAACTCTATCATCATCTTTCATTTGATTTAATTATCCATCACTCTTAGTTTAGTAGACATAACCGTGGTACGCTAAACTGAAAGATTTCATTTCATTCCATTTCAAGAATAACATAGCTCTGTGTTAACTGCAACACCAAAGATACGGTGTTAAAATGTTGGTAACACTGGTTGGTGTTAAAACTGAGTTGTATTAACACCATTTCTTTATCTTTTTTCTGTGTAGGAGAGTTTTCTCTGAAGATACATACCCATACTACTAGGGAGCAGTTATGTCATTTGTCCATTCCTGTTAACCGGAAGGGATGTTTCCGGAAAATTGACACTTCTAAGTTGAAATCCAAAGTCGGAGATACGTTGTGCTTACAAATGATGCTTCTGAAATATAAAAAATGGTAAAAAAAAACATATTCAGGTAGCTACTCTGAAGATATATTCCGAAATTACAGCTACTAATGAGCATATACAGGGTGTTTCAAAATAACACTGACAAAATTTGGAAGATTATTCCTGACACCAAGATGAGACAAAAAGTATAGACCAACCAGCGTGCACAAATGCTTCCTTTCGCAGTTATAGGCTGCTGAAAATATGAAAAAATGAACTTTAACGGTCTTAGCTCCAAAACTATGGGACCTACCGTAGTCGGGTCAAGATTTCACTTAGAAGCTAGTATGTGCTCTATAAAAATATATAAGTTTCAGAATCCTGCGGTACTTTCCTAACCATTTTTATAGAAATAGTTGTTAAGTAGTTCAGATTATCTGCCCGTAGCCAAACTGTCTGTATAAAAACTGTTGCGTTAGTATCTTAGGAATCTGAAACATGTATTTTTGGGAAGCGCACATGTTTGTTCCTAAGTGACCCGACCTGAACTACGGTGGATCCCATAATTTTGGAACTATGGAAGACCTTTAAATTTCAGTTTTTCGTATTTCCGGCAGCCTATAATTCCGAAAGGAAGCATTTGTGCACCCAGGTTGGTCCATTCTTTTTGTCTTATCTTGGTGTGAGGAATCACCTCCCAAACGTTGTCGGTGTTGTTTTGAAACACCCTGTATAATAAAATAACGGTGCAATAGAGATTTGGGAATACGACTTCAGTTAATGGTAAAATCTTAAAATTAATTCACATCTCTGCGGGTGCTCGTAAGTAATGTATAAGAAATGTTGGCAAAATTATGCATACTATAGAAGTTATCAATAAACGTTATCATTATGGAGGGAAAATATGAAATTTTATGTTATAAATAATGCCTCAGGGCGCACAGTGGTCGGAAACTTTAAAAAAGCGGACAAAAATAGTTTATTCCCAAACAATGAAGTTGACCGACGTCTCTCTATCGTTCTATACGTAATTGTCCTTTCCAAATCGATTGCAACTACTGTGAAAGTGATTCGAAGAACCCCTGTTGCAATACGTGCAGTTATATATACAGGGTGGTCCGAAAGTGTGGAAACCCCTCGCATAAATGTCAGATACTGCAAAATATAACCAAAGGAACAATGTAGGGGAGTAATAAAGATTAGAAGAAATTAGGAAGGATACAGAACAATGAAAGCCGCCATCTTGAAATCCACCTTCGTGAATCATACATACAGTTTATAAATTGAAAACATAATATGTTGATGACTTGTGTGAATTGGACATCGCTAGCCAGTATGAAGTTATGACAGGTGTTAATGTGCATTCAAGAAGCGGTTACAGGTTCAATGTGCTCTCCCTCTAATTGTACGTGCAGTTAATAAAATGACGGTCTAAAACAAATGTGTGTTTGGCCTTAGGATACAAAATTCAAGTTCGCGGTTTTGCACTCGCATCATCTTCAAAGAAATACTAATACTTACTGAGTAGTACTTGGTCCAAAATGTATCCAACGTGTGTGGTCTCAGAAACAATGGATTGGAGACAAATACTATTGTATTCGTAATTGAGAAGCTCTTATGGAGGTGTCACGTAATTTGAACCTTCTGTCATTTAAAGAAAGAAGAAAATGTCACTTAAACGTGACATATGGATGTCGGATAATACTTTAACTGTTGGAAGTCAGAGAGACATGTGAAATAACTTTTAGAAACATGGGAAACATAATAGAAAAGGTTAGAATTTGAAATTGACAAGCTTTTTTGTAAGTCTCACGTAATTTCACTATTTTGTGAATAAAAGAAAGAATATATTGTCACTTAAAAGTGAGATATAGATGTCGGATAATACTTTAACTGTTGGAAGCCAGAGAGACATGTCAAATAATTTAGTTTGAAAATGTAAGCTAAGAATGGTGCGAGGGAGAGAACCCTTTGATGTAGAGTAAAGAAAGAAACATAGACACCTGTTTGTATGTGTGTATTCCAGGATGCTGGAGGGGGCGAACTGTGCTGTTCATGGAGTAAAAGACCTTGTTTAATTGGGACTGTGACTTGTACCCTACGGAGAAATAGCAATCATTATTCTGAGGACAGAGATTTTAAGAATGAGATAGTTACATGTTACTTTTTAAAAGTTAATGTATTGCCCACATACTGAGAGACCGCACATAAGATTGGAGGGAACTGTGTTTTTATTTTGAGCAAAGGACCACTTTAAATTGGCGTGGGACTTGTTAGGCAATAGTTAAGGACCTTGGCATGTAGAGTGAAAATTATTGGAATAGAAAGCGAAACATTTTTGTGTAGATGAGAAAACGTCATGTTACTTGCGACCCAATTGTATGTGTAACTCTTTTTAGAAAAGAAAGAAAGAATTGAAAGAATTGAAATAGTAGAAAAAAAGATCTTTTGAGTTGTTAGCATGTAGATGTCCCTTGTGAAAGTTATTTGAGAAAATGTATGTGACATTTATTGTTGACGGTGGAAACAGCTTGTAATTTTGAGTTGAATGTAACTCTTTTTAGAAAAAAAAGATTTTTTGACTTGTTAGACAGAAAAATGTTCCATTTAGCATGTTTTCCACCCTGATAGAATGAAAAAGAAAAAGCCTTTTTTTCTGGAAAAGATTCTTGTTAACTTTAAAGAATAGCTATTGTACGAGTTTTTGTGAAAAAACGGAAGGGTGAAAACAGTTGTGTTTGTATGCCCATGAAAGCAGACAGGTTAACCAATATATATATATATATATATATAAGGAAGTTTGAAATGAGACCAAATTATATAGTGTGCTTTTTGCGTTGTGGAAACTTGGCTTCTGTATTTTTTCTGTGAGTGTGTTGTTTGGAGAATAATTTTGGAATTAGTGGAAGGAAAGGTAAGTTAAAAATTACCATTTATATAAATAAATATGATAAAAAATATTGAACTTGGATTTTAAATGTATTTACATGAATTAAAATGACTTGTGTTTGCTTTTACTTATTGGACAAATGTAGGATATAACCGTTGTTATGAACGAAAAAGACATTGAGATTTGTTTGTGAAGATTTTAAGATTAAAATACGCAAACCGGAAATGCTGTGTATTTCGTGGATAGTTTCATGAAGGTGAAAAAAAAAGTTTAGCTACAATTTGAAACGCCAAGAAGCGCATATGGGACAGACAGGTATGTAACATTGGACGCAACTATGAAAGGTGAGAGACAGCGAAAGCGAAAGAGCGAGACAGAGGAAAAAAAGAAAAAAGTTTGCGTGCCGATTACACTAGGAGCGGGGCGGAGGTGTGGCGGGGGGAGTTTGTGTTTGTAGTTTCAAGGAAGGAGCGATAGAGACGCGAGGGGAGTTTGTATTTGTAGTTTGACAGAAAGAGTAGGAGTGAGAGGCGGGGAAAAAGAATGTATTTTTGTGTGTGTGTGTGTGTGTGAGGGAGGGAGAGAGAGAGAATGTCTGCAAGGATGCATAAACGCGGTGGTGTGTGTGTGAGGGGGGCGAGGGTTTACAAGGTTAACGTGAATAGCTCCGGTTACTATGTACGCTTGAGGCGATTTTTATTGGTAGCTGTATGGGAAGTTATTTACGGCCTTTGAAAGGAAGGAAGAAAGCTTGTTTTTGAACACGAAAAGTGCAAGTTTGTGTAATCCATGAGAAAACGAATAGCAAATGATTGAATTAAATTAACGAAAACGAATAATTTATCTGTTGAAAACAGTGGCGTATGCCGAATATGAATATGTGCGCGGGTTATTGAGAATAAATTGAGATTGTAAGTGAATATGTAAATGCTTTTGAGTGACTATTTTTTTCTTTAGCTATTTAGCGTCAGTTTAAAGATATGTGTGCCATTTGAAACATTACAAATGGATTTATCAGATATACTTATGTAAAGCTACATTATACTGTTATGATGGGTACTGGAAAGCACATGTATATTATAGAAATGTTAAAATGTTGATACTTACGTAACACAAAATGTCATCCTCTTCAATGATTGAAGCACATACGGGAACTGTAGAGAAACCACTAAAATATGGCGGGAAAAAAAGACGGGAAGCGACAAAATATTTTTGTCGGTAAACGTATGAGGCATTAACGTTTCTACAAATAAGACTTACTCGATAAGTTTTGGTGTTATTGGCACAAAAGCCTGTTTACTACTGACATGTGTTGCTATATAGGTGGCACTGATGTAAAAAGACTAAGATTTTTCCGTATAATAAATTTAAATGATCATAAATCGTAAAATATTGATCGTATGACAAAATGGACCACAGAAAACGATTTGTCAGGTCAAAATCTATATAGAAAGACACCCTACATGATAAATTTGAACAATTTTTATTTTTTTCGAATTTATACAAGGGCTGTTCAAAACCTGTTTTTTGAAAATACATTTTTTCGCTTTTTACGGCCAACTATTGGTCGTAGAATGTAAAGAAAGGTATTTTCTTAAACCTTAGGACCTAGGGAACACTACGATAGAACATTGTAACTTTAAAATAATTTTAAATGGTCATATTTCGTAAACGATTGATCGTACGACAAAATGGACTACAATTTTTATTTTTTAGAATTTATACGAGGTGTGTTCAAAAAGTACATTTTTTATTTTTCGCTTTTTACGGCCAACTATTGGTCGTAGAAAGTAAAGAAAGGTATTTTCTTGAAGGTTGGGACTTAAGGAACATTACTATACAGGTTAGAACATTGTAACTTTAAAATAAAAATTTAATGAATTTGCATAAACAATATGGCGTCGATTTTTTTTGAAACTTTGGAAATATGCTTATTAGAGGATATATTTTTATATGAATAGATAAAATGAATGATATTACTAAAATAAATACCATTTTCGCGCGTTTTTAACGCGACCGGTGCGCGCCGCGTGGTATTTCCGCCCGGAAAAAGGTTTTCGCGACGCGGGACGCGTAAAATATTGCCGCCCGGAAACTGCGCGGGGTATTGCCGGTTATAAAAGCAAACAACACTCGGTAACTTGCTATGGTACATATACACACACGCACAGTCTTATACACACTAATGTCAATGTTATGTGTACAGATGGCGTTGTTTGAAGAAACAAACATGGCGGTTGGATTTTAATGTGTTTTCTTTGCATTAATGATATGTAGTATATGTAATAAGATTTATAATATTTGTATAACTTTGAAATATTTACAATTAATCTAGTATACGTTATTTTTAAAATATTGTATTATCTTATTATAAAACACCAATAATTAAAAATTTGAACAAGTTAACACGAACTTTCCCAAAGATTTTCGAAAATTGCCGAAGTTTCCGAACATTGCCGAACATAAACATAAGAGTTTATCCACAATTCCCGTACATGTTGGTACATGTATTACACGAACGGTTCCAAACATTGCCGATCATAAACATAAAAATGTATAAACAATTCCCGTACACGTTTAGTATACGTATACTTTAAACAATAGTAAATATAATTTTATAACGAAAATAATTATAATATTAACACAAAGTATAACACTAATACCTGTATACGATGTAATACAGTTTGTTGCCTAAAATTTAATCTAGTATCCAAACGCATTTAGTTTTGTAATGTCGTACCCAAACGCAGTTAGTTTGTAATCTCGAACCCAAAGATATTTAGTTTTTTTGTAATCTTGTACCCAAAAGCAATTAGTTTGTAGTCTCGTACGCAGGTGCTTTAACATATTTTAAATTTAGTAACAGTAATATTACATAATGTGATGTAATTTGTAAATGTTGTATTATTTTTTATTAATTCGTTTGTTGTGGAAACTCCTTATTTATTTAACCTTACGTAATAAATTACTCGAACATTTTGTGTGAGCATACCATAGATGATTACTGTTCCCTTATGTTAGTGGGTTTAAAAATTCCTTTGTTAGTAATGCTAGGAATTTCTTTTGTTTGCTTTGCTGCAGGTGTTTAAACCGGTTTAAACTAGTTTTATTGTTTTTTGTTAGGCATTGTGTATATATACCACCGTTGCTGAGGAAATATTATCATATGTATGCTGGTAACCATACCTTCAACACGATATTTACTTAGTGAATAAATTTATACAAGCAGATATTAAAAGAAATACTAAAATATTATTACCATGATAATCAAGCACTTATATTGCAATATACAATGTCTAGTGCTGACATTGTTGACTTATTTGTACACGGATTTTTCCGTGAGCAAGTCATGTACCAGTGGGCACATGACAAATTCGTGCATTTTAATTATTTTAATTGCGCACAAGGTGATAGGATAAATGCAGCAGAGGTAGCCGAATTTTGTAATTATGGATCGCGTTTTATTTTGGTTCATAATAATGTGTCGCCATCTGTTGAAAATTCCGTAACCTCGGTCCACCAAGAAAGTCAACCCTTGGAAAACATACTTCAAGAAGAAGATTTTAATTTAATTGATGAAATTATTAATGAACAAATAGAAAATGAAGCAGCAGATGGTACACAAACAATTCAAAATTCCGCAGTTTTAGTAAATCCCGATGAGTTTGGAACATCTGATTATGTGGAGGCTTTATTAAACGAGTTATGTGAAAACGGACAAAATCCTGTGGATGTTGTAAATAATGAAGTACAGGTATCAAGTGTACAATGTTCACGGGATACTCGTGGTTACGGAATGGGCTCTCCACAGCCTAGTACTTCCGGTTACGTTCCTCCAAGTGAACGTAGCGCACATACAGATGTTCAAAATACAGGGGAAGGTAATTTCGAAGTAGTACATGAAAGCAGAAAAAGTTTCACTAAGTTTAACTTGGTGGGACATGAAATTGCGGTAAGGCCAATGGGAAATGAAAAAATTAGAAATCCTGCGGCCTATATTGAAAACCTAATGAGCTTCGCATTTCATAATGTACTAAACAATGCGAGACCTAACAATTTTGTTGGAATGTACATTGATTCCTCCAATAGTAAGGATAAGAAAGCAATGTATGTTCCATGGAGACGCCGCAAAGATATTTCTGCTAAGTCCGTGTTAGCTTCCATTACTAGAGTGTTAAATAGTAATGAAGACTTCCTTTTAGGTAATCATGTCCTTTTTCGATTTCATATAGTAAATTCAATGTTTGGTGCTGGAAGAACACGAGATAATAATTCCACACTAAACAAATATTTACCGTTAAATGAATTTTTAGTACAACATTTGGTTGAGCTCCCGGGAACCTATAATGATAAACTTTGTTTGCCTAAAAGTATTGCTTGGGGCATAGCAAAGCATACTGAAACGTCTCAAAATTTTAGTCATTTAACAGATCCAACTAGAGATACATTAAAAGGTAGAGCTATTAAGCTTTGTAATGAGGCAGGTGTTAGCGTTAAAAGAAAAGATGGTTGCAATTTTAATGACGTTGAATTGTTTGAAAAACATTTAAGTCCAAATTATCAAATTATTATTTATGAAAAAGTGCCCAAAAGCAAACGTGAATTTAGAGTACGTTACCCGGAAACACAAGTACAAAGACCAGAATTGCAGGATGCAAAACCGATCTATATTTATTACAATCAAAGAGGAAGTATTGGGCATTTCCGTCCTATTCGTACAATAACGTCATTTCTAAGAAAGAAAAAGTACTGCTTACATTGTTTAAAGGGTTTTAAAGGTTTGAATCGTTTGCATAAGTGTGAGTTAATGTGTTCATCTTGCGAACATATGCACAAAGTAGATGTTACAATGTATAAAATGAAATGCAATGCATGCAATAGATATTTTACTAGGGGTGAATGTTTTGACAATCACTTAAAAGGTAATAAAATTGGCAAGAATGTGTGTGAATATGTCAAAGTTTGCATCAACTGTAATGTACTCTATGATTTAAGAACACGGAAATCCGATCATACATGTGGTGAATACTTTTGCAGTACGTGTCGTGAACATGTACAGGAAGGTCACTCATGTTATGTGAAGAAAGTAAAACCTACTCATATCAAGAGGTTTCTTTATATTGTCTTTGACGTAGAAACCATGCTCAAACCGGAAAATGAGCGTGGAGAGCGGGAACACGTTGTTTGCTTGGTATGCGTTAGACATGTATGCCATAAATGTATGAACAAAGGCATTGATGAAGCCTGCAGTACATGTGGTGATGAAAACGGTAACCGCTCGTTTTCTTTTAAAACCATTGATGAATTTATTACACATATTTTATTACATAGACCTATATATAGTAATGTATGTGTCATAAGTCATAATGGTAGCCGCTTTGATAACATTTTCTGTTTGAGATCTCTCATTGAGTCCCAGCATATCATTCCAAAAACTTTAATTCAGGGTCAAAAGATTTTTAGTATTTCTATTCATAATAAAATCATTTTTAGAGATAGTTATTTATTTGTTGGTGTAAAATTATCAAAATTACCTAAAACGTTAGGCCTTTCAGAAAATTTAAAGAAGGGAGATTTCCCATACTTGTTTAATACAGTAGAGAACCAAAATTATGTAGGACCATATCCGGGAATAGAGTACTATGATCCTGAATCGCGATCTGCTGAAGAAAGAAAGCGGTTGGAGGGATGGCACCAAGAACGGTTGCAATTGGGAGAGCAATTTAATTTGCAAAAGGAAATGCTGGAGTATTGTGAAAATGATGTGAGAATTCTCACAGAAGCTGTTATTAAATTTAGTAATATTATAGAAGAGAAAACGGGTGGATTACAATGTTTTCTAGTTTCGCCTAGGATTGCAAGTTTAGCCATGCAAACATATCGTACATCATATCTTCCAGAAGAAAGTATTTCTGTTATACCACCTTTGGGGTACCATTATAAAACGAAAACCAGTGAAAAAGCAATGAAATGGCTAAAGTATATGGAACACCAATTGGGTATAGAAATCCAGCATGCTGGACGAAACGGAGAACAATCTTTTGGAAGGTATAATGTTGACGGATACAATGCAGAGCTTAATGCCGTGTTCGAATTTGTGGGATGTTACTGGCATGCCTGTAAAACGTGTTTTCCAAATAACCGTAATGCCATAATAGATAATGCACATGGTCCGTACAACACATTTGAAAAAAGGTATGAACATACTGAAATCCGGCGAAAATATTTCACAGAAATTCTAAAAATGAATTTG
This sequence comes from Thermobia domestica, assembly GCF_964235325.1. Taxonomy (NCBI): domain Eukaryota; kingdom Metazoa; phylum Arthropoda; class Insecta; order Zygentoma; family Lepismatidae; genus Thermobia; species Thermobia domestica. The sequence goes on along the minus strand of NC_137460.1, from coordinate 152,012,675 downwards.
TATGAAATATGGGAGTGCTCTTGGGATAATAAAGTACGCACAGATGTAGATTTACAAAAGTTCCTTAAAGAACATTGTGATACTACTGCCGACTTTCTTATTCCTAAGAGTTGCTACAACGGTGGCCGTACTGAAGTGTTTCGTTCATATGTGAATTCTGCGGACCATGAATCCATTCTTTATTATTATATTACATCGTTATACCCCTACGTAATGGCAAGGAAACCTCTTCCGGTGGGGGCACCTAAGGTGCATAAGGGGCCAGTTTTCCCAGATGTGGGAAAAATTCATGGGATTGTAAAATGTACTGTATTGGCTCCTAAACAACTGTTTTTTCCCATCTTACCGTATGTAGCGCAAAGCCGATTGATATTTGGACTTTGTAGGCTATGTATGGAAGGAGAAACTATTGGTAATTGCACACATAGTGATACTGAACGTGCATTAACTGGAACTTTTTGTACACCAGAGCTTCACCGTGCTCTTGAAAACGGATATAAAATCGTCAAAATTTATGAAATATGGGAATTTGAACTCATGTGTTCTGAAGATCGGAATTCACCTAGTTTATTCCGGGACTATGTGAATACCTTTCTTCAGATGAAGCAGGAAGCTTCAGGCTATCCTGCTTGGTGTAAAACTGAAGAAGACAAAGATAAATATATTGACGATTACTATGCTCACGAAGGCATAAAATTAAATAAAGATAATATTAGGTCGAACCCTGGACTTAGACAATGCGCGAAGTTGTACCTCAATTCCTTATACGGAAAATGGGGACAGCGAACAGATATGACACGGTGTGTAATTATTGATAGTGGGGCAGAGTTCCATAGGTACCTTGCTACACCGAGATACACTGTATGAGGTTCATAGTGTTATTCCAGTTGGTGATGAACATCTTATTCTAACATATAAAGACATATTCTAACATATAACATATAACAGGAAACTGAAAATTTACCTCTGCAATTTTCCAATGTCGTCCTTGCTGGTTTTATTACTTCATGGGCCAGGCTACAATTATATGATTTACTTGTGACTGTAGGACCTAAAGACGTAATTTATTGTGACACAGACAGTATTATGTTTACGTGTAAAAAAGATAGGGAACCTCCGTTGAAGCTTGGAAACTATTTGGGTGATCTCACTGATGAAATTGAAGAAGGGTGGGAGTTTGTAACGTTTATAGGGTTAGGGCCAAAAAATTATAGTATGCGGCTTAAAATGCCGCAGGGGAATTTCGGAATATTTTCAAAATTCGGGGAATTACACTAAATGATAGGACCTCTCAAAGAATAAACTTTGAGAGTTTCTATGGATTAGTGACAGAAAATATTAATTGTACAACTATAGAAAATCCAAATAGCATTGTGCGAAAACAGGGCTTCACTATCTTTTCACGTAAAGAGACAAAAACACACCAAGAGGTAAACAAAAAACGTAAACGTATTGACGATATACAAAGTGACGAACCAGTACCAAAGACAAAAAGTTTACCTCATGGATACGTACAATAATAATTTTAGCTTGGCTTATAAGTGATTGTTTTTATTTATTTATTTATTTCATCGTTTGCTGTGCAAACTTATAAATTGTAGACCAAAGTATACTCATAACAACAGCTAAGTTGTGAATCTAGTCATTTCAAGTTTTAATATTTATTTTTTAACTTATTTTTAATTTATTTTTAATTTATTTTGTTAATTGTGTGAGTAAGTGTGTGAATGAGTGTATATAAAGTAAAGTATCTATTGTATGTATTCAGTTTAATACAAGATGTTAAAGTTTCAACATCCATCAACCATTTTAATTGCTGGTCCTACACGTGCAGGCAAAACATGTTTTGTAAATCGATTATTAAATGAACGTGATCAAATGTTTACTATGAAATTTAATGAAATTGTTTGGTGTTATGGTGCAGTCATACCAAATTTAGATGCAAGTTCAGAAATTCGTTTTATAGAAGGAATTCCAGATATGAATAATTTTGAAATACAAGAAAATTCATTATTAATATTAGATGACTTAATGTCTGAAACCAATGGTGATGTTGCAAACTTATTTACAAAATATGCACATCATAAAAAATTAACAGTAATATTTATTGTTCAAAATTTATTTCCAAAAGGAAAACATGCACGTGATATAAGTTTAAATGCACATTATATTATAGTATTTAAAAATCCTCGTGATAAATTACAAATACAATATTTAGCAAGACAAATTATGCCACGATATAGTAAACAAGTTGTGAATGTGTTCGAAGATGTAACACGTGAACCTCACACTTATTTGTTATTTGACTTAACTCAAAAAACAAATGATGCATTACGATTACGTACAAATATTTTTCTTAATGAAACACTGCATGTATATGCAAATGTAAAAGACAGTAATTCAATCGTTTACGTTTAGTTTAGTTCAAGATGTTGAAGGTGAAACAACACTTTGATACTCTCCGTGCTTTGTGCAAATGCAAAAGCGCAAAGCGAAAACAAATTATACGACATGCATCTGGTGATTTAATACGTACTATTTCACAAGTTGCTAAAAACACAATAAAAGGAAACATTTCATTGAATTCGCGTCAGAAGCAACGTTTACGTAGACATAAAAAGATCTTGCGTGCTTTATCTGCACAACGTACAGCACTTAATAAGAAAAGGAAAATTTTATTGCAAAAAGGTGGGGCATTTTTACCATTAATCTTAGGACCATTACTTGGTGCAGTAGCAAGTAGTTTGTTTGGGAGATAAGTATGTCGGAATTTCGTAAAATGATATTAGTGCCTGAAAATGCAATGCAACAAATGCATGCAAATATAAAATCAATAGATTCACATCAATCACGTTTAGATGAAGAAATGAATAGTATTTTACAACGTCGTAATCTTAGTATTGATGAAAAATGGAAATTGTATCAGCAAGCATTACAACAATATTTAAATTATACTTCATCAGTTTCACAAAATCCAATTACATTACCTATTATTGAAAAAGATGTTCCTCAAACATCATCATCATTATCTGAAGAAGAAAAAAATAATTCTATTTTACCCTTTGTATCGGACATTTTACAATCAGTACCAAAAACACAACGAAGGAAAACAGATCTATTATTAAAACAGTTAACAAGTTCTGATAAAATTCAATGGGATCGATCAGGAACAGTATGTATTCAAGGAAAAATAATACCAGGTTCTAATATTATTGATTTAATAAATGATGTTCGTACACGAAAATATTCAAGAAATCCGATAGGCATTCACGAATTTAAAAATTTATTGGATGAACTTAATGTACCACGTGAATTTATTTCTACTCCTATAGTGAAATCACATAGCAAAGTTAAAAAATCACAAAGTCCAACACTAGTAACAAATATTTTTAAAAACTGGAAAGAATATAAAATGTAAATAAAAATGGGAAAATTGTCAAAATTATATTATGGTTATACGAATCCTGCTTCTTTATCAAGTATTACAACATTACAAGGAAAAACAAAATTATCAAAAAAGAAAATTAAAAATTGGTTAGCATCTCAAGATGCATATACATTACATGCACCAGCACGTAAAGTGTTTGAACGTAAACAATATTATGTTAGTGCACCAAATGAAACATTACAAATGGATTTAGCAGATATGCAAAATATTGCAAAGTATAACAAAAATTATAAGTATATATTATGTTGTATCGATATTTTTTCACGGTATGCGTATTGTGTTCCCTTGAAAACAAAAACAGGTCCTGAAATGGCAAAAGCAATCAAAAAAATTTTTAAAAATTTTAAACTACCCGTGTTTAATGTACAAACGGATTTAGGTACAGAATTTTATAATCGACATGTAAAACGTTTATTTAAAGAATACGAAATTAATCATTATAGTGTACATTCAGAAATTAAATGTGCATTAGCTGAACGGTTTATAAGAACGTTAAAAGAAAAATTGTATCGTTATTTTACGGCTAAAAATACATACCGATATATAGATGTGTTAGATCAATTTGTAAAAAATTATAATCATTCGTATCATAGTAGTATTAAAATGGCACCAGCAAATGTAAATCATTCTAATGTTGAGCAAGTTTGGAATACGTTGTACGGTGATAAAACAAATAAAAAGAAATTAACATGTAAATTTCAGCCTGGTGATTATGTGCGTGTTAGTAAATATAAACATAAATTAGAAAAGGGATATTTACCAAAATGGTCACAAGAAATTTTTATTGTTGATAAATGTATTCCGACAAATCCTATTACATATAAATTAAAAGATTGGAATGATGAGGAAATTAAAGGAATATTTTACACAGAAGAATTACAAAAAGTAAATGTAAATTCAAACAAAACATTTTTAATTGAGAAAGTATTAAAACGAAAAAAAGATATGATGTATGTAAAGTGGTTGGGATATCCATCAAGTATGAATTCATGGATTAAAACAAATTCTGTTCAGTCTTCAAAATGAGTTCAATGATAGAACATGATTTCTATGTTACTCTTCCTTCAAATGCTAGTAGTGAAATTTTTACTAATAATACAACTTCTTCATTTATAGTAAAGTTAGCACAACCTATTCACTTAAGTGAAGGAGAATGGTATGTTGCCTTAACGCAACTTAATGTTCCTTTTAGTTTTTATAATGTGGGTAAAAATGAAAAAATGTAATTGAAACCATCCTTAATGATGAACTTGAAATTGTACATGTTGATATTACACCAGGATACTATACTTCTATTCCATCCATTTTAGAAATGATTCCTGAAGAATTACGCATGTTAAAATATTATAAAAATAAAAATCAAGTTGGAATTAGACATTCTTTAAAATTGAAAGATTTTTGTGTTATTGCAATGACACGCGGATTGCAACATTTACTTGGATTTATAAATGAAAATACAACAGAGTTTACAGATGCTGTCTTTGTAAAACCAGTTAATGAAGATGTTCCAACCGTAACACGTGCAAAATTTCCATGCAATTTAGAATATAATATACCAAACGTTTTTAATGTTTGTGTTGATATTGTAAAACAACAAGAAAATATTGGACCACTACTTCGTAAAGTTAGTGTCTATAATATTGAGCACGGAGATGTAAAATGTTTTCTATTTCACACAACACAATATGTTGTTGTAAAATCTTATTTTAACACGATTGAAGTAAACTTAAAAGATGAGCACGGTTTAAAATTGCCATTTGAATTTGGAACTTCAAACTTAACACTTCACTTTAAACGAAAATGATTTCTGAAAATATTGATGATAGTTTTTACATTACACTTGTATCAAACGCAAGTACTGATGTATATCCTACAAATAGTCCAACACATTTTATTAATCAACTAAAAATAATATTCAATTATCAGAAACCGATTGGCATGTAGGATTAAGTGAATTACATGTTCCTTTAATATGTTATAATGTTAACGATGGAGAAAATTTTATGTGGTATAAAATAAAAGCACAAAAAGGTAAAATTGTAAGTGGATATTATCACTCTGCACATCATATCATTGATGAATTAAATAAAATATCAAAAGACATAAAATTTTCTATATCAAATATTGTACAAGTAGATTGTAGTGATCGTGTTGAATCTGCCTTATTATCAGCAACATTAGCAATGCAATTAGGACTTCGTCAACATAAAGATCTTGTTTTGTATAAACGTGGATTTAAACAACCATATGTTGATATTGGATATCCTCATCAAATTTTTATTTATACTGATATCATACAATATCAGTTTTTAGGTGATACAAAAGCACCTTTATTACGTATTGCAACAATATCAAAAGTAAAATACGGTAAAGTGAAAACATTAACATTTCAAGATATTCATTATCTTCCACTTGCAAAGTTTTCATTTAACAGTATTGAAATTCTATTAAAAGACCATGCAGGACGAAATTTGCCATTTCGGTCTGGGACACTAAGTGTTACACTTCATTTTAAGCGCTCTCCTAATAAAAAGTAATTAATTAATTATATTTTAAAAATGAAATTTAGACGACATTACGGACATGGTATCCCATACTTTTCAGGACCTGTATATCAACGGGGACATGGTATAGGTAGTTTCTTCCAAGGATTATTTCGTTTTGCATTACCATTTCTTAAACAGGGTGCAAAAACTTTAGGTCGACAAGCATTACAAACGGGAATACAAGTAGCGGGTGATGTATTAGAAGATAAACCATTTAAAGAATCTGTTCATGCACGTGTAAAACAAGCTGGTGAAACATTAAAGACAAAAGCTCTTAACAAAGTTGGTCAGTTATTAACTGGAAGTGGTAAGAGACGGCCACGCAAGCGTAAAGCTCCGGCAATTATTCGTTTTGGACCTCCAACTAAACGTAAGCGTACAAACAAAAGCAAAAGCAAAACAAAAGTAAAAAGAAAAATAAGTCGTGTTACAGATATATTTTCATAATGGCGCTACTTAATTCAAGCAGTGTGGAATGTTGTACCAACGATTTCGATTTATTTAGTACTCCAATGACACAAACTGCAATTGAATCTTGCTTTAATGCTGAATACCGTCCAATTTCAACATTAAGTTCTGATGGACCTATTGAATTTTTTATTCCCGGTGAAACAGGAGAATTTATTCATACTGCATATCTTTATCTTTACGTACGTTGTAAAATTACAAAACCTGATGACACAGCATTAGCTGACACTGATGTTGTAGCACCAACAAATAATTTCCTACATTCATTATTTAGTCAAATTGACATTTCATTAAATGATAAATTAATTACTTCTTCATCAGGATTTTATCCTTATCGTGCGTACCTTGAAACATTATTAAATTATGCCCGTGATGCTTCTGATACACATTTGAAATTAGGTATGTGGTATAAAGATACCGCTAAACAATTTGATACCATTGGTAATGCTAATGTAGGTTTTCAACAACGTGCTAATTATATTAAAAATAGTAAATCGTTTGAAATGTATGGGCGTCTGTATACAGATATTGCTGGATTACCAAGAGCACTTGTAAATAAAGTAGGTCTTCGTATAAAATTACATCGTAGTAAAGATGTTTTTTGTTTATTATCTCCTGCAAATACTTCTTATATAGTAAAACTTGAAGATGTTACTCTACATATACGTCGCATCGATGTTGCACCTCATTTAGCAATGGAAATCAATACTAATATAAATCATGAAACAACAAAATATCCCCTTACAAGAGTACAAACAAGATCGTATACTATTCCTGCAAACGTTAATTCATATAATCTTGATAATATTTTTCTGGGTAACGTACCTAATGGTGTTGTTATCGGATTTGTTTCCAATTCGGCATTTAATGGAAAATCTGAACTAAATCCATTTCATTTTCAACACTTTAACGTTAACAAACTGCAGCTAAAAGTTGGATCAAAATCTTTTCCTCCCAGTCCCCTCACCCCCGATTTTAAAAACAATTTGTACCTTCTAAGTTACCATTCTCTGTTTTCCGGTACTGGTTTATATTATAAAGATGATGCACATACTATTACTCCTGAAGAATATCCACACGGCTATACTCTTTATGCATTTATTCTATCACCTACAGCAACATTAGATGATTGTACGTGGGACCTTGTGCGTGATGCGCCTGTAAATGTTAAAGTTTCCTTTTCTGAAAATTTAACTGAGCCTATAACATGTATTGTGTACGCCCAGTTTGATTCTTTAATTCAAATTGATAAAGATAGAAATACATATACTGATAATACTTTTTAAAAGTATCATTTTAATAAAAGAAGTATAACTGTTCACTTCTAAGCATATCAATTACATCTGCCCTACTGGTACAAAGTGTGTTAAACATTGTATATTGTAATATGTTTTGCTTGATTATTCAAAGAGTTGCAAGGTATCATACTATGAAGATTGTCAAAAGTATTTTTTATGCATTAGCACCATTTATCGTTATTGGAAAAGTTATAAAAAATTTGTCATGAATATTTTAAACATGTTATTTCGTTTTATGAGAATATTCCATATACTCCACTAGGTCTTCCAACATATACGCGTATAAACTGATGTAAAGTGAAGTGAAGTGATGTAAATTTTAAAAAACAAAAGTTATGTACACGGATGATTTAATAAAAGTGTTACTTCGTGATAAACTTACTGGTGCAAATGTGCATGGCATTTATCCTATTGATAGAATACCAAAAACTGTGCAACCACCGGCTGGACTTATTATAAATTTAAGCAATTCATCTTCAGGTGGCACACATTGGGTGTGTGTATTCATAGATAAAAATTAAAGAGGATACTATTTCGATAGCTTAGCTTTACCATTTCCAAAAGAAATAAAAATTTTTTAAATAAAAATTGTAAAATATATTTTACAAATAGTTCCGCATATCAAGATGATAATTCAATCTTGTGTGGACAATTTGTGTTGTACTTTCTGCATCATATTGTACGAAAGAAAAGCTTTCAAGAATGTTTAAATTTATTCAGAAAAAATAATCTTAAACAAAATGATAAAATTGTATTCAACCATGTAACCAATATAATGAAAAAGAAAAAACAAGTAGATTAGTTTAATAAAATTTTTATTTACAATTTAAAATCTTGTATTTTTATTTACAAGAACATATCATTTCCTTTTTACAACTTTGCAAATGCATTAGTTAATGTTATAGTACGTTGAAACTTCCACCAATAACATAATTGTTGTGCATTACGAAATGCACATCCTTTTTTTCTCAAGTTTAATATTTTGCTCATGAAAAGCACAATAATCATTAAATACATTTGCATGCAATGTGTTTAATGGTGGACACTGTTTACTTTCCAAATCAATAACATTAGCTAGTGCAAAAATATTTTAATCCAAAGTGTTTTTTCTGCACCTTTACAATAAAAGGTTGCATCTTGTTTACAAAGTTGATATATAAGGTTACGTATGTGTGATACAGTATAACCGCATTTATCATTCCAAGTTAATGCGTGTAAGTTTAATGTTAACCATTCAATTTGTTTTTGACAACCTAATGGAAGTGCATTGTATTCTACTGGTGATTTTATTAAACAATGTAAATTTACTGTATCATCACACGCAGTTAAACAAAATTCACGTATAATAAATTCATGATTTGAAATCTTAAAACCTTGTATGTCAATAATGTATTCATTAACACATGGTGAAATTTTATGTTTACGTTCTAAGAAAAACGGTATAATTTGTCCAACAAATTCAGTGTTCTTTAAACAATCACGCGCTTTGTGTATAAAGTTTATACTTGAAATTTCACTATGGTGTTCTTTAAACACTTCAAATAAATCAATGAGAGTTATATCGTTGGATAAATATTCTACAGCAAAAGTTCCAATATCATGATGAAATAAACATTGATGTTCAAGATGCAGCAAGCATTGTTCACAAAAAATATTATTATTAAAACGTAAGTATGCACTTATAGTTTTTAAAACACAAACTTCACTAATATGTTCTTCACTACATTATACACAAAAATTATTTTCGAAATACATTATGTACAGTACGTTTTCTTAACACACCTCACTATAGTCGTTCGATCTGTCTTTTTCAAGAAAAATACTTAAAAGTTCTTTTCGTACATTCACATCCACTGATAGTTCACCAAATGTAATATTAAAATAATCTCTTGTTAATAGTGTAATAACTGTATGTGTTTCTGCATAAATGTCAAATAATTCCTCCTGTACACGAGGATTCACTAACACAGACCAAACACGAATGTCTAAAACGACTTCATTACAATAAAAACATTCATGAGACCATTCGCATGTATCGTGCCAATAACATGCATTGCATATTAAATAATCATTTGGTTTCCATTTCGAAATGCAGTCTCTTACACAGTTCACATCCACATAGTTAACACCACATTCACAGTTCCAACTTAATTCTGATAAAGCAGGTGAATATGGCGGCGTATCCACATTTGATACCACTTCGTCATTTGATTCCGCCTCAAAATCTGAGTTTTCTTGCGAAAATTCATACACTTCATTATCTATTCCCACCTCACTATCACTTGTATAAACTTTTATATTGTCGTTTTCATATCTTTCTAATTCATTTTCATCAAATGTACAATCTGGAGAATCTGGATATTCATTCTCAGCGTCTAACTTATGCTTCACATCAATGTCTTCTACAAACTGACGGTTCTCCATCGCTAACAAAACTATACATGTCTATTTTTTAAAACCAATATTTAAATAAAAATTTTAAATGACGTCACGCGCTTGCACCCGCGCACGCAAATATTTTCCGTTCGCGCCCCCGCGCCTTCCCGCGCCGCGTCCGCGTTTCCGCCGCCGGTTTAAAAAGTCTTTTATTTTTCTTTATAACAATCCACTATTGTTCATCACCTAAATTATTATACTTTAACGCACACACCTGCAATGTATTGTGTACTTCTATTATTCTTTATAACAATTTACCATTGTTCAACAAGTTTCCAAGGTTTTTTAAAAATTATTTATCTTTACAACTTTGACATCTTTTATTATTCTCTTTTGTGTCACTACTATACATACAATACTACACTACCCATTACCTGTCATCATATGTCATTTAAACAATAATGTATTTCTATACAACTATACTATCTACCCATTGTCTGCAGGGCGACCCGCTGGTGCTTCACTATTACCAATACAAAGCGTTCCTATTGTGTTTACCTCCCCCAGTTTTGGATACATTTTGGACCAAGTACTACTTTACTGGACTGTAATTTACTTCAGAATTACGTTATTTCGGTAAGATTAAAAAATTCAGAATAAGTATATAGAATCTTCTTATATACTACTGCAATGACGTGTAATATACAGCATCTCCACATGACTGATAGTTTATCACTGCAATATGTGAGGCTTTCACTACAACTTTAATTTAGGAACGAAGGGCAATCCAAATTACGTACAGTACAAGACAATATGCCTTTTCCTTTTGTAAGGCTCAGATAGTGGGTCTCGATTGCGATCACAACAACATTACTTATTACGCATTTCCAGTTAGATAGGGCTGAGTCCTTCGGCTGCACTTGCTGCTGCTACTTCCAATGCTCAACATTTGTACTACTCATGGTAAACTCAATAAACCTTATTTTGCAGATAAGCAAAGATAAACTTAGACTGCAGAGCTACTAACATCAGCGTATATGTAACTATCATATAAATGATATGACAATGGTTAACAAATAAAACTCTTCACGTGACACACAGCATTTGAGTCCAATCTATATACTATTCAACCGCTTTAATCGATCTCAGAAACGTTATACTGTAAATGGTTAAAACATATATTATTTGCTTCATTTTTTTTACTGATTTTTCGGCATTTTTATTTGTTCATGTTTACATGCATTTTATGGACAGCGAAATATTCCTATGTCCTGAAACTCTGGGTTTGGAAGCAGGACATCAAATATCAATTCCGATCTCATAGGCGGTAAAGTTGACAAAATCGATTTTGACTGCTTTTTCCCAGTTTCCCACCACTGCGGGCCATAGCGAAATATGCAGTGAAAAATTTAGTACATTCACACTCATACTATATATACAAATATGGGAGTCTAACAAGGAAAGCTATCCAACTCCTCGACGAGCATCGCATTGAAACTTGCACAAATGGAAGAACATATTGAAAGATGGAAATATGCTTACTCTTACGATTCGCAACGTCGTTGAACCGGAAGTAGAATGATTGTTCTCCCATAGCCCCTGAAAGTTATGTACTCTGGTCATACATGTCAGAATATGCTACACTGGAACCTGTTTTCTCGCGAAAACAAATATTGCAAAGCTAAGGTGATCTGATAACAATCTGTGGTGATTGGGATCTCTAGTACCTCATTGATGCGAACAGATGTCAAATGGAACGCGATACGATACATCGGTCGTAAGTTCCAAACAAACACGCTTACTTGGTAGAGAAAAGGGACACACTGAAACAACAACTCAAAAACGGCTTCTATTATTATTATTATTATTATTATTATTATTATTATTATTATTATTATTATTATTATTATTATTATTATTATTATTATTATTATTATTAGTTGTAGTTGTAGTTGCTGTTGTTGTTGTAGTATGATTAGCAATGAGAAGAAGACAACAAATAGGCTATATTCTTCGGCCAGTTAAGTAACGAAGGCCCATCTTGAGTGTCCACTAGCACTACTATAGAGGATTTAGAATCCACAAACAACCATACCCCAGCCGGGATTCGAAGTCGGGACCCTGAATCGATGGTTTGACGCCTCTACCAACACGAAGATGAGATCGGCAATAAGACGATGTCAAAGAAATAATAATAATAATAATAATAATAATAATAATAATAATAATAATAATAATAATAATAATAATAATAATAATAATAATCATCCTATACCAGATAATAATAATAATAATAATAATTCCGATTACAACCCCCATATTATCACATCCTCTTGCCAGCGACCCCCTTATAATTTCTAGTTTGTAATAAGCTCGTATCGGATTTTTTAAATACCTATTGCGGGCGTCTCACTATATCCATCTATTTCTATAATAGTAGAATCTATTTCTTGTATATAGTGGATATAGTAACTTCCCTAAAAGCGAATGGATTAAAACCAAATTTGGTCCGTTCATTTATATTACAAACTTCGAATCCGATCCGTCGTTATGTTTCAAAATGGATTCCGTTTGAAAATTTTAAAACTTCATAACTCCCTGAATTTTTGATTATATAATAAAAATAAAAATAAAATGCATTTAGATTCTTCTGGTATTTCAATATGCAGTTCCCATTAGTTTCATATAGTACCTCTTTCATTTAAATTGATTTTGAACCAACTCTGTACTGTTAAAAATGTTTAGTAGACCATTTTTTTTGTTGTTATTATTGACATTATGTATACAAATAAAAATTGTCTATCAGAATAACATTCAAAATAATAATAATTATTTAAAAATATTTTGCGGTTTTAGATTCTTTCGCGATCCTCAGGTTGAGAAACCCTGTCCTATACTATTTCTCCTCCTTGCAGACCTCGTGTTCGTGTGGATTCAGGTGTCAAGCCAGAGACTCAAGGGTCCTGACTTGGAATCCGGGCTGGGATTCCAAAACCTTTATAGCCGTGCTAGAGGACACTCAAGACGGCCGAAGTCCTTCGTTACTTAACGGGCCCAACAATATAGCCTATTTGTTGTTTTCTTCTCATTATTATTATTATTATTACTCATCATACTGCTGATATTAATAATGTTAATCATACTACTACTACTACTACTACTAACAACAACAACAGCAATAATAATAATAATAATAATAATAATAATAATAATAATAATAATAATAATAATAATAATAATAATAATAATAATAATAATAATAATAATAGAAAGCCATTTTTGCGTTGTGGTTTCAGCATGTCCCTCTTCTACACCGGGTAAACGTGTTCGTTTGGAACTTACGATTGGGGTATCGTATCATGTTCTGTTTGCATCGGTTTGCATCAATGACGTACTAGAGATCCTAATCACCACCGAGTGTTATCATCTTGAGTTTGCAATATTTGTCTTCGTCAGAAAACAGGTTCCAGTGTATCACATTCTAGCATGTATGACCAGAGTACATAACTTTCAGGGGCTATGGGAGAACGATCATTCTACTTCCAGTTCGACGACGTTGCGAATCGTAAGAGTACGCATATTTCCATCTTACAATATATTCTTTCACTTCTGCAAGTTTCAATGCGGTACTCGTCGAGAAGTTGGATAGCTTTCCTTGTAAGTAAATTTTGAGGGACAGGGCCTCGTGAGCTTTCCAGGATTTTCATCCACAGTTATAAGGGAGTAATGCTTCTCATTTCTAGCAAATATGGTACAATTTGAGAAAACTAGACTGTGGAGGAATAACATACTGTTTTGCATCAGTAAACTATAATTTTATATGTTATACTCAAAGAAAAAGAGTAAACATATATAGAAAACAATTGAAAAAACAAAATATAAAATATCTGTGAATTATCAGGGGCTTATCATCGAAGGCCTTTACATAAGGCAAATTGGGCACCCATCTAGGGCCCCACTTTAGAGTAATGCTCTTCTTTTTAAAACATATATGGTCAAGTGCGTCATTGAATTAAATTACAAAGTTTCCAAATTCTAATTAAGCCGACTACAGCTCTATAAATAGCCTATCTGCAGGACACCACAATATACACCATTAATGAAAATATTCCCATTACTCCCTCCTCCATCTACGCATATATTCAGTGTATTAGTTAGTCTCACTGTCCTTGAATTTACTCTGTAGTATCCTTGTATGTAGATGGATAGGGTTGTAAAATTCAAATCATATTTTCTTATCAGCCTCGCTCAAGCGACACCTTTTCGCAACGGAATAGCTACGTAAAACTAAAAAAACTAATTTTATTTTCCAATACTAGTTCAGAGTGTTTTGGTGTAAACGTAATTAAAAGGAAAGAATCTCGTTCGCAAGCATCAAAATTTGCTGAAAATTATCTTGTAAATAAATTAAGTTGTAAATAAATTAAGTGACTTGCAACAGTAATAAGAATAGTTTCTAACGAACATTTTTGAAACAGCTCTTCCCACTGGTATAGTGATTAGCACGTGCGCTTTGATGTACGTAGTTCAGAACTCTATTTCCATTGGGAGAGCGTTAAACATTTGAACGCATTATCATGGTTACCATTCGACCTTAATCAGTAGGTCCACGTCTAATGTGGCCTCGGTGCTGAAAAGGAACGCTCAACTTCAAAGAAATTTTCGAAGCATTTTACATTAGCGAGTTTATAATGCAGTCAGAAACGCCCCAGGATTTTTTCTGAGGGGGCAAAAGAAGGCTTGACACATGCATAAAGGCGCAAATATACATACCTTGATGCACATAATACTTTATGTAGAACAATTTTTACTAACGCATTTTGGATACAGCAAGACGGAGTTACTTAGCACATCCGGGGTTACTTTGCACAAAATATGACAAGAGTTTCAAAGTCCTCGGTCGGTAAAATCATGAACTGTAAAGAGGAAATTTCAACTACCACCGTAAGATAGAACATCTAATTGTATTTTGGCTATAATGTTGGGGGTTAACATCAGTTCTAATTCCCCTGAGGGTTTGTTGTAGAGGTATGGAAAGCAGTCACTGTAAAGACGTCAAAATTTGAAAGATATCACCTACAAGAATTTCCGTTAAAGTTAAGTCAGTTTCGTAGAATATTACTGTTTATAATGGGACTTTGATAAAATAGTTGAAATTGAAATGTGAAACGTTTTAAAGTCATAAAAAAAAAAGTAAAACTAGAAGAAGACGGTTTCAGCCTCTAATCGGGGTTACTTTGCACAGGTCCAAAATACCTCTTAGATAGAAAATTATTACTTCTGAAACCTCCTGCATTCTAAATTTAGGTAAATTTCCTATTTAGGTAGATGCCGGAATGAATTTCTTGTTGGAAAATAAATAATGAACAGTAGCGGATCCAGAAAAATAGTTTGAAAGGCGCTTCACTCACAAATTCTTCTTTCGTTTAGAAATCACTAGAATTTTTTGTTTTAGGGGGGGGGGGCTTGAAGCCTACACTCATAGGAATGACTAACATTAGATTTTAAAAAAAATCATGCAATTTGGGTGGACTTCAGCCTGAAAGTCACAAACCCCCTTAAATCTTATACTAATTACGGTTGAGATTATATTCTTGGACATAAGGAATAAGCAACGCAAATCAGTTTACGGTGATTTTTTTCTATTCCTGAGTTGGCTTTTTTTGTGGGACATATGCTAAACTATTAGAATGTGGTTCTTGTACCGGTACCAGAAAATACATGATTTTGTTTACAAATATTGGTAATTCATACTAAGTACCGATACCAGTACCCTCATTCTAATATCAATATTTGTAAACTATAGGCCCTATGCAGTTTTGTGTAGAAAGTAAAATGTATAAATACTGAAGGGAAAACACTGCACAGAAACGTTATATTCGTATGTACATTCGAACATACTTTTTTGTATGTTGTGCAAATAATCCCAACTATGGGGTTACTATGGTCATACTGAATGTTTACTAATGAACTTGCACGAATGTTTTCCACATATGTATCTAGCTATTATATATTTAATATACAGTGTTCTAAATCATTACGTTTGTAAGTTACATGTGATTTTCTTTAAAATTCCTTAAATCGTGTGCAAAATAACCCCGTCTTACGGTAACTTTATTAACAACGTAAATAAATTATATTGCAATGTTATGGTAGAGTTTAATGAAGCAGACCGTGATTAAGCCCTTCACCTTTTAATTTAAAAAATAAATCTCCAAAATGATTTACGAAGTTCCTTTGTAATATACAAAATGGTTTCAAAGTCCAGTGTATTAGCACACAGTAATTGCTTCGGAAATATAGGTTCAATTAGTCTTAGGTTGTAATAGGAATCCCTTTGCTCATTCAGCCTTCGGGGTAGGTGATTATAAGGAGTCTCCTTTGTCCACTGTGACCTCGGGAGACAGTTATAGGATTTCTCCGTAGCTCACTGCAGCGCCGTCAGAAAGATAGTGATAAGATATCTCTTTCTCTCGCTGCAGTCACCAGAGATAAGGTTTAGAGGGAATCTCCGTAGCCCATTGCAGTCCCAGGACAGAGGTATTGGTAGGTTAATGATCAGTTGTAGAGTGATGCTCCTGTCCACTTGTGGTCCTCTTTTATAGGTGTCCTCTTAAGGGGTGGTACGTGAGGAGAGGGTCGTCTACCTTCGGTCCCCTTCCGAACCAACTTCGTGACTTTCCGATGTTCTTCTATCGTCTGCTGGTGATAATGCTTGTATACAATAGCACCTGATTGTGAATGAAGCATGAGGTTGTTTACATATGAGCGTAGGGAACCTTACAATATCAAATACTCTAATGGATGAGTACGCAATTCTAATATAAAGTCGTAGTTTGTGCCTTTCGATATAAGTCGTGAATAATATCACGAACGCTCTTCTCAATACGAAAATTACAATAATGCGCTATTCAAACCTGGGTTAGGACGCTAATCACACGTTAAATCATCTCTGAATATCCCATTATGCCGGGGACGAGCACAAATCCCAAATGCAAAATCCACGTGAAATACTAGAAGTTAAAAGTTGTTCTTCGTTTTCTTACACAAACTTTCAAGTAGTATGCGCGTAAATTATTGGATGTATGTGTGTTATCGTTAGGAAATGAAAATGAAATATTTCAATTTTACGTCCCACGATTATGCCGTGTAGGCCAAAGGAAACAGTGATGACGAGAATGAATGAAATGGTGTAATGAAGAAAGTGGGAGAACCCACTCGCGCAGTGTTTTTACACTACAAAGCTCATTTGGCGTGAGCTGGAATCGAACCAGGAACCTTACGCACCAGAGGTGAACGTTTTACCATTTAGCCATCACGGTGTAGTGTGTTACTGTTAGGAGGACCGCCACAAGAATATATACAATTTCCTTCAGTAGAAAAACCATCAATTAGTATTTGCAATGTACGGCATACTTTTTAACACCCATAAAAGTTTGTTTTGCTCGATTTACTGGGAAACTATGCATGTGAATCTACCCTCGAGCAATCATTTTGTTCAGCTCTATATGATCTATCGAATTAAAAATTTAAGTTTTATTCTTAATAGTAATTTTGGACTATATCTTATTAACCGTAGCATATCTTACTAGTGGCATAGTGAAGAGCTTGAGATAGTACAACTCAGTTTTACCTTAACAGGTATCGTGGTTTCGTACAGCATCAATTTTTACGGTTACAAAAGAAAAGTTTTACCAAAACTACGCATGAGGCTTTATACTCATCGATATTAATTTGTTTATCTGATTGAGTTCTGTCGATTGGTATGTCCAGCGGCGCAAATCTGTCTTCAACATTGGGGGGGGGGGGGACAAGTAAGACGTTTTTTTTTTATTAAGCGATGCACAAAATAATTGTGAAGTTGAAAAACAATCCTGTGGAGGATCACGGAGCAGAGTTGTCTTCAACATTGGGAGGCGAGCAGATTTGAGGCTTATTCTGGGGGGACATCAATTTAATCTCACTTTCCTTTGTGGCAATCGGATTTTTTCCCCAAAAAACATATTTCAAATCGGATTATTGGGGGGGGGGGACAGTTCCCCAGTTCCAAGATTGGAGGGACATGTCCTCCTCACCAGTGTATGTATCATCTTTGGACATTATTTTTCGTTTCCGTTAAACCATAACGCTTTTTAACACTTTGTCATCATTAATCTTTAATAGTAGCTATCGTAGAATTTTAGTCTGCAAATATCCAAACTGTTCTGCTGAAATGTTCATAACTTTCAGTAGTGTCACTTTTCTATTTAATGAGTGGTATGTCACTCTGATGGGAAGGTTCTAGCATGCTGGACCGCAGATATGGGAGACAAGGGCGTCGATTTCTCTGTAAATTTGGTGGGGGCACTCAGACGTAGAAGGTATATATATGAGGATGTTAAGACAAATTGCATTCAAATTATGCCAAATATTGTATATTCATAAATACACTAGGGGGGCCCACATGAGCTTTGGGGGGGGCAGGATCGGCGCCCTTGATGGGTGAAGGTGGGTTAGTAGCCAAGTTGGTTCCTTTCCTTATCAAAGCTCAATACTCAATTCACATACGGCGGGAGCTCATGTGGTTCGGATTCCACGTTAATCAGTAGGTCCACGTCTCATATAGCCTCGCTGCTGAACGGGACGTAAAACTCAAAATCAATCAATCAATCAATCAATCAATTCACATACGTACGTAGTAATGCCGAGCGAGCGACGATAACGACTGAAGGCGGGTTAGTAGCCAAGTTGATTTCTTTATTACAACTTAATGAGGATGCAGGTCACTGTTCCAGAACCCTGCCCATTCTGATGTATTACATAGTATCAAGAAATCAGAATGATAAATAAGGATGTAGTTACACTTATTATTATTATTATTATTATTATTATTATTATTATTATTATTATTATTATTATTATTATTATTATATTTTAAAGAATATCCTTGAAGAAAGGAAAACTTGTTGTGTTAAGTCTTGCTGTTTCTAAATAAATAAAAAGCACCCATTTTACTCGTTTACAAAAGTGGAAAAGAACTATCCACCAGAGGGAGTAGGAAATCCAAACCTAATCTTAATCGCTCAGGAACAAAAGAAAGAAGGCGTGCAGTAAAAGAAAAATGGCTCGTTCCTTGAATCATCTTTGCAGTCCTCGTGTTTATTCACCTGTTTTACAGAAAATTGGTTTAAGTTCTGTCAAATTAAGTGCAGAAACTACTCCGAAAGTTAATCAAAGGAAAATATGTTTTACTCCTTCACCCGAGACGTCTAAGTAAGTATTAATTTGCGTATCCTAGTTGTAAATGGTTGTTCCTTATTAGTAACATATTTGACTCAAGACAATCTGTTTATTATATAAATGTTTTCAATTCATACTCTTATAATTTGTTCTATTTAATGAAAATTCAGAAGATAATTTTCAGCAATTAACCGTCTATGGGATGATTTAATTCTATTCAACTCGTCTTGTTTCAAAACGAGGTTTTGACTTCGTTAATTAGTTAGATTTGAATTTAGCGTCCCTTTCAGCAGCAAGACAATATGAGACGTGGACCTATAGCTTAAAATATAATCCGAACCACATGAACTCCGCCGGGAATTAACCTCGGGTCTCTAACGCCAAAGGCGCGCTCACTATATTCACATAGCCACAAGAGAGCTCCGTTCTGATTTCATGCTCACAGTATTCAGGATTTCACAATATGCATTGCTCTGTTTTCACATTGTTAATATTCTAGCCTTCGTGTTCGTAAGCTCATTTCGGTTTTCAATTAACACAAAGAGGGGTAATAGTATACAACAGTGCCTCATGATCTGTGCGCGTGGATACTTCCTACTGTTGCACTACGTATAAAAATGATTTTATTACATTTAGAAGTAGTAAGAAGCATCCACGTGCACGTGACATGCGATATTTGTTTCAAATCCCCCACATATACTCATACACTACGTACAAGGGCACATTATTATTCTTCGCATACCATAAAACACAACGAAACGCAACGCAAACCGACGTACATTTTATTTTATATTACTCAGTAATTAAATGAAAGTCGCATTTTTACCTCATTTTCAAGTTCCTATATCCTCAATGAATAATCCTTAAAAGACTGCACTTCGTGAGTCCTTGCTAAATGATGAGGCACTCTCGTATACTATATCCCAAAGGGTAAACAAACTGTTATGATTAGCGCCTTAACTTTGGTATAGGAGATAGGGTTCGTTTCTTGCTATAACTAATGTTCCAGTTCCACATTAAGCTGTAGGTCTTCTCTAGTACAACCTTACAGAATATTTATAACTATGTATAATAATAAAATATGTTCGGGTAAACTTTACAATTACCCTCCAGTCAAAATGACCAGAACTTTTACTTTCCCAAACGGGACGCATACAAATCGGCGACGGGGTTTTATATCTGACTTCCACATTGCATTTTGGGACTCAGCAGTGTTTTCAATTTCCAAAATATACAAGTAAGAATGATAACACAGCGTTTCTAACTTAAGTATAACTCAACAATACTTTTAACTACTTGAACACTCAGAATTCCAACTCAATTTCCACTTGACACAGCTGAATCTTGCCAATGAGTGTTGGTACGAAAAAATGTAGAATTTGCATTGACCATTTATATTTTGAATAATTACTTGACGCCTGGGTCACTTTTGCTTAAGAACGGGACATTTAGGTGTCTCGTTTGAGAATCAGATAAAAACGGGACAATGGTGGAAAAACGGGACGTCTGGTCACCTTGCCTCCAGTTGATATCCTTAGGCAGACACTAAATCTTTTCTTTCAGATTAACGTCCCACGTTACACGTTTTAGACTAAGGGAGACATAAGGCAAGTAAATGATGATGGAAGAATCGGTAGAATGAGAATGTAGGAGGAGAAGGGAGTACATCGTGAATACCTACGGACACGATGTTGTCCACTACAAACTTACTTGGCCGGGATTCGAACCAGGGAGCTCACGCCTCAGAGGTAAGCACTCTGCCAGTGAGCCACCGATCCCCTATTAAGCAGGGACTTGAAAAGCAGTCCTACTTATCAGCGCGCAGCTAGAACATGTACTGTAAAATTTACCCAAATGTTCTATTATTAATTTTCGAATTAATAATGACTCATCTCTGTTGCTTAAGGTTTTAGATTCGATCTGAGGCTGAGTTAGTTTTTCGTAGATTGCATCGTGTTCGTGGATTTTCTCGGAGTTTTACCATTCCCTTCCACATTAGTGTTCCACCAATTCTTTAATAATAATAGGTTAAGCACTTACCGTAAGCGACTGTGGCGTGGGAGACCCGGGATCAATTCCCTGCGGGAGCTCATGGTTTGGATTACACGTTAATCAGTAGATCCAGGTCTCATATAGCCTCGCTGCTGAAACGGACGCAAAACTCAAAATCAATTCAATTCTTCAATAAATAATAATAATAATAATAATAATAATAATAATAATAATAATAATAATAATAATAATAATAGAAATTTAATTTCATTTAAACTGACAATTTCGTTGTTTCTACTTAATGTAGGTAACTTGGACGTACTATATAAAATGTAAATAAAGAGCTAATGCTCATATTTCGAATTGTAGAGTCCGGATTCGAACCTAGAAAAAACTCTTTAAAGATTTTTCTGTTTCTGGGGAAAATGTATTTTTAAGAATGCATAACTTGAAGTCAAAATTTTGATAATCATATATTTTCCTTCGTGTACTTTACATTATTTTCAAACTCAAATTTCACCCTATTTTACATTGAAGAGTACCTGCAGTTTAGAAACTAAATTATTTCATATGATAATCTAATTCAAATTCGTCGTAATGTAACCAAGGCAAACACTTCATACTATTTATATACCGGTAGTTAAGATTAGATCCACTAGTATTACAACGGAGGAATGTTTGAATGATTGCTAGTAGAGATTCACAATCCGATAAACAAACCTAAAATGTTCTTTCACGATGTAAAATTTGATGCAGTGGTAACATTCATGTTTTATCACAAAGTGTGAACTTTTAAGCAGCATCGGGAGAAGAGCGCAAATCATGCGCCAAAAGTAGCTGAAGGTGGAGTGGGTCATGGTGGATGGTGGATTAGGGTGGGTCGTGGGTCGATGTGGGTCAGTGGGTCATAAGTGAGACCTCTAGCTCCTTTCCATATCGCTTCGGTGATCTCCATATCTCATCATGCTCTCTCAGATGCGCTATTTCTGCAGTTATTTCTGCGTGACAACCGCCCTGACTCTTCCTTGTCAAACATTTCTGAAAAACTCACCCGAATGAATTCATCCTCAAGAGTGAACTACTACTTGTGGATATGTTCACGAAAATTACTTATGCCATATTATAGGACTGTTAGTGGATTTTTTTTAAAAAATAAAATATGGGCAAAATTACTGAGTCGTTTTTGAGAAAATTGTCGTAAAAGAACTTACCCCAGGGGAAACTCTCTCTTTTGGATTTGTTGCAGAAAAATACCTATATCATATAATAGGCTTGTTAATGGTATATTGATTTATGAAATGTAAACCGTCATTCTCGAGATAATTGCAAAATTTTATTTTATTTTATTTTTTATCCTCCAGTATACTACACTTATAGCTATTTAGGGTAGGAATAAAATTCGAAAAACAACTCTTGAGAAATTTATAAAAATCTTATGTCTAAAATTTGGTCTTGGATACTTTGAGCGGCATGATCTCTGCTTCGGGAAGAACAGACACAAACAGCGTCGGATTTAGGATTTTCTGAGGGGGATGCCCCAATAACTACCAAAATAACCAATCACACTGAAACTCTTCAAAGTGATATGTGACAATATTTAAAATACCCCCTGACAACGCTAATACATAGAACGGGGGAGCACTTTAAGGAGGATCGCAAGGGATATGCATGAAAATTTTTCTTCTCTCCTCCTGTTTTTTTTCTTTTTCTTTTCTAATTGACAAATGTTATAATATTTCGCTTGATGTATCCTTTTCCTTCAACCTTCATAAAATCGACTTCTTCTTGCTTTTGCAAAGCTCTGCTTTCTTTTAAGCTATAAGCGGAATAATGATGGCAGAAAATTTCGGAAAGTGTTTCTATTTTCTCTGCTAAATTTTCATTTTAGATAGGTATACATACAACGAAGTGGGGTATACCAGTACGTGCACCTTTGCACCTCCCTACATCCGGCCCTGGACACAAAGCTAATTTTTTTTATGGCAAATAGGACTATGGAACATCTAAATCCATTGAAATCTTGACTTGTTTTAAATGGTCTATTCTTTCTTTTCTTCTATCGTTGCTCGGAAATGAAAATATACAAACAGCATATAAAAATATCGAACGTACAAAGGATACTAAAAAAAAAAAAAAAAAAACCTTCCACTGTTGTTTATTTTAGAAAATGTAAGAAAAGCAAAATAATAATACCCTTCCAGAAACCACGTATCAACTTGCACGACCATGGAGTAGCAGTGCTATTTGTTGGTAAAGTAAATTTTTTGTTTGTAAAATTTCGCAGATTTGTGGGCATGTGTTCGACAGTAGCTCGATTAAATCTAAAACTCTAGAAATACCATGGGCCGCGGTGGCTCAGTGGTCGAGCGTTCATCTCTGGTGCTTGGGGTCACGGGTCGATCCCAGCCCCCGCCAAGTGAACTTTGTGGTGGACAAACACCGTGTGCGTGGGTTTTCTCGGGGTTCTCCCGTTTCCTCCCACTTTCTTCATTCCACAATTTCATTCATTACTCATCATCACCGTCTCCTTTAGCCTAACCGGTATAATCGTGGGACTTAAACTCAGATTTCATTTCATTTTTTTTTTTTCTAGAAATACCACTTTCCAATCCTCTAACAATTGAAAAACAAAAATTTATTTTCATAGTAATTAATCTAATTTTTATTTCCTAGCTCCTAGATGTCTATCCAGACACACAAATAACATCCAAACTTTAGTCGGAATTCATGGGATTTGGCACTTGTTTCGTATTCTTCAGACTTTGGCTGTTTCTAAATCCGTATTTGTTTCATGCCATTCCACTTACTACTATCACCAACATTTAATTTCTCTCACTACATTTTATATTATAATATCATTGGGGAGTTACCAAGAAATTGGTGAAAAATTTCGCTCAAAAGATGTGCGTATTCTCCTCACTTAAAATTTTACAGTAGTAGCTGTTTTTCATTATACATTCCTTTTTCTCGTAGTTTCTTAAAAGGATTAACATTGGTTGAAATGAGGACGATCCGAATATGTGCCTCCAATTCTGAGAAGGATTTGAAGTAATGAACAGTTGACTGATTTTATTGTTTAGTCTGATGAAGCGACTTTTAAATTGCATGGAACCAACAATAGGCACAACTGTGTATACTGGAAAAGAGATAATCCTCATGTTATGAAAGAACGAGGTGTTTATCTTCCTAAGTTATCAATGTGGTGTCAGAGGACTTGTAGGGCCATTCTTTTTTCAAAAAACAATGACAGGTGTAGAGTACCTTAACATGTTGCAGGAACAAATGTGCCAGCTGGTCATCAACTGTACCCAGATGAAGATTGTTTTTTCAACAAGACGGTACAATGAACAGTTACCACCGAGATGTGTGGCAAGTCCTGGATTGGCCGACGAGGGAGTGTCTAGCATCAACCCAGATATCCCGATCTAAGGCCGTTAGACTTTCTTCTGTGGGGAACTTTGAAGAACACTATCGACGCAGCAAAACCATATACACTGGGTTCCATGAAAGAGGGGATTGATTTAAAATTTAGATTCCTAGGCTTTCGGCATCAATGGCCATTTAGCTCGTCACATTTGAGGGATGACGTCCCTCGGCGAGTACACTATCCGGGGAAAGGGAAGGAAGAAAAGATTGGGGGGGGGGAAAGGAAACGGCCTGGAACATATGTTAGGTACCACCACGGCATATGTCTGGTGTGAATGAGGAAAACCGAGGAAAACCTCATTCAGGTGGCTGGCCTGAAATAGCCTTTTACACTTTTTCGACCGAGTGCTTCCACTGGGAATCGAATCCGTGACTTCTCGCACCGCAGGAGAGAACGTCAGCAACTACGCTACACAGGGCCACTGAAAGATGTGATTAAGACTGTAAATCCATTCCAATGGAAACCATATCACATGTTTGTTGGTCTGTTCCACAGCGTTGTCGACGAAATATTTCTGCCAATGAAGAACATTTTGAATATATTTCACATTAGAACGTCACTAGTAACGTTTTGAACATCTTTGTGATTTATTAAAGTTCAAGGAATGTAAACTGTTTTGTGGGACAACTTTGGAGCGCTTAATTAACCGCAGAAAGCAGTTTATCGCTGTTAGCGTTTTTACTCTGTAACGATGAAAGTTAAAACTTGAAGTGAATGATTACTGCCACTTGCGGTTTCAGTAGAGAGTAGATTGAAGTGGGCACGTAACATATTCTTGGGACGTTTAATTGATTACATAAAAACACTTCTCGTTATCTGCTACGGTTTTTATTCTATAACGATCAACTTGAAAACTGGAAGTGTTTCCAGTTTGAATATTTGGCTGAGGAGAAAATGGTATATATTCTTAGAACGGTCAATCGATTGCAGGGCCGACATTTTGCTATCTCTTATCGTTTTTGCTCTACGTAGATTAATATTGGAGCCGGAAGTTGCAGTGGTTTTCTACCACTTTCGGTTTTATTAAGGAGTTAAGAATGCAGATGATATCTATTCTAGGGACGCTTAATCGATTGCAGGGATCATCATCTCGCTATCTGTTACCGTTTTATTTTATAGTGATCAACGTAAAAACCATATATGTTTTTATTATTTCTAACACTTTCGGTTTTCATATCGTCTATCTACGAACTCAGTTCTTAAATCTTGATTTTCTCTATATCCTGACCAAATTTTGATGATTTATCAAGTTTTTTTTTTTCTCGTCTCCTGGACGGAACACACTGGCAGAGTAAATATATAAGGTGTTTTGATAAACCAAATTTCTTAAAAGTAAATGGAACGATATCTATTCGCTAACTGCTTCTAAAACCGTGCACAGATTTTTGATCATTGGTATATAAGTGGACCTTAGCTTTGGGTTTTTAGCACGTTTTCAGCAAGGGGTGAGTGGGTGACATGTAAAAATATATTTGATGGCTAACTTCTTTTAGATCGCTGCACTGATTTGGTGATTTTGATATATAAATGGACCCATGCCTAAGTTAGATTTTTAACACATTTTAGGCAAGGGATGAGGGAGGGGACATGTAGCTATTATAGAAAACTACCAACATTAGTACCCAATCCATAGTTTTCGGGGTCACTGAGATAAATAGTCAGTCGTGATTCCGTTGAATTTGAACTTCAACAGAAACTGTCGTGGATGAAGGGTTGGGGTAGGAAGGGATTGACAATTAGAAATGATCGATATTGGTATTCAATCAATCCAGTTTTCCAGGTCGCTGAGATGAATAGTGAGACTCCTGATACTGTTTAAGTCCAAATTCTTCTCTATCGGCATGGGGAGAATGATGGGTGGGAAGAGGCTGGCATAAAAATAATCGAAAACGATCGATACTAGTATCCAGTCCATAGTTTTCGAGGTCGCTGAGATGAATAGTGGCAGTTTTAATGCTGTTTAAGTCTAAATCCATCTATGATGCGCAGCGCCGTAACTTAGATTTTTTTCTGTGGGGCAAGCATTAATACGTGTATTTGGAACCCCTAGAAAAAGTTGAGTTTCTAATACGTGAGCCCCCTCTTTCCATCTTTCTCTTACTCTTTATGGGCCTCCCGGAGCCTGTGGGTCCTCCAGCACTGCAAGGTCTGCGCGGTCGTTAGTAACGCCGCTGGGCCCGTTCCGTACATGACAAATTAATTAAGAGGACAATATTGATAATCTCAGGGCCATACGAATAAATATTATTTCTAGGGCCCCTAATAGTAGACATTCTTTACTGAAATGGGCCCACGATTCATTTTTGTTTTATTTACCTTTTGTGTGTTGTTTTGCTTATGTAATGTAGTGGACCTGTTTGATGCTTCATTTATAACTAACTTCATGTTCGTATTGTATATGGAGTAAGAAAATTTTGTCTTAAAGTTGGCCCCCTCCAACGGCGAGGAGCTTCCCCGGGAGGGCAGTTGCCCCCGTGCTCCCCACAAGTTACAGCCCTGATGATGCGTATTTTAAGGGGGTTCAGATACTTTCCTAAACCTATTTTTCCCGTGTGAAGAACGAACATTTTAGCTAATAAAAAAATACAATGAATGAACTGCCATGTCTTGAATTTTTTTCTAAAGTTGACGGGAATTTATTTTTGAAAGTTTTTAGAATATCTTTATTTTTGTTTTTTAAAAAAGAAGAGTCTGCATAAAAAGCAATAAACAATGTACTAATGAAGTTATGTAAAATTTCCTGCTGTGCATTAAAAGAACATTTGCTTTTAAATAGTGTTCATTTCTAAATATTGATGAGCTCTTAAGGGGGCAGACTACTAAATATTTTTGAAAAACTAATAATTTTTCTCTTGCCCGTTTTTCGTAAGTGGAAAGAGGTAATAAAATGTAACTTACTACAATAATAGACAATGTTATTCTACACCCGAAAATTCGAATCGGAAGAATTTTCAGTGTTGCCATCCATAGAAATTACAGTGTGACCAGAATTTGAATTACTCAAAAATCTAGGTAAAGGCAGCGACTAGAAAAATGAACTCAACGGTAATTGATGACTTATCATGCTGTCTACCTTTCTTGTTTACTACTTTTTAAAAAAAAGTTTCTACTTATTTTGTAATAACTTATTTATTTTGTAATAATTTATGTAAGTTTTATAAAATAAATAGAAATGTTATTTAAAAAGTAGTAAACAAGAAAGGTAGACAGCATGATAAGTCATCAATTACCTTTGAGTTCATTTTTCTAGTCGCTACCTTTACTTAGATTTTTGAGTAATTCAAATTCTGGTCACACTGTAATTTCTATGGATGGCAACACTGAAAATTCTTCCGATTCGTATTTTCGGGTGTAGAATAACATTATCTATTATTGTAGTAAGTTACATTTTATTACCTCTTTCCACTTACGAAAAATGGGCAAAAGAAAAATTATTAGTTTTTCAAAAATATTTAGTAGTCTGCCGCCTTAACACATTTTGTTGTATATTTACTTTCTTGTAGACTTGAGAAGCAGTATTTGGAAGTTCGCCCTTCTTGCAGTAGAAGATTATCGCCTATTTTAAACACTGAAAGTTCTGAATCAACTAAAAAGAAGAAAGAAGAATTTGTAAATTGTGGTAACAAAACTTTCAGAACAGGAAGAAGAAATTTCAGGAGACCTTCATTTAACACGCCGGATAGAACAAGGCTTTTGAGCCAGAGTTTGGAAGACTCTACAGATATAAAAATTCTCGGGAGAGGTAGTTTTGGAACTGTTGTGGAAGGAGAGTACAAAGGTTAATGATCTTATTCAATGCTACATATATAATTTTCTTTGCTAATTTACAAGGAAAGTTCGACACTAAAAGTACACCCTATATTTACAGTGGTATATAGAAAAAATAAAAGTTTAGCTTGTGATTTTGCGTGTAATTAGTAGGGATACCCACCCCGAAAGGTCTGTGGCGCATTTGTCTAAATTCTGATGTGTACAGAAGTAATATTTACTTGTAAACTTTTCCAATAGTAATGATCTCCAGATCCCCCCTCCCGTTATATAACCTTGAGTAAAAGTATTGCTCTTGGATAAATGTTGTGTATTTTATACATTTTTTTCTAAAATT
Source organism: Thermobia domestica (assembly GCF_964235325.1). Taxonomy (NCBI): domain Eukaryota; kingdom Metazoa; phylum Arthropoda; class Insecta; order Zygentoma; family Lepismatidae; genus Thermobia; species Thermobia domestica. Next base: position 151,983,796 of record NC_137460.1, on the reverse strand, counting down.
GCTAATTAGTTTGACTGTATCATTTCTTGCTCCCCACTAAAATTGCAAAGACGCACTTTGCGCCATACTCCCTTTGTAGGCTAGGATTGCTACCTGTCCGGAATTAGCCGGGACATTTCAAATCTTTAGAAAATTTTCAGCGTCCCAAGTTATGCCTAAAGCTGGGTTGTCATTTTGCAAGAGTCTTGTACCTGTCATTAAAAAAAAAAAAAAAAAAAAAAAAAAACTTGCAACCCTACAATATTTTTCCATGTAAACATAGAAAGGGACATAAAACATTTTTCATCTTTCAAGGAGTCAAACCATATGCAACTTTCTGAGTCGTCTTGCTTGCTACCTGCTATCGCCCTCCCGCTAACAAATAAATAAATAAATAAATAAATAAATAAAAATAAATATCAGTTTCGCCGCTTCCGAAACAACGGATTCTTTTGGACGGGTAGGGGAAGTGCGCCAAAAATACACGTTTTTAATGAGGAGGTTCACTATTTGTCCACTAGAGTGCAGTGCTGCATGGGTGGAGATATCTTTCTTGCTTTCAGAAAATTGTAATGTGAAAACAGTAAATAGAAAGATTAGGTTACAAGATCTTTAATAACAGCCACAAGATTCTTGTAAAGTGACAACCCAGCTACCCTTTGCTTCCCAGAAATGAATTTATGAAGAGAAAGAAAACAAACTCTGAACGTCAATTGGCTATACAGTTTCAGCGCGAATGAAAATCCTGGAAATAATTTAAACTCCTGTCCCTAGATGTCTTGCAAAGTTCATACTAAAAGATGGTTACTGAAACCACTGGGCCGGAAAAGGTTAATAGTTTTTCAGGTCGTTTTTGCATTTAGGGTTTGTGCTTGTCCCCGGTATAATTTTATTGAAAGATATATAAATTTCCAGTTCTGTCGTTTTATTGGATACATCAACACCTGAACTTCGGAAATATGTCGGATGAAGAGACTTTTTTTGTTGCTTTTTTTTTAAATGAGTGTTTTATTGCCGAAAGTATGGTTTGTGATAATATGATTAACTATTAAAATACTAACAAAACATATACTTGATATGTTTTGTTATAATGACTCAACAATAAAAATAAATACAACCTGATATGAGAGCAATCCAAGGATTCAAAAGCAAATAGTAATTCACGTTAATATGAGGTGAAACTTACAATATAAAATACAAAGTAAGATTTATGGTTGCAGAGATAACATGAGAGGGAATCACCGGTAAAAATTAAAAGTTTATCACGTGTAATTAAGGGGGAAGAGATTATGTAATAACTTTGAAAGCGATACGAGGTTATTGGGCTCAGCGAAGTTAGAGATTGAGTTCAAGTATGTGAAACAACAAAATATGAAGATTTGTTCTAAATATGAAAATTTAAAACACGCTATTTCGATTCGACTACCATGAAACATTAACACTCCTATTCTCATTATCCTACGAGGCATGGTTTTAATCTTATTATATGAATTTCCATATCTTGGAGCAAGTAATTCGTGACATCAAAACTAGTTAAATGTGGCTGAATATCAGCAGAATGGTACATTAGGAAGTTGACAGAGTTAATTTGTGCACATCCTTTCTGCTCCGTTTCAGTTGTCCAGATTCCATTGTCGATTCCAAGTTGACACCAGAGCCGTAGCTCGAGGGGGGCGAGCGGGCCGATCGCCCCGGGCGCTGATAGCAAGAGGGCGCTGAATGAGCAAGAAGACAGAAAAGTGTTGGAAAAGAGAGGCGGCGCCCCGTAAAAGTATTGGCACTCTATTAAATCAATATTGTTGTCGGTTTGCAAATAAAAAGATTTGTTGTATGCAAGAGCGTTTTCAAAATCAGAAACGATCATTCTGAAATAGCCTACGTGTTCGGCGTTTTGATTATGATGAGTTTGTTTAGTTAGTCACGCTTTTCTACCCAATCTGATTAATCACGACTGGTGAGAATGAAGATATGAAAAATGAGAAGAGTGAAGAGACATACGCAAGCTGCTGTTTGAGCAGGAATATTAAAAATGAAGGTAAACAAGGGGAATAACATTTTCGAACTTGAAGCAGTTGTAGAATAGGGGCTTAATGGGTCAGAACTTAACCTAACGAATTTCGTCTTTTTCGAAGATTGATCACTACCACTGATCTTTTTCTATTCCATTGACATGAAATGCTTCCAATTTGAAGGAATTTATTGGGATGATTTCTCTAACAACTTGTATCACCAGGATTTTTTTTTTTTTTTTTTTTTTGTGCATACGTTATCTAGTTGTGTGATATTTTTATCTATCTACATCTATACAAAAGATGTGTGTGTCAGTATATTTTTAATGCGTTAATTAATAATAAATTACGTTAAATTCAGAATTTTTATTGATTAAGAATTTAAGTAACTAGTAGAACTTCAAACGTAGTAGCCAAACTATATTTTGGATTTTAAATACAAACATTAAACGTATTCTTCACTTCCATCGATCGATATTAAGAAATTCCCAAAGAAAGCTCCTTCTGATCCTCCGTTACATTTCACATTTTTTTTTTTTTTTTTTTTACGTAAAACAGTCGAAATTAAGATGCTATTTGTGTGGTCACATACATAATAAAATTACAAAAGTTTACAGTTATTTCTGGAAATCGATGCTGTCAGCCATTTCGAACATTTTGAAAGCACACAATTTCTAATGCTTTGAAATTTCATTTTTTATCGATATTATGAGACGTTGTAAATAGCTGTAAATTTCCATAATCCTCCAAGTAGATTTGATACTAATCCATAGCTGTTCTCTCCTCGACTGAGATTCACTTACTCTACCTCTCAGGTAAAGCTTTTATACCACTTTTAAAAAATAATTCATCGAGCCGTACAAAATACCCCAGTACAACCCTTTTCATTCTGCATCCGAAGAAAATCGCTGAACCCCCCAAGAACTTTTTCAGGTTTCTAAACAAGTGAAAGTCTGAAGGGCCAGATTAGACGAATAGGGTGGATGCGGCAATGTTTCAAACCCACGGGAATGAATTTCTACTATGGATGAAAGGGACGTGTAAACGTGCGCATTATCCTGGTAATTGTCTCCACGTCACAAATTTCCGGCAGTTTCACCCACTCGGCGCCTTATAAACTCTTTACCTGAAACAGTAAAGAAATTAAATTTTACACAGTGACCAACTAATGTATACGAACACAAAATAATTGCTTCTTTCCTAGTCAGGCCACGAACTAGGGGCCGCGGTGGCTCAGTGGTAGAGCTTTCACCTCTGGTGCTTGGGGTCCCGGGTTCGATCCCAGCCCCCGCCAAGTGAACTTTGTGGTGGACAAACACCGTGTGCGTGGGTTTTCTCGGGGTTCTCCCGTTTCCTCCCACTTTCTTCATTCCACCATTTCATTCATTACTCATCATCACCGTCTCCTTTAGCCTAACCGGCATAACCGTGGGACGTAAAACTCAAAGATTTCATTTTTTTTTCAGGGCACGAACTTTCCAATCCACCTTCCAATATATATACAGGGTGTTTCAAAACAACGATAACGTTTGGGAGGTAATTCCTGACATCAAGATAAGACAAAAAGTATAGACCAACCTAGGTGCACAAATGCTTCCTTTCGGAATTATAGGCTGCCTTAAAGGTCCATAACTCCAAAACAATGGAACCATCCGTAGTTGGGTCAAGATTTCATTTAGGAACTAGTGTGTGCCCTAACCAAATATCCGAGTTTCAGAATCCTGCTGTAGAGTATTCCCAAATTCCGAGAGTTGGTGAAATCTGATATGATCTAATATAGTGTAGTGCAAAGCACCACTGAAGAATATCATATCAACGCGTGATATATTAAAATAAAATGTGATCAATTATAGTGTAATGCAAAGCATCACTTACAGATCATATTAAAGCAAAGATATAATAAGTAAACAATTTATTGATTGCGACAAAGGTATTTCATGATTATAGACATTAATTATTTCGGAATAGACTAAGCGCGCTAACTAACGCAATAACTTACTAAATAGCTAACTAGAGAACTAGCTAAATGATTCACATAAATCAATAAGATATACCTTATGACTATTACGATAGATAAACAATAACATTATGATTAATGATAATTTAACAACAAGAAAAAAATTTAAATAATACTGACATTAAGACCAATATTTCAGTATAGATGCGTTTTAGGCTATGAGTAACACTATTACTTAAACTAGCCTAATTTCACGATGTGTTAATACATATACTAGATAAGTAATGAGTTATGAACAGATTCACTTTAATAAGTTATTATTAATTTTAAAAATCAATTGATTATTTATAATTTATTGATTGCATATTGATTTATTGATTAGGTATGAATTTAATTGATTAAATATTGATTTGATTGATTGATTACTGATTTGATGGATAGAATATTGATTTGATTGATTGAACATATATTGATTAATTGGGTACAGATTGATAGATGCATCGATCAATTGATTACTTGATTTGAATCAAATATTCGGATCATCGTTCAGAACATATGAGAATAGATATTTAAAAGAAAACGTAAATAGATCAACGTACCTTTTGCTGTTGATTTCTGTTGAAAATTTAACATCAACACAGAACACAATAATATTGTAATTACACAGTAAATAAGTATTAAGACATGCACCAACACATAACACCAACACAACATCGAACATCCTAGAATTTTGAGTTTTGCTTATACAATGTGGCATCAGTTTTGAGCTACATAACATCTACATTTTATTCGTTAGTAAACATGAACTTTTCAATGTTATGGTAATCCTGAAACACCGACGGATCAGTGTCATTTACGTCAAAGAAAACTACTAACATAGTGACTCAGATCTTGCAGCAGACTGCGATACTGTTGCTTTCCGTGGAATAAGAATGGCTACCTATTTAAATAGTTGTTGTTATACAGTGTAGTGTATGCATATTATTTACACAATATTTTCTATTCATACTAATCAGTATGGTGCAGTGTAAATATGTAACGGATCATTATATTCATTATTGGTGATACATATAGTGCATATACACAATGGTTTTAGTTATGCTATTGGTCTTATATTACGAACAGTAATTTCAAGTTTTTAATTTGTTTAAAACCCAGCTGGAAACGATGTGCATCAAAGAACTTGAACATTTCTTGATAAGATGAGACTGCATTCCAAGAAATACACAACAACAAACGGTTTTCTGACGTGTGAGATAAATATCACTTCAGCATTTTTGAGTGAGCGTTCGTCACAGCTCATCTGTTTCATAATAATAAACTGTTGGTCGAGTGTTATATTTTAATCTGAATAAACACAGTTATTATTTTTTTTCTCCTTAACCACATTAAAATTCATAACATTGATTATATGAATCTTATATTTGATATGGTGTAGGCATTTATTTACTGAATTTCACTCATTGTATTTATTTTGTTTTGGTTATTGCTTACGTATTATTATGTCTTACTGTCTGCTGTATTTTATTATACAGAGTGATTCACTTAATACGGTAGATGAGTGTATTTTCTTGAAGGGGATGTTGTATCACTTTGATTTTCGGTGTTCGTAAAAATTATTCTAAATTATAAAGTTCAATGTACAATGTTCAATCAAGCCAATGCACTAGCAACAAGGAAGAAAAACTTGAACTTTAAAACAATACGAAGGCATTACACTCAAACAGAATGTAAATGCGAACGCATGAAAATGTTAAGAAACAACTGACATTGTAATTTCCTGTGTGTTTTCAAAGAACGCTTAGTAGAATCACAAATTGTCAAAATTTCATCTGACACAGACATATTGAGCAAGCCATGAGGTGACAAACCATCTGATGACAAAATAATAAAGAAAGGGACCGATTCAAAAATGAGAAGAGCAATGAATTAAGGAAATGTTTAATTCGTATAAAATATTAAGATTTGGATGCTTCGTGGTCAGTCGGGTCAATCAGTCATGTCACTCACATCAGTGAGTTGGTTTTTGGTCAGTCAATGGAGTACAACCAGAGGTTCCGTCAGTTAGTCAAGATGTCATTCTCAGACAGTCAGATTTGAGTTCACCAATCACCTAGAAGAACAGTGGGAATCTGCAATCTCAACAATCGCAGAGAGTTCCAGGTTTAACGCCGCTGATACCAAAGCGTTCCAGTTACGACGTGGACTTACAGAAAGGTCAGTCTTGCTCAATATTTAGTGATGCATGTATTGGCGAATCGTGTATTCTACTAGGACGATTTGATAAACCTAAAACAATCAGTATCAATAATTACCTAATAAACATTCCTTCTCATTTACATCTTTGTTTTCAATTTAATCACACACACAAAGAAATGCAGGGTGCGTAATGTTATCACTCACAAAGGAGTGTGAGTGAACTCACTTCTTCTCACTGGTATGAAAGTAAGAAGTTATCGCCCCTAAAACTAATACCAGTAACGGGAAGACGAAATATATATATATCACGAGAAGGAGCTATTGCAGCCCGCAAAGAATGCGAGAAAAGAAGAAACTATAAAGAACTACTTGATAGGCACATGTTCGTGACCGTGGCCATTGAATCGAGCGGCCTCGAAGGTTTAAATTTCACCAAAGAAGTAGGCCAACGTATTGCACATGTTACTGGCGACAAACGGGCTACTAATTTTTTGATGCGACATATCAACATAGCAGTTTAGCGAGGCAATGTGACTTCCATTTTAGGTGCATTACGTCCTGACAAATTATTAGTAGAGGTTTTTCTTTTGTAACTAACTGTGCAGAATTTGCTGTTTTCTCATATCAGTTTCCTTTCTTTCTTTTCTACGTACCATTGTTTTTTTTTTTTTTTACCTTCCTTGTTTTTCTTTTGTGTTAATCTTTCACAATTACCACATGATTTTGTATATCGGGAGATTATATATATATTTTTTAAAGTATGAAACTATATGTACCGTTAACGGACAATATTGTACAGAGCTCTTTACCGATAACAGTTCTTTTCTAGCGGATGGAAGCGGCGAGCTGAGAGAGAGTTTAATCCATATATCAAAATATAAAGAAATGTAAATTAAATAATATATTGTTGCCATTAAGAACTGTTACATTGTTCAAAATTCAAGAATTTGGAATATATATTGTAAATATGACAATTCATGAAAGATTAATTATATCAATTTAAATAGAAAATAAAAAAAATAATACTAAAATGATATAAATTTACATAATTTAAAGGAATTTTCCTAAATATACGCATTTCAGTGAGTAAAAAAAATCATTATAATTAACTGCCAACAACCAAGTATATTTAAGGTATAATGATGTAGTAATTAATCACAAATAATTTATTATTTAAGACCGCACATTTAGTTCATTGACCTGTAGAATGCATTTCGAACCTAGATACTTCGAACGGCGCCCAGAGATCTGGCAATCCTAACTTTATTGCATCAAGTAAAATGTAATAATGGTAATATTTATGTAATCAATTTTTAAATTTACTTAACATGTTACTTTTAACAGATTCATGCGTAGCTGTGAAAATAGTTCCAAAGCGAAGATCAAGCTCTACATCATCTTTGCAGAAAGAACAAAATGGTTTAAATTTATGTCACCCGAATGTTGTCAGAATTCTGCAAGTATCACTCAGCGAGGGTCCATATGGAATCATTGTGATGGAACAGTGTGATGGCTCTACGCTTCAGCATAAGATTGATGATATGTCATTTACTATTGATCATCCGAGAAGAATCAGGTAGGCACATGTGAACAAAGTAGTAGTCCATGACTTTGTTAAAGAACATGGGAGCGAAAAAAAAAAGATAAATTATGAACCTGTTCGATCGTATCCAGATCATCAGAAAAAGACGTTAAAAAAAAAAAAAAACAATAGGTGAAATAACTTAAGAACAGAATCTTCAGATACTCAGGTATATTTGAAAAAAGTAATGTTGGAATTTATGTAGGTCCATGCCATATCTTACAAAATATATCAAAGAGAACCTCGATCTAACTACATGACATCTAATTCATTCTAGCAAAATTAAGTAACTTTTGTTCTGTTTTTACCGTGTTTCGGTTTTCTTACCCATTTTCAATATGTAGACTGTTTTTTTAAGTCAATAAAGAATAATTAATTAACGCAGTGCGTCTTACCTGAACATCGTTTAAAATTTATTATTTTAAATGGTAAACTGAACATTTTAAAATTTTATTATTTTTAAATGGTAAACTAAACATTGTCACAATTTGACACCTCAACCAAAAAGTATGATGATGTGCGGAAAGTAACAAACACGATGAAGGGCAGTATCAGTGGTTCGTTGCAATCTAACTAGTAAAAACTTGCAGCGAGTTTTGAATAGGAAACTTTCCTTACAGCAAAATATGTGCTGCGAAATAGTTTTATCGGTACCATAAGATGAAAGTAGTTATTGACTTAAAAAAAAAAAAAAAAAAAAAAAACTTACAGATAGGTACATCAATTAAGCTAGATACACTTAAACATTTTGTAATTCGCAGTAATTGTGTCAGGAACATTCAAGTCAACAATATTCAATAACTGTAGTTTACCAGTTAGAATTTCATACAATAATTTAAGATCATATAAAGTTCTTTTTTCTGGTAGTTTTAAGAGTCCAGGTAAGTGCCTGATTTCATCATTGATTTTGAGTGACAGAAACTTACATTTCCAGAGTAAGTAGAAAAGAAATTTTGAACAGATTCAGTGTCATTATGAAAATACTGTACACTTATGTTCAAAACACTAAAACATCATTCAAGATGACTTCTCATATTAGAGAGATACAAGGTAATATAAGTTTTCATTAAGAGCCTGCCTTACTAAAAATAATACAAAATTTACCATTTTTTATTTTGCTTGTTTATTCATCAGTGAAAGGAGATAATGAAATGCAAGTTACCATAATCATAGAAAATGCTATTCTACAACAGAAAATATGAACCTGAAGAATGTTCAGTGTTGCCATCCATAGAAATTACAGTGTTGCCAGAAAAACAATTTCCCTAAAATCTAAGTTAAGACAGCGAGTAGAGGAACAAACTCAACTGCATTTGGTTACGTATCATATTGTTTTGGTTTCCTGTGAACTACTTTTTAAATAATAGTTGTATTTAGTTTGTAATAAACAAAATAGTTTCAACATACAGTTATTAAAACTAAATAATAATGTTTATTTAAAAGTAGCTCACAAGAAACCAAAACAACATGATACATAATCAAATGCAGTTGAGTTCATTCCTCTACTCGCTGTCTTAACTTAGATTTTAGGGAAATTGTTTTTCTGGCAACACTGTAATTTCTATGGATTGCAACACTGAACATTCTTCAGGTTCATATTTTCTGTGGTAGAATAGAATTATCTATGATTGTGCTAACTTGAATTTCATTATCTCCTTTCACTGATGAATAATCAAGCAAAAGAAAATGGCAAATTTCGTATAATTTTTAGTAAGGCAGGCTCTTAATATTAAATTTCTAGAGATTCATTTGATAATGCCTAAATTCTCCTTGCTTTGAAGATGGTTGTTTAATAATAATAATTTATTATCAAATATTATACCCAAATCTTTGGTGAGGTCAACATAATTAACAGAAATATTACCAGTAACATATGTATAATAAATAGATTGTTTTATTGGAAAAAGTAACAGTAAGCGTTTTGTTGAAATTTAAAGGTAAGGCATTACTGCAGGACCATATAACAACACTGTCGATATTACTGTGAATAACAGTACAGTCATCAATAGAATCAATAAATTTTTGTCATCAGCATACATAAGAAAATGACAATGTACTCCTTACAAATAAAAGAAACAGAAACGGTACCAAGTTAGATCCTTGAGGGACACCTGAGAAAATATCATGAACTGCAAAGATATAACCACCATATCTAACCACAAACTTAATATTTCGAAGATATAGGAGAAACCACTTAATAAAATTGATAGATAGATCATATTTTTTCAATTTTCTTATAAGTATTCCACGAGGTAATTTATCAAAGGCTTTAGAGAAATCAAAATATATAATATCAATCTGTGCTTGGTTCTTTACTTCAGGAAGAATATCAAATATGAAATATGCCAAGTTAGTGTTCGTTGATTTGTTTTTGATGAAACCATGTTGTTGTTCTATAATATCTGAAGAAATATGTTTATACAAATAATTACAAATTATCACAAATTTTAGGCAGAATACCCATAATAGAAATAGGTCTAAAGTCGGTAAGGTCTTTCCCATTAGTTTCAGAAATAGGAGAGAGAATAACAGTTTACCATTTGTCAGGATAGGTGGCATAAAGTACATTCAAATTAAAAATTGGTACAAGAATAGGAGAAAGAATATTCGTAATACCTTTAATTATAAAGACTGGTATGCCATCTAATCCACAGGATGATTTAATCTTTAAAGTTTTCAAAACATTGATCACTTGATCAACAGTTAAGGTAGGATAGATAATATTATTACCTGCAATATTTACAGTTGGGAGATGATCGCTTTCCATAAATGGATTCAAACAAATCGGCCAAGGCATTAACAAGGTCGTTACAATCGGTTACATATTCAACGGAAACAGTAATACCAGAAATAAGACTTTTATTTATTGTTGTTCTTAAGAAAACTCCAAAATTTCTGCAGATTACATGCTAGAGATGCTTCAACACTAGACGTATAATTTGTTCTGTTTACCGCAAATTGTTTTTAAAATTGCTTCCTATAATTAGGAAAGGCGATATAGCCCTTGTTGGATCCAGTTGTCTCATATTTTCTATGTGTCTTATCTTTGGCATTAATTAAAGAAATGAGTTTCCTGGAATACCAAGTAGGATATTTCCCAGCTTTCTTTGTATACAGGAATATTGTTGTTCATACTAGATATTATAGCGTTTTCAACAGTTTCAACAGTTAAATTAACATTTTCAGCTAGTAATATATTAGTCCAGTCAACCTAGATAACTCCGGTATAACGCCAAATAATTACACCTTTGAAAAACAAATCTAAGTAAACTTTCACCATTGGGTGTATCAAATAGTTTAAAGATGGCAATTTCAATAGAATAATGAAAGAGGTTAGGTTTAACAATATGTTGCACTTTTTTAAGTAGCAGTTACATTAAAATTAGATACAACCAAATCAAGATTGGAAACACTCAAAATAACATCCAAATTAAAATCATCTAAAAAATGAAACTTCACATTTGGCATAAAATGTATACCAGGAAGGAAATCCCAATTTACCAAATTAACTTTAGATATATTATAATCAGGAAGTATTAGAATATCATACTGAAGAATAATAATATTCTGAAAAAAGTTGCCAAAGAAATTGTCAAACCTATGAAGAGGTAAGTTCTGATGAAGACAAGCACAAAGTTTTACCAGCTTTGTTAGAAAAAAAAAAGACATCCACTGAATATTTCAAGATCTGTTCTTTTAGCCACCTTAATGTTTTATTGACAGCACGTGACATTCTTCCATCTCTTTCACAAATATTCGATTCGTATACTCTGTCAGATAAAACAACTATAAATATTGGGAAAATAATCTTAACTTTCATGAACATCACTAAACCAGGTCTCAATCACAGGCACATCATCATACGAACAGTCTGCAACAGCAGAAAAAATATTTTAGGTCCTAAGGCCGCGCACATTCTGATACAAAAATTTTAATATTGTTATTTGATCATTTCTGCACTTCCACTTGAATCACCGAGTCAGAAAATGAACTTCCCGTAAAATGGATCAACAAGGATACCTCTAGGTTATATTTCCTGAACATTCATTACAACGCAATCATAGCTATTTATCTCAATATATGAAAAGATGAACAAGATTCATACTTCGTTCTCAATTTAGTTCATTAAAGATTTGACATGCTTATAAAAATATCTTCAACATCTTGAATAGAAACAAGAACTAAACCTAGTTACAAAGAAAGCTTTTATTTTCTAATATCTGACACCAATTCTACCGTATGGTTACTACATCCAACTAAACGTTCAATTCACGAGAATTTTTATCAATTCTTCCTAAATTCTGATTAACAACTGTAGTAGATTTCTTGTTTAACAGTTTCTTCCTGTTTTTAGACACAATTTGAGTCTGTTCCATTATTGTTATCTGAGGACTTCTTGACAAGTAGGTACACCTTCTCCTGATTTTGATTACATATTCATTTTGTAAAATAAACACACTGCTGAACAAGACTGCACTTATTTAATATAAAAACACATTTACACGTGACGTTTTGATCTTCTAGCCAAGATCCTCATCAGACGCACACTGAGTGATACAAAAATTACTCAAGTATATATACGCAATTCATCTCCCTTTCTGCTCTCTCATTGGCCCGTTCAAACAGCCAATCAGAAGCGTGGACATCTATCTGAACTGACCAATGGGACAACATAACATTCTACCAGAAAGAAACAACAAGGAGCAAGCAACCATTGAATACATTAATTCATATACATTTTTCTGTATTTATCAATAATATTTCTCCATTCTTTATTAACGCTGATACCTTTGGTCTAATTCATTAAGTTTACATCCCCTTCCTTTTCTATCCACCAGGCCTCTTTCCACTTTCTCGGCCACAATCTTTTTTCCCGTTCCAGCACAATAACTTCTTCACAGTTCACATCTTGTCCTTTTTCTTTTACATGTTTAAAGATTGCGTTAGTTTCTCTGCCACATTTCACATCACTTTTATGTTGTTTAATTCTTTCTTTCAATAATTTCACCGTCTCCCCAATATATTTCATATCACAATCCTTACAATTTATACAATAAATGACACCTTTCTGATCTCTTTTTTTTCTTTTTTCTTCACTTTGCTTTTGACCATGTCCAACAATGTTCTGCTACCTTTTCTATACACCTTGACCTCTTGCTTTCTTAACATCTTTTTTAAAATCTCGGTATCTTCTCCTAGCCCTACAATGCCTTTCCATACCCCCTCATTGTCCTCCCCACTTTTACCTTTCCCAGAGACCACAGATACTTTAACGATATCCCTTTTACTATAACCATTCTCATACAGCTGTCCTTTAAAGATTTTCACATTCTCTTCTACATTTTTGTTACAAATTTTGGTAATTCTTTCTAACATATTTCTTATGAAATTAACTTTTGTGCTTCTATCTACATTACTTTTCTTATTACAATAAATACCAGCACTACATTCTTTTTGATACCACTGAGTTTTAATGCTCTTTCCTTCCTTACTCATTAAAATGTCAAGATAACGTAATACACCTCACTGCTGTCTCTAGTTCTAATTCTATTCCCTTCTCCTTATCTTCAATACTACCAACGAACTCTATCAACTCTTCTTTTGATCCGTCCCATATCCCAAAACAATCATCAACGTATCTACATAAAAATCGAATCTTTTCTTTCCCCTTTTCTACCATATCCTTCTCCCACACATTCATAATGATATCAGACAATACCGGACTTATCTTAGATCCGATACTTAAACCATCCTTAATCTTATATATGTCATTCTTAACTTTACAGAAACCAAACTCCCATATTAAGTTGAGGGCTTTCCCAACTTTTTCCCATTTCCAGCCTTTAACACATTCTCCCCCCATAACTCTCTTAATCGTATCAAGTATAGCACTTCTCTTTAGACTAGGGAACATGGCTTTAACATCTAAACTAAACAAAATACAATAATTATTAATTTTAGCATTACTGGTGTAGTTTATTACTTCTCTATAGTCTTTAATTGCCAAAGTCTTTTGTCTGTCTCTTACCCACTCTAACACTGGTTTCAATTCACTTTCTAGCGGTTCCAAATAATTATTCCTACAGTCCATAACTGGCCTAAGCTTTACTTCCTTTTTGTGTATTTTTGGAAAACCCTTTAACACGGGCACTCTTCCATCTTCATTCATCCATTTCTTAAGTCCCTTCCTTTTACATTCTTCTTTTAATTCTTCTATAATTTCTTCTTTCTTCTTGTCAACTAATTCATATTGTCCATCCACCAAATCCTTCACCTTGTCAGGATACGCACGCTTTATTCTTCCACGCTTTATTCATTACCACTGTCGCCCTCCTTTGTCGCTCTCTCTACCACTATGTCCTTCCTTTTCCTAATACTATCATATCCTTTTCTTTCTTCTTTTGTCAAATTCGAAGATGATCTGTGGATTTCTTTCTTTACCAAAACCATTGCCTTTCTTCTTAACCTATCTCTGTCCTCTTCTTCTTTAACTTCGTTCAACGTTTCTTCTATAGAATAGATTGTCATCGACCCTGCTTGTTCCGTCTTTCACTTTAAATTTACAACTCAATGAAAGAAAAGATTTCTCTTCTTCTGACACTTGCACTTCCCCTATCACCACTACCCTTTCTTTGGTCTTCTTTCGCTTATGCCCAACGCTATTAATTTCTTTTTAAGTCTTTGTTCTACTTTTCCACTAAAACACATTTCCCATTCTCTTAAATATTGCACTAACCAGTCTCTTACAAAAATAGATGCCAAATCTACACATTCTACTTTTAATTTTTGTGTGAAAGTCTTACTCACGTTTAGTCTCTTCTTCAAACCAGCTGTCATAATTGTATAAATTGTAAGGATTGTGATATGAAATATATTGGGGAGACGGGAAAATTATTGATAGAAATAAACAACATAAAAGTGATGTGCCGTAGCTTGGTTCATACTAGTTTTAGCATTAACATCGTGTTTTTCTACATTCATAGGTGTTTCAGTATCTGGAGGCCATAATTCCCTGACTACAACCACTTGAACATTTAAAACTAATCTATAGGTTATCATTCCTAGCATCAAGTTCACTCTGTATTCAAAGTGAAATTTAGTACCACAAGCAATACACTTTAAAGGTCTTTGCATAAACTGATGCATTATATTCCGGGCAATTAGGAGATGTTGGCATGGTTATATAAACAACACATTAAAACACATTTAAGTATAGACAAAATATACATATCTTCATCGCTCCGGCTCAGGACACGAGTAAATAACAACATGAAGAAAAGAGTACGTCAATAAAAGAAGACAAATCGCTTCTCAGCTCTGCCAGAGGATGTAAAAACAGCAGAAGACTGCTCGACCCTTCAAAAATAGTAGCAAGAGCTAGGACTAAATGGAAATAAATGTCCCTGATAGCAACCTGGGACCCTTCAGCAACAACAGATACTGTTGTTAAGACAGAATCCGGTTGATTAATGTCCCAAGTGTTACCAGCCCCACTCAAGGAGCAGGAAGGGGCAGCCATATGTAAGGAGCCAGATGGAAAAGAAAAAGAGAATAAATCCAGAAAAAAATGTAAACAGTCTGGGACCAAAGGCCGAGAAACGGTGAACACAAAATAGAAAATTAAAATATTACAAAAATGTTCTTCCTTTAGAGTCAGAATTTTAGAGACTCTTGGAACACGTCTCAACTTATTTTCAGTAAGGATTTTATATACAGAGTTCCATATGCCTAACTTAAAGGAGTTGTGAGACAGATATTTTTGTGATAAATTTTGAACCCACAAACCTTAAGACACGCATTTTGGTGAAAATAACCTGGATTTAGTCAATTGCTAACTATGCTCAAAAATTTATTCCAAAGGTTTACTCGTTTTCCTGTGCTGACCAAAGAACGTCGATGTTATTTTTACATATTGAGAATAAAAAGAAAAAAGAGCCGCCTTCCCTTAGAAGTGGAATTCGTAAAAAGTTGGAGCACGTGGTCACTTATTGATAATAAGCATGTTATAAACGGAGATTCATCTTCCGAACATGGGAGATTCGTGAGACACTCTATTTTTAGAATACACTTAAATCTCCTCTTCCGCCACTTCGTGATACCCATGCTAATGAAAGTGACATAACAAAAATTTGCTCGACTCAAGTGTTATGTTAAAAATTCACTTTAGACGGTTCAACCGTTTTCCCGTAATGATGAGACAACATCGATTAGAATATGTATGAAAAAATATAAAAAAATTCCCCCTTTGCCCCTTTAAAAATGGAATTTTTGAAAAAACTGTGACACGTGTCCAATTATTTTTAGTGAGAAGGTTATATACCAACATCTACTTTCTTGATTTGAGAGACTCCTGGGACACTGTTTTAGGTATAAATTTTGATCCCCTCCGCCCTTACGATACACATTTTAATTAAAGTGACATGATGAAAACTAAAGTTTGGGAGATGTACTAACTATGTTCAAAAATTCATTCCAAATCGTTCAGCCCATTGTATACACTGGTGGTAGAGAAAATAGAAAGGATAGCAATTTTCAATCCCTCGATTTTAAACTATTTTTGAAGTTTGAGAAAACAGGCATTCGGTTGGTCAAACGATTAGTCTGCTTACATGTTAAGACATCAAAATATCGTAAATGTTTAGTTATTTTCTTTGGTAATGTTCATGTTTGTGGTCAAGCGTTATTTCGTTTTGCCAATTGTTTGACAAATGAATGTGGTTTAGTTTTCAAAAGTAAAACTTTTTTTTTTTTTTTTTTAAATAGCGATAGTGAACCAATGACATGCTAATAATTTCTCGAACCCTAAAACTTGTTCATTAAATTTAAATCTGGAAAACGAATTTTTGTAAGGCGTTTCTATTTTTTTCGCCACCACTGTATATGTAAATGTTTTTAAACTAAAAGTTGAGAGTTCTGAATGTTAAATGGATGAATTTTTCTCATCAAATTTCTTGAACAATATCAAATTATTAAATCAGTACATTATCAAAATCGTTGTGTGTTATCTAAAAAATGGTATATTTTGTTTAAACTTCCATTATTAAGATCCTACCATCATATCAATTAAGATGCGGGTTTCAGACTGACATTCCATTAGTGTCCCACAATGGTAAGAAAATTTTATTTTATTTCTGTTTCAACCAAATAAATTTTACTTAAATCATAGTTTAAAAAATCGATTTGAATTACTTTGATTTAAATCAATGAACCCTGAAATAAAGTGATTGCAACTACCGCAATCGTAAGTTTTAGCAAGGGTTAAAAATTCAGCTGAGGTGACAATGACTGATCTTCCCAACAGCAGTGGTTGTAAGAAATACAATTAGAGTTCCTGTCTTTTCTGTGTGTGTTCATGTATTTTTTCTTCTTTGGACTGAAAATCTTTTAAAAACAATATATTCTAAAATAAATGACTTTGATTTGATATTTTTAGCAGAACCAAAATTCTGTATCCCAGCAAGAACGACCATGAACGTTTTCTTAAAAGTGAAATATGCCATAACTAAACGTAATTTTTCTGTTTGTGATGATATTTATACTTCAGCTAAATTATTTTTTTTTTTATAAGTATTATATGTGACTCATGGAATTACACTGTAAAAATGAAAATTACCGACTTGGGAGTTATAAAAATATCAATAGCAATAAAGCTAATTATGTAACGTTTAGAAATTAGCTTTGTAATTTAACTTCTAATTATATATAATCTGTCGGGTAACAGATAGGATTGTTCCTCGATTCTTAAGTCAACCCCAAATAAATGAGTAGGTCTATCGTCAAATGTTTGTCCCGAAATGGGTCAACCCATAATTGGGAAACCCTATAAGATGCTTATAGCTCATTATCTGTATTAGTATTCAAAACACCATCCCTCATTATTCTTAGTCCTAAAAGCATAGTTCTTCACCTTTCTTGACTTCATACTGAGATATCTGGATAAATATTTTGCTCAAAAGCAAATTATATATTCAAAAATGATTCATTCTTGTCTTTAGATTTATTTTCAAGTATATCTCTGATTAAATACTGTTACTATTATTTTGAATTCTGTAACTGCTTTCTTGACTAAACAGATTTTTCGTTAAAACTTTCTTTATTTAAGTAGCATATAAGATTACTGTTGGGTACGTTTCTTCGTATAAAGTAAGGTATTACTTTAGAAATATTTCAGACTTGCTATTAAAACAATTTAGATTGACACTATTTCGCCCAAAGGTAATAGAATTGAGCAGTTGTATCAAGGAATTGGTTGTTGCAATCTGCCTTAGAAATGGTAGAAAATTATCCGAGAATTTATTTAAAGAATGGTATTAATTAAAGAAGAAGCTATTAATTTGAAGAATGTTTCTTCCTTTTCAGTAATACAGGTATGGTTGATGTTAAAGAGAGAGAGAGAGAAATACGTCCCTCTTTTTAAAAAGTTGTAATATGCACTATTTACAAATAGAAGTTCCTGACAACATTTATCCTAGGAAACAGCAATTATGACAACATATTTGTTCTAAACCACTTCGAACACCGATTATGGCGGCGATTATCTGTTCATTGGGCACGCATTCAAATGATTAACATTTTTCAAATGTAATTTCTTTTAAAGTCAATCAAGAATAATTTTTATTTTCATGGCATAACGTTTTTCTTATTTTTACGCATACACTTGTTCAAATATTTCAGAAGCGTAAGCATGCAATTTTATTCTACTTACAGATTCCTATAATTCCTGAATTTCCTTTAAGCTTCCAAGCTTTTGACTCTCCCATGGAATCTTGGTCACGGGGGTTAAAAACAGAAAGAAAAAGACTAGAAACATCAAGGAATAAAAAAGGAACGGACTACCAAGGGAAGAGCTGTGTTGTACGGAAACACGTTGTCAAGTACGTCAGCGATCAGTGGATGAAGAAGATGCAAATTAAAATATGGCGGAGACAATTTGTGCGTCTTTCTTGTTCCTTGTTGGAAGGTTGCCAACTCTATTATTTATTGTCATGCCAATGCTGTGAAAATCTTGTAATTTCCGCCTCCCATTCGTCGCTCAACTATCCCTTGTCTAAATTTAATTTCGGATTTTTAAAAATGAATAAATAAATTTTTAAAACCCAGTCTCTCTTTACTTCATTTCCAGGTCCAAATAAAACTTTTAAATCTTTTTTGCGTTTGTTGTGTTGCGCGTTGCGTTTCTTTTAAATGCTTCGATAAACCTGACACTGGATTTTCCGCTTTTGAATCTCTAATATGCTCCTTTACTCGGACTTCTAGATTTTTTTGTTATGCCTATGTAACACTCTTGTCAACTGTATTTTATTTCATAAATAACAGATTTTCATTGGGATCTGTGTACTAACTCTTAAATCGGGTAATGTTCTTTTCTACAGTTTGGGGGCTTTAAGACTGTAATGAAACCGTATTAGTATAGATTCTATTTAACACAGCAAACCAACCCGTTTTTTATATGTTATGTCTGTTTTAAGTTTATCAGAACTTAAATTCCTTTTAATTTGATTATACTAATTATATGATAATGAGGCTGGGTACCCATTCAAACTACCCAGCTTCATCATATATTCAATTTCTGTCTGTAAATCTGTTTTTAAGGAAGTAAGACATATGGCACGAAAAGAAAAAGAAATCCAAATGTTAGCTTGGGTACCTGCTGAATGTGCAGATTTATAATGAAAGTACTGTGTACCGACTTTGGGCTTGTGGTAGACACTGGTAATAAAATTATTGTTATGCCTTCTTATCAACAAGGAACAGGAAAGATGCACGAATTGATTCCGCCATATTTTAGTTTGCATGTTCTTTACCTGCTGACCACTGACGTATTTGACAACATGTTTCCGTACAACACAGCTTTTCCCTTGAAAAGTCCGTTCCTTTTTTTATTCCTTGATGTTTGTATTACTTTTCTTTCTCTTTTTATCCTCCAAGACTCCAGGGGAAAGTCGAGAGCTTAACGGAAATTCAGGAATTACAGTAATCTGAATAGAATTCCTGATCGTGGTTTTGCATTGCATGTAATTTTACTTTTAATTGTATATTTATCTTGTCTTAAATGAATCAGTTCAAATGGATTGAGCCAGGCTTGACCTTAGTTTTTCAAATTTTAAGTTCAAAAAATGAAGCGAATGATACAATCTGACATTATCTCGATAGCAGTTAATGGTGACAGTAACTTTTTTTTTAGATTATATATACCTATAATAAGTGTTCTATAGAGATGGAGTTTTGAAAAATAATGTATAACCAGTATCTGATTTCTTAAATATTCAAAAAGGAGAACAGAATACACTTAGAAAAAGAAGAAAAAAAAATTGGAGAGACAAAAATTGTTTCGCAACAAGGAAACTTTCCAAAAAGTAGGGAAATATTTACTTCACTCACGTTGCTTCCAAATGAATACTATAAATATCAGTATTATAACAAATAAAACACAGTTCTGACCAGAGCAGAATGAAATATATTAAAAACTATACTTACAATGTGTTACAGTTTCAAGGACCTAACGTCCTCTTCATCAGACACAAACACTCTATCTATCTATCTATTATCTATAAAATAAAATAAAACTAACCTTGAACGCTTCTCTCTTCATGACAGCTTTAGCCTTGATATTGCCCGAGCGCTTGAATATTGCCACAACAAAGGAGTCCTTCATTTAGACGTGAAACCAAGCAATGTTCTGATAGACAGCGAAGGAAGATGTAAACTGTGCGATTTTGGCTCCTCGAAAGAAGTAAGCAGCGTGACTGTAGACTCTACACTTCCCGTAAGTACCAAGGAGTTAACAGTTTCTAATTGTAAGTAAGAGAAACGAATCTAAACTTCCTCTGTAGTTAGCGTACGCCCTTTTGGCGTGGTAGTATATTATTTTGTCTTCCCGAAGGTCTTTTCCTCTCCAGCTCTCACTGTCAGACTACGATTCTACAAATCTTGCACTTATTAAATATGCAAGTGAAGTGCCCGTCTATCTCAAGACATCTCGACTTTGTTGTCCGTATGATGTACGATGACTCGTAGCTTTTATGACGTTCAGTATTGAGTAACATTCCAAATTTTACCAGTTTCTTTGTCTTGCGGCGGTCAGACAGTTTCCTCGAAACATCGTCCCTCTTTATATTTTTTTACATAAATATTCAATAATGTTTGTTACCTGTAGACGCATATGTGTGACTATTATATAATATTCAAAGATATATCTATAGAGAACCCTTGGGGAAAACTCTAGGATAGCCTTTATGTCCAAACCTTTGACATTCTAAATTTGGTAATCACGAGATTCAGAATATGAACCCGAGACCACATTTCACAATCCGATATGAGGAATGCTCAGACTCCTTTCAAAACCCCTTCCTGCCTCACACCGTTTGCATTCAGATCTCATAACGGTTATATGCGAAATATAAACACATTTTTCTGTTGAATGGTTGGTAGAGGCAGCAAAGACGCTCCACTATCATAAAAAAAATACAACTTGAACGTTTGCTTGTTTTTTTTATTTATTTATTTAATTAATTAATTAATTTATTTATTTATATTCCTAACGCAATTATTCGTCCTAATATAAATCGCCACTTTTAATAAGAAAATTAATGAATTGAGATATTGTTATACAATTATAAAAAGAAAATTTAAAAAATCATCAATAATAATTGAATAATTTAATTGCATCCCTTCAAGTGGTACCAACAATATATTAATCATATATCTTTCAATGTAAAACAATCTTGTTTTCTTCATACATTCTGTAGCTCGTGTCTACCTTCTTTGAAGAAACTAAATTACGGAAGTTATAAGTTTATTTTCAACTAATACAGAACTTCCATATTTTTTACTACAGTCTTCCGACAACCCAGAAGACAAGGCCAGACTGATCGCTGCATCGTCCATTGAGGCAGGTGCTTGGCTCAAAGCTTTGCCCTCACGTCCTCTAGGCCTTCACCTGAATGATGAATCTTTTAGAATAGCAATTGCGTTAAGACTGGGAGCAGATATTTGCGAACCCCATAAATGCCAAGCGTGCAAAAATCCTGTTGACAAAAAAGGACTACATGGTCTCTCCTGCATAAAAAGCACAGGTAGACATCCTCGACACTCGAGCTGCAACGACATCATTGTGAGAGCACTCATCTCCGCAGGTGTACCGGCAATAAGGGAGCCAAAAGGCTGTAGTAGAACAGATGGAAAAAGACCAGATGGGATGTCCTTAATTCCTTGGAAGAAAGGTAAAGCCTTAATTTGGGACTTCACATGCACAGACACTTTTGCACCTTCCAACCTTCCTTTCTCTTCAATCCAGGCGGGCAATGCAGCAGGTCGGAAAGAGATAGAGAAAAGAAGAAAATACAACAACCTTATGGAAAAATATCAATTCGTACCAGTTGCAGTTGAATCCGGTGGCTCGTGGGGAAGGGAAGGCCTAAACTTTATAAAGGAAGTAGGAAAACGCATCACACAGTTATCCGGTGATGAAAGGGCAACCAGCTTCCTAATTCAAAGAATAAGCATGGCGGTGCAGAGAGGTAATGTAGCTTCAATACTAGGAACCATACCTCCTGGTAAAGCACTGGAGGAGATTTTCTTACTTTAAAAACAAGAGTAATGTGTCCATATTGTTGTATACTAATTATTTTTCATTGTTATTCATTATTGTTTCAACTGCAACAATGTAATTTTAATTTATTCATGTTGATTCATTACGTGAGAAGATAATTTGATCTGAAATATTTCCTGTTGCACACGTTTAAAATACCTTCCATATATTTTTGCATAGTTTGCATCATTATGCGTGAGATGTGCTTGTTAATGTATACATAACTAGTTAGTACCATCAACATACAGAACTTGTCTTCTTCGCACTTTAGGGAAACTACTTTCTTTTCTTGAAGACAGAACAATTGTATAACTAACTAACTAACTCTATGGCTTATGGAACCCGGAGGTCCAATGTCGCGTTAACAAAAACTCTCCACTGACTTTTATCCTTAGTCAACTGGATCCAGTTTCTACTTTGTATTCCTATCTCTGCAAGATCCATCTTAATATTGTCCTCCCATCTGCGCCTAGGTCTTCCTAATGGTCGTTTTCCGATTGGTCTTCTAGTCAAGACTTTGAAAGCATTTCTACTTTCTTCCATCCTAGCTACATGACCTGCCCACCTAAGCCTCCTAGACTTGATGATCCTAACAATGTTTAGTAAATCATATAAATTATGTAGTTCCTCGTTATGAAGTTTCCGCCATTCCCCATTTCCGTTCCTCTTGGGTCCGAATATTCGTCTCAGGATCTTGTTCTCAAATACTTTCAGTCTATGTTCTTCCCTCAGAGTAAGTGACCATGTTTCACAGCCATACAGAACAACAGGCATGATTATCGCTTTGTATATTTTAAGCTTCAAATTCCTCGACAGAATTCGCGAATTCGCGCGGAACCGAATAGTAACACGAATTCCCTGCTTTTAGTTGACAATTAATTTCTTCGTGAATATGATTTTCGTCTGTTAATATTGAACACAGATATTTGAAATTATCCATTTTATCAAAAGTATTATTTAATATTTTAACGCATCCATAATTTGCTGTATTACGGTCCCGACGCACTCCCATGTATTTAGTTTTCTTTGCATTTACTTCTAAATCCATGTCCCTGCAAGCGTTTAATAAGATCTCTGCATTTCTTTCTATTGTTTTCCCGTCATTTCCCTATTAAATTTACTTCCCAGTACAATTGTATCCCAATATTTTTTTCATTGTTATCTTATAAACTACGAAAATGAGCAACATCTTGTTCACTTTTAGGATATCATGTCTTTAAGTAAGAAAATAATTAGTCACAGTATGAAAATAAATACATGACTTCTGGATACATAGGTATAATGACAAATTTCTTTCTACAAACCATTTAATTTTAGTTGTAGGTACGAAACAATCTTAAATAATTTCGTATGTGCACTTTTGAAATTAACATTATCACTATAGTCATACCCAGAATGCTTTTGATTAGGAACAACAAAGACTTTTATAAAAATTTATTAGCAATTCTTGAACGTATTTGTTAAACAATAAAACTGTATTTTTGCATGTACCCATCAGTTTCTATGAATCATGTTGAATATTGGTTATTACTAGAGTCATCTCCTAGGAGAGCTGATTTGTAGCTACACTTCAGTATTATTGAGTGAGTATTTTCTTATAACGTTTCAGGAGAAAACAAAGTCTGGTTTTATTAATTATACAGAAGTTCTATACATTTAAGTATATAAGCGATTAAATTCAGCATATAATACACTAAATAGGTTATACCCAAAAGGGTTTAATGGAATGTCAGGACAACCAGGAAATTTGACTTTTACAGGGGTAAAAGTGTCTAATGTAGGAGTTCCAATTTACAGATGTAAGTGCATCTTAAGTGTATCTAATGAGAGTTTCTTCGTTTTAGACAATAATTTCTTCTCAAACCTAATGATTTTGGGTGAGAGTAAATCCACGAATTTGGATGGATACTCTCGAGTCCAAGAGTGAATTCCCCCAAATGTAACGAAGAAATCTCTTGCGCAGGTACCACATGATTCTGAAGAAAGAAAAAAAGTGTACATTCCTTAGAGCCCTTTTTTTCTATAATCTACTGCTCTACTGTATCCTTTCTATTTTTTTTTCACTTTTTCTCAAGTTTACTAAGTAATTTGATTGGATTTTGTGTAATGAATTATTTTCTTAAGTCTGTACCTAATTAAATAAGTTCTAGATTCAATCTTGTAATCATTATTCACATTTGTTTGAAGTTACAACATTCCTATGATGTAAGAAAAAAATTGTCAGAATCAGCATACAGTTAAAGTATTGTTTTCAATCAATCACATCAGGAAAGTCATTAAGGAAAATATATTCTGTGTTACAATTTGCTTAGTGAATTTGAGATTGAGCTTACCGATCCTGCAATAAGTTAAAAAAAAAAAAAAAAAAAATGTATATTGTCATTCGAAGTCTAATTTTAGAAGTTTTATTTTTAGGGTACAATGCTTTATATGTCACCTGAAGTGTTACAAGGAAAGGAACCATCCTCCAAATCCGATGTTTATTCCATGGCAATTACTATGTGGCAGATGCATTCTCGTTGTGTCCCATACCAGGGAGAAAATCCTTATTTTGTTATATATAAGGTAAGATACTTTTATAACAATTTTAAATTAAAATGTCTAATACCACAGGTCTCAAGTAATTTCACTTAACTTTAACACATAATGACTGTGTGTGTGTGTGTGTTTTCTGAAGCTGGCCTACAATTTTAAGGAACATAATCACACACTGATAACCTTTAATATGAGAGAGAAAAAAATACGAAATATATTGTTAATGAACATGCTGAAATACTGGACAGTTCTTGATAATTCAGAAAAATTGTTAAGAAGAGAGAGAGAGTCAAGTTTTCATTCAGTTCTCTTTCAATTTACTTATACAGTACGTATAATAAGAGGTGCTGCTACTCATTATGAATATGTTATTATATTAGACTTCCAAACTATGCTACTTATAAGCGGATGACTTCTCTTAGTGCAGTTCCACCTGGTTCATATCTTGTCCGTATAACGCTGGGATTTCATCCTGGTACATTTCAATTAGGACATGTTTGGTAGTACGCAGCACTGATTTTGACATTTCGTTCCACCTTTCTGAAACCGGAAGTAGTAATAAATTTGAACCACTTCGGTTTCGGTAGTATCTTACCTTACCTTACCACACAGCTCTACAGCCCGATATGGGCCTTGGCATCTTCCACCAGTTGCCTTCATCTTTTCCTGTCTCTGGCTGTTTGTTTCCAGTTAGCCACTTTCAATATCCGGAGATCCTCTTGCACACTATCTATCCATCTCTGTTTGGGTCTCCCTTTTCTTCTGCTAGAAAAGATCTTCTCATTCACGATCCTTTTGGGAAGGCGATCTTCTTCCATGTGTTCCACATGACCCAGCCATCTCAGTCTTTGTGCTTTTATGTATCGGACTATGTCTTTGTTTTCCAGAATTTCTTCTATTTCTCTATTGGAGCGTATTCTCCATTCCTCTTCAGTTTTCACATGGCCATAAATCTTCCTTATTACTTTTCTTTCGAATACGCGTAGGTTATTTTCGTTTTTTGTGAGTGTCCATACTTCTGAAGCATATGTTACTATTGGTCTTATGAGGGTTCTATATATTTTTAATTTTGTGCTTCTGTTTATTACCTTATTTTTTTGCAGACGTGATGAGCTTTGTTTCCTGCTTGAATTCGTTCTTTTATTGCTATTGTTGTGTTTTTTGTTATCTATTAAGTATCCTAAATATTTAAATGTGGGTACACTTTCAAACGTCTTTTGTATTGTTATGTTCGTTGTATTTCTTCTATGTTCTGCAGTTGTTATTATCATATGTTTGATTTGGC
The DNA here is from genome assembly GCF_964235325.1 of Thermobia domestica. NCBI lineage: Eukaryota > Metazoa > Arthropoda > Insecta > Zygentoma > Lepismatidae > Thermobia > Thermobia domestica. The sequence continues at coordinate 151,957,660 of NC_137460.1, read as the reverse complement.
TCACGTTCACCTGTAATCCCATTACCGTGGTTGCTTTTCCCAGTTCTATGTACATTCTGTTCAGTTCGTTTTCTGTTCTTGCGATTATTGTAACATCATCGGCGTATGCACAGATTTGGCTGGTTTTGTACATTATAGTTCCTCGTTTGTCTATTTTCTGTATGGCTGTATGTAGGGCGATTATGAACAGTGTTGTTGATAATCCATCTCCTTGTTTAACTCCTTTATTATATTGGAATTCTTCTTCTAATAACTGCTCTATTTTTACTTTTGCTGTTTTGTTGAGCGTAATCTGTACAAGTCTTATGAGTTTTTTTGGTATCCTTATGTTCTCAAGTGCCTCTGTGAGTCTGTTTCTGTCCACACTGTCGAAAGCCTGTTTGAAATCTATGAATAATATATGTAGATCCGTGCCGTGTTCATAACTTTTTTTTCTATTACCTGCCTCATGATAAACAGCTGGTCAATCGTGCTGCGATTTTTCTGAAATCCACATTGATATTCCCCTATTTCCTTCTCTGCGTACTTCTTGATTCTATTGTTGATTATGCCTGTTAATATATTGTATGCTACATTTAAGAGCATGATTCCTCTGTAGTTTTTTACAATCCATTCTATCTCCTTTTTTATGCAGAGGATGTATTATTCCTATCTTCCATCTGTCTGGTATGTCTTCTTCCATCCATATTTGCTGAATTATGTCATATATTTTTTATTTCAGTTTAGGACCTGCATGTTTTATTAGTTCTATGGTTATGCTATCTTCTCCCGGGGCCTTATTGTTCTTCAGTTTATTAATAATCTCTCCTATTTCTTCCTTCGGAGGTGCTGCTTCAACTTCTTCCTCAGATTTTCCTTTCTTGTGTGCTTTAGCCATCTTATCTTTGTCTATTTGCTCCTGTTGCTTCTCTTGTAGCTCTTCTTCCACCTGTGTCTGAGGGTTCAATAACTCTTTAAAATAGTCTGTCCATATTTTCATTATTTTTTCTTTATCTCCTACTATTTCTCCTTTCTCGTCTTTGTATCCTATCATTTTTGGCTGATATCCTCTTTTCATTCTCTTCATTGCTGCATAAAATTTTCTGGTTTCATTTTCTTTATTTAAGTTCTCTATTTCCTCTATCATACCTTTTATCATCTGTTTCTTTTTCTTTTTACAAAACTTTTTCGCTTGTTTCCTCAGCTCTTTATACCTTTCGTAGTTTCTTCTTGCCTCTCTTTGTAGCATTTTTCTTCTTGTCTCTCTTTGTAGCATTTTTCTTCTTGCTTCATTTTTCTGGCTAATTATTTCTTGACATTCTTCATCAAACCATTTTGCTTTATTGTTTCCATTTTTCTTTACTCCAATTGTTTCCGTCGCAGCTTCTTTTATTACTGATACAACCTCGTCCAATTTCTCTTGTATCGATGAGTTTACTTTTTCTGTCATTTTTTCACATTTACTTTCAATCGTGTCCTTGAATTTATCAGCTTCTTCTCTAATCTTTAGTTTCACTGTATTCCATTTCTCATTTGTAACTGTTCTCTGTTGCTGTTATATGCATATTCTCTCCCTTAATTTTGTTTCCACTAGAAAGTGGTCTGTATCGCAGTTTGGACCCCTTCGGCTCTTAACATCTATTATGGAGGATGTATATCTGCGGTTGATAAGGACGTGATCTATTTGATTCATCGTATTATCAGGAAATTTCCAGGTTCCTAAGTGTATTTGTTTGTGTGGGAAGCTTGTACTCTTTACTACTAGTTGGTTTCTTATTGCAAATTGAATTAGTAGTTGTCCATTGTCACTGCTTTCTGCATGTAGTATTTTCCCAGTGACTTTCGTGTTTGCACCTCTGCTTCCTAGTTTGGCATTGAAGTCTCCCAGTACTATTATTGTATCATATTTCGGTGTGTTTTCGTAAGTTTCTTCTAAGTTCTCGTAGGATTCTTCTTTCTTTGCAATGTCTATTTCTTCAGTAGGGGCGTAAACTGTGATTATTGTGAGATTTCGAAATTTTTCCTTTTATTCTAATTTTGCTTATTCTTTCGTTGACTGGTGTGTATTGTAGTATCTTATCTCTGAAATGTCTGCCTATCATGAATCTAGTTCCATATTGTCCGGTTTTTGTTAGGGTTCCGTTGTAATAGAAAGTGTAATTCTTTTTATCAATTCTGCCGTAGCCTTCCCATCGAATCTCCTGCAAAGCTACTATATCCATATTTTTTAATATTGTCTTTTGAGCAACTTCTTCAATTTTCCCAGGTTCTAGCATTGTTCGTATGTTTCATGTTCCTATCTTCACATCCTTCTTCCGTTGCTTTGCCGTCTCCACTGTTCCTTTTCAATTCCTAGGCTCTGGCTTCTGTTTCTGAATAGTTTCGTTTTCCGTGGTAGAGTTGTTAGCCCTGCGCACTACCCCCAACCTAGAGGACCAGGAGTTTTCTGTTGGGGTCCTCCTCCCCTAGCCTTTGTAGTTCCACTACTAACTGCAAGACAGCAGTCTGGTTTTGGTCCGCCCCGATGATTTTCGGTACCCGCCATATCTGGTGGGCATTTCCCTATCCGCCATCTGGTGAGACGCCCGGTGGGAGTCCAGCAACTCCCGCGGGTCGGTTTCGGTAGTGTTGTGAATAATCATGATATGTTGTCCTCAGACGCTGAATCGTATGCAAAATATCGCTTCTTGCTGTCTGTTCTCGTTCTATAGTGATGAACTTTGAAACTAAAAATAGCTAATTTTAACCAATTCCGGTTTGAATAGAGAGTTAACGGAGCTGATAGAAACTATACTTGGGACGTTGAATCGATGGAGAAAAAAGACGAATCTTGATAGCATTTACTGTTTTTGTCTCTACGGAAATCTGTATTGAAACCGGAAGTAAGTAAATTTGAACGACTTCCGTTTTTCGTAGGGTGTTCTGAATAGTCATGGTTGTCTTGAGACGCTGATTCGTTTCCAAGAAACTACTTCTCGTTATCTGTTACTGTTTTCGTTTTAGGCGATCAATTTTGAAACCGATAATGGCAAAATTTAACTACTTCCGGTTTGAATCGAGTTAACAGCAGATGGAACATATTTTTAGAACGGTAAATCGATAGCAAGAAAACAGCTTGGGAGGCTGATTCGTTTGCAAGAAACCGTTTCTCGCTATCTCTTATTGTTTTTGTTCTGATACCTGTCGACAGACGGACGAATAAAGCTATTCTATGAGACTTCCAACACTGATGTATAGCATAGTTTGGAAGTCGAATAATATAAAAACAAATACAACGTATTTTATTATGAATTACAAAACACCTACATAATAAAAATTCCTGCACAATGTAGGAAATTAAACATCTTCCCTGAAGCTTAAATCTATAACTTTAGTCTCATGATGAAAATTTCGTCACAGTGAGAGAAACATTAAAAAATGGTGGTTATATTTACTATTACATAAAACTGATTACGGTATATTAACATCACATCTTTAGAAAAAAATCAATAGTACTTTCCGTATGTAATTCATTTCACTTCTCCGAATGCTTTATTTCCTCAATAGTATGCGTATCTTCCATTATTTTAGCTCAGAATGGTCTTTATTTTGTTTATTTTCCTGTCCCTCTCGTCGTTGAGTTGGTCCTGCAAAATGAGTACGAGCATTTCGTGCATCATGGATTACTTTATGGATAGTTTCTCAATGCCATCCGAAGAAACTATTGAAATCTGAGTATTAGTAAGTTTGTTCTTTAAATTATCTGCTACACATTCCGCATTGATTGAAAATCCTCTTAGACAAAATGTAGACATTTCTTAGAATGATTATCTAGACTGATTGGCAATCTTTGTCAGAACTATAACTAACTTTAACAGGATTAGCTGACCTCTCAAATCTTTTGGTTTACCTGAACTAAGGCTAAAATTCATCTTTGCTATAGGAAAGGTTCTCCATTTGAGCTAAGCAAAGTCTTATGCTTTCATCTGAATAAAGATGAAACTAATTAATGACACTCTTGAAAAATAACGGTCCAGAAACTTATTTTGAATAACATTGAACTTTGGATAGCGATCGGCACATATAGGCAATCGCTCAGTATATAAGTGTACTGTTGTATTACATAATACTTAAGGAGATAAAATCCGCCGTTCAGAGGCAAAAGACTGTATCCGCAGACTTGATCTTAATTGATTTAACAGCAGGCAAATCATATGAGGATTAACTGACAAAACAGGAATCTATATCTATAAGCTTGGCGACGTTTTCATTAAAGCCCGGAATTAATGGCGAAATAAAAGCCCGAAAATTGCTGGCAAAATAAAATAAACAAGCAATCACGAACTTTGGGAAAAAAAAATGTACTAAAATATGTAAAAGCTATAATAGGCTATAATTCGTTTACTAATCGAATAAAATGTTTCATTTTGCATTTTGTACTTAATACTTAAAATTATGGAAACTTGCGCAGCTCGTGAAGGGACGAATCTAACAATTCATTCGCCATTCTTCAGTAGTAACAATGAAACAATAATTTAAAAACATTATCACATTTTATTCACACGCGGTTACATTAGCATACACATTCAAAGCACAAGAAATACTAAAGTGAAGTCATTTTACACCACACTAGCAGTTTATTTTCACTTACGAAAGGTTTTTAATATTTTTGTTCTCTGAAATTATTAACATCTTTTTAAGATTTTCAAAGGAAAGATTTTGTCTCCTGTCAGAAAGAATTCGCTTTAGATGTGAAAATGATCTTTCCACATCTACAGATGTCACTGGAGCATACTTGAAACATGTAATTTGGGAAGGATCCATGTCACTGTCAACAGTTGTATCAGCATCACCTTCCATAACATTAGCGATGTCCTTCAATTTTCACAAATCTGGATTAGCACTTATAACACAATCACACTCACGCCGAATGTACTCGCCCTTGTCACCAGGTACAGTCCGCAGCAAAAAGCCTGCAACATGAGCATGTAAGTTTATTGTGAAACTACGCCTAACAGTGCAGAGAATCAACATAACGTCTAAGTGGCACAAATCTTCGAGGAGAAACCTCGGCGTCCTCCTCAGCACATTTATTTTGGAGCAAAATATCTCGTCGTTTCACAATAAACTTACGTGCTTATGTTGCAGGGTTTTTGCTGCGGACTGTACAACCCTCAGATCGTTGAGAGTATCATTGAAGATTTTCAGAGAACTAGCGAGAGTCTGTTTTTTTTCTCAAGCTTGGCAATAACATCTGGTAACTTTGCAAAATGTGTTGCAATGAAGACTAAGTCCTTTTTTCAAGGAATTCTTCTTAAGCAAACTGAGCAACCTTAATTGAAGACGCATCATCCTCATCAAAAGTATCAATGATTCTTTTGATGGGTTCAAAGTTGTTAGCATAAAAGAGAACAGCTGTAATTCATGTACCCCATCTCGTTAAGACAGGCTGTGGTGGAAGCGGAAGTTCAGGGGCTAATTCGCGAAACGCACTTGTTCGCGAGGGAGCTCTCAGAAATACCTTTTTCACATTTGACACAAGAAGGTCAACGTCAGGAAAATGAGAACGAACTTCCTCTGCAATTCTATGTAACACGTGTGCAAGACAGGTGGCATGCAGCATACGTGGGAATAGAACCTTAAGGGCTTTTGCTGCACTTTTCATGTATCTGTGACAAAAAGGACCTTATCGTATTTTACACATTCTGGCCACAGAATACTCAGTGATTTTGTAAAAACCTTTGCAATTGCCGTGCCATTTACTTTTTCCAGAACTCTGATGCGATCAAAATTGTTTGTGAGCCTTCTTAACCTCCAAAAGTTCCAATTACAACGTTGGCAATAGAACGTCCTAGAATATCGCAAGTTTCATCAATTGAAATCCACATATTTTTGTCAGCAACACTTTTACGGATATGTCAATAGTTCTGTTGTACGCGCTATCGACGTAAGTCTTTCTCAAAGATGTTGGAATTTTTTTGTGTGTATTTCTCGAGAAAGTTCCTAAAGGAAACATTTTCTAACTTCCATAAAGAAATGTCCGCGTTAATTAGAGCTTCACACAGATCATTCGTAAAACTGTTAGTACGCGAAGCGGGATTCGTGACTGTTCCAAGAAGATTTTGAACCTTTCCACCAGCTGATTTCCGTCCTTGCAGAATTGTGTTTTGCAGTACTTATATGGTGTGTTACAAAATAACGCTTTTCAGCGGAAACCATAGTTTCACATAACTTACAAAACAGTACAGAACCGTCTGTTGAAAACACAGTACGCCCGAACTCACTCACAAATTTTTCCAACTTCTGTTGCCTAGAAATACCACCTTTCTGCATCTTGAAATACTGAAACACGCATAAATACCAGTTCTGTATACCTAAGATTCACAATAACTGCCCACCTGGCTACTTCTTGAAAGTAAGCATCTTCGTTTGTCATTCCAAGAACCGAACACTGCTTCAAAATTTCAAGAACTGAATACGCACTAGCATCCCCGCCCCTCCACTTGGCACATTCCAACGGGAATAGACCAGTTATTGTCAGACACCGAGATCGCTTGGCCAGATAAGAGTGACTCAGATCTGTGGTATGCTGTCATTCATGAGTAAATAAAGAGTAGTGGAAGAAAAAACCTGTGACAATAGCAACAAATTGCTTTTAAATTGTGAAATTGCACTTTCCCTGAAAATATCATGAAAATTGCAATAATGGCACTTATGTCATTTTGCCATTAACTCCGGGCTTTAGTTATCATATGTATAGGCTGTATCGTATCCGTTAAGTTTATGACGTATCTAAACAGAAAATCGTGATAATAATTAATAAAAACTGATACGGTCTTTTGTTTTTGAATGGCAGAAATTTTTATTCGTTCACTTTGCGTCTATTTATAATCAAGCTCGCAGAGTACTCTCTTCATACGTATATAAGTGAAGTTTTAATATTTCCTCGGCTATGCTATCATAAAGGTAATTTTAACTCTATTGCTCCTTAGCTCAATTAAGTATATAATAATTGCAACTAAGTATTCTGACTACACACTTCGAGAAAATATACGATATATTCTTTCAATTAGAATTTTTTTTGAAGATTGTTCAGGAACTCTTTAATATACACTGACACACAATTTTTTGAATAATCAGTATAATAAACTAGACATAAGAAACCTATCCAGTGTCGAATAATTATAGTATAGTAGATAGTATAATTTAAGGCATATAGTACACGAAATTATACTCACTATGCACGTGAACTACGGGCTTTCAAGGTAGTATCACAGTGGATAGTTGGCAGAACAATCATGCTTTGGAATACTTTTGGATCCTCGTCTATCAACTATGTCGAAAGTGTGTTGTGAATACAACTAACCATACTACATGTTGGAGGTATTTTAATGCCATGGCCTCATTGCTGTTTGTTCATTACGATTATTGCTAAAAGACATGTCACAATGAAAACCATTTCTACCAGGTGGTCTAGGTATTCTACAAGGAAAGGAGAAAAAATTGGTCTTCAGGTCAATAAATATTCCTTGGCTGCGTAACCATTTTTGAGTAAATGACTCCTAACACTTTCACACCAGAATCACTTGCATGCTTTCTCAAATGGTATAAGGTTAATTTCAACTCTCTCACTCCCATACCACGTTACACAATGTATAGTTGTCAAATTTTCAATTCAAATTGATTTTTTTTTTCTTTCTTTACATATACGAACAGGTTGTGTCTGAAGAGTATAGACCAAGAGTTCCAGCAGCAGGCAGCATTGAGGACCAACACTTTGTGAAACTCTACACTAGTTCCTGGCAACAAGTGCCACATGAAAGACCTACAACTATAGAAATTATACAACAATTAGAAAATATTAGATGAAATCGGCTGCATCATTAATTTTATTAGAACAAACCAATATATGCTTTGAGACTTTGCTTTTTAACTTGTATGATGATGTATTGCATTCAAGCACATATATACTTTATAATTTTTACAAATGAAGACATTGGATGCTTGAATTATCAGTGTGATAAATTGAACATTTTAATATGTTCGAAACAGACTTTAGTGATGTGTAGTACTCCGTTTAAAACCATGTTCTGAAGTGTTCATTATATAATATTAAAGAATTTCATGCATATTGTATCTCAGAATTTGAACTAGCATGGTAAGTATTTTAGCCATAAGGACTTTTGAATTAAAATGTTTGTTATACAATTATCAGAAATTTTTTTGTAGAGCTAATTCATTTCATGTTTATTTATAAATCATCATAATTTATTTCATACAAATAGCAAATATACTTTCTAATATTGAAATAATAATACATTTTTACATTGTATTTTATAAAGTTATCTATACACTGAAAAAAAAAAAGAAACAAACTATGTTACTATCTTTGTAATTTTGTTCTAAAATTATTTAAGGAAAAACTGTGGTAATGAAATAATAAAAAGAACCTTGTTTTGAACACCAAGTATAATTACTTCCTACACTTAAGACGTTGCTTATTCCAGACTATTTTTAAGGAAACTACATTATTTGCTATGGAAGAGAAAGGTGTGTTACTGAGAATAACTCATTCTAGTAAGGATAAGGGAGTCTTAAATGTAATGTTCTACCTTGCTTGCATTTTTTTTTTCAAGTGGTACTGAATCAAGGCTGTGTACACTCGTATACGGACAAAATCTTGTGACCGAAACATCATTGCTCAAGACCTTGCTTTGGCAACACCTCGAGGACAAATCTTATTTGGCCAAAACGCGCAAGCCAAAATTTCGTCAGGACAAAATTTCGCCATAACAACACACACGAGTTTCTGGGCTCAAATAATAATAATAATAATAATAATAATAATAATAATAATAATAATAATAATAATAATAATAATAATAAAGACTTAAATAACATAAAACCAGAAATCCTTGCCTTAGACACTAGAGGCGTAAAAAAAAAAAAAAAAATGTTAAAAGTGAATGGATATAAAATCATAACATAAATCCAAATTGGGAAAATTATATTTGCCACATTTATCATGGTAACATTATTTGTTGAGCTTAAACTAGACTTATTTTTTCCTCGAAGGAAATGTTATATTAATATAAGCAAGGAAGTAACTGTTAAGTTCTTTCTTTTTCCTCTTCTTAAAATTAATAAAATCACTTACTATGTTTTATGTCTTGTCTTTAATTTATAATTATTTTGGAAGCATACGTTTTAAATTATCCTCCCTCTTTTTCATTGTAATTAGAATAAAACCTCTGAATAGTGTACACCGACGTAATGTGAGACATGATTATTTATCTCGAAATGAGAGGTATCCGATAGAGAGACTATGCAAACTTAGATTACTTAGTTTATGCGGTAATTGTATGTAGTGTACAGTAATATAGGGTGGCACACGAAGAAGTAGCTCGTGTATATCAAATCACAGGAGCTCCAATGGCCAGAATGAATATGCAGAAATACTTTGGATAACACATTTTATTGGTTCCGTGATATGGGAAAACCGTCTCCAAATATGTTGTTTTCGATCTAAAGTGAAGGATTTTTTTTTTTTTTTTTTTTTTTAAATCGGACGAGCCGTTTGGGCTGCACTCTTTTTATGCGCCCAATGTTAAATGAAACTGCGAAGTTGCCATTTACCTGGACCCACAACATAAGTGAATAAAGTTAGTTTTTTACGATGACGTGTCGATGGCCAGCCCCCATATATATCGATAGTTTGAACTTTCTACTCGGAAGAAATCACTATGGCGAGATTTTTGCCCAAACCATATACACTATCATTGCCATTGGTGCCTTTCACACTTGTAGGGGTCTAGGAAAATTCGGTGTAGGAAATTTCTGTGTAAGAAAACTCGGTGTACGGAAAACTTTGTGTGGGGAAATTTAGGTGTAAGGTAGATTCGGTGTAATACATATTGAATATTAGCACTGACGATAATTTTCGACTTCATATTGTGAAAACGAAAACCATAAAATGTAACGAATAAAATGTTATTACCTATTTCAACAAAAAGCAAATTTATTTTTTGCCTTGAGTCCAATACCTCTTTCATGTCTTTTGCGGGGTATTACTATAAACTACTTTTCATCACATAATGAAGCTGACACTTTTTGTCAGAAATAAAACAATTACAACTATAAGTTCAGAGAATAGTTATAGGAACAACTAAAAACACCACTTTGCCTCACGTTCTGCCCCAGACAGAAACATAATATGGTCGTTAGTGAATAAATTGCAGGAAACAGGATCGTTTCTTAAGAAGACAGGGAAGCATCGGACCTCGCTGGTGGATGTTGTGGAAGATGTCAGTTACCGACTCTAACTCACCCAAGAAATCTCTATTCAACATGTGATTTATGTGTGTTACCACTAACACTTAATTTGTATTCTTCAATTTCGCTTCAAATATCCAATATCTCATTCGAACTGTAACGTACAATTGCGAATATTTGCTGTTTTTCTTGCAGCCTGCTCTATATTACCCCGGATGAATTTAAACCAGTAAACATAGTCCCATAAATCTCCCATCCTTCCTTGATTTGCAGCAAACCGCATGAAAATCGGACTTTAGTTAGAAATTTATTTATTTAACAATTTAACAATTCTAGAGCCAAATGAAATCCGTGAGTTTCGAAAGAATCACTTTGTATATACATATGTAAGATGCAAAAATATATTGATCAAAAAAGTCTTAGTGGAAAGGGCAATATAAAGCAGGATGGTTTTATCTGATAATAGTTGTACAAATAGTTGACTTCTCCTCCAATCAGACATTTTAGTTTGTTTGCCTTAAGTTAAGGTAAACAAGTACTGCAACCCTATCGACTCCTTATTGACTTCTTCTTCAATCAGGCGTAGATACTTTAGTTGAGGCATTTATTTTTACACCTTTGAGTAACGTAAATAAACTGTCATTTTTGAAGAATTTAGATTTAAATATTTGTTTATAAAATAGACATAAAATCGTCAGAACATTTTTTAAAAATCTACAATTTTCAACTTTACCCGTCCAGTAACCTACATTTTTTTGGAAGTAGAAATTTCTAGGAGACATCCTCCAAAACAGCATAAAAACTTAAGTTTTAAATTAAATGTCGATTGGTAGCGATGGTCGCTTCGCTAAATCACACGAACGGACATCGAAAAACAAATTTCTCGTCATGTAAGGGCCATAAAATGTTAAAATCCGTCGAAATCTAGAATTCAAATAATTTCAGCAACACAATTCAATATAAAGCAATATAAAGTAAACGTAAAAATGATAGTAGACAGTAAAAGTACGTTCTACACAAAATTTGAACTTCAAACTAATACGCTCATTTATCCTCAAAGTTGAGTTTTTAATAAATCCTACGGCCTACTACAACGAATCTTTCTTTACACCTAACATTCCCCACACTGAGTTTTCCGTACACCGAATTTTCCTGCTTCCCATTTGTAGCAATGTGGTTACCAGGAGCTGGTGAGTAAATCCACCATTCACAACTATAACACCCACCACCTCTAATATCCATTGCATTTAATTTCTCCGCAACATGTCCAATAACTCGATAATGGTTTATTAGTGGGTTAGTTTGGATCGCAACCGGCGCTCTAACACGCCCCGCAGATGTTCAAGGAATTAAGATCACCAGTTTAGTTGATTCACTCATATTTCGTCAAACCACTCGCTTATGGATTTAGCTGTATGGACAAGCGCTTTCTTATCCTGGAAATGAAAAAGCCGTAAGGTGGGGTAGCAAAGAATTGTCAAAAATTGCTCGATAGCCATCACCACTGAGGATTCTACTATAATATGAATAGCCTTGGGCCCTGAGTCAAGGACAGAATTTTTTATTCATCAATTTCATCTTTACCATCTTCAAGAACGTAGCTATATACGGAAGCCTAGCCGTCTTCAACATTAACGGTTAGGTCATCTACCTTGGAGTAACATCGATTCTATGACGTTACATTAAGAATAAACAAGGAATTTGCGTTTTACTTTCTGTTAATTAAGCTTGCTGCAATGCAGTAATTCTGTTGTTATTGAAATTAAGAATTCGAATAATTGTAAATTACAGTAATAAACCTTACGCCAGCAGCTATCTCCCGGATACATAAAATATCTCTGTTTCCCTTAATTACAACTACTTTATTTCTCCCCTTATTACGCCACATTAATTTAGTTTTTCTCTGCGTAATTTTCGGTCATTGATTTAAATTTGTGCTCTCCAGCAGTCTCTTCCTCGCTTGTGTGTTTCAGAAGTTATGTTACGTATGTGTTTTGACAAGAGCAAACACTTCAATTCTACAGGATGTATTAAAAACAAGCTTTAGAGAACTGTGAAGCTTTGGAATGTGGCTTGTTCCTGCCACATTGAAGAATATGTAGATGCCATGTCCACTTTCCTGTTGAAATGTGAGGACTAAATTGCTGTAAGACATTAACGGCAAAGCTAGCTTTGTATTTGGAGAAGTTCCACTGTGACATTTTGACCACACGTGGAAATATCCGATATTTTCTATCTTACGTCACATACACGTCGAGAACAAAATCGTCGGAGTAGAGCTGTTGGGAAGATTCGGTTGGATCGTTTGGAACTGTACACACTATGTAGGTCGTGTATCAAGTGTCAGACCGATCTTAGGAGGACTTTATGGTGAGATAAAGCCATTGTCTAGTTATAGTTGCATTCCCTGACATTCCTATTTACTTAAAATCAGTTGCTATCGATTATTATAGATTTGGGCATGTTAGTTTCCTTTCCATTGATTCCATACTTTAGAGTAACTTTGACTTGTAGAATTAATTTTTCTTGCTTAGCAAGTGTTGGATCGCCCCCAAAACTCCTATCCTTGCGATTTTGCTCCTACCTAATAGGATGTTGTAATGTCAACTTTTAAAGTGTAAACAGTTCGTGTTTTTGTAATGCACCATGGTTTACGCCTTGGGCTAATTACCTCTGTGGTGCCTCTTGCTTCTGACCTTGCACCTTTAATCAGTTTAGTAATTTCCCCTTTTCTCCACGCAATTTGAGATTTTGGTTAAATTTTCTTGTTTTGGACTACTTTCGTGAGTAGTGTATTTTTGTGCAAATTTTGTAGGTTCTCTTTGTAATTGTCATTTGCATTTAGCAATGACATATATGCTACATTGTCGTCATTTTCCCATTGTACGCCACAATAGACTTCCCGCCTCTCCTGTTTTCAGGTGTACATTCTTCAGATTGGATAATTGCATTGTGGGCAACATTTATGAATACGACCCATATTACGATATTGTTGATGCTGACGTGTTGATCTTTTACAAAGACACGCAGAATGGCTTTTAATGGAGTTTAGGCCTCGGTATTGAGAGCCAAGATGATCACTGTCCAAAATGGGGTTTTGTGTAATTTTTTAACCACAGTTACTAGAATGACAAAAGAACTTCCGTCCTTCGAAACGTAGTCTTCTTCGCAAAAGTAGTCAAAGCAAATGACTACTTCATACCTGCTATTTTTCGGGATGGTAGCAGTCACGACCACCTACACGCTATCTTGGAACGTCACAAAAATAAATATGTATTCCCCATTCTATCCAGATTGACAGTCTCTTGGGCTATTTGATGCGTGCAAACAGAGGTGCATTTTATCGGTCCGCATTGGATCTCCTGATGTTCAACATGGCTGTCTTCGGATCATATATAAAAGCGAATAATAAATGGCTGTTTTTATAATCATGTACGTTATAATTGGCCTTCATTATACACATTATTCTTGTAGAGTTCTGCTTGAAGTTTTCTCCTTAAGGCCGTGTCTAACGTTTTCAGCTGAGATCATCAATCCCTATATAATAACATGGTGAACTTCTTTCCAAAATATTATGAAAACTATTTGTCTTATGCAATTCAAAATTTCTCCAGATGTTAGCCTACCCCAATACTACATGTTCACTTTTTTTTTTTTAATCTAGCTCTTTTAATTCATTAATATTACTTTTTACAAATAAATATGACAACGTTGGAAAGCATATAAACAGGATTTCTTTCCCTGTTCTTGGAGGTGCAGATACCTGATCAATTCACACCATTATTCCTCAGTGATCTTCAAAAAGTTGGTAGGGGAGGGAAACAAGTTACGAAATAAGATAAGATCGTTTATCTAAAAATGCGGAGAGTGCATATCTTCGAAGTTATGTTCGTTGACAACCTGATAACATGGTCGGAAGAACATAAGGTTGCGAGAGGCAAGACTGGCTGCTGTCAGAAATGAGACAATCTTATCTATGTAACTTTTTAGTTTATTTTGTAACAAGCCTTCTTGTCAAACAGCGTGCGCTTTCCCTATTTTCCTATTTCAACTATTTTTGATCCTAAATCTTGATTCTTGCGCGGTGAAAAAAAAAGGAGAGATCTCTGAGGAAATGCAAAACTAAAAGCATTATCATCAATATTTTGCTTTCCAAAATAAGGAATATAACTTTAAAAAATAAAACTTTAAAATAAATATCTGGGAAGATGAAAGAACAAATCATGGCATTTCATGCGTGTGCATAACAGTAATAGGCATATAGAAAATAAATAAATATTATAATATTTCTGAGGGTCTAGATCATTTGGATCCGATGGTGATATTCCAAAGATAAGCAAGTGAAATATTTTTCACTTGATTTTGACTGAAAACTTGATTTACAGAATTTTATATATATAAAATATCTGTGTGTGTTGTGTTATACAGTATATTTGGACTCAGTTTCCTGATCAAAGTTACGTTACATCTTATGAATCTACAATTACGTCACTTTTGAACAAAGAGATGTTTATCCTTGTTTCCCCTATGTAGTTCATAACACTTTATAATTTTAGGGAAAATATCTGGCAACGTGTATTATTTCTACTCTCCTGATTCATTTAAAGAAGAAAGTACCGGTTGGTCACAAACTAGAATTATTATTTTCAGCTGAGGAATATCAAATTTTCAATAAAATTTGGCCGATACATGAACCTTGTCGCAAATTGGAATGATTACAAATCGCACTGAATCAATAAAAGTATATCTACAGAAAGCTATATTAGTCCATATATCCACATTCGTGCATAGGCCTACTTGTATTTTGTAGTTGACCACCCATTAGAAGAGAGTTAATTCTTGATTTGATGATGATTTGCGGATGAAACCTCTCAATCAAAATCTAGCGGCCTACAATTTCGCCTGGCAAATACCTGGATAACGTGTAACTTATGTAACTGAGATACAGCACTGAAAAGTTTGCTCCATTAGTAATATTATGAAGGGTAATTTACATTTATACTCTAATAATGATAAATATGTTTTGGTTAGTGGCGCATTTAGGATGCTATAGGCTCAAGAGCTCCCCGAAATAATTTCATTATTTTTTTTTCACATTATACGTACAACACAAATGCTTCTTACTGGTTCTCAAGCCTCCCCCTCCGAAACAAGATCCTAAATACGCCACTGGTTATGATAACATTTGAATCGATATTATAAGTACATCTCTACAAGCGCTTTGGCAGTTTATACTGGTTAATATTTCACTATGGCGTAAGAAAAACAAAAACTGGATATTGGTCGATATTTGTGATGTATTTAAATTTTAGCAATTCGAAACGTATGTATTTTTTATTTCTATTCATATTATGATTGGATAAACTTCTAGTTTACGCGCATACCCACCGTTACTAACGCACCTGCTCCCTACAGACGCACCCCCACGCAAGTCCACCAGTTCATCCCATTCTGAAAGTTTGTTGGCCACGAGACCAGAATTTCATCGATTATAATCTCAAGAACCACACGAGAAGTATCTTTTTAAATTCGAGACGGCGCAAGAAATACAACAATTATTGTCTCGTTTTCGAGACGAGAAATTTCTCGAGTCCCGTGGGCAGCACTGATTCACCGAAGTTTTGGTCTCAAACACTGTTTTAGTGTTACATGATTCATATGTAAAAAACCTACAAATTGATAAAATGATGATACAAAAGCGATGAAGAGCATTTATCTACGTTTAAAATATGCAAGTCGTTACACAATTTAGACCAATAATAAGTATGGTTTAAATGTTATTATACCACATTATTCGTGGACCAATTGTGACGAGGAACGGTTGTGATACTTCCAGATGAAATTAAGAAAAATTAGGGCATAATTTCTAAAAAACAGACATTACCAAAACAGAACAATAAAATGTCGAGACAAGATCGAAAGAAGACTTCGAGAATTGGAACGTGACAAGACCTATTAAATTTAGGAGACGAGACGAGAAAACCTTACTTCTCATCTCGTCTCATGGGGAACACTATTTGAACGAAATAGATAGATTCTTGCTTGTAGTGATTACCTGGCAGATATTGGTGCAACATTTTTTTGACATTAATAATAATCGATTTTGTGGCATATCAATCTGCAAGTGTTTCATCAATCTGGTGCTATTATTGGGGCATTAGCCAAGAACAGAACACTGTAGAATGCATTAGGTTATTATTTAGAAATGAAGTGAAATCTTTGTGTTTTACGTCCCACAATTATGCCGACTAGGCTAAAGGAGACGGTGATGATGAGAATAAATGAAATGGTGGAATGAAGAAAGTGGAAGAAAATGAGAAAACTCACGAACATGATGTTTATCCACAACAAAGCCCACTTGGTGCGATCAGGGATAGAACCGGGAGCACATACACACCAGAGGTGAGCACTCTATCACTGAGCCACCGCGGTCCCCGTTATTCTTTAGAGGATAATAACTTATGTAAAAGAATCTTTGAAATTCCCATATTTTTAATCTGCACGAAAATAGATTTGATGAATACTATTTCTTCTACCTGCGTTTATTAAACTTCCAAACTATTCTATGCAAAGGTTTCGAAAGTCTAATAGAACTGCTATGTCCATCTGTCTGTTAACAGGTATCACACCAAAAGCGGCAAGAGAGATCGAGAAGGGTTTTCTGGAATCGATTTAGCGTCCTAAGAATAGGTGCCATCTCCTCCGTCAATCTTCTATATAAATCAGAAGTAATAGAGATAGACCACTTAAGGCCATAAATGAAAAACTATATTACCTAGCGACAAGCGGTTTTAGGGAATTGATTCAACGTCTCTAGAAAATGTACCATCTCCAATCCTATCTCTCTATTGAAAACCGGAACTGGTAGAAATTTACTAGTATTTCCGGTTTCAATATTGATGTTCATAGCTCATAAACGATACATCGAAAAGCAGTTCTCGGGCGTTTTCTTCTTACACATATATTAACTATTTTGCAGTTCGTTATACATCACAACAGCATAAATCCTTTTCGATCTCTGTGTAAACGTTTGTCAGTTGATGCGACAAATAAGCCAATTTACTCTACACTATACAGTTCAAAACTACTTTTATAAATGAACACTTCCTTCACTTGAAAGGAACATAGACAGATTTTCTGAAACTTTTGTACGTCGTTAGCTCCAATAGGCCTCTACAGGTAACTATTCGTGGAGATGTTTATGTAGAATCAATGGAATCTTGAAAATCTATGAAGAAAGAAACACCAGACTTTGCTCTTATCTGCATTCCATTGGTTTCTTCATCTCCGGAGACAACCCTAAGTTCGCGCACGTGACCTAGCAGGGGACAGAATGAAAGAAACCTACCTGCTTAGCCTCCTATCTGCTGTTCTGCGCTATTGCAAAATGCAGCCATTATCTTACACAGCTTTTAAATGGAAGAAAATTAATTTTTAATTAGCGCGCTCTATTACCCTAGGAAGAAAAAGTGAACATGCAATATTAATAATAACAAACATTTGGACGAATTTTGAAATGCATAAAGTAAATAGTTTTCATAATATTTTGGAAAGAAATATGCCATGTTATTATATAGGGAAATCCCAACGCATTTCGAGGGTTGGACACAGCCTTAATTTGAAATAGGTGATGTTATAGTAGTCTTATTATTTACATTTAATTTTATATATATATATTCATTGTTTGGTTTAGCTTTAATCACATGATTTGTTTTTTTGTTTGGTTTGTTACCCTCACGGATTGTTGTACAGTATACAGTAATTTTCATTATTAGAATATTATGATGTACATTATGAGCTTTGGATTTGAATTAGTATGTTCATTTTCTATTAACTTACATTAATTGGTTTGTTTTAATTGCATATTAAATTTGGTATAGGTGGTGTTGGTTACCAGGTCAGTGTTACGTTGGTAGATCATAAGTCAGCAAATTCTTTTTTCTTCCTCCCATATCTTGAGCATGAGAAAGTCACGTACTGTTCTCGCTTCATCTGTTGTAATCTGTTCCCTTGTGCTACTCTTAAGCAACATTAAAATTTATCATTGCGATTGCTAGTAATACATGTTAATTTCTGTGGAGGATTTATTTTGCCTTTTGAAATAATAATATACCTTGCTTTAATCCTACTTTCTTATGACTCTTTGTCAAGGATTGGTAACACTATTTGCAAGTTTGGAAATTTATTATTGTTAGTATCATTATTAGCATTGTATTAAATTTTACCCGTGAAATTCTAAATTTTATTATTTTAAAGGAAATTATTTGTTTTGTGGCCTATGGATTTTATACATGTTTGAAGTTCAAATTTGGAGTTGTTCAGTGCGCGATATCCATTTGTTGACCAACCATACCCCTGCCGAATCATGTCAAGCGTCTTTGTGTACAGAATTTCACGTTCGCTCTTGTTCTAATTTGCTGTCCATGACGAAATTGCAGACATTGTAACGCACGTGGTTTGACCTATGAAATGAAATTGTTTTATTTATTTCGAAATTGTGAACTATTGATGGTGGAATCAAGCGTCCTACACTATGAACTTGGTGTGGAGATTACTGAAGGGCATGAAATGCGATAAGTGATCTGGCTACAATGTGGGCCTGAATGACTGACCTAACACAAGAGAAATTGTTGATCACCTACACTAACCTCTCCAGCACAGTGCGTGCGTACATCTTTAATAAATTTAACTTCAGTATCAAGCACATGGCCAAGAAACGAGATTCGGATTACACATAGTAAGCATTGTGCGAACTGTACCTACCTACTTGTGTTGTTTTCATTTCGTGCCGTTGCGATTGCACCTTGTAGGAATGTCAATCATTCGTATGCAGCATCTAGACTACAGATTAATGACACAGACCATAACTATTGGTTACTGCTTTTGGAGACGTCACAATGGTTGCAACAAGTGCTGCTGTTGTCATGTTCTCGTCCACAGCAGTCCTTGGGCGTCCACTGTTTTCTTTCCCATGCATAGAACTTGTTTAAATTTTTCAGTACCTCGTAGTTGCGTGTATATATATATATTTGGCTCTTTCCTAATGACGGATTGAATTTGTAGAAACCACCACTGAAGACTTAATGCCATAAGGAATTGCCTAGTAAGATGGGATTTTCCAAAGGTAAATGTCTTTCCTAACCTCCAAAGGTACACGTTCCTAAAGGAATACTGGTAGATCATAAACAACCTCATACTTGAGTTTCTGGTAAAACGGTACACCATACTTCCTCTCTCCCATTCACCTACTGTAGTATGGCCTGGACGATGATGAGTCACTCACTTCCACTCTTTTATAGAACTACATATGATAGGGTGTAACAAACATAAATGCATGGCCAAAAGTGACGAGGTGATTGCGGACATCCGAAAAAGTAAAAATGTTCCTATAAACATATGCTAACGCGTGGACGTCTAGTGCTATTTGAAAACGTAACTTTGTACAGGTTGGCAACGCTGACAACCCAATGACCTCAAATTACAATTAGTTTCTTTCTTTATGTTAGTGTAAATGTATTTGCACAGGCATAGCTCCACTTGATTATATTATTCCTGTAATATTGAACATTTTCATTCACTTTCCCATAATGAACCATTGGAGGGACTCGAGCTTTAAACCACTTGTATTTCGGAAACGAAGCGGTATCGGACCCATGTTTATAGGAACAATTATCTTGTCACTTTTGGCCATGCATTGATGTCACACCCTATATATTGTGCATATATATAGGGTGATATATGACACTACATAGTTAACTACTTGAAAAGAAAAAAAAAGTCTATACCGCTCATTTGCTGCACCAGTGACATAACTCAAAAATGCCCTTATCGAGTTAATGGCAAGAATAAAAGTCCTTTATGCATTTACTTTCTATTGCTAGAGCGAGACGTCTGAAATTACAAAATTGGCTGAGAGAAAGCAGTTTCTTTATATAAATTACTGTTGAAATTATAGCATGTCGAAACCTTTAAACTCGTCTCCAGAAAAGTTGCGATTTTTGAGTTGTCACTGTTGCAGCAAATGAGCGATATCAGGAATATTTAGAAAGAAACAATGACATCATTCAGAATAATGTATTTACGAAAAATAGAAGAATTGGAAATACATGTATTGAAAGGGTAACACGTTACCGATATTCCTATAAGGTAATTTTCTGACTATATAAGGCACTGCCTCTTTTACGAAGCAAATAATTCCATTTTACAAATTCTAATGCAACATGTGCATGTACTTTGAACATTTTGTACTTGACTCAACACTAAATAAACAACAAAATTACGATGCACATTAACATATTGGGAAGTTTTACACTTACGTTAAATAAAAATACATATTTTTTCCAGTACATGCACATTCAACACAAAAATCTTCCTCGAAGAAAAAAAAAGTTCTCATTCATATCATGCGTTCCAACTAAAACACAAGTTGTAAATAAGAACAGCAGACACAAACACATTCCTTGAATGTTAAGGGGCTGGCATATCTCCTCCCGGAACAAGCTGTAACGAAATAGATAAAAATAATTAATGCTTTTGTTTATTTTAGTATCAGATAAGGATACTATCAGTTCACTAAGTAATATTATTATGTATTAGAATATAAATTAATTAGAAAGTAAAACTTTGTGTGTTGACTCCTCATATGAAATTACGCTATTTTCGAACATATAATCCATTTTTAAGGGAAAAAAGTTCACTGGATATTGCACAGATCTTTTTAAGTGACATTTTTAGAAGCACACATACAGTAAATAATGCTTCACTAAATGTAGAACTGTCGAAGCATCTGGGAATACCTATAGCGCATATGTATCCAAACAAAAGCACATATACTATAAAACGGCAAATAAAGTGACTGTATTCAAACTAAATTTACTGTTACTAACATACATTGCTAGATCTCAAAAAAAAAAAAAAAAAAAAAAAAAAGCAAATACGGTAATAATAAATGCTGAAACATCTTCCTTCAGGAACTTTAAATAAAAAAAATCGAAAAGTTCCATTTTAAACTGAAATGAAATGAAATTTTGAATTCAGGAGCCATGGATTTTGTATGACCTGTACTTTAAAGGAAACTAATGATAAAACTAGTGGATAGAATTAATGAAACGATGTTTAAATAGAAGAAAAATGAAAGTATTCCAAGAAGCTCCACATAAACAATTATGTAAAGTACAAGCTTACATGTATTGAGGTCAAATTTACTATGGTCTATATTAGAAGCGAACATTTACCGTTATGACCTGTTTCGTTTCTTAAAGAGAAGTCAAATCAATCCAATGAATTACAATGTGATATTCTGATATTTTTTCTCTTTTCAACACTTAGCTACAGTAATGAAGATCCAACCAAGAAAACGTTCTAAATCTTGGAAAAAAACGTGTGAAACCTGGGAAAACATAAACACCAAAATGATACTCTTGAAATGAACAAACTTCTGATACTGAAGAATATTGATATGAAGAAAATGTGTCATTATTCTGCTGGAAACTGGGATCGTCATAAGAACTTACACAACAGGACATTATTTTCCTATGTCAGAGTTCTCAAGTTAATTTCAACAAAAAAAGCTTCACACAGATTGACATATCATATAAACACTAATACGATAACTCGAGTATCCTTTAGTACGATTTACATAACCATTCAAATAACTATTTATTCCAATACATTTACATTTAAATAGCTATCTAGCTTTCTCTACGGAATAGGAAGAAGAGGTGAAAAAAAAAGGAACTCTGAAGTTTTACTCTGATCAAGTTAAGGAACGAATTGACAGTTTAAAAACATGTATGAAGTTGTGTTGTGAAGAAAATATATATCACCGGGGTTACTAACGCCACAAAGAGAAGGGAGAACAATATTTTAATGCTGTCACTTTGTAACACGTGTTCAGAAGTAAATGCTATTAAATGATAACTGAGGACCTTTTATTCATGTAAGTAAAGTACTTGACAGAATTGCTACTGCCACAAAAATAAACAAAAGCACTATTGTTAAAACTGGGAAAGAAAAGTCACACAGAAGACATTCAATTTGGTCTTCGAAGCTAGGGAGGGAAAAAAAAGTACATACGAATGACAAATTCGGATAGTTTCCAAAAGGATGCCACTGGGCGACATGTTTATGCCTATTTAAAAAAATGTCTAAATTGTGCTGCCCTGGAAAAGTTCAGCTTCAAGAGTGACATGTACAAGTTCGCGTAGAATACTATTCAAAAATTTGGAGTTTCCATTTAAGAAAACAAACGAACGAAAATTCGTATGGAGAAGCCGGAAATTCCTAAATGGTAATGTAGATTTTTTCGGTATCAAAAGCTTCATTCTGATCAAATAGAGTGGCTTGATGAAATGTGGGTCAACGTTAATCACAGTATTACAGGGTGTCTACTAAATGTTCATTTTCAAATTCCAGGTTTTATCAAGGTTTTCAAGGTTTATTTTTCCTTTTTTTCCAGGTCTATTCAGTAGAGTGACATTTATTAACACGTATAAGTTAATGCAATTTTATATAGTTCTTAACAAAAACTGGTTATAATTAGAGAATGCATAATATGGCAAATGATAGTTTCTTTAAGTGACAAGATGAAAAAAAAAATGTTTAACTAAAATATCCCCTACCAGAAGACCGGTTGAGAAAAATGTGCAGTAGCTTTAAATATCCTAATGTAGGAATACTATACAAGGGTGCACCTTAATTAAACCGGCAAACTTCAGGAAATGATTCTCGGCACCCAAACAAAACCTCTTTAACTGTTCTCCAGGACGCATAGTTTCCGAGCTAAAAGGTGCCGAAAGTGTGGAAAAATGAATTTCCGATGCCTATATTTCCAAAATTATCCAAAGTAGAGAGTGCTGCTTAAAATCTCACAAAGGAAATCATATGTTCAGAACAGATAAGACTTCCTTAAAGAGATATTAAGCTGCACTCTCTACATTGGATAGGTTTGGAAATATAGGACTCGGCAGTTCATTTTTCCACACCCCTCCGGCACCTTGTAGCTCCAAAACTATGTACCATGGAGAAAAGTTAGAGGAATTTTCTTCTTGTTTCGGGCTCGAGAATCATCTCCCGAAGTTTATCCGTTTAGTTAAGGTTCAGGGTGAATAATAGTAAATTTCCGTCAAAAACATTACTTCAAATAAACTAATATTATACTAGTAGCACGTAAGTGTTGATAAACAATGACAAAAATGGCGGGAAAATAGCTTACTCACCAATAAGTTATGGGATAAAACACCACAAGAGTATTTTACTACAAGCACTCCTCTTTAAAGTACTCTTGTGGTATTTTATGGTAAGTACTGGTAGGACTTAGCGGCAAGTAAGCTATTTTCCCGCCATTTTTGTCAAACTAGTATTAATTTAGAAGTAAAAAGAAAATGATCATATATAATACAAATTTTTAACGCAAAGTAGTCCATATTGTTAAACGTTACTGCACATTCTTCTTGGATGGGGACTGGCCATCAGTTATATTTTATTTAAAAATGTATTGTAACATGAAAGTTTAAAAAACTGAAAATGTTATGGAACCACGCACATTACATTAACAAATATAGAAAACAAACTTTCACAGTGAACAGTTTTTGACATTTAACTTCTAGAGTTCAACATCCCCTTTAACTTTTTCGCCTGTTCTTCCAACGCATCTACTTCTGCTTCGGCGTCAGTTAGTATTCTTTTCTTCTTTAATTCCAACTCTTTTATTATCTTCTTAATACCCTTCTTTTCTCGAGTTGCTGTCCTCTTTTTCACCGCGGTCTTTTAGATATTCATTTCTTCTGCTTGATGCATTCCTCACATACTGGATCATACTCTTTGTGATATTCATATTACGTATGTCACCAGCAACATGCACAGCAACCAACACACTTCTCTGGACAATCAAGCACTCCTCTTGGAGGTTTTCAACAATGCACTCTTTGTTAATGGAGAAACTCCTTTCCACTGCTGCGTTGCTATGGAAAAGAACACATATCTTATGCATAAATGTTTTACACGCATTGGAGACACCTTCTTTACTTAACAGATCATGGAGAAAAACGTCTAATCTGTCATTTTTGTAACTGAAATTTGACAGTTTTCGTACTGTGTTTTGGTCTGAACAAAATTTTAAATATTCCCGTTTAACCATATCAGCATTTACAGGTGTTATTTGCTCCTTCTCGACTTATGTCTCCAGGGCGAGTGTGATACGTGATTCACGAAGGGTTTCGTTGGTCATAGTTTCTGGAGACAAGCCATTTGCGGCTCTTGTTACACTGTATTTTAAAGGACATTTTAGCATAAGTTTTTTACACAGTTCTTGCAAGAATCTTCTGCATTCTTTCTTAAAGTTCAATATATCAACATCCTTCACTCCTTTAAGTGATGTAACCACAGAAAATCCAACATCAACTAGATTAAGTGGATTAAGATGTCCTTATCAAAAACACTTATTGAGGTCAGTTTTTTTTTTTTTTTTTTTTTTTTTTTTAGCTACTTTTAAGACGACATCTTTCACGAAGCGGCTTAAACTACAAATCAACGTGTTTAGGTCATTCCATAGAAACGGTAGTAATGGACTGTCTGTCTGGTACTTAGTGAGGAATTCTTCTAGTTCTACAGATACGGACTGAAGGAACCCTAATCTAGCAGGCAACAGTACATCAGAGATGTGGGCTTTTACTTTAGAGGAGTTTGATGTTTCAGGAGGTTTTGTTTTCACTGCATCAACATAAACTTTTAAGGCAGGAATCATAGTTATGGCACGGTTGATAACTTTAGAATTCTCCACCCACCTAATAGAACAAAATTTAAGAAGGAAAACTGCTGTTTCAGATGCTGCCATGAAATATGTTCTTCTTGAAGGGAAGTCCTTGAATAAATTGTACAACGCTCTCAAAAACTCTGTCACATTCCAACCAGCTTTGGTATGCGCAGTCTTAAAAGACCCATTAACAATATGTAAAGAGCACGTTCCTGTTTCCAAAAGCTGTGGACCTTCACCATTTTCTTCATTCAGATAGGCCTTCAAATCACTCAGAAATTTCAAATTAACGTTGGGGCCATCAAGAGAAACCTGAAGTAACTTACAAAAATCGAGACCCTTGTCCTTGAAAGTATTTAAAGATGCATTTAACAAATCCTGGGCAGTAGTATGTCCGAGGAATACTGATGTTAAATAACGTGTTAAAACTTTATTTTCGTCACTGTGCCAGAAACGAAATACTAAGTCCATTTGATTTTTCTGTGGGATAGTGTTTACGCTTTCGTCGAAAGATACTGCAAAAAATTCACAATTTTGTAGTTCACGAAGTAACGTCTGTTGGAAATATGGAGCCAATCCAAAAGTGATGACATAACCTATTTTGTCTTTGTATAACTGCATATTTTTAGCGACTTCACACTCAGGAAACATTAAAGGAAACAAATCCGTTGCACTCGCTTGGCTTCTGGCCGATGCATGACGTAGCTTTGTGCAATGTCCAGATTATTTCTGCTTTTGTCACTTGATCTTTGATAAGATAACTCTTTATTACACCACTAGTTTTTGCTGGGCTTTCATTTTTCTCCTGAACAACTGGAGTAGATGATGTGCCAGTCACTGAACTGGAAGACGCTGTAGAATTTTTTGTACAGGAAGGCTCCTTGTTAACATTGCTTGAGAACTTTACGATCGAACATTGTGCATTAAGAGCTTTAACAGCTATTTGATGTTTCTTTCCTTTTTCATGAGATTTCAATGATCCAGCTCCCATATTTGAAATGTCAAAATCAGTTCTGCAGAGTTTACAACCTGCTTTAAATGGATCGTTGGACCTAATAACCCATTTCCACTGGCCTTTCCACGAGTCCTGGAATTAAGTTTTACTTTTCGCCATTTTAATGGCTGCAAAATAAAATGTTAATTGTTAGTGTGTAACAGGATTTATTGCATGACGTAAAATGTTAACGTAAATACAAAAAGTGATTCCATTAAGATGTGGGCAATTTTACTTTTTTCCGGTGATACACTTTTCGGCCACCGGGAATGGTGTTCACTGCGACATCCGCGGGCTTGGACTCCTGTTAAAAAGCTTCGGCACAGGAGTATAAGCGGAATGCTGTTCCAGACCTGTCTACTACTCTTGCTACAGAAACATGTAAACCAATGTCTTCACAAAGCAGCAAATAAGCTTGATTCATACTATGCAAATATGCAGCAACTACAAAGAAAGCTTCTAGCTTGTATGCCAGTATTCCCTCAGTGTAAGACACAAACTTAATAGATCATGAAGTTTAACTTTTTCAATTACCTTACTCTCATTATCGGAGACTAATTTATCTCTTTTTGTAGTCACTGTTATTCACAACGACGATGCCAAACAAATAAAATCTTATTCAGTCTCTTCTTGTAACCTCAACATACTTTCCAAAAACATTCACCGCCTGCACTCTGCTCACGTCTGTCTCTCCTCCACTGAGTAAGTTATTATTGGCTTTTAACTTATGCTGTAGTATATAACTTTCTTGCATTTTACAAAAATATACTTATTCCATACCAATCCCGAAAACAATATTTTAAAAACAATTTTAAAACTTCCAGGTTCCTCGTTCAATTCCAGGCTATTTCCAGGTTTTCCAGGTCCAAAAGTAAATTCCAGGCTAATTCCAGGTTTTCAAGGTTTTCCAGGTCAGTAGACACCCTGTATTAGTAAAGGGCAGACTGACGACACGCTTGACGGAACAATGGCATTGTCATTACGTAAAGGGGGAAGGATTATACTTCTCCATGCTGGTACGCCTCTGAGTTCCTTCCAAACTAATTATCTTCTGTTCACCTCTTAAAAATAATAATAATAATAAAAACATAAATATTAAAAAAAAAAGACTATAATGAAGAAATGAATCGAGCTACGTTTCTTACACGGTTTCAGGAATCTCTTCTTCCCAACTTAAGTATACCGTCCATTAATATAGTGGACAATGCTAAATACCATTCAGTGACTTTAAACAAAACTCAAACAATGGCTACAAAAAAGTGATATCATTAGTGATTAATTCAACAGAATGAGCTACTTCTAGCGAACCTTAAAAATGGAGAATTAATGGAACTTGTTCAAAAGTACAAGCCTCAGTTCTCAACCTAAGTCATGACAAGATTGCTACCGAAAAAGAGTATAAAATAGTTAGACTTCCACCTTACCACTGCCATTTTAATTCCACAGAATTCATATGAGCACAAATCAAAGGTATGCCTCGCATAGGGAAGTCAGACAAGTTAGGCAAAAGGGTATCCCCCACATTGTCGGCAGCCAACAAAGAACAACGAGTGACAGACAGCCTGTTTCTCCTTGCTCAATCGGCACCTGAATATACCCGTATTTGATCGCCTGCTCACTGATGACTGCAAGTGGGTCCTCTATGACATTCCCAAGCGTACCAGACATTGGTTGTTGCCATGTGACCATTTTCCTCACATCTCAAGACCACCTCTGTACCCATGAAAGGTTATGTTGTCTGTATGGTGGAATTGTTGGCAAGTGGTGCATTATGAGTTTCTTCCACCTGGTCAGCCAATCATTTTTGACCTCTACTCTCAGTAGTTGCAAAGAGTGCACCGTACTTTGCGGTAGGAGCTGGCACTGGTGAATCACCTATGCTGTTCCTGCACGACAACGCTAATCCACAATTGGAAAAGAGAACCCGGGAGACCCTTCATCACCTTGGTTGGGAGACACTGACGTACTATATTCACCGGACCTTGCCTCAATAGATTACCATTTATTTTATTCCCTCGACAAACACCTCTACGGGAGATTCTTCGCAAATGAGGAAGACCTGCGGAGCGCACTCACGGACTTCTTTGCGTTTACGACCGTTGAGTTCTATCACCAGGGTGTTGCATAGCTGCAGGAATGTTAGCAAAAGGTGTTGGATCCTGAGATGTTGGATTAATTCGAAACCTAAAGGTACGTACGTCCACTGTATTGCTCTTTGTTCATCACTGCTCTAGAACGGAAAGAACTTTTTTTTGGTTATCTTGTATATGTATAAAATGGAAGAGAGGGAAGTTATTGCAAATATGTGGTTTTCAATCTAAAATAGTTGAATTTCTCCAATCGCACCAGCCGTTTGGGCTTCACACTAGTAAGAAGCCCCATGTTAAATAAAATGAATCTTTTCGGTTCAGCACAATGTTCTAACGGAACGTTAGAGCATGCAAAAATTACACGAGGAACCTAGAACACCACAAATCAGTTTCTCAAGAATGCTGTGTTGTTGATACGGTGAGGACACAAGAGAACAGCCTGTTGGACGGCAACGTTGATTTTTCATTTAACATAAGGCGTTTTATCATGTGAAGTCCAAACGGCTGGTGCAACTGGAAAAAATCCACCATTTTAGATTGAAAATTACCCATTTTCAATAACTTCTCTCTCTTTCTGTTTTGTCGTTTTTTTACTCATAACGGACTTAGTCTATGGCTCCGGACTTTTGACACACCCGGTACTAAGTTCTTTGAGTATTTTACATACATCATTCTCTGCAGCAATGTATTGCACAATCATGTTCATTGAATCTAGAAGCTAATAACGAATTACAGCGTGCATTGTACAATTGATTATAATGTAAACCGCTTGAAAAACAACCTTATCAATAAATTTAAAGGTATAACTATGCTCCTTCAAATTAGTATACATCGTTTAATGTCTTATTGAATGTCGAATTTTCGCTGACAGCACTGTCAGGACTTGGGTAAGGAAAACTACTTAGTGGGAATATATTGGAATAAGGTATGCACACTAACAAATTCCATACATTCTATTCCAGTTAAAAACCTTTCCTTTCTTAAATCCTGACAGCTGTCTAATGTCTAAAAACAAACTGTACGTTTTAACTTAACTTTTCAAACAATCTAAATAGTCTGGAGGAGTAAATCGAGTACCTTTTGAATTTCCTAAACAAATTGATTATATTCATAAGGAACACCAGTACTTTTTTCAAGGATAATACTGAATACTACTTCTATCTGGCATAATAAACAGCACGTCTGAGTTCTACTTTATTTCTTGGACGAATTTTGGACAATAGAATAGATTACGGATGTGGTCTATCTTCCCATTTCTCTGATCATTTTGTCTTATTTGAATTTTTCCCCTTCTAACAATTTTTCTTTTTTTGCTGATTTTGTGGATTATGGAAATGGGTAATACTTTGTATGAGTATATGAGGCAGAAAACATAAAGAAGAAAAAATGCCCAATAATCGTATTACCTTCATCCATATATACGATCAATAAGTGACTATGATTATGACTTAATAACTTTCGAACCACGCCACCGATCTCGATCAAATTTTCAACATAGGTGAGGTTCGGACCTATGATGGCTTTTATCATTTCACTTTGACAGTGCAACTCAGGGGACGGGAAAATATATATATCTAAATGATCGATATTAGTGTCGAATCCATAGTTTTCTGGGTCGCTAAGATGAACAGTGACACTTCCCATGCCGTTTAAATCCAGATTCAGTCCCCACTGCCCTTTATGTCCAAAATGAAACGTTGAGTTGACTTTGAGTTTGTCCCTTTCAGCAGCGAGGCTATATGAGACGGAACCTACTGATTAACGTGGAACCCGCACCAAATGAGCTCCCGCAGGGAATCGAACCAGGGCCTTCCATGCCAAACACAAAATGAAACGTATTCTACCCGTGCGGAAAACGAGCAATCTGATAGTGTCTTCTCAAAATTGGAATCCTAACCTTCCCTTACAATTAGACTTAGCAGCGGCAGTCAGTCAGTTACTTATTCCTCACTCAACCAATTAATTTGTTTAAGTAATAATTAGGATACTCACTCACAAGTATCTTAGACGTAGTCCTGATGTACTCAGTGATATTCACTCTATAGCTTCAATCAGCACTTACTAATTTACAAATTCTAGGATTCAGTAAACACAGAGAGGTATATCCCCCGTTTCTTCGAAACTTTTTTCCAAGTCTATATTCAAAATATACTAATTATGTGAATAAAAGAGCGTTTTAATATGACTGTACATAACATCATATACTTACCATTGTTATATTGTTGCCATTAAGCAGAATTTGGTCCAACTTTGTGATACGCCTTCCTTCTGGCGTCGATTCATATTCCGTAACGTCTTCTAATAACATATTGACGAAGTCATCAAATCCAAGTAACGTCCCCACAATCTCCTTATCATTTTTCATTATTATATGGATACGTGATCCAATGCACTTGTCTACAAGTTCTGTAAGTGAAAAATACAACTATACAACTCGTATTTAGATGGTGCAAGAGTAATGGCATTATTTAAGGAGATAAATTAACACATGTTTATAATAATATAAAAATAATTATTTCACTTACCATAATCACTGCGTCTGAAATTAAATGTACTAAACGGGTTTGGTAATCATAATTACTTTCATGAATAGATTAGGTTCACTTCTATGAAACTGTTGTCGCTTCTCGAATGTCATCTTGTGCTTTCGTGTGCGCATTGCTAAAGAATTAATAAGGTCAGAAAAAAGAGAAACTGACAATATGAATGTTTGCACTCTTTACATGAAAGTCTGATTGGTGTTAAACTTGACTTGAAAAATTTCTTTATGTGGAGACTTATACAATGAAAATTACCTCGTAATATTATTATTTTATGCGTTAACATATGTTTGTGAATTAAACTTGGTTGCTTAAACACTGCTTTGACTAAACAGGGATCCCCCGTTTCTTCGAAACTTTTTTCCAAGTCTATATTCAAAATATACTAATTATGTGAATAAAAGAGCGTTTTAATATGACTGTACATAACATCATATACTTACCATTGATACCATTGATTGATAAGTGTACACTTACATTTGCGTGATAAACCATTACTCTGCAACACTGCTAATGAATACATATTCCCAGTTTGCTAGACTGGAGAAAACAGTTCTTTATTAGTTTGTATTGCCGGTCTCATCAGGACTGTTGAACTTCAGGACAGTAACCAAATTCTAACAATTTGACTTCAGGTTCGAAATCATCTTCATTATGTAAAGTGTGATTAGTTCCCAATTCGTGAAAAGAATAAATTTTAATTTTAGTGTGATCTGTATGTCAATTTTTGTGTAAAATTTCTGGAAATGAAATATTTAAGCTTTACGTCCCACGGTTATCTGTGTGGGTTAAAGGAGACGCTGATGATGAGAAATGAATGAAATGGTGGAATGAAGAAAGTGGAACGAAACAGGGACACCACGCACTAGATGTGAACACTCTACCTCTGAGCCTCACATGTAAAATTTCTGAATAAGTATATTATTTTCCATTGCGTATCCAGACTCCTCTTGTCCAGAGTGGAAACTGGGTTCTTCCCTGTGATGAGATATGACTCATATACATTACTTTCAATAAATGATGTAGATCCGTCTAAAACTGACCACTTTAATACTAATACTGTGTCTGGATGAATTATTAAGTTTTGAAAGCTCTGACCCTAGCGGCACAATCATTTCTTGAATTCCTACCGTATTAATTAATTCTTGTTTCTATATTCTTTTTCATCGTTTTAATGTAACATTCAGAACACTAACAATTTGCCTGGTATATTACCCCATGAATTTACTTATCAACAAAAATATTTGTATCTAGGTCTTTTCGAAATTCATCAAAGATTTTATGGATATGTTGAGACCTGTCTTTGTGCTATTTTCTGTAACTTGAATTTAGGCTGGGCCACAAAGACAAATGTATTTCTTACATTAAACGGTTTTGTTTGAAATATTATTGTTATTAATGTTACAAACTTGAATTCTTAACTTCTTCTGTTACATGTTAAGTGAACTTAATCCACCGATGAATATAACAGTGATTACCGAAACCATTTAGTAATGTAATTTCAGACTCAATAAAGATGGTAAGTGAATAACCTATTTTTACACTCATCACGATATTAACTGTAATACATAAAGATCTAAGTACAGATAAAATCTCGTTCAAGAATTGATAAATCACCTTTGGAATTAACACCATGATCCAGAGAATCTACAGTTAACGTAAGTACGTTTACGAATAATATATAATCAATAATAATACCCCATATTTGCAAGGGCGCAGAACTTAACTGAATCTGCAACAAAAAGAAAGGGAAAAATAGAAGTGACACAAGCCACTTATGGCACAAGACACAAGTGACACAATACATTAAAAAATTATCAACGATAATTAGAAAATTGTTCCTATGAACGGAATTTATAATTTCTTTATTTCAGTTTCAACTCTGCTTTCCTACACTATTTATTTATCTTATTCCAACTAATGGGATTGGTTTTAACGTAGCACTGTGTGAACGTTCCTGTTCACAGAAGGATTTGGATGACGTCACGACCTCACCTCGACCACATGGATAACAAGAGGATGGCTAGCTGGAGGTCAGCGTGCCTAACGCGAGACGCAGCCTGAGAGTGAGTTGACCGACAGCAAGAAAAACGAATGACAAGGCTTCTCACTCTCATTGGGGGAAGATCACTTATTCAAAGTACAGCTCTTGCGACCAACAACCGATTCGACGGAAACAGCTTTTCCAAGGAAAGCATAAAGGAACCAGTGACCTGCGTTGGAATCTTTAAGAAGGTATCTGCAGAACAAGGTGAAGGAAGAACAAACCACGTTTCATCACATGAGATGACTTTCGCCGTAGAACTTCAAGAGACTTCTAGCAAGTGAAGCTACTTCGAAAGCTAAGTACAACTTTTTCTAGGAAATACTGAACGAAACTTTGAGAATTATTTCCACCTTTTAAGTTTCATTCATAATATTCTAGCACCCTCATTTCATTTTGCAATCCGTCCTAATTAATAATTAGTCAGTCAGTAAATGTAAGCTTGTTAGGCGGATTTTTAGCTTTAATTCTTGTTGTCAACTTAGCTGAAATAAAGAATTAACATACCCAAACAATCATCTTGTTTGATTATTAATACAGTGTGCTGTTTGTCTTTGCTGCCGCTTCACGGCCCTTGTTTCTATGTTCACCACCTCTCTCAATATTGCGTGTAACTGCTGTTGCCACCGGAACCGACAATAAACTCGTTTTATTGTTCAGAGTTTGTGTTTCCCCGATTTTATTTATTGAATTTAATTATTTCTCTCAATTAATCAAAACGGCGTGCACAACTGACCTGTTTACATGCAATGTGTCCGGAGATGAGCGCTCTCCCACTGAGACATCATGATCCCCAACAGAAACAAAACAATTTACTAATATAACAGACTAGAATAGAAACAGAGAATATTATTGAACGTTCAGAGCAGGCACCTCCAGAATCTTGCTCTCCAGCTAAGAGTGGCTGAGCGAATTTGCTCAGGCAACGTGCCAGACGTCATGAACAAAGAAAAGATCACAAGGTCAGTGTTCGAGTGGAGCTGATTCCCCAAATGCAGTTTATTCGGGCCGGACGCAAAACAGTTACAGTAAAATAAATAAGCGCGTGGAGAAGGAAAGCAGCATATGCAAAGTTCCACCCATCCCACCTTCATTCAACCCCTCTTCGAAGGATTTGTACTTTTTTTCGTAAAATACAATAATAGCATTAAATTTACTTTAACTGGTTGCTTAAAGAACTTTAACATCAAGCAACATCACTGATCTTATCATGCAAATGAGTATATTAAGTTTGAAGAACAAGATACAACCTAGGTTGCAGAAAAAAAAAGTAAGTTGACAAATGTAAGGAACTGCTATTATTATTATTATAAATCATAATTATGGCCTTTAAATCTACTCTGATAGCTGAAGGATAAGCAATAACATGGTAGTACGTTATACAATTTCCGAATTTACTTTCAATGTACACAATTGTGTTTTCTCAAAGAGTAGTCCCTGAACTACAGGTGATGCACAATGCGGGTCCGGGTGAACGATGCGGAACACAGTAATACATCCAGAAGATGTCTAAAATATATGTTAATTAACTTTATTTTGCTCGAAATAGTGATTAAATGTTTATTTTTATAGTAGGTAAAGAATGATTATTTTACTTAAGAAAGAAAATAATAAAACAGTATTATATACTATTTGATTACTTTACGTTTATGAAACTATTTTCGAGAAATTATTTTTGTGTCTACGTACTTACAAAAGTTAAAGTTACATATTTAAAAACAATAGAATATCTAATGTTAAATCAGGGATGCAAATAACCACTCACCCGGGGCGAGTGGTTCTTTGGTGCGGACGAGTATTTAATATCAGTATTATTTATTTCAAATTGTAAAGACTGGGATGTGGGATGGTAGCTTTTTTCTTGGGATAGTAAAATTTTGTTGCTTATTGCATTCCTGTGTTAAATACCTTAAGTTCCACCATTGAATGCTAAATTAAAATATATATTCTTTTTCCTCTTTAAATAGCCTCATGCTAAGTGAAGACCTGCGGTCGGGTATTCAATAAGGCTTCCAGAATTCGATTCCCGGTGGGGAACTTTTTTTTTTTTTTTTTAAATTCTACCATCGTTCCAATGCGGCTCTAAGATTTTACAATCCTCTGGTACCGGCGAAACAAATGCTCAATTAGTACTTAAAAGTATATCTTCGTACTTCAACTTTCTTCACATAATTTGTTTTGACAATACCGGAGGATAGTACGATCTGGATATTTAGATATCGAGTGCAAATTAGTTTCTGTGTAATTGCTTGATCCGCTTGCGAAAATCTCACAGTTTTTAAGCCCGGGAGTTCTAAAACGTGGTATTTCGTATTTTTGACGGTTTATAACTCTGAAAGGAGGCGTTTTTCAACCCACGTATGTTTATTAGAACTCTTTTCTTTCATTTGATATTAGAAATCATCTTCTAATATATTAACAAGTATGTAAAGATCAGTACAACGTATTTTTATCAAGAGTCCTTCGTGAGTGAGTCGGCAGACGTATCGCATTTGTGGCCAATCAATCCCGGTTTCGAGTTCAAATGGAGGACAATTTCTCTCGGATGTAAGACGAGAAGCGGTTTGAGTTCCGCTTTAAGCTTATGTGACCACTTCCAGCATAACCCGGTAGTTGCATAATAACACTAAGGCAAAACAAACTTATTTCTGTCCATATGTAATATAAATACATAGAACAAATTATTAAATAAATAATAAATAAAAAACGGGTTTAAACAAAAAAAGTTTTTTTGTTGTTTTTTTCAATAAAAACCATGGTTTTTGCCAAACCTGCTTAGTGGTATCCTATGCCACAAGAGTTTTATACACTGATGAAATTTGAAGTTTCTAACTTAAGCGGTTTGGCCTGAGCGAAACCAGTTAGTCACTCATTCACTCTGGACTTTTTCTTTTACACACATATGCATTGGAAAAATCTTGTGTAAGGATCGGTTTCGACTATCTTAGGTTACATGATGTTATGTCCCCATAACCAGTACAAAATCTACCGGTTTTAGTGCTGCTACAAACAAGCAGCTCGGTATATCATTTAGTTTTATTCTTGCTTTCATATTTCTTTACTATATCATTTTATTTCCTTTCTCATTTACTTTTTAAGAATAATTGCTTTTAAAATTATGTAAATGCAATTTTCCTTCCACATTCTTGATAGTAATACCACATTTTTTTTTTTTTTTATTCTATATTATATTGGCTGTCGGTATTTTCCACAGTTTCCACTGTTATGAATTAGCTACTACCGTAATAGCGGTTCATATAAGTAATATTCTCATGCACTTTATGTTGGCGCATACGATATCCCACGTGAAACATTTCAAGTTCACTCCACACTAGAAATAATTGCTTAAAAATACTGTTTTTTCACTGATTATCTCGTAGTGACTTCTACACTTTATTTTCTCGGCGCCTGCAGTTCATCTACTTCATAAGCAAAATGCCTTTGATTTACTTACAATTAAAAGGATTACTCCTAAGAAAAAATTGCACTAATCTGCGTTAGGCTAGGTGGTTATTACATGTTAGCATTGCACTTATTCTGGTTACGACAGGGCCTGTAAGACTGGGTCCGTAAAAAGTAGGCATGCATAAACATATACCAAGACAAGGTGCAAAACACGCAGCAATCCACAATATGCTAGGTAGTCACTACATGCTAGCATTGCATAATTTCTGGTTCTGAGCACGGCGAAGCGAGAGGGCCTGTAGGAATTTGTCCGTAGGAAGAGGCACGTTAGTGTGGGCGCGTATGCGCATAAAGCAAGAGAAGTGCGCAATACTCACAACAACCTGTGCTAGGTAGTCTCAACAAGCTAGCTTCACATTACAATTACATAATAATAAACTACCCTTTTAATGCTGTTTTTATGTTTACAGGTGACTTCCATTTTGTCCAACTATATATATAAGTTTCTCAAAAATTACTAATTTTTTTTCTGAATTAACACATATTATCTCATTTTTTACTCGGGTTCGATTCCTGGCGGGAGATTATGTGGTTCGGATTCCACGTTAATCAGTAGGTCTACATCTCGCATGGTCTCGCTACTGAAAGAGATGTTAAACTCAACTCAACTATTCTTAATCTGCATCCACATTTTCACTGTATTCGTTATTATGTAATGTTCAATTTCTTCTTATAATCTACATAAATTATCAAATCCATGCACGCTTATAGTAGCTCTACTATTTTTTGTTTCGTATCAGTGCAGATTATTAGCAGTAATATTAAAAAACCATATTTCATTGTTTTCTTGCTTTAAATGATTTTCTGGTCTGTTTCTACCCTGGCACATGTGCAAATAAATGCGTACGAACTACGAAGTGATAATATGGGTGCAAACTGAAATATGCGACAGACGTATGTCATAAACACTGTGTAAAAAACACAAACCAAGTTGTGCAAGGTGACCACTACAACCGACAATCCTATCTAACAGAGTCAGATCTAAGCAGGTGTGTTCGCAGGAAGCACATGCGTCAGCAACAGAGAGTATGTGCATAAACGGTGATAAAGAAAAAAATGTTAAGTGGTGGCGCGTAGGTCCAGGAATATGGAATCTAACCGGAACTAAATTAAATTTATCTACCGTATCCTAAACCTTAACATGTGGCACCTACTCTGCAGCACGAAGCCAAAATAATTAAAGTTGCGGTAACAGTTTAGAAATGGGAAGCCAAAAACAGGATGATATACAGGGTATCGTGAAAATGGTGATACCCTGATATCGTGATAATTGATATACAGGAAGTGACGTGATAATGGTGACTAGAGTAGCAATTGATGTTTGATTAAAATGTGATGACAATTTTAACTAATTTAGTGCTAGATTAATGAATTGTAAACAAATTAAATTGAAAGCATTTATGACCATATGTAAGTCATGGCGGGCTCTTGTGTATCATACGACATTTCTATCTTGAACTTTATAGTGGCTTAGGTGTGAAAAGAAAGTGAACTATTGAATTTTCTTGAAAGACACGGATTACTGAAGCTACGTACTGATTGTGGTAAATGTAATAAGTGAAAAATTACAAAGCGCGAAAGTACATACACGTATTTCGTAACCTACCTACCCTAAGCTAAGGTAGTTTAACGTACTTAACCATAAAACGACCGAATGTGAGTATAACTCGCAAAAAAAGCAGATGAAAGTGAAACCTATCCTACTCTAATTTAACGTATTGAATTACAAAACGACCGAATGTGAGTAGGAAATCGCAAAAAAGTAGGTGAAAAAGTTGACCTCTCATCGTTAAACAAAGGCCGAAATTGGATAAACTAACATAGGTTACAGTAATTGTAATCGTTTCTCACTTGTAACTATATTTGTACACATAAAATACAGGTGTCTTACATAACGCAGAAACATTTCGCAGGTGGAAACTGTGGTACGTTACACAGTGGTCTTTGATATTCGCTCATTCATTTTAACCTAGTAGAGCCCTTGTAATGGTTTCACATTTGTAAACATTTTTTTTTTTTTTTTTTACATTGTAAAAAAACTGATGCGTAGGGCCCTGGATCAGAGTAAATTTATGGTGCACATCATATTCGTGGGTTTTCTAGGAGTAATCCCGTTTCTTCCTATATTTTCATTTTATCGGTTATTGCAACATCAATCACTTGCCTTAATTATCGTCTGCCTTGGCCTAAACGTTATATTCGTCGGACGTTAAACTGAAATACTTAATTTTACATTGTGAAAAAAAAAAAAAAAAAAAAAAAAAAATCATCCGACAGCGGAATTTAATACCGTACACAACTTCTTTTATATTCACTCACTCATTTTAACAGCAAAATGTCCATATTCCGTTAAGGGGGTCCAAAACTAACCTAACCTAATATAACGTTATATTATGTAATCAAACAAAAATCAATGGAAAGAAGTGGAGGAATTGCAAAGTTCGTGTGGAAG
This sequence comes from Thermobia domestica, assembly GCF_964235325.1. Classification (NCBI taxonomy): domain Eukaryota; kingdom Metazoa; phylum Arthropoda; class Insecta; order Zygentoma; family Lepismatidae; genus Thermobia; species Thermobia domestica. The sequence continues at coordinate 151,919,093 of NC_137460.1, read as the reverse complement.
AAATTACTGGACCCCCTTAACGGAACATTCGCCCAGCAAAATTATCATTCTCATGACGGACTGTTCTTAATCAATATCTTAAGTGTTTGCGGGTTAACATTACAATGCTTGCTCCAGTTGGTATCCTTACACAGAGAAGAGAAATTACAATCTATTAATTTTAACAAAATGGGTCCAAATCTCCCTAACACTAACGCTCCCTACTTACCCATGCGTTACGCTACCCCTCCCCGCCCTATCCTTTTAAAGCGGTTCTACTTATCGATGTGCAGCTGAAGCTTGTATTGTAAAATTTACCGGTGTTTGCTAAAGTAAACATGTGCATAATTACTGTACTATATACGTGTTATACAGTAAAAGTCGCTATGGATCAAAACGATAGAATAGGAAGTCAATGTTCGGTTAAGGGGTCCAGTGTCTTTGACACCACTTCTTTCTATTGATTTTCGTTTGATTGCATGATATGTTATATTAGGTTCTATTAGGTTAGGTTAGATTAAGAGGTCCAGTGTAGTTTTGGACCTCCTTAACGGAACATGGACCGGAATGGGGTACCAGCACTAATTGCCCTTGTACTATAAATATTTACATTTTTTAGTACAAAGAAAAACTGTCATTTATACACACACATATACCAGCCTTATAACTAAAGTTTAGTAGATAAAATATCTTCCCATCATATCGTAGTTCGCAAGTCTTAATATATTTTAAATGTCTTTCAAACTGTGATTTCAAAGCAAAAGCATTTGCTTCAACACAGTTCTATTTGCTTATAATGATAACTTCTCATTAATTCAAACAACTTAAAGACATTTCAGTATCTATGAGCTTATAGACACCATAAATAAGCACATAAATTTATCTGTACGATATACTTTACCTAAAGGAAGCAATGTAGACGGATTTGTTGTCACTGATGTGGCCATTTTTGTCAGAATGTAGAAAATGTGCTTTTTGTAGTAAACTATTGGGTGGTCTGAACCACGTGACTGCAGAGATTACCCAATAATAATAACTAGTTACTGGCGTACACAGTCGATGTCAATATGGCGTTGTTGTTGGTAGTGTGATACCGTGTTAGTGTTGTGTTTTGACGTATAACACATGATTGCGGTGAAGTATTATTATGAGTGGTGGGGGAGTTATTCAAAGTGTTAAAGTAAGTGTTTCTGGTACTGGAGTTAATTTTAAATTCGGTGAGTAAAATTTTCTGTTTGCATGAGTTCAGTTGACACTCAAACGAGCATTCATACATGGGTGTTCTTTGGTTCATTCTGTCATTTCGTCTGAATTTTTATGACTAATGCGCTTGATAATTTTTTAATGATGTAGGCAGCGGGGATACCAAGAGTTGAGTATCTCTGTGTCCACATGCTTGTTTTAAAACGAATTTTGACGGTAATTTTCCAAATAAACACACAAAAAGATTGCCGTTTATAGCTCTCTACTGCAGGTTTATTGGGAGTGGACTACTATTTGTCTAACATGTTACTCGTAACATAGAGTAAGAGAACTAGACTCGTAGACATGAAGATTTAAAAATAAAATAAAAGAAATAAATGAAAATTCACAATTTCCCGTAGCACTTTCGGTATGTTCTGTGTTACGACACAGCGGCTTAATTGATAAAAAGTACCGATAAAACTGTTTTGACATTACGATTTGTATATTTGACGGTCATATGCAAGGACGTACGCAGGGGGTGGGTCCTGGGGGTCCGGACCCTCCCCGAAATTTCGACTTTTGCATAAATTTAGCCTAACTTTAGGGGCAATTTTAGGAATTTTAATTTAAAATACCCTCATATTGAGTTAAGACCCCTCCCGAAATAAATTCCTGCATACGCTACTGGTCATATGTGTGTGGAGCTCTATCCTATTAGTAACAAAAGAAGCATTATGTGTTACGCATTTATGTTCTCAGAACATAAGCATGTATGTTAAGGAAAACTAATTCCGAGAAAGCCAGAAAAATGGGTTGGAAGTTTAATAGGAGATTCCCGCTATTGTTAATTAAAAGTGAGTCGGCCTGCTCCACTATTAATCGAAAAGCAATTTGGTTATATTTAACACTTTATGACTAGTAATACCGTAGCTGGTAATAACTTTTAAGAGAAGGTAAACGTTATATGATACGTAATTAAAAGAATAATATCATGTATATCTGGACAACGGACATTGTGTTTTTAGGGATGGAATATTTACGGGGTCCTTATATCTTCGTATCCTTCCGTAGTTGCAGGCTTGGTAGTTACAAATACGGATAAATTCCGCTTTTGTGGGGCCTGACTTTTTTATTATTTATTTATTTATTTTTTGAAAAATTGACACTTTGCTACATATAGCCTGAGTTTGGTTAGGTTAGGTGTTTCACGGGAAGTTTATAGGCCTACTTATCTTCACGGTTTATATAGATCGTTAATGACTTTTTTTTTTTTTTTCCTAGTTTTATCCCTCACCCGGCAACGTACATACACACTTTCCATACACACATTGCATTTCTATTCTCTTCATTTCACAGATTACTCACACATTAATCACCCTTCCGTAACAACTCATTTGTTTTGTAAACATTCTGTATTATACCTATCTTTGGTTCCTCGAATACAAATTAACCCATGCTGATGCTATTTAATGATTACTATGCTGATCTTAAGAAGGACAGGATGTTCAGTATTTGCCATTTTTCTGTTAGATAAATCTTCGTTGGTAACTCATTCTTCGAATGTTCCGGTAATGTAATTTAAAGAGTGATGCAGTATATATCCATTCTTTCTCACGTTGTACTGATCTTGTACAGTTCAACTAAAGACGGTCGGTAGCTAATTGACTGGATTATATAAAAAAATATGGTTTCTTTTAAACGGAAATAAATTGCCCCGTTTTTCGAGATTATTTAAGCAATATATTTCGTTAGTTCATGATATTTTGAGTTATGTGAATAATTATATTGTAAGTGACATTTGACAGAGGAACGGGATGGAGTGCACGTATTCCGAAAGTGCGCAACACTTCACTGCAAATTAGGAAGAAAGATTTTGGCGAGGGATATGTTGGTTCAATGTTTTTTAAAGTTCGTTTGCAGCACTGAGGCTATATCAGAAGGGGATAATATTTCAAGTGGGATCCGAAAAGAAAGCATGATTGGTTTAGTCGGGGGATTTTGCCCGCAAACCATGTCGAGTTCGGCTTGTAGCAGTCGTTGAATATAGTTAGACGAAGAGTGGTATTTGGCACTCAGTATAGGGCCTATATCATATTTGCTGATACTATGAACTCATTTACCGTTCAAACAAATACATTTTGCTGTTCATAAATGTTTCCTGTGACGTGTTTGGTGTTTTATTTCATAGTATTGCTTTACAAGACTTAAATGGATTATTATTATTACTGGAAATGATGAGAAAGTGCATTTTTTTCCTTATCCCCTCCGAACCATGTTGAGTGATAGTTAGAGTATATACTGTTATACATTCTACGGATTTTTGTCCTTTCATAAAATTTTGAATCTGGAAGTAAAAGCAAAGAAATGGAAGTGCCTCGGAACCGTAACACAGCAAATTATGGATGCTTTAAAATATTAAATAATACTTTTGATAAAGTAGATACTTTCAAATATCTAGGATCAATATTAACAGACGAAAATCATATTAAAGAAGAAATTAAATGTCGAGTAAAAGTAGGGAATTCATGTTATTATTCAGTTCAAATTCTCTTGTTGTTGCAAGTTCTGTCGAGGAATTTGAAGCTTAAAATACATAATACGATAATCATGCCTGTTGTTCTGTATGGTCGCGAAACATCGTCGCTTACTCTGAGAGAACAACATAAACTGAAAGTATTTGAGAACAAGATCCTGAGACGAATATTCGGACCCAAAAGGAACATGAATGGGGAATGGCGGAAACTTCATAACGATGAACTACATAATTTATACGGTTTACCAAACATTGTTAGGATCATCAAGTCTAGGATGCTTAGGTGCGCAGGTCATGTAGCTAGAATTGAAGAAAGTAGAAACGCTTTCAAAGTCTTGGCTGGAAGACTAATCGGAAAACGACCATTAGGAAGACCTAGGCGCAGATGGGTATCGTTTTCTCTCTCACACTTCCTCATTCCTTTCGAATAATAGTCAGATTCACACATTAATAATAATAATAATAATAATAATAATAATAATAATAATGTACCTAAATGCTGAAGGAAATTAAGATTTTACACAGTTTCAAAACATGTATAGTTAAAGATTTATTTTATTTTATTTTTTTTAAAGATAGCACTGTTAGATGATGTGTATTATTTAATTTTTCCAATGTGTACCTAATCTGTTATTGCCATCTAGTTTGGCTGATTACATTTTCGGCTATTGACATACCACCAAATTGAAATGGAATGAAATCTGTTAGTTTTACTCTAACTTTATGCCGGCTAGTCTAAAGGAGACGATGATGATGAGAAATGAATGCAATGGTGGAAATGAATAAAGTGGGAGGAAACTGGAGGGCCCTGAGAAAACCAACGAATACGGTGCTTGTCCATCATAAAGCCCATTTGGCGCGAGCTGAGATCGGACCAGGGACTTTACACACCAGAGGAGAACGTTCTATCAATGAGCATCGCCCCCCCCCCTTAGATATTTGATCTTAGATATAACTGAAATCATTCGAAAGAATTTCATTAAGAGATGAGTTTGTGTGGCATAGACAAAGGATAATAAAAATTTGGGAACACCAATGGCCTGTCACTGAATTCTTCAGCCCATTGTTAATACAGTACAAGTAGATTGAAAGTTACAGTAGGCAAGTGGACGAAAATGGAATGAATCTTCGATGATTGGAATTGAGTAAACGCTTAGCATGCGAAATGCGCACGAGCATAGGTTAAAATATCGCGATTAATTAAGTTCTAATTGTTTATATCTATGTTTTTTTTTTTTTTTTGTGTGTGTGTGTGTGCCAAACTAAATTTTGTTTGTGCCGGTAACACAAATATTAATATACTCAAATCTAAATATGGTTACGGCCAGTTAATGGTAGTATGCTTTATGTGGATTGGCGGTAAAGTTTGTTAAATATTGCACTGTCCTAACAGTTAAACAGGAACATTTGTATATAGTTTATGAACTGTATTCATATTGCTTAGTTACTATATTATATTGTGTTTGACATGAAACAGGTATTTATGGATTTTATAAAAGTAATCACAGCTTTATAACATCTAATGCGACCCTTTTCTTAGTGATAAATGTTCGTGTTCAGCATTATCACAATCCAATTTCAAATAAAGCGAACGTAGCGGAGCGGCGATTGTTAACTTTTAGGAGTTAACGTTAGTGAATTGAATTGAAAAGAAAGAAAGAAAGAAAGCGTATCTACTTTGGGTTATAATGGTCTTTAGTTAGATTAGTAATAGTTGTGTGAGAATAAATGGTTAACTAGAAATTCTCTCAGTGGACGGAACAAAATTAAAGAAAATCTCGGAGGTGCACTTAACGCAACTATCTTAAAACAAACCAAAAGAAAAGAATCGATAGGAGACGATGAATCGTAGGAAACAGAATGAAGACAACTAGAGGAGTGTAAGCAGGTGAGATCTCGTAACTTGTTATCGAAAATTTTCGGCCCTGGTCAAGGGTAACAGCCAAGAGTTACCGAAATTTTGGGTGATAAAAAAAAAAAAATGTATTAATCTCAAGTTTTAATTTGATTTATTATTATTATACATAAATACACAAGCATGTAAAGAAACACTATGCGTTCCAAGAATATATTCCATCCCCACTCTGATTTCTCTACTAAAACGGGAAGTTGGGGAATCTACCAATTCCGGCTTCAATATTTATTGAGAAGATATCAGTCATATAAACAAAACTCCTTCATGTGATGTACATGTGACACTGCTACTTGTTGATGTTTTATTCATTTTTTGATAAATACGGAGTTTCTCTTTGAATAAGAAAAAGGGAGAATATGGACTCTGACTTCATTACACAAAGATTTACACATATTCCTGTCCGTGCTTTTGTGTATCTCTTCCTTTCTTCAATAGCTTATGAGATTTCGAAAACTAAAGTTTTTTTTTTTGTTTTTCACAGGACGGTGGGAAAGGTTTCGATACTAGACCATCATCTCATAAAATAAAAATATTGAGCAGATAAAGAATACCAGCAGAAAACAAATTTTAAATATTTGATTAAATAAATAAGAAATTTTAAAGTATTTCGTAAGTTCCCTGTCGTGTTAGACAACATGTATCTTATTAAATTGCGTGCTAGAGATGTAAACTTAAACATATTCATTTGTTATGGTAATAAATTTGAAGGAGACGACAATATCGCCTATAGGGTTACGCACGAGTCGAGTCGAGATTTAAGTCTGTCCCGACTCGACTCGAATTTGAGACGAGTTAAAATATACGCACACATCAGCCAGAACATTATGACTACCTACCTATTTGTCAGTATGTCCACCTTTGGCGCGGATACGCGTCTTGGCATGGACGCAGTGACCCTTGGTAGGTCACTGGAGAGAGTTGGCACCACATGTGCACATACACCTAATTCCCATAAATTCCGGGTAGGGGGCGATGCGCTGTGACGTCACGTTCAATCACATTACAGATGTGTTCGATTGGGTTCAGATCCGGCGAGTTGGGGGACCAGCACATCACTTGGAACTCGCCCCTGTGTTCCTCGAACAACATTACACTCCTGGCCTTGTGACATGCCCGATGACAGAACTTTCTTTGTCTTTCTGCGATGAGATTTAGTACTTTAAAAAATATCCGCAGAAGAAACACTTGTAATTGTTAAAATTACGCTTTACGCGACGTAAAAACAATTCAAACTATATTTATGTAAGTCGTCCGTGCATTTAAGACATCTACACATAGCAGGCATATATTTACTCTTTTCTGTTGTATTTTTTTTCCTCTAGCAATTTTTCTGCACAGGCGCGGCAAATTTTCTGCGATTATATCGCAGATCGCAGTATGTTCTGCTATGGGGGTGAAACGGTGCATTATCTTGTCGAAAAATGCCACTACCATTGGAAAACATGGTCGTACGTAGCCTTCTCTCGATAGATTAACTATTAAGTTTATGCATTCTGTACCTTCCTAAAGTAATAAATGCTAGAATTGGTTTCAAGGCTGTTTCTGAGTGAATACTTTCTTTAAAATAATATTAAAAATTATAGAAAGATTTTCGAGACAATCGAGTCCAGTCGAGATTTTTACGAGCAGTCTCGACTCGAGTCGAGAATTACGCTTGTCTCGAATTTTATAAAGTATGTTTGGACTCGTGCGCATCCCTAATCGCATATGCTGTCTCTTAGTGAACAATTGGCCTGGTCCTTATGGGCGCTCGTGGATGTAATTCATTTTATCATATCCTGTGATAATGGTTACATTAGCTAGGTCTCAAAAACTATATGTTGGTGCAGTTAGAAAAAAAACATAGAGTTTAAGGGAGGTCTTCTGCGTTCTGTGGTAATGAACCTTAGGGTTTTTTAAGCCACTGGAATTTTGAGTTTGAGTTTTTGTTTTGCCTGCTTACGTACCACCGAAGCTATATTAACGTGTTCTCTGAACTGCAACTGGACCTGAATCAGGTGCAGTTGACGAGTGCATAGATCTCCAGGCACTATCCTGTACAATGTAGACCGTTCCCCACCACAATATATCGCCTCCAAGAGAGTTGATTTTCAGGATCGCACTACGGACGTACTTTTCATAGTCGCACTTTTAAGGAAATTGCACTTGAGCTGTTCAAAAGTAATAAGTTCTTACCTCATCACAATTTTAGCGCCGTTAATGAAAATCTAGAACTCATTGAAATAAGGCCAGAATAATATATTAATATATTTAAGGTTTAATGTTCAATGTGTGGTATGGATATAAGCAATTGTAAACACTCAATTTGAGGTTTGTAGATGGTATTTCTTAATTTTTAATCCTAAATTTACTTTATTATTTTCTCAGACTCCTTGTGTTTCTTTAGTTGAGATGACAGGTTTAGCTTGTTAGTCCTATACCTAAAGAGTCTCGTTGTCGTGGTAGAATACATTAAAAGTAATCTTTGTTAGTGTTTTCTTCGTGGTGTAATATTCCGTCATCTTCTTGAGTTGTGAAAGTAAGATGCAGAGAAAGTGTGTCTTATTAAGTGAACTAACGTGCAGTTATTCATTATTCAAATTGCCAAGATTTACCTTGATACGCTTGGTGCGCAAGTTTGGAGCTGCCTTACACACTGTTGCCTCGTTAGAGCTGTTATTTTGTCATGGCAATTGCTGGAACTACCACTGCTCCTTTAGTAATCCCTTAGACATATTTTCAGTGTAAGGTCAACAATGATGCATATTACATTCATATTGTAAACCTACTCTCTTTGGAGTAACCTGAAGCCGACAGGGGTAACGTCTGTGGATGGAAAGTAGGTATGGCCAAAGTGAGTGCGTATTCAGTGATATGCTTTAGTACTGTAACTTTTGACATTGCCTTTGAAGTAACAAGGATCCGATAGGGAGAAACAGTTTTTTCCTATAATTTTTTTAAACCTCTCAAATTGTTGGATAGAAACTGCGGTGGGGTGCTGACTGCCACGAGCCTGAGAGAAAGTTGCTAGAAGTAACATTACCGGACGCCAAGAAGCATGAAAGAAACTAGATGAACCTTAGGATCGTGTTGTTCAGACCAATACCTAACAAAGTTCTCTGTATGTACACTCATGTCCAAAATTATTGTCGCATGACTATAAATATGTTGTTCTAGTAATATAATTTGATATCGAAAAATGAAAAAATGAAATGAAATCTTTGAGTTTTACGTCCCACGGTTATGCCTGTTAGACTAAAGGAGACGGTGAGGATGAGTAATGAATGAAAATGGTGGAATGAAGAAAGTGGGAGGAAACGGGAGAATCCCGAGAAAACCCACGCACACGGTGTTTGTCCACCACAAAGTCCAAACGGCGCGAGCTGGGATCGAACCCGGGACCCCTAGCACCAGAGGTGAACGCTCTACCACTGAGAATTTGATAACGAATTCTCCCGGTATTTCTTATAATGTTAGTATGTGTATAATCGGCAAAGACAAGTATGTGGTAAATTTCATGTCAAAAGAGCAGTAAATAAGAACAATAAAACGAAAATAATTTTTTCTTGTCCATTAGTTAAATTTTATTTTACTCATTATGATTTTCGCATTTATAATTCTTTCCCTATGAAATTTACCACAAATATATTATTTCCTGATTATACACATATCAGTATTAAAAGTACTCTGCAAGATTATCAAATTATATTCTTACAAGAAGACAGTTATAGATATGGGACAATAATTTTGAACATGAGTGTACTTCAGTTTTGTCAGGGAGCGGTGCGTACAAAATTGGTACGATTTATGTATTCTCACTTGAACTCCCTATGTCAGCATGAACTGTGTACAGCTGCGCAAATTGTTTCGAGCAGCTCTTGAAAGTTCCATCAAAAAAGCACTGCTGGCTGTCCCTCACAAGGGAAGTTCAGGATAAAGTACTCGCCTGCAGAGATACTAAGCATGCCATTTAAAGTCCCAATTCATGCTGATTACAACAAGCTAATAAAATTCCTGTACGGTTGAGAACGGTTCGAGATATTCAACTTCATACAAGTTTATATGAGAAAATGAGGATATACGCATTTATACGTGTTAAGTTCAACATAATTAGTAACGAATATTGACATACGAATTGAAAGCTATCGGAAGTAACAGGAAAAAAAAAAGTGTTTCGCAATAATTAACAGGTTTGTTAGATACAATTAGTCATTGCATTGTTCACAATAATCATAGGTTAGAGATGAAAATTGATCACTGTTGTTCTTCTGTTTTATGAAGAAATGACGCAGGCAAAAGACTCCCTTGCACCATGAACATTTTATATGTGCAATTGCGTTGCATCCGTCAAGGGAACAGTTCGCAGAACCAAAGCAAAAAGCAAATTCGACAAGTGATTCAAAAGTTATAGGCCTATAATTTGTTCGTAACCTGCCTTGTAGAACGCAAACTGAAACATTCATCACTCATTTTCTCATATAAACTTCTAAGCTGAATATCTCGAACAGTTCTCAACGTACAGGAGTTTTATTACCTGTTGTAATCAGCATGAATTGGTCATTCAAATGACATGCTTATTTCTCTGCAGGCGAGTGCTTCTCCCAAACTTCCCTTGTCAGCTGGCTTCAGACTCTCATATCCATTAAATAATACAATAAAACAATTAATATAAACAATGAAATGTGCAAATTGTACATATAACAGAAAAGACAATCCCTTTATAAACATCCAAGCGTATGTCGTTCCTTTTAGTGAGCAACTTTATAACTTATAGGATGCCACATAGATTTGCTGTGATGATTACTAAATTAATCTCTAATTATTCTCTACTAAATTAATTAATAATCATAAATTTAGTATGAGGGATTAATTCCTCTCTTTCCAAATACAGTTTCTCCCAGGCTCGTGGCAGTCGACACGCCGTCGTGGCAGTCAGCACCTTCATATTTGCAATCAGCCACAGTCGTGGCAGTCAGCATCAATAATTGGCTGTGGCAGTCAGCACCTATCCGAAACTGCGGGCCAACTGAAATTGAGTACGTCGTGTGAAAGATAATATTCAATGATGTTGAATTCAGAGGGGTCTTACCTTGCCGCGATTGACTCGGTTAGTCATTACATAAAAAAAAAAAAAAAAAAAGTAATTTTCTGTTTATCTATTCCTTTCTAATCAAATACATTACTTAGAATCAGCATCATGTTAAAATCTTCTCCACTGATTCTCCTACACTGTGATTGTCAATGGTGAGTCGATGCCTACCGTAGATCATTGAATCCTTTCAGACGTTGCGCGAAGTGAGTGCACCGTTTCCAATTCCATGGCACGGTGGAGCGCCACTTTTGCGATTTTGCAGTTCGGATAGTGTCACAAATGCTTCTGTCGTTAATAAAGCCCGTGAGTCATTTATTCTCTGAGTTTAAAAATGTTTGATAGTTACGTGTCTATATTTTAAAGAGTATTTTTCCCGTACTTCTTTGTTCCGTTGAGTTCGACGTGACCACAGACTGGAAAAGGTTGAAAAATAGTGATATATATATAGGGTGTTCGATAATGATAGGACATACTATTTTAAATACATATATCTGGAGTTGCAATAATAAGTTTTAATGTGATGAATATACACGTGACATACGGGAGTTTTGCACACTACATTCAGTTTTAGAGATCACATCCTTCGGGTGGCCATTCTTGGACTGTCTTTAAGCTGTAGAATGGTGCGGTGGGAGCGTGTCAATTGAAATGGCTGCATTTCCCTTCTGATTTCTTCCTTTAGTACATCAGTTGTTCGTAGTTGACGTATAGTGTCTCCTTAAGGTAACCTCAAAGGAAGTAGTCTGCCGGCGATAAATCGGGTGATCTTGCTGGCCAGTTGTCTCCAAATCGTGAAATGAGGTGCCCTGAGAAGTATTTGCGGAGAGTTGCCATAGGCTGTCGTGCTATGTGATAGATAGCGCTGTCCTGTTGCATCCACATTTCTGACAGAACACGATAAGTGGAAATAGAATTCATCTGACGAGATTAGGTGCTCAAGTAATATTTCATCTTCGTTGCACTTGTCCAAGAGCGTGTCACACAACATTTTTGGACGAAGGCCAGCTGGCGGGACAATTGCTGTGCTGGCTGTATCATATACGGATACAGTTACAGGTTTTGTCTCACAATCCTGTGAACTCTGCTACGGAGAACTTTCACTTCCTGGAACAGTTGACGGTTACAGCGTTTGCACACGTCCCCGGCAATGCCGGAACCGGCATCGACAAATCCGGAACCGGGGCTGCTTTCTACACACGGCCGGCAAAACCGGTACCGAGTAGTTGAGTTTGAACGTGAAGGAGAGAACATGAGTCCAGCATTAAACATCGATATCTCACTCAGTCCAGAATCGTTCTATGGAGCAAATGCCAGACTAGACACAGAATACATGAATTTTTTATTGGGATCTATAGGGTAAAGCGACTTGCAACCACAAGACTGGAAATTTTCTTGTTCTGTTTGTGCTTTTTCAAAAATGAAATGGAATCTTTAAGTTTTACGTCCCACGCTTATGCCGGTTAGGCTAAAGGAAACTGTGATGATGAGAAATGAAGGAAGTGGGAGGAAACGGGCGAACCCCGAGAAAACCCACGAGCACGGTGTTTGTCCATAACAAAGTCCACACGGCGCGAGCTGGGATCGAACCAGGAACCTCAAGCACCGGAGGTGAGCGCTCTAACACTGAGCCACCGCGCCCCTTTGAGCTCTTTCAGTTATTTCTGTAGTTGTGTTTTAATATTTATTTACTTTTATTTACAACCTTTGTTATGCTTGGGAATGCCTACTTCTTCGATTATGATGGAGATTTAAACCCTTGTTTTCTTATTATGAAGGTTATTCAAACCCTACATACTGTGTTGCATAATTAACAGGATAACGCTGGGCAATTATTCTAGATTCGCAATTTCTTTATATCTCCATTTTGTTCATTTCCGCCGTGTTGATTTTTTAATTATGACTTCATATATACTAAGACATATTCTCTATCAAAACGAATCCAACGACCCCTTTGTTTAAAACGTTTTAGTAAGTTTTGGCTGTAGAAGATAAATTAATATAATACGTACATATGTGAAACTCATTTTCCGCGTTGCCGTAGTTGGGTTATTCAAACAAGATCTGAATTTCCTTTGCTGAGAACTTACGTAAATAGCAAGCCGCTATATTTGTGGTACCTCATAGCCATTTTGATTATTTTATTCTTCATTGTATATTGAAGTGATGTGAAAAAAAAAACAGAAGAAACTGAAGTAAACAAAAAATCCAAATACAAGAAAAGAAACAAGAATACACAACGCCTTGCCACTCACTCACTGTAGCTAGATTGAAGAAACCTATCGGCAAGCCGGAGCCGGAGCTGACACGGACATTGTCGGCGGCTAGGCCGACTGCATTTGCCGGTCCCGGGAGTTCCGCCGGCTTTTTTCCCGGGTCGGAAAGCGTGTGCAAGCTACCATTTGATTACATTGCCGCCGATTCCATCGCCGGCATTGTCGGAACCCTTTCCGGCATTGCCGGGGACGTGTGAAAACGCTGTTAGGCTTGTTGGGACTTAGTTGCATGGCGTTTGCAACACGTGTAATTGTGTCATAGGATTGAGACTGCTGATGCCACCCAGAGGACTTTTTTTTTTAGTTGACATTCCTGTTTCTTGAAAGTTCCTCACTGCATAGAGGATCTCTTTCCTGGATGGTGCATCGTGTTTATTGAAGTATTGCCTGAATTTCCTTTGTTTTGCGATGATCGAACCTTGAGAAGGAAAGTACCGCATTAAAACATATGCAATTTCTCTTCAGGTTCACGACATCATCAAGATCTAGACATGTGCAACAAATGATGACAAGATAAACTCACATGCATTAACTTTCGAAAGCAACAAGCCCCTCCGAATTACAACTAAAATGTCTCCCATCATTATGGTACAACATATACATTGGGTCACTGTGAAATTAATGGAGGATTTTGATTCAATCGCAAGCTCAAACTGACATAACTTGCCTGAAGCTGAGCTGAATTTATCTAAATAAAAATTTGCGATTTGGAGGCGAATAAGCTCTTCGAAGGCATCTGTAGTCTCCTTTATTTGCTTACTACATTAAAAAAAATTAATCTAGGCTGTTGCCGTAATCTTTCACAAGATGATTTTCATGCCATTAAGACAGGAAGAAAAGAAAAAAAAATCAAAGAAATTCTTATTTAGAGAAATTCACCTTTGTTAAACTTCGCTATTTTATTTAGATATTGTCACGTAATCAACAGTCATAAATATTGGCTATAGTGTTTCACTGTTCTTTCCATAGACCAAATAATTAGGTTCAGTAATCCTACAAATTTCTTATATTCGACATAAACATGCTATAATTTAGTATGCACAACGATTATTCATTTCAAAGAAAAACTAAATTGTTTACCTGTATATCCAAGAACTTGTGGCAATGGCACTCCAGTGAGCAGTCTACTACGTCTTTATACTAGTGTCCAGTCATCCATGCATTACTATTTAATTTAAATGTTATCGCTATTATTTTGATATACTAATAAAAGAGTGAATTTTTCGAAGTTTAGTAACCCATTTATTTCTTTTATTAACAGACAACTAAAACTCTAACATCAACAATAACAGAGAAGAGAAGAAATAAAAAAAAATCCATTTCTATCAGTGGAGTTAACTTCAAGAGGAAGATTTTAAATATGCAATTATTGTTACTCCTAATTTTCTATTAATAGTTCACAGATGTATTGCTATGTATATGGAACATTACAATAAACGATGAATACTGTACATGTATAGTTCGAATCATTTACGTAGTTGGAAGATTAGAATATTTATCGTTTACTCAGTCTAGATATCTTTTATTGAGATATTCAGCATAATTTGATCATGCAGACACTATGAACGTCTAGTCGCATTGTAAAAGTTCACGGTAATACCCACTCACGGATTGCTTCGTCAGGTTACATTTGTCAGTTAAGCTGTTCACCTTATTCAAATATATAATCTTATTCAATATTTAACAATTTGAATATGTCTGTAATACATATTACTTAGTTAACAGGTGCTTCACATATATATATAAACAAACATATCATCACATTTCAATATACGTAGAGCGCTCATTTTACATATGATTCGGATATTTGAGCATACGGACACATTTCCGTATTCAAATTACTGTTATCCGTACATTTTATCACAAAAGATTACTAATATAAGAAAACCTACCCTAACTATCCTACTCTAACTTAACCTAAAAACATTATTCAAAATACTTCACTTTCATAATACATTCAAACTATTATCTTTCCGTGAGGTATTAACCGTGAATGAAGGATGATATTGTTATCTAGACTGAAGCATATGAGACAATTACTATCTCGGCTAACAATGAGTCATTGCTCAAAATCAGCGATTATTCCATTATAGCATATAGCTAGTATAATGAGTATTCACTGTTTGTTTACTGTCAGAATTTTCATATCTACGATCAATAACATGGATGACTATGTGGAAAGACACTCATAAATCTTTCAGAACACGGTTGCGATAAGGTTAATTTTTGCTCCCCCATAGGCCTACCCGGGTTTGTGCAACTACAGGTATTTAGCTTCGCATGGTCAAGAATTGAGATTTCCTTTGCAAAACTAACATCACTATAAACAGTTTAAATTTCCAAGGTAATTGTTTTAGTTAAGGTCACAAAATCAGAACAAAATGGCAGTTTACTTATGAATCCCCATGAAATTTTTATGTTTAAATTTTATATCACTTACATAATTGGCGAGTACCTCGATTCTACCCAAACATTTTAAGGTTGTTCAGAATCGTTTTTGCTTAAGCTTTATAGTTCCAATTAGCGTTTTTAGCAATAATTTCTAATTATCGGGTACCGCACTACATAAACTCACCACCGTTAACTTACTACATTTTTCACTGCACCTAAAATCATAGCTCCCTCTAGGACAACTGCTATTATTTTAACATATTTCCATAGTTATATATATATATAATTTATTATTAAATCTCGTATTATTTCATCTCCTAAATTTCTAATTTAACTTCTAAATTCCGCTTTTGTCACTTTTCTGCATATCCACTATAAATTTTATACTTAATTTGAACTACTGCACTTCCCTTTTCCTATATCCGGAAAAAAATAAACAAAGGAGGATTTTGATTTCTTGACAAGCATAATTACTGTCATTTAAGACAGATTTCAGCAGTGGTCGGTAAGTTTCCCTAATCTAAGGAACATTAAATTTTACTCAATTTTACGGAAATAAAAACCCAACTTACATAATTACTATACGTTTAACACAGATAGGCCTACTTTATTCACTCAGTTCGTAAACATGCATATTATGTGTTTCTGCTCGGCATGTCTAATCAACGCTATAATTATCCTCTTGAACCTTATTTACATGCTATACAAGGGAATTTATTTTATATTATGAGAAACAGGCCTAAATACCGGTAGTGTAATACATAATCATAAACATAGTCAGCAGCCGTATTGTATTCACCAGCTGTTGCAGATTAAGGATATGCGGACCATAATACTTCCTCTCGAAAATAACCCATAGGTTTATCAATGTTACTTAGTAATACAAAATCTACGCTTTTATATATATATACGAACGTATGAAATAATATTGTTACTGTTTACGGTAACAGTGAACTGTAACAATGTTCCCCGACGATTGGAGAAAAAAAAATTAATTTTTTTTAATTTTTTTTTTTATGTGGGATTTTGTAATAACTCTCGTTTCTTTTCCGCCGAACAATCGAACAATTTGATATTCGATAGATTTTGACTTGGAACTTCTTTCCCATGTAAATCTGTTAGAGCTACATAGTTATTTTGTTTTCTTTTTACAAGATACGGGCCGCTATATGTCGGCATATATTTATGTATCATTTTCTTATATGCATCAGATAAGAAGTGAGTCTTAACCATCACCAAGTCTCCTATCTGTACTTCTACTGGGTTTACCAATTTTAACTGCTGTTTGCGTTTTCGTTTTGTTAATAATCTAGGGGTTACCTGGATAAATCTCTTCGCGTCATCTACTCTTACTAATTCTGATGGCCATGGGAAATTCTCTTTGAATTTTCGAGTTGCTGAGAATGACATAAATATTTCTGCCGGTGTGCTATCAATACTACTATTGTAAGAATAATTAAGGAGATCTTGAGCCGTCTTCAACACTTCTTTCCATTTTGTATGATTATTCTGACACATTAGTCGGATTATACGGTTAAGTTCCCGATGCGAGCGCTCCACTATCCCGTTCCCTTTCGGGTTGTATGGGGTGGTTAAAACATGTTTTATTTTATGTTCCTCACAATATTTCTTCCATTTCTCCGAAAGAAACTGGGGGCCTTTGTCCGAGACGATTTGATTGGGATATGGAACAAGATAAAAATAATCTTTTTCTAAGACTCTAATGATTTCTGTAACTGTAGACGTTTTAAGCGGTAAATAACATACAAAACGGGAATATACATCAACAATAGACAAAATGAAATAATACCCAAAACTACATGGAAGTTTCCCCACCAAATCGATACACAGCTTTTGATGTGGTCTATCCGCCTGGATATGAACATCTTCTCGCGCTAAGACCTGATTCGAAAATTTTGTGCGAGCACATAACTCACAATTCTTGATATACCGCGTATACATTTGTTTCTGTTTTCGCCAAAAAAATAGTTCTCGTTAATTTCATGCATTTATTTATTCCAAAGTGTCCAACATTATGGATATATGATATTATCTTATCTGTTAATGCCATAGGGATCACAAGTAACCAAGGTTTAAATTTAGACCTTCTTATAAAAAGTACATTTTCTACCACCCTTATATTTTCACAATTTGTATTTTCATTCAGGCGTTGTTTCAGCTGTTGGCAATACCAGTCAGACGCTTGTAAATCAATTAACTCCTGATATTCGAAACAATCTTTAGCATCATATGATACGAAATTTATATAATAGTTACTTGGATCACTATATACTTCTGGTGTATTCCGACTCAATATGTCGGCTATTTCGTTATCTCTTCCTTTTATGTGTTCAAATTTTAAATCAAAACGTTGTAATTTTAGCAATATTTTCGTGGTTCTATAATCTAGATTTTGCAAAGTGAAAGCGAACATTACAGCTCGATTATCGCAATGCACTACCACTTCCCGACCTAATATATAATATGAGAACTTTTCACACAGAAATAACACTGCTAGTAACTTCAATTGGAAAACCGAATATGAGATTTCATTTACTTTTAATTTCCTACTAGCATATTCAATAACTAGAATGTCTCCGTTGTCATCATATTGCGCAAGATATCCAGCGAGATTCTCCAGTGAAGCATCTGTAAACAAATGAAAGGACCTATCGAAGTCAGGTTGACTTAATGCTGGTGGCTCACTTATTAATATTCTTAGTTCTCGGAATAAGTCTAAAATTTCCTGTGTTAGTATAAATTTATTTGTTTTCTTCAAGAGATCAAATAGAGGTGATGTCAAAGCAGCAAAATCCGGAATAAACTTCCTTCTCCAGGATAATAGCCCAAGAAATGATCTTAATTTCTTCTTAGTGGTTGGAATTGGGAAGTTTTTAATGACTTCATTTTGTTTAGGATTTGGTTTAACTTCTGTCCCATTTATTATATGACCTAAGAATAAAATTTCTTTCTGAAAGAACTTACACTTCCTGAAGTTTAATGCAAAATTACCTAGTTCTAAAATTTTGAAAATTTGTTCCAAATGATTGAAATGATCCCCAATACTATTACTAAAACACAAAATGTCATCTAGGTATATCACTACGAAATTCCTAGTATCTAACCCGAAATAGGAATTCATTATATTCTGGAAAACACTAGGACTTGACTTCAGCCCCATTGGTAAAACACAAAGGACGTATTGTCGCCCTAAGTAAAGAAAACTAGTATATTTATATGAGTCAGGATGCAGCTGAATTCCATAGTACCCCATGGTAGCATCCATAGAGCTGAAGATTTTTGAACCCGCAATTCTCGTAAGAATCTCATTGATAGGCTCCACCTGGATTTTTGGTGTTATGACTTTTAAGTTCAGTAAGCGCAGATCAATTACCGGTCTAATGCCTCCCGATGGCTTTCTTACGCAATGAATGGGGTTGCGATAGCTGCTGGGACTTTCTTTGGCAATCCCTAACTCAATCCATTTTTGTATCTCACACTCGAATTCCGCTTGCATCGCTTGTGGTATTGGATATAACTTTCCAACAACTGGAATTTGATCTGTCAGTTCAATTTTGTATGGTTCGCAACGAATGGGCTTTGGGTATTCACAGAAAAGAAATTTATACTTAAGCAACAACTGCAATAGTTTATCGCGCGTATCCTCATCTAAATCATAACGTTCTTTAACATAATTCCGCAATTCTTCCTCAGAAATTTCCCCATAATTATTAGATTTCGATAATATATTTTCACTAGTTAAATATTTATTTTCCTTCTCAATAGCTACCGGGTTTTCTTTATCTAAATAATTTTGGGATTCATCATCTATACGCACTAACAATATTTTCGGATACGAAATATCAAGTACAATAGTTTGTAAATTGTCACTCTCTAACACTAACTGTTTATTTTTATTATCCAATATTGCTTTAAATTTTACAAAGAAAGGGGATCCCAGTAGTAAATCAGCCTTCATATCTTTTATCACAAATACAGGAACTTTAAATAAATTTTCTTGAATATTAATAGTCAGTTCTGTCGATCCTTAACTGTAAAGTTTTCTTTACCGGCGAATGCACTCAACTGCATCCCTGACACTGGTTTCAATTTGGCCGAAGGATACAAATTTTGTAAGGATAACCATATGTTATAATTTAACAGATTCAGTTCAGCGCCAGTGTCCAAGATACAGTTTAAATGCAATCCTCCTATGTCACAACCGACTATTGGCGATGGGAAAAACTCCACATTTAACTCATTATCCTGACCATTTTCTTTTAGCACAAATCGCGTAATAAATTTCAAAGGCTCTGATTCAGATTTTAGATCTTTTATTTCTAAATTATTTTCTGGTTGTGGGGAGAGAAGTTCCATTAAGCAGACGTCGTTCTCCCCTAAGGACGACTGCTTACTATGTTTTCCGATCGAGTTACAGTTCCAGCCGACGAGTTATAAGAACTTCCCGAGTTTACACCGATCGCAGAATATGGAGGATTTAAGGCTGAAGTTACCGTGGTAATTACAGGAACCGATAAAGGCGGATTAAACATTGTTACTGTTGGAAAATGACCATAAGGTGGTTTAAATCCATAAACAGTAGAAGGTAAGTATGGAGGAGGAATCATAGTGTAATCGGACACGGATACAGGAGTTGATCCCCCAGTAAGGAAAGGATTACGGTTTTGACAAGAATTGTCAATTCTAATTCTACCATTCCCATTTCTATAATTTACTCGATTGTTACCATTTCGGTTGGGCCCAAAATTTCGATTAGTATTATTATTAAAATTACCTCTTCTGTACTTATTCCCCATTACAGGTTCTGTTTGTACAGCATTGTCCATTTTCACTTTCTTTGATTGTTCAACACTAGTTTGCCTAATCATAGGTTTCTTCATCGCGGTTTTGAAATAGTTAAAATTTTGTTTGTCCATATTCGAAGGATGACCTTCCATGTCTTCCAACCTTAATGTCAGTTCCTGAACTGTATTTACACTTCCTAGTTTAAATATTTTAGCCTCTTCTGCCGGTAAACAATCTAAAATTAAATCCTTGAGTTCTTGTTCAGAAGGATAACTAACCACGGAATGGTAAGTATCAATTATGTACCATACAAAATCGGACAACGAGGCAAACTTTGATTTGTCATATCTTAGAGAATAGAGCCGACGCTTTTGTGCCCTCTCTACTCTCGAAGATATGTATTGGCGCTTAAAAAGCTTTAAGAAATCTTTGAAAGTCTTAATCTTCTCCTCCACACTCCTATACCATGTCTTGGCGGACTTTTCCAAGCACCTATTTATTATGTATCTCCTATCTTTCTCCCTAAGCTTGTACATTTTCATTGTTTGTAGTAAATCATCTAAGAAAATTCTAGCAGCACCCGGGCTTTTACCATCAAATTTAGGGAAGTGATGTAAATTCTTTAAATAATCCCCACATCGTCTTCCTGACGCTTTATCCTCCGAACTACTCTCATCTGTACTCTCATAATTCTTTCTATTCTTTCGGTTTTCTTTTCTTTTACAACCGGAATTACTATTTTCTCGACAACTTACACATCGGTTCACTGTTAATTTTCGCGTTTTCTTTGAATTCCGAGATACTTCATTATTTGAATAGCAAGTGTTTTCATTATAATTGCTCTCGTCCTGTTCCGTACTATCAACAGAAATAGATAGATCACTATCATGATCACTCGTCTCCGCGACTACTCCTTTAACGCGTGTTTCACATGCATTTCGTCTTTTAATCGACTTCCCGTCATTTTGCCTCGATGTCGAAGCTATCGGTTTACTAATAGACGGAAGGTCGATTTCCCTATTTAGTCTCCCTTCGCTTCCGTCCTGTCTTCCCGGCTCGGCAGCATATTTTTCGAACTTAGCATTCAGTTGGCTCATATTTTCTTTGATAATATCTTCACATTTAGTTTGCACTTCCTGAACTTTCTTATCCATCATTCGATCCCATCTTTTTTCTCTTTCTGCACATTTCTCCGAATTAATTCTAATTTCTTTAACCGTTTCCTGTTCTAACAGTCTTACATTTACCGAAATTGTCTCATTTGCTTCTTTGAGTTGATTATAATGTTCCCTAACTTGTCCTAAATCTGTTATACAATTTTCCTGAAAAGTGTTTACCTCTACTCTTAACTTATCAAAATCATTTGCTAACACATTCATTTCAGCGCCCATATTTTCCGAAATCGAGACAATATTTTGATTTAATTCTTTTTTTATATTTGATAAATTTTCTTTAGTTTTGTCCAAATCACCTTTAACCTTATTTATACCTTCAGCACATTTAGTTTTTGTTTCATTTAAACTTTCAGTCAATTGAGTTTTTACCATTTGAATTTCCGATCTTACTGCCAATAACTCAGTAGACACCTTCTTATCTAAATTACCAATGGATACCTTCATTGAGTCAATATTCGAATTTACTTCAGCTTTTACTGCTTCAATATTCGAATTTACTTCAGCTTTTACTGCTTTCACTTCTGAATTAACTGATTTTATTTCCACTGTCACACTATCAATCTTCGAATTAACCTCAGTTATCATTCGATTTTGATTAGCTATTAAATCTTTTAAAGTTTCGAGAAGAGGTCCTCCTCCTATCTCAATCTCCGGTATTTGCTTCCGATGGCCAACTCCAAGCCCCCTTATAGAAGCGTCAGGGTTGCAGGATTCACCGACCATTTCGGATCTTTCGTCACTAATGATACTATTATTATCATCAGACCCAATAGACTGAGCTATCTCATGTGATCTATCACTTACTCTTATTTCTTTATCACACGTTTCACACAACCATTGTCCACCATTTTGTTTTATCAAATCGATCTTGTCTTTCGACATCCCAATACAAGTTACATGGAAGAATGTGTCACATTTATCACACCCCACTGATTCTTCCTCATTTGCATTTTCCTTACGCTTACAACATTTATAAAGTCTTGGATCAATATTACTAGCACCGCCAGTAACAATCATTTCTTCATAAAACATTCAGTTGCACAAATCCCAGGCAAGCATATGAAAGGATTAACACCATAAATTAAACATTTTATAATTATTATTATTATTTTTAACCTTATCGCTTCTCACCAGAAATGACCATTCCACCGTATTGTTAAATCCTGGCTGAAGGGTCGCCACTTTATGTAGTCTCCTTTATTTGCTTACTACATTAAAAAAAATTAATCTAGGCTAGTTTGATTCAATCGCAAGCTCAAACTGACATAACTTGCCTGAAGCTGAGCTGAATTTATCTAAATAAAAATTTGCGATTTGGAGGCGAATAAGCTCTTCGAAGGCATCTGTAGTCTCCTTTATTTGCTTACTACATTAAAAAAAATTAATCTAGGCTGTTGCCGTAATCTTTCACAAGATGATTTTCATGCCATTAAGACAGGAAGAAAAGAAAAAAAAATCAAAGAAATTCTTATTTAGAGAAATTCACCTTTGTTAAACTTCGCTATTTTATTTAGATATTGTCACGTAATCAACAGTCATAAATATTGGCTATAGTGTTTCACTGTTCTTTCCATAGACCAAATAATTAGGTTCAGTAATCCTACAAATTTCTTATATTCGACATAAACATGCTATAATTTAGTATGCACAACGATTATTCATTTCAAAGAAAAACTAAATTGTTTACCTGTATATCCAAGAACTTGTGGCAATGGCACTCCAGTGAGCAGTCTACTACGTCTTTATACTAGTGTCCAGTCATCCATGCATTACTATTTAATTTAAATGTTATCGCTATTATTTTGATATACTAATAAAAGAGTGAATTTTTCGAAGTTTAGTAACCCATTTATTTCTTTTATTAACAGACAACTAAAACTCTAACATCAACAATAACAGAGAAGAGAAGAAATAAAAAAAATCCATTTCTATCAGTGGAGTTAACTTCAAGAGGAAGATTTTAAATATGCAATTATTGTTACTCCTAATTTTCTATTAATAGTTCACAGATGTATTGCTGTGTATATGGAACATTACAATAAACGATGAATACTGTACATGTATAGTTCGAATCATTTACGTAGTTGGAAGATTAGAATATTTATCGTTTACTCAGTCTAGATATCTTTTATTGAGATATTCAGCATAATTTGATCATGCAGACACTATGAACGTCTAGTCGCATTGTAAAAGTTCACGGTAATACCCACTCACGGATTGCTTCGTCAGGTTACCTTTGTCAGTTAAGCTGTTCACCTTATTCAAATATTTAATCTTATTCAATATTTAACAATTTGAATATGTCTGTAATACATATTACTTAGTTAACAGGTGCTTCACATATATATATAAACAAACATATCATCACATTTCAATATACGTAGAGCGCTCATTTTACATATGATTCGGATATTTGAGCATACGGACACATTTCCGTATTCAAATTACTGTTATCCGTACATTTTATCACAAAAGATTACTAATATAAGAAAACCTACCCTAACTATCCTACTCTAACTTAACCTAAAAACATTATTCTAAATACTTCACTTTCATAATACATTCAAACTATTATCTTTCCGTGAGGTATTAACCGTGAATGAAGGATGATATTGTTATCTAGACTGAAGCATATGAGACAATTACTATCTCGGCTAACAATGAGTCATTGCTCAAAATCAGCGATTATTCCATTATAGCATATAGCTAGTATAATGAGTATTCACTGTTTGTTTACTGTCAGAATTTTCATATCTACGATCAATAACATGGATGACTATGTGGAAAGACACTCATAAATCTTTCAGAACACGGTTGCGATAAGGTTAATTTTTGCTCCCCCATAGGCCTACCCGGGTTTGTGCAACTACAGGTATTTAGCTTCGCATGGTCAAGAATTGAGATTTCCTTTGCAAAACTAACATCACTATAAACAGTTTAAATTTCCAAGGTAATTGTTTTAGTTAAGGTCACAAAATCAGAACAAAATGGCAGTTTACTTATGAATCCCCATGAAATTTTTATGTTTAAATTTTATATCACTTACATAATTGGCGAGTACCTCGATTCTACCCAAACATTTTAAGGTTGTTCAGAATCGTTTTTGCTTAAGCTTTATAGTTCCAATTAGCGTTTTTAGCAATAATTTCTAATTATCGGGTACCGCACTACATAAACTCACCACCGTTAACTTACTACATTTTTCACTGCACCTAAAATCATAGCTCCCTCTAGGACAACTGCTATTATTTTAACATATTTCCATAGTTATATATATATATAATTTATTATTAAATCTCGTATTATTTCATCTCCTAAATTTCTAATTTAACTTCTAAATTCCGCTTTTGTCACTTTTCTGCATATCCACTATAAATTTTATACTTAACTAGCAGCGTTCACCCCGCTTCGCTGCGGTCACCCCGGAACGCAATAAACTTTGTTACTTAGATAATTTTTACTTTTTCGCTTTCAAGTGATATGATAAAAACCATAGAAGATTGCAGTAAATGTTAACATTATATCGCCTGTCATTTATGTTAACCCGCCCCGCTTCGCTGCGGTCACCCCGGAACGCAATAAACTTTGTTACTTAGATAATTTTTACTTTTTCGCTTTCAAGTGATATGATAAAAACCATAGAATATCGCCTGTCATTTATGTTAACCCGCCGAGTGACACGGTCATGCGGGTTGCATATAAATACGTTTATTTTTACCTATGATGAACTAACAAAGGATTTGTACGTTATGGACACTTGAATGGTCAATTATCTCAAGACACTGGTAATTAAAAATTAAAGTGATATGATAAAAACCATCTAGGGTCCAAATCCTAATAACCCCCCAAAAATGAAAGAAATTGGTTCAGCCGTATTAGCGTGATGAGGGAACAAAGGATTTGTACGTTCTCTTTTATATATAAGATTTGAACTACTGCACTTCCCTTTTCCTATATCCGGAAAAAAATAAACAAAGGAGGATTTTGATTTCTTGACAAGCATAATTACTGTCATTTAAGACTGTCATTTAAGACAGATTTCAGCAGTGGTCGGTAAGTTTCCCTAATCTAAGGAACATTAAATTTTACTCAATTTTACGGAAATAAAAACCCAACTTACATAATTACTATACGTTTAACACAGATAGGCCTACTTTATTCACTCAGTTCGTAAACATGCATATTATGTGTTTCTGCTCGGCATGTCTAATCAACGCTATAATTATCCTCTTGAACCTTATTTACATGCTATACAAGGGAATTTAATTTATATTATGAGAAACAGGCCTAAATACCGGTAGTGTAATACATAATCATAAACATAGTCAGCAGCCGTATTGTATTCACCAGCTGTTGCAGATTAAGGATATGCGGACCATAATACTTCCTCTCGAAAATAACCCATAGGTTTATCAATGTTACTTAGTAATACAAAATCTACGCTTTTATATATATATACGAACGTATGAAATAATATTGTTACTGTTTACGGTAACAGTGAACTGTAACACATCCTGGGTACTCTTAGTTGTTGAAGACGAGTCCGTTCAAGAATCTGTTCAGATACTGAAAAAGTGGATGTCAGTGGGCGAGCATTATGGATAGGGTAGCTTTATTATTATTACTATTGGTGTTACAAGGCATGTAACTTTTATAGGTTCATTTATTTACATTGTTGTTCTGTAATAGGATTATTCATTCCTGATGGCTGAAATACATGTTTCAGTTTTTGATGCATTTTGCTAATATTTTGAACTCTTCGGAAATGATGAATTTAGTTTGAGTAAGTTCCAGTGGATCAGTGCAGGCACGAAGCATTCACGTTCATTATAAAATTCTTTGGGTGCAACGTCGGCTCTGGAAAGGTTTGAGGAGTGCAATCGTGATTTCACCATTGGCAGAAATAAATGAAAGTCAGGTCCGGGCTCGTGAGAAAAAGTAGTGTTGCGAAGCACCGGGTTTCGCACTTTGAGAATTACTCAGTTAACATTTGAGAAGTGAAAACTGTTCGAAAGTAAATAATCCATATCGTCTAATGTTGTATAGTTTATGAGAAGTTTATTAAATGAATGGTTGAAGATTTCAGAGAGCTCCTTTATTAAAGTCATTAGTGGTAATGACATAATCGTATCTTTGAGAAAGAAACTAGCAGGATCAGCTCGATTCGTTCCTTTTTGTGTCGAAAGTTTATTGTTGTAGATTTGATCTGACTACTCCCGTGTATCCAAATGGTTAGCGCAAGTGGTTTTTATGCATATCGTTAGGGATTTAGTTTTCTGTCGGGTATAGGATTTTCTGCATTGGCCCAGCATTATGATGCAAATGGGAAGGACCTAATTCTTACTTTTAATTTGTTAAATTATTACCCGTCAGTCTCTATATAACAGAAGAAATCTTGCCTGGCTGAGTGATTTGGTGATTTTTCAACTACTAGGCCAGACTGCTAAGCTAGAAACTTGGAATTTGAACTCTAGATGTGCTTTGTAACTTAAGGTGCCACTAATGATGTTTTTTCTGAAGTTCGACGTGAAAGGGGGAGAGGATTTGGGATTACAATTAATTATGTCCATATTTCGGAATCCTTTAAGGTTAGAGAAATTAAATTTGTATTTGAACTGTAGAAATTTTCATGAGTGGGAGTGGTTCGCTACCCGCCCGTTCAAGCGCAAGGCGTTCGAATTCCATGCTACATTTCGATTTTAGACGAATTCTACATTAAAAGTGTAGAAGAAAGAAAGCAAAATATTGCCCGTAGTAACACGCGAGACATTTGCTAGTATAAAATACGAAACTTTTGCTCTAATCGATTCCCTTGGGTAGAGTTACCCAAAATAAAGTGTGAGAAATATGGATTACACAGGTTTCTTTATATATGATTATGAAGTAAAAGAGTAGGAAAGTTGGATCACCAATTTCCTTTCAATATATATATATATATATATATATATATATATATATATATATATATATATATATATATATATATATATTGTAACTTGCAGATTATATTTAAATTATACTGTATTCACTGAGTTTGTAAATTGCCACTGATTGCTGAATAAATAAATACTACAATGCAAAAATGTACTTAGATAATTTTATACAGTTGTAGGTCCAATAATCTAATATAACTTACGGTATTTTCATTTTTTTTAAAGTAAATTCTCTTATTTATAAAAAGAGAAAGAAAGAAAGAAAAGAAAACGTAGCGAGTACTGCACTGGGAAAGCAGGAAGATGATTTCTGGATTTCCAGTCCAGAATTCACCATCTTTTCATTCTGACCAAACATTATCAAATTGAGCGTGCATCATCTCAAGTCTTAGATCCTCGCAGATTAAACAGACGAATAATGCCATATCAGCCCCAGTTTTGGGATATTCAGAAAATTGTTTCGGACTTAGCCAATTGTTTGTTTCAGCGCTAACCTATTGCCAAATACGACTCTGGACCTTTGTGGACTATAGCGCCAAAGATTTTCTTTTTTAAAAGTTCTGCGTTGAACTGAAATCTCTTTTGTGCAGAATCTTATAAAAGAACGTGTGTGTGTGTGTGTTCTCTCTCTAGATTTTCCCATAGAATGAAATAACCTAGAAGCACGAAATTTTTTCCACTTAGATCTTGACCATATCTAATCGCATACGAAACCATTTTTCGATTTTCGACTCTAGGGGGATTGAGAGGTCAAAATGTAATGCATATATGTGCAGTGAACCATATTGACTATGAGGTAGGAAACACAACCATTTTACCTGTGTTGCAGGTGCATACTTCTCAGATTTTTTTTCTTTTTTTTCCTGTGCTCAAACAGCTGGTCGACATTTCTCGTCGTTATATATTTCACGCATTTCTTTACCTTCAGAGATTTTACATAAACATTATTCTTCCCACGCGAAGAACCATTATATAATAATAATAATAGTACATTGAATAGTAGAATATAATACATATCATACATCGAATAACCCCTTTTATTTAGCTATATGTTCTTATTTACATATACCATTTGTTTAAGGGAAGATAACGCCTTTGTCAGTGTATTTCAAGGAGTATACAAACTTAATCGTTGATAAAAACTTATATGCATTTAAGTAATTTACATGCAGTGTCTGTTTTTGACGGAGTAGTAACAATTATGGGATGTGACATTTTTCACATTTCTGACAATGAGTTTTAAAAGGAAATAGAAGGTTGTATTTGCCTTTATAGTTAAGTAGAGTTATTTAAACACACAGTAATGATAACGATTGTTACATTTTTCAGTATATACATTTTTCCTGTACCGTAGGGGAGAGCTCTTACCTCTGATACGAGGAATCCCTGGTTCTGTCGTGAACGATCTGAGTTTAAGGTGAAAAAATCGTTCTCGTGGGTTTTCTCGAATCTCCTGTTTTTTTCCCACATTCTCATTGGTGGCATGTTGTTTGCCATGGTGTAATTTGTCTCAGTTTTCGATTTTGGTGTTATTTACCACAGTATTTTCATTCCACAGTATCAGAATATCATTATCGCGAAGATTGACATATGCCTAACTTAATAGGTAAATCACTTCTGTTGATAACTGTGCTAGGCGACAGTTTCTGTTGACCCAAAGAACTAATGCTACTGAATCACACTTGGATAAATGTCTAATTGCCCTGTATACACTAACTTAAGAATGGTGAATCGAATGAAGCTATTTCTGAACATATCAGTCTGTAGGGTTATGAGAAAAATAATCTCGAAGTTGTAATCTTCTGAAGCACCGCTTATGGCAGTGGGGAAAAAGTGCCCACGCTTGGATACATTTCTCATTGCGCTTTTTGTACTAATTTGAAGATGCTGAATCCACTGGAACTATGTTGAAACATATTTATCCATGATATTTTGAGGAAAATGACCTCAAAGTTGAGCTTTTTGTTCTCAGATGGTTTCTAGAGTACGTTTGTTTTATCTTGGGATGCTTCCCGCCAGTGCACTTGGTTGACTTTTAAAATGCTTTCTGCTAGCACTCACGTGAACTTTTAATCCAATAGCCGTCTTATTGGCTTTGTCGTGTAGGTGACGTTAGTTGTCAGCAGCCCATCAAATGAGGAGATCGCTACTTGGCGGGTATTTGCAGTGCTTAGTTGCCACACGCGAACAAGTGTGTTACAGTGACTTGTGTCTGGTTTTGCTGTGTTTCATAGCGTGGCAAGAACGCGTTGCAGACAGATTCATCCTTTAGGCGGGAAGCGTGCAAGGATAAAACAAACGTACTCTAATTGGCGATAATTTACTAGACCCTCTCTAACCTGAAACAACAGTTATTACCAGGTTAATGAAAATTCTGAGTGCAGTGCAAAGTTCAGGAAACAAAGATTGCAATTTCAATTTTCTAATTTCATTGAGAAGATGTGAAAGATCTTTATTTTTTGTTGGGTTCATCAGATTCGGAAAAATAGCTAGACATACTGACTTGTACATTTGTTTTTCTTTGACAAGATTGTCACTCAGATAATCAGAATAGGTTGTAATTAGTTTCTTGATTGTATCATTGTCATCCAGTGTTTATTGTGAAGATGACTTCTACCTAGGTAAAGGTGCACAAATATTTCTAATCTTTTCACACTGAGAATCCACCTGAAGATAGTTTCGTGTACGATTACATGGAAAACCTGTTTCAGATGCCCCACCGGTGCCACAATCAGATCTATCACAGAAAGCCTTCCTTTTCTTTCTCATCGTTTCTGAAGAAACAGCTTCAATCGCATTGTTAGATTTTTTTTTAAAGATCTTTGTTTAAGTATTTAAACCATAAACTTCTTACCTCCTTATCTGTGGTAACCTTAAGAGCTTTAACATTGTTCATTTCAGTATCAAATGAATTTTCTTGTGACTGCACAGTCCAACTTTTTACACATTGAAGAAAATCAATGATTCACATTTGGAGAAATATATAATAAGCTCATTTAGCTATGCTGTCCCATCACGAGAAAAAAACTGCGTTGGTTTTGTGTGTTTTGTATAGTTTTCATGACTTCTGGTAGGTTTTTCTGCTGTAAGCTTCACTACCTCAATTTGTGTACACCATGTTTCAGAAAGGCTATGAAGAAGTTACAATAGAAAGGTCACTAAATTCATGTATTATCAATGGACAAACTTCATTCTAGTTAAAAAGATCGTTAAATCCATGTATTTAAATCTAAATTTGTTTAATATAATCTCTAGAAAAGTTACGAGAAATCAAAAGAAAAGATAATTTTTATCACCCCCCACCCAAAGAGGGGGCGCGGTGGCTAAGTAGTAGAGCGTTCACCTCTGATGGTTGGGGTCCCTGGTTCGATCCCAGCTCGCGCCGTGTGGACTTTGTGGTGTAGAAACACCGTGCTCGTGGGTTTTCTCGGGGTTCTCCCGTTTCCTCCCACTTTATTCATTCCACAATTTCATTCATTTCTCGTAATCACCGTCTCCTTTAGCCTAACCGGCATATCCGTGGGACGTAAAACTTAAAGATTTAATTTTTCCCCCGCCCAAAGAGTCACATGTCGGATTGCCCCACCCGTCTTATAGATGGTTCTGATGATAAGTCTACCTACCTGGGGCCTAGATTCATCGTTGGCTACATACTTGAAAACAAACTATATGTCATATTAATATAGAAACACATTGACAGGCTTCTAAACATACAAATGATAAGGTAATCATAAGTGCTTGAACTCAATATAACGTAATGAATTTGGTTGTTGTAAAATAGTTATTTGGCAATCCTTAGCTTGGCGTCGATTGTGTGTCAATCGTCACGATTATGAGATAACTGTAGCAAACGACGCCAGAATCGAATTGTGGAGATAAGATAAATTAGTAATAACAAAACTGTGGCAAACAACGCCAGAATCGAATTGTGGCAAACCACACCTGTAGCAAACTGCACATAATCTTCTCATTCCGACAATTATTTCATAATAATTCCCTTTCATTAAGCAGCCGTCTGCTTTATTTTACAGGGCATAGTCTTTTTGAACTATCACTTTGGACGCCAAATTATTCGTAGTGATTTCACTTTGAACGCCATATGTACCACCGGTGGTACACGAGGCTCCTGTATGTCATGCCACTTGTACCAGAACAACAATTAAACATACAAACAAATATTTTGCCCTTCTGACTACAAAAATGTGGAAAAATGGTCTTGGCCTGACGGTGCAAATCACTACGAATAGCTTGGCGTCCAAAGTGAAAGCCTCGTGTACCACCGGTGGTACACTCATGTCCAAAATTATTGTCGCATGTCTATAAATTTGTTCTTGTAGGAATATAATTTGATAAAAAATTCACCCGGTATTTCTTACAATGTTACTATGTGTATAATCGGCAAAGACATGTATGTGGCAAATTTCATGTCAAAAGAGCAGTAAATAAGAACAATAAAACAAAAATAAAACTTTCTTGTCCATTTAGCAACATTTTGTTTTACTCATTCTAATGTTCGTATTTATAATTCTTTTCCTATGAAATTTACCACAAATATACATTTCCCGATTATACACACAGTATCAGTATTAAAAGTACCATGCAAAATCATTATCAAATTATATTTTTACAAGAAGACAGTTATAGATATGCGACAATCATTTTGGACATGAGTGTACATATGGCGTTCAAAGTGCTATATGTTTAAGTTAATTTTCATCTGTACAGCGGTTGGGGAAATTGTCATGTTCTGACTCTTATCACCGTGTAGTGGAACCCAAGAGAGAAAGAACTATGAATCAGCGAGGGGAAGTGCATAGTTTCACACTTAACAGGACTCCAAAAATATGCACAGATATTTTCGTAAGCAACTTAGGTATAAAAGTGTGGAACCTAACACGGGCGGTTCAGAAAATTATAGAGAAATCTAAATAACTTACGAGGGCTGACAATAAAGTAATGAGAATTGTTGGGGAAAACTTTATTTACATTTTTAACCAACCACAATGTGATCACTTTGAAAGTATTCCCCTTGTGCCTGCACACACTTACTCCATCGGCGTTTCCATTGTTGGTAGCATATCTGAAAGTCAAATTTTGGGATGCCTGCCAAAGCCCGTGTTACAGATGTTTAAATGTTTGTTTCTGCTTCAAAATGGTATCCTTTAATAACTGCTTTCACCTTTGGGGACAGAAAAAAATCACACGGGGCGGTGTTCGGTGAATAAGGAGAATGTGGTAGCATTGTAATGGATTTTGATGCCAAATATTACCGAACAGACAACGCAGTATGGGTTGATGCGCTATCGTGATGGAGAATCCAGGTGTTAGTAATCTCTGGACGAACACAACAGACGCGTCTTCGAGAATTTTTATGTAGAAATGTTGATTTACTGTCTGCCCTGGAGGTACCCACTCTGTATGGACAATTCCCTTGGAGTCAAAAAAGCACACAAGCATGTATTTCACCTTGGACTTCGACATGCGGGATTTTTTTGCTCGTGGCGAATCTTCCGAACACCATTGCGACCTTTGACGTTTCGCTTTGGGGTCATATTGAAAGCGCCAACTAGTGATAATTCTGTTCAGTAAATTCGGTTTAAATTCCACTTGGTCCAGCAAATCAGCCGCCACAGTCCTCCCATCATCTTTCTGTTGCTGTGTGATTTTTTGGAAGTAGTTTTGCACACTTTTCGCACTCCCAAATTTTCAGTTAGTATCAGACGCACTGTTTCTCGATTCATCTCCAGTTCATCCGCAATCATTTCCACGGTTAATCGTCTATCCTAATCGTCTATCCGCTCGCACAAGTTCCCTCACCCTGTCTGTGTTCTCTTCCGTTCGTATTGTTGTGGGTCGCCCACTGCAGTGTCCATTTTTGATTTTTGTTCTGCCTTCCGCAGACATTTCGTGCCAACGATACACCTGTTCCATTGATAACACTTCATTTCCAAAGGCCTGCTGAAGCTGCTGGTATGTTACCGTGGCAGTCTCACCAAGTTTCACACAGAAGATTGCGTAGCACTGCTCAATATTACGTGCTTCCATTGTTGTGACGAGGTCCAACACACGACCGCACTCTTCAACCTGTAACTCCACAATGAATAATATTTAGTGAGTGCCACGTGCTGTGCTAGTGGAGCAGGCTCAAGGTCACACACTGGCGGCGGTTTTCGTCTGCAGGGTTGCCATCATCAGCTGAAAAAATTATCATTATTTATTGTCGGATCTCGTATTCATGTTAGAGAATCATACGATAAAACAGTTTTTATAAAGGATATGTTTGTGTTGGGTAGTCTTTGAATTCCAAAAGATAAAGTTACGTACATAATACATACATATAATACAGTTTTGTCGTGTAGTCTTCAAGTAAAAATGTAACAAAATTGTCCTCTATTTTAGAGATTGTGTGTATTATAAATTAAGGTTTAGACATAAGATATGCTATTTACTGATTTCACCATAGCAAGTACAGTAGTTCTGTTATTATTATTATTTGGTGTTTTACAGCACCACAAGATGCGTTTGTTCAGAATGTAACGTATCTTTCTTTCCATCGACAAGAGTATATGAGACGTCGTAGTGTGCGACCCAAGCTGCGTTGAGTCCTCTTTAGATCGAATTCTGTCGCACAAAAACTGAGAATGCTAAAGATTAGCCAAAAGGAGCTATTTTGAATTTTCACGGTCAAAATATCCGGTATTATTGTGACATAAGTTTGTAAGGTTTCGTTTAAATGTTATTAATACAGTATGAAGAAAATACGTTCCTTTTGTAAACAGAAGATCGAGGAGCATGCAAGAAATTTCCAGATCCTAACCTAAGGATAATGTTTTAGTCCCAGGATCTGCCGACAGGCAAAATATTAATACAAGTAATAATAATAATGGAAATCAACCCCGCTGTGCCTTCTGATATATTCATGAGAGATTCGAACTCACGAGTACCACCTCATTAGTTTGAGCACCTATGGACTACATATATAATGTGCATGAATAGATGTTTAGTGGTCAGTTAGAAAACTTCTCATTGCCATTTTGTAAATTGCTTTTCGAATAGAGATTAAGTCGCGCCTGTCCATTTAATATTAGTATACTTCATTCAGAAGCCTAGTTCTCGAAATCGGCGTGAATGTAAAGCAAGAATTTCACCAGGATACGTTCATTGATTTGTGTGTGTATTGTGTTTATATTTGTAAATATAGCTTAAACCTTTCTGTGTGTGTAATATTGTATTTTTCTGTATTTTTGGAATTGCGGCATCCTTTACACCTGAGTAAACTATAGGTGTGGGCTCCTGATGGGCTTGTTTTGTTCCTCTCATGCGTGTACTGTATACATGGTTGATTGCCATTCGCTGCTGTTGATGGTCTTGTCTTCTTATCATCAACGGTGCCTCACAAGCCTCTGTCAGAGAGACAAAACTCTGTCATTGGAACTAATGCGTCTGATGAAGGGCAATGCAACATTGACTTAGTTCGCTTATGATGTGATAGAGAAGAACCAAGAGGATTTTTTTCTTTTTTAATTTCTTGTTTCTGTCGTTGTTGTCGTAGTAATCATCATCAGCCAAGCGT
Organism: Thermobia domestica; assembly: GCF_964235325.1. NCBI lineage: Eukaryota > Metazoa > Arthropoda > Insecta > Zygentoma > Lepismatidae > Thermobia > Thermobia domestica. The sequence continues at coordinate 151,884,259 of NC_137460.1, read as the reverse complement.
TTTAACGCTTTTCCAGGCGGATGCAGCCGGCTGATTCATTTACTGTTTCCTTATTTAAACATCTAACGTTTCCCGTGTAATTTCTTGAAATCTTGTTCCCCGGATATCCTATGATGATGAATACATTGAGAAATAGCATGCCAGACTGATGTGACTGGGAAAATTAAGAAAGGAAGGAGATATAGAACAATCACAAATTCGCTTGTGTTTTAAAGATTATATGTCAGTCTTATATACTTCCCTTATAGTAATTTCGTAAGAAAGAGAGAGAGAGAGAGAGAGACAGAGAGCACGTGAAAAATCAAGGGATTCGCAAAAGATTACAGAATTATTTTCTTAGTCGGTACGTAATACAATTAAGTTCAGACTACAATTAATTGTCTATTTATTAGTGAAGCATTTAACTATAAATTCATGTACAGTTTACTTATGTAAAATCTCGACGTATTTTCATACGTTTGTTATGCATAGCTGGTTTGGCTGCCACTGCCGATGTGACTTAAGTCTTGCAAAAATCTGAAGCTGCCACTACCTTAATCAAAACACCAGATCGATAATGTTATATATTGTGGTCACCGTCAAAACATTAACACGGAAAGACGACGCCTTTGAGTGAAAATATTTTGTCCTTTAACAACATTCAAAATACAGTATAATTCGTTAGTCCGGCATCCAACAGACTGGAATGCACGATGTTCCATTTGCGACATGCTGCAGTTTTCGATCACGTCTGCATACGGTTCGGCGTGGTTCGAGATTGATTGGAACAGTACAGTATAGTATTTCTGTATCAGTCTTTATTCTTTAAAATGTAAAATTATTATTATTATTAGTTTCTGGTAAACAATATTTGCTGCCAAACATCATGTCATAGCTGTACTTGGACTACTACGTAGCGTTTAACGATCACGAGAGGCACTGTCCAATAATCTGGCATTAGCCAAGTTCTGAACGTGCCGGATCATCGAAAGTCTATTGTATGAGTACTCTTAAGTTCTAAATAAATATGGACGTTTGAGGAAATAGTATCTGGGTAAACTCCGTTGCAAGATATGCAGGGGGGGCGGTGGCTCAGTGGTAGAGCGTTCACCTCCTGTGCTTGGGGGTCCCTGGTTCGATCCCAGCTCGCGCCGTGTGGACCTTGTGGTGGACAAACACCGTGCTCGTGGGTTTTCTCGGGGTTCTCCCGTTTCCTCCCACTTTCTTCATTCCACCATTTTGTTCATTTCTCGTAATCACCGTCTTCTTTAGCCTAACCGGCATAAGCATGGGACGTAAAACTTAGATTTATTTCCGTTGCAAGATAGCCGTACGGTGAAATGATTGTTATGGTTTAGGGTTGTTGGCACTTTAAAATTTAGAATTTAGTTAGATAAGTAGGATAATATACAGATAGTTATGAACATAATGGAAACGCTTATCTACTGCATCATAATCTTTGTCAACATGGATGCCCCCGTCAGGGGTGAAAGAGGGAAAAAATGCCACCTGAGTTTTTGAAATGGGTTAGGTTTTTCGAAACACGCATCAAAGCTTAGAATATTTGCTTACTCAACCACTATAGTACTTAATATATTTACTGTAGTAATAAAGTTATCGAATGCATGTCAATAATAAGTGTTTCACATGAAGTATTATATGCACCAAGGTGTGTTTATTTGCTAATGTTGCTCACGAGACAAGAAATAGGGTATTCTCGTCTCACTCTCGTTTTTTTTTATTTCATATTTTTTAAAAATAGAAATATTGTCTTGGCTCGGTTCTCGAAGAACTCTTTCTCGTATCGTTTTGTAAATTCATGTGCAAAATTTATGATCTGATTTTTTACTTAGTTTCATCTAGAAGTTATTAAAATCTTTTCACGTCACGAGGGGTCCACGTAAAGAATGCTATAATAACATTTAAACCATATTTATTATAGGAGTATCCAAGGTCAGCATAGTTCGTTGGAGGCGGATATCAAAAATTTATTTATTTTTTGTAAAACAATTCGAACGATTTTGTCTATATTTCAAATGTAAATTCATAATTACCCTATCAATAAATATATGGCATAATATTCATTCCTTTTGAAAAGATTAAGAAAGGGGAAAAAATGAAATGAAATTTCTAAGTTTTACGTCCCACGGTTATGCCGGTTAGGCTAAAGGAGACGGTGATGATGAGAGATGAATGAAATGGTGGAATGAAGAAAGTGGGAGGAAACGGGAGAACCCCGAGAAAACCCAAGAGCACGGATTAAGAAAGGGAGATTGGTGTAGTTTTGTTCTTGGTTTATTAGAATCGCGTTAAGTGGGCCTTATAAGATTGTAATGTTAGTAATGTCTGTTATTCCACACGACAAATCCTGGACAAAAGCGAATTTGTAATTTTTTTTTTTTAAGTACATGTAATAAATAGCTAGAGCAAATATATCGTCCGAGTTCGTTAATGGAGTTAATTTTCATGGGTAACGATAACTTGAACCCACTGTATCGTTTAAAATCAACGACATTCCCTAACTTCTATGCAACCTGCACAATAGCAATGGATTGTTGGTTGCCTATACGAGAATATGTAGTTTTTCTTAGGGCAAAAAGTTTCATCAACCTTTAGTATCGTGTAATCCTCTTTACTGTCTTTTTTTTATTATTGTCAAAATGCATTTTCTTTGAGTAAAAATATTCATAAATATTTCAAAAATGCATTTTCTTTCATAAATAAATGTTCTATTAATAACTGTAGAATGATATAATTCTTTCAATTAACAAATGCTAGCGAAAAAAAAAAAATAGTAATCGTGTGCCTGTAAGCTTTTCCATTTATTTATTAGCTAAAATGTCCGTTCTTCGCAGAGGGAGAGAAGATTTATGGAAAATATTTCAATCCACTTCTTAGCAGATGCATTTAAATAAAACTTTAATGATGAGAATCTATAAGGTGTTCTATTTTTGACATACATTTTCAAACAGTTTACCTGTATAGAATCATACGCGTACCTCTTGTAAATCATACGTGTATCAATTTTGGTTGAAACAACTATGCGTTTTAGTTATGGTGGCACATACACACACACACACACACACACATATATATATATATATATATATATATATATATATATATATATATATATATATATATAGTAGAGAGAGAGAGAGAGAGATCTTTCTATATACCAAGTTTCCACTAGTACTACTAGGGGAAAACTAGAATAATGCCTTTATATGACCTTGGGAGAGACTTCAAAATGAAATAAATTAGAACTGTGTGTGTAATAATAAGAGATTGAAGCTGTAAGCATTTTCATTTTTTTTTTTTTTTTCGGGGATCATGCGATTCACAAATTAATGAATGTTAGTGTTGTCAAGTTATTTTCTTGTAGTTAGTTGTGGTATTCCAAGTTATTTTCTTGTAGTTAGTTGTGGTATTCCTGCCAAATGAAATCGTAAGTGGTTTGAACACAGTTGATGGTGGGAATTTTGTGTGTTTGTTCTTTCACTTCCGTGCTTGACTGCAAATAAGAAGGTCTCTGACCTAAGTAGTGTTCATCTAATTTGTAAAACATGAAAATATGTCTTCCTTTTGATTTGCATACAATTCTTAAATTCCATGCAACACTTCTTATATCGAACATTTAGATTTATATCATGACATAGAGTCATATATGCCTGGTATGCGCATGTATCTTCTTATGTTTGGTATTATGCTACTGCTACACTTTGAGAAAATGTGAGTAGATAATGTGGAACATCAATTTTAACCTTTCAGATTAAATTACTGGAACTAAATTCAGGGATTGTATTCGATAAATTATGATCGAGTGCTGTGTTTTTCGCGTATTGTACGCGAAATTTGCAAAATGAAATTATAACAATGAAAATGATAATTTATATAATAATAATATTTTTCTTGTTCCTCTTCTTTTTTGTTTCGTAATTCATTTATGAGTCTGTGAACACCCAAGAACAAGTCTTCGTGATGTTTTACTACAATTAATGCAAGAATCACGTTTCTAATGTGACTGATAGATATATATGGACTGTCGGCAAACTACTAACAACACAGACAAGATGTAGAGCATACATTAACAATCATATACATGTTTTGAATATAATTTCCTGTGGTGTTCTACATTATTTTTCAAATCCGTGGTAGTCGTCGTTTAGCGATGGTGAGATGGTTCTTGTTGATCTCACGGTTTCATGTCTGACGAGTATAGTGGATGTTTGAAGATCTTCCAGTGCTACCTAACCAGGAATTAGGCCATTGTGTGTCCCACATGATAAGGATCATTCTCATGCAAAATGTAAGAAGGTGTGGCTCTAAGGAAACTGGACATTTGCGACGCATAAACGGATGCAGATAGTGTTCTAGGAAATACATGTACTACGCAGATAATGTTATCTGCAGATACTGCAGACTGTTGATGAATCCTCTAGAGCATGCTCTTTATCTGTGTGTGATTTTTTTTTCTTGTCGCGGTGATCCTTTATAATACCAGGAATTCGATTGATGCTTCAATGCGAACTCACATGCTCATGCCCTGGTTTCGTCAATCGCAATAATACGTCCTAGAAATTCTCTCACCCTCCGATGCGATATCTGTCGAGGTAAAGACTCGGCGCTATTTCCTGAGTTCCTTCAAGTGCTAGGAAACCGAGCATGGCGCGATTTTCTTTATATTCAGTATCTCTAGGGATGCGCACGAGTCGAGATTTAAGCCTGTCTCGACTTGACAGTTTCTATCTCGACTCCACTCGAATTCGAGTCGAGACAAAATATACGCACACATCAGCCAGAACATTATGGCTACCTACTTAATTGTCAGTATGTGCACCTTTGGCACGGATAACAATGGTGACGCGTCTTGACATGAACGCAATGATCCTTGGTAGGTCGCTGGAGAGAGTTGGCACCACATGTGCACACACACATATCACCTAATTCCCGAAATTCCGGTTAGGGGGCAATGCGCTCTGAAGTCACATTCAATCACATCCCAGAGGTGTTCGATTGGGTTCAGATCCGGCGAGTTGGCGGACCAGCACATCAGTTGGAATTCGTCCCTGTGACTCCATCACACTCCTGCCCTTGTGACATGGTGCATTATATTGTCGAAAAATGCCTTTACCGTTGAGAAACATGGTTGTCATAAAGGGGTGTACGTAGTCTGCAAGCAGTGTGCGATACGGCTCGGCCGTCATGATGCCTTGCTCGAGCTCCACTAGACACATGGATGCCCACGTGAATGTTTCCCAGAGCACAATTAAGCCGCCGCCAGCTTATCTCCATCCTGCAGTACAGGTGTCAAGGAGCTGTTCGCTTGGAACATGACGCATTTGCACCCTCCCATCATTATTAAGAAGAAGGTATTGGGATTTATCAGACAATGCAACGCTCTGCCACTGCGCCAAGGTCCAGTGGCGATGTGACGTGTTCGTTTCAGTCTTAGTTGCCGATATCATGGTGTCAACATTCGCACATGGATTGGTCGTCGGCTGCGGAGGCCCACCGTTAGGAGTGTTCGGTGCACTGTGTGTTCAGACACACTTGTACTTTGCCCAGCATTGAAAGTCTGATGTTAGTTCCACCACAGTTCGCTGCCTATCCTGTTTTACTAGTTTGACCAGCCTACGACGCCCGACAATTGTAATGAGGTGGGAGACACTCAACCCCTCGACGTGTGGACGTCGTTTCCCCTTTGTGTCCCCACTTGTTGAAGACACCACAGCACTTCTCGAACACCCGACAGGTCCTGCAGTTTCCGAAATTCTCGTACCTTTCTAAAGTAGTTAATGCTGGTATTGGTTTCAAGGCTGTTTCTGAGTGAATACTTTCTTCACAATAATATAAAAATTATACAAAGATTTTCGAGACATTCGAGTCGAGAAATACGTTTGTCTCGACTCATCTCGAATTTTACAAAGTGTGTCTCGACTCGAGATTCGAGACATGTCTCGACTCGTGCGTATCCCTAAGTATCTTTGTCAAGATGTGCCACATAAAGTAGTTTGATAAGTTAGACCAACTTCTAAACTCCTTGGCAATCCAGTGACGATCAGTTTCAAAGAGTCATCGCATCAACTTCACCTGCTTTCTGGAATGGGGTACGACCGCTGACTTTGACTGTAACCTGAACTAGCCACCTAAACCCATCATGCAACCACTAGCACCGTTGCCAGGCAAAGTTGCGTGCAGCCTTTCATGCCACTGACATGCTTTTTTATGACTTCCGGTTTTTATACAGGTTTTGTAAGCATACTTTACGGCACCTCGTCCGACATTAACCATTTCAGCCAGGCATTACATCGCAACTAGTTGTATTTTAAACTGTTTCGTCATCCCAAAAATCGTTCGAATCACAGATAAAGAACATATTTGTTGTCTACTTTCCGAAATCTATACCCAAACCCTTCTTCCACAAGAGCGTGTACATAGCCTCCAGAATATGTTGACAGGATTTATTTACATCTCAGATAACATTGGTAATATTGCAGAAAGAACATAGTCCTGTCAGTATGTTTGTGTGATACTCAGGGAAAACAATTTATAAAAGTACATATTGAACATTTACACTCTCAGTTCGTAATTCAGAACTATGTTTAGGAAGTTAAACTGAAAAGCCACAGCACACTGTAGTGGTAGATAAAGAAAATCAAGCACTATTTATAGCCGCCATCCATTAGAGATAGCAGGCAATATCAGGACGTCACTTTACATCATATAATATTAACATAAACAAATCACAGAGATCTGGGTTCATATGTTTCTCTGTGGTATTTTACCGAAGCTTACCAACTCGGATGAGTATATTTCGATCGTAACACTTAAATAATGTCAATGGTGTTCTGTAAAAAAGAAAAAAATGAACCACCACTAAGATATGGTGTAATAGTAGGAAATAATAAAGGGTGCAAATGTCCAGCGCAACAGATGTTCAGGTGTTTGACATCAAGATTGTCAGCTGCAGTCACTGTTAAATAACTTTCGAAATTCATGAGTTATCGTTATAGATTTCTTAATGAAAATTGTATGTAATCTCTTATTAATAGTTGTAAGTTTGGCGTACCTTTGAATTATGTTACCTTGTGTTCAATTTCATCTTTGGCATGTCACATGATCGCAAAAGTTGTACATCGCAGGCATAGGCGAACATATTGAGGCATAGTTCGAAATGGGTAGAAAGTTAAAAGTACATTTTTCGTTGTTGGTAGAGAATACTATTTTCATATGAATCGCCCGATTCTAAAACATTTCGTGTCTACTTTTTTTTTTTTTTTTTAATGTTGTCATTGTTTGTGATCAGTTAATATCAAATTTCAAATAATTTATCCTATTTAATATGTTCAGGTATTTATTTTACATTCTACAGAACTCATTTTGTTTATTTTCAGGTGAAGAAATTAAAATGGTAAACAAAAAACTTAATTTTCCGAAAGTTCTGTAAAGTAGACGAAAACGTTTTGGAATTGGTTAATTTGTAGCAGGAAACATTGATTTTTTTCTTTCTTTCTTTCTTCCTTTTTCTTTTTTCTTTTTCTTTTTTTTAGTAGCTAGAGGTTTTAGTGCACGAATTACAAAATAGATTCGATTGTTGCAGTATGGAGCGTAATATAACTTCATTGTCAACGCTTTACCAATTTTCGGCTTCGTTTATTTTCATTGTGGCTGCAATTTATGCTACATTATTGAATTTGCGAACTTCACCGTATAAAACAATTTAATTTACCGTTAGAAAATCTGAATTGCAAAATTTATAATAATACTTCTGGAATTGCGTTAGGAATACATGTGGGAAGTTCATTTCCTTTTTTCTTAAATATGTGAGGAACATTAAGTAACTGCAAATTTGAATTTGCATTGTAATGCTGTTTTCCTTTATGAGCTGTTATTGCTGTTACTTTGCAAATTAGGGCTACTACTTGTGTAATGTTAAGTACGCATATATTTTGATATTTTCATTTCATGTAATATATAAAAAATAGTTGTTTGATGAGAAGGTGCCCGAACACTGACATTCACATTCTATCAAAGGAGAGTTTTTAATACCAACATTTGTACCTGCATATAAACATTTTCCCAATTTATTATAAACATTTTTTTTATTTAAAAAAAAGGAGGAATATAAAAGTTTCAGTTTGGTTATTACAATGATGTGTTGATATTATACGAAATCTGCGTATGTTCACTTTACAAAGAAAATCAAGAATGGAGGATATTACAGTAAAACAATACCAGAAATAAGGATATTACAGTAATTTCACTTTGAAATAGAATCAGTACAGTAGAGGGTTTAGCTAATGATCCTGCCTCCTAACTTATATATTAAACCCGAAAAAGAGGTTGAAAAAAGTTGCAAGAAGGAAGTTTATGCAAAAAGACGTGCATTATACATTTGTTATGTATTCAATTGTGTTGTAGATAATAACTTTATTCCAAAATTTCGTATTAGTCCAGAATTATCGTATGAAACATGAAATACGAAGTGTATTAGAAAAGTAATGAAACATTTTCGTGTAACGGTGAATTTTATTATTTTCACAAATCAGGATTATTCCCTTCAAAATAGTCTCCTTGGGCAGCTACTCAGACGTTGTTTACATTCTTCACATTTCAATTCTGGAAGGCCTCTGCTGGAATACATTTCAGCTCGTCGGTTACGTTCTTGTGGATATAATCCAAAGTATCAAAATAGAGCCCATTCAAGTGGCTTTTGAGCAAGGAGAATAAAGAGAAGTCACAGGGACTGATATTCAATGAATGGGGAGATGAAAGACCACAGGAATGCTTTTTAGCCAAAAGGTTCATTGATGGAGACTGCCATGTGACACGAAGGAACCATCTTGGTCCGCACTTTTCTTACGTCGAAACCTTGAGTTAAAGTTTGATGGATTTTGAACACTTTTTAAATGTAACTCATTACTGATCACTCACCGTGAATCAACAATCTGACCTCAGAAGAGACTTCACTCTTTCCACATTGCCATCTAAACACTTGTGCCATCAATAAGGAATGATCTTCATAAGCCCTTTTTAAATTTTCAAAAGTCACAATAGCGGATTCGCAAAGCTTTACACAAAATTTGATAGTACAATGTTGCTCAAACTTTTGCCGATCCATTTTCATAACACCTCACAAACACAACAATCAACAATCGTGTACCAACTGGAACAAGTTCAAACTTGTACTATCTCTGTCTGAGTCAACGGCAAAGGTTAACTTAAGTACAGTATTACCAATCTCATTACTTGTTTTAGTACACCATATAATGTACTGACTAGGAACAAGATCTAATAAATAATAAAAGCAAAAGTAAGCTATCCATTTCTGTCTGTAGTAGTGCTGTTAAAATTATTCAGACATTCGTTATTCGAATAATTATTCGAACATTTTCTGCTGTTGTTCGAGTATTTGGATATTCACTTTCAAAATTCGACTAATTATTCGTTATTCCAAAAAGAATATTCAAAGGATCTGTTATTCAGATATTTATATAAGGAAATATTCGTATTTTAACAGTGTATCTTTCCAAACTCGCAGACAAGTATAACAATCAGTCAACTAAAGAAAATGTAGACAATATTAAAATACATGTGAATTTGTTTCAATGTAATTCGGATAAATGGCGGCAATACTCCCTCATATCCCGTATCGCTACTAATAGTTATGTCAAAATAGGGCAGGACAGTATTATGACATATACTAATTACTGTGTAAGTCTTATTGTTGTATTATTCAGACAAAAGTTATATTGATATGCAGGGATGCAAATAAGCAACGAAATTTTACTCGCCCAAGGAAAAAGCTACTAGTCCACATACCCCAATAGAAGTCGTTTACTTACCTTCGATATGATATTAAATACTCGCCCGCACCGATGAACCACTCGCCTCGGGCGAGTGGGCGAGCGGTTATTTGCAACCCTGTTGATATGTAAACTTGTAAAACTTAAGACGTTCTTTTGAAACGTATGAATAGACAATCAGTGTATTTAACTTATTGTCTTTACGTACATTCGAACAGTTCAGTTTATATAGGATGTGAAATAGATAATTCATTTGGTTCTTTTTACATAAATTGACGTGCAAAAATATTAAGAGATAGGCATACGCTAGATATTTTGGGTTTCTTCACTTCCTAGGTAGAAACGATTGCAGCTATTTACTTGTTTGATATTTAAGAATAGGGCTATAGTTGTTGCATGGTCGCTTCTAGCAGTAGAAAATGCCAAGGCATATGCAAAGGCACCACCATATGCATGTTAGCCAGCTGACGCGTTACATCTTCCTGTGCATGTACTAAATGCCGCTTTGAGTGTTTCTGCTGGACTATCCAAATACACGAGTTCGTACTAAACTACTTTGTGTATTAATCACTATCACACAGCACAGTCATTCGCAGTGCACGAGTATTCACAGTGTTACTGACTCACAAAGATTACGACTAGTGGCAATGTTGACGAGTGACAATCTGCATACGTCTCATGGACAACACTACACGTATACTAGCGCGAATCGAACTCGGGATCATGCGTGCAGGAAGCACGCACGTTAGTCACTCAGCCACTATAGGACACGGAAACGTGAAGTACCGGTTTCCATTCATTACGTGCATCTTTGATGCATGTGATCCCAGGTTCGATTCCCAGTGGAAAGCAGAATAAATTTGAACGCATTGCAGTGGTTCAGATTTCACCTTAAACGTAGATCCAGTCTCAAATAGCACCGGTTCTGGAAAGAATAAACATCCATAAATAGCACAATCAATCATAAAGATTAATGTGTTGCAGTAGGTGGTAAATGTTTTCATTATTTTCGTAATTATTGAATCATACGATAGTTTTGACTATCGTACGATGCACGATAACTCGAGAACAACAATAGGACAGTCTAACAGATCCTAATGAGCCACAAAAATAATTCTTGAAGTAGTCGAGAATTGAGATAAATACTGGTCACTGGTCAAAGAAAAGTCGACAAATATTTTCCAATATGTGACAAACTTCTTGCAAACATTATAAAAGCATCTTCTCAAAAGTGTATATAATGCAGATAAACTACAATTAATATGGTAGAAATTTGAACTAGTTCTGTGTTATTCTTAATAGTACTTTGATACTATAAAATTAATTTAATAGTGCTATTTTAAAAACAGATCTAGGTTACAGATAGATGAAAATCTAGGTTCCACACGGCTACTATTGATATCTATGTAAATTGCATTAGTTTTCACAAGAACATACGTATATGAAGTGGTTGAAGAAAAATCACAGAGAAAAAAATCCGCTTGACTGGTAAGTAATTGAGTCTCGTTCTCATTTTCGATGCGATTTTTCATTTTCGATAAGGTAAATTACTTACTTGCAAGTCCACTACCATTTTTCTTTTTCCTATTATTATTATTATTATTATTATTATTATTATTATTATTATTATTATTATTATTATTATTATAGCAGTAGCATGAGAATATTCGATATTACGACTGCAAACAGAAAGAAGTAGGCCTACGATAATTTTACGAGAAAAAGGTTGAATTTTAACGTGGCATGTACGATAGGGTCTATTGAACTAGTTTGCAACACTTCCGTTAAGGTAATAATGATGGAAGACAAAACTGAAGCCTTTAGTTAAAGTTGGTTAATTGATTGCAATTTAACGTCTGTATTCAGCGCGAGACAATATGAGGTGGAACTTCCTATTTCAAATTGAATCTGAATGATAATATGAATCAGTACTGTAGTTTGTTTCCAAGGGAAGTATCCAGAGTTGCCCACGAAACTAAATATGGGGCTGAATCGTCTTTAAAAGGTGTAGTGAAGATGTTTTCTTGACTCGAAAACTATATTTGTTTGTATGGAAAGAGTTCTTTCTCGTATCCCACCACGAAAATTTGGACGTCTCATGGACAACACGTATCCTAGCGGGAATCGAACTCGTGATCATGCGTGTAGGGAGCACGCACGTTAGTCACTCAGCCACTATAAGACACGGAAACGTGAAGTACCGGTTTCCATTCATTACGTGCTATGATAATTGCTTCCACCCTAATTTTGTTAGTTGTGGATGACAACATTTAATTTTTGAATATAGTTTTAAAAACTTATACTGACAATGTTTCAAACACGTATCAATGTCAGCTTTCAAGTTTGATATTTTAAACGTTTGCTGGAAACTAGTCAGAATCTGAGCACTTTACTTAGGATAATTAAGTATATTCCATGTTTCGATTAATCAAGATTGACATGTGTCAACATAATGGAGAGTGTACAATCGAGAGTCGTAATTTTGTTTGTGTTAGGGTTATATAATTACCGTGTTTGTTAACAACTTTGCGCACGGTATTGTGAACGTTATGTTTGAAAGTTACAACTGTCGTTACGGAATGTGGAGACTGATGAATGGTTCAGTGAAAATAACTGCTTCTGCAGAGCCAGGGTGGATTGATTTAAATCAGTCTGATTTAAATCACGATTTAAATCAAGATTTAAATCACTTGATTTTTTAAATAAAAATCGTTGATTTAAATCAAATTCCGAAATAAAATAATTTAAAGTGAAAATAAGTAAAATTCCGTTTCTGTTCTGTTATTTCGGTTACAGAAGTTAATAATCATAATACAATGAGACTCAAATGTACAGTATGTACACCATAGTATGAAAACAAGTGTCATGCACAAGATGATTAGGGAAAATCCGGTTTTGAACGGGTAACGGAGCAATGCTGCTTTCTTCTCTTCGTAACAATGGGTTTGGGTTTTTAAATTGTTAACTATTGCAATGGAGAAATCACCATCGACATTTAAGACGGAATTCTTTCGCGTCTGCTTGTTTGTTCCCAGATAATAGGGCGTATTTAGAGGGGTCCTATCCACTCCGATTTTTTTTTTTTTTAAGATTTATAACTTTAGGCGAAATTTATGCATTTCGTGCCTTAAGCTATTTCCAATTTTTTAAAAATATGCCCCCCTACCAAACTAACTTCATATCAGTAACTTTTGTGAAAAAAGTGACATTTTGATAAACGTTGCTATACTTTTTCCTTAATTCTTAACATTTAAATTATATTACCTATTTTTATTCTATTAAAAATCGAATCTTCATTACTCGATTAAAAAAGTACCAATAAACCTTTTTACTTCGTTTTATTTTTTTTCAAAATTGAAGGCATTGTAGAACATGTTACATATGCTTTACACGCCTTTCTGCGTCGAGACATAGTATGTGATGACATCATAAATTTAAGAAGATATTTTTTGTTATGCCTATTATTCTTATTTTTTGGCGGGTTTACATTTTGCATTCAAAGAAACTGAAATTTTGCACAGTCGTTCAGTGCACCCCTTAGTATTTTTCAGATGTTTTCAGATCTCTGCGTGAAAACAGGGGAGTCTAGAGGGGAAAATGTAAAAAAAAAAAAAATAAATAAATAAATAAAATAAAATAAAATAAAAAATAAAAAAAATAAAAAAATAACAAAACAAAATAGCTTGCTCCGGTATTCAGATGGAGTCATATGAATGGTACCGTTTGAAAGGCTGTTCTATTCTAAAGAGAAGGACGTACGAACCATGATCCTAGGATAAACAGGGATGTTTCAGGAAACTGTTACCTGAGATCCTGTTTTATACGGGAATCTAGAGTATTTGGGGGATATTATTTTTCGCGGGCTTACTTTTGCACCTAGAAGATTGAAATTTTGCACATTTATTCAATGTACCCCTTAGTATTTTTCAGTTTTTCAGATCTCTACCTTAAAACAGGAGGTTGGTCCAGAGGGATAAAAAGTAAAAAAGGATATTTTTAACAGAAAATCTCTTTTTCGTGATTTTTCCGCCCCAGATACACGATGGAGACATTTGAATGGTACGATTGAAAATCTTTTTTATTACAAATCACGACCCTAGGATAAATAGAGATGTCTGAGGATTTTTTTTTATTACATGCGGGTTATCTGGGGCATTGTGGGGATGTTCTTAGCTCATTGTTAAATATTTTCCCCGCCCTTACTATTCAAGATAGCTTGGAATTTTATACACACATTTAGTACAGCCCTTAGTATTTCCCAGTTGATTTTGAGATATGTGCGTTAACACAAGGGAGTCCAGAGGGGATCAAAATTTGAAAAAAAAAATTAGAAAGATCCCATTTTCTCTCAAAATTTCCCGCTTCAGGGACATGATAGGGAAATGTGAATGTTACCGTTTCAAAGGCTGTTCTATTCTGAAGAGAACGAGGTATGAACCATGATCCTAGGATAAAATAGGGATGATGATGTAGCTGCTTATCCATAATTTTCCTTCTAAAAAAGCCAAAATTTAAAAGTGTTAAGAAACATTGTTTGGGATTAACAGAGGTTAACAATTCGGGGTTAATTGAAAATTCAACCCTAATACTTTCACTTAAATGGCATAATTAGCATTCAATATTAATTCCTAATGCTTTTTCTTTAGTTCGCCACTTGTAATTCACGAGAAGAAAGATTTGATTTAAATCAAAAAAATCGATTTAAATCAAAAAAATCAACAAAAATGATTTTTTTAAAAAAATCATGATTTTTTTCCACCCTGTGCAGAGCACATGAGACCTACAAAGAGTAGCGTTCGTTCGGCGTCTTGTTGCATGAAAAATGGTTTCTGCTGACGAACAAAATGTTCTATTTGGTCAAATGGTACGCACGTGAATCTACACATGGGATGCAAAATGGTGCCGTAGTGAAACTTTACAATCAGGATGTTGTATAAGAGAAATAAAATATTTCTTTAAAAAATTGACATAACTATCCTATAAAGGAAAGTGGTTCATTATTTATTGTATTTATGCTTTTCTATATGCTATGAAAAACAATGAAAGCTTTACTAATAGTGTAATTTTCAACACTGCTTTAGTTGAAACATTGGGGCTCTCTAACATTACTGAGTTTCATGGCATTTGAAGACGCTGTGAATAGATTGAACAATCATATGTAGTGAGTGTGCGGCCGCATGCTTGAGTTAAGGCGGGTACTGTGTACTCTTGTTATCATTATAACGTATCCGGATTTCCTGGAGCGTCTAGTTTTCCCTCATGTGATCTCAGTATTATTACTTCCACGTGTTTTTACATACCCCAGTTAACGTAAACTGGCATATATGAGTGTTAACCAACATAATAAATAAATAAATGCGTATAATTTTTATTAATAATATTATTCTTCGATATAATCTTTGTTTGATGAGGATTGATTTTGGTTCCATAAATAAACCATTCCAGTATTTCTTTTAGAAAATTAATTGTTGATGTCACAAGAAGAGAAGCTTCCAGTATACATTACTGTCCAGTTGGTGCTAATTACTAAGATTGGAGAACATGACTTGTATGTAGCATGTTATTGATGGATGCAACACAGCACTTGCGTAATATTGCGCTTATGAAGTGTTTATGCATGAGAGTGCATTATCGTCATACGAATTGTTTATTCTGTGCATCTGCAGTGTTTATGTTGTGTATTTCAAAGTCACTTCCGATGTAATAGTGTGCATAATTCTGATTCCGTCCTTTTAACAACATTTCAAATTCATAGTCAAGCTGTGCTAATTGTGACGAAATTTCTCAAATCCAACTATGCCGTTTTTTTTTTTTTTTTTTTTTTTTTTTTTTTTTTTTTTTTTTTTGGGTGCCATGTTGGCAATATCGGTGTGGTCTGTCAATGGAAAAATCTATCTGCATTTTGTATAATTGTTCTCTTACCCTGCTGTCGTCAATCATAATTCGTTACTTTTGTGTGTGTGTGTGTGTGTAAATATGAGTTGTCTGCATACGACGAATTAATATTAGTATTGCAGGATTCAAACAGTTACCTACAAAAAATTGTTTCGAAATACAGCTAGGCCATGTAGTTTGATGAGGGAAGGAAAACGAATACGATTCTCTTAACAGGAGGGAGGACGGAATCAGATTATATGAATACTGAATCTCTGTATACTTAATCAAAAAACGTAAGGGGATTCATTCAGAATTGAAGGAGTTACGTACATTTAAGAATAATGTAGAAGAATTACATAAAAATGTGTACAACACATATGTAAATGAAGACGAAGGTTTTTTTAAGTACTGGACAATGGAAAACTTTCGTGCTTTCACATTTTAAATTGACTCAAGAAGCATTCCGTATTGTAAAATTATTAATACAGTACTTGTTTGTGAACTAGGGACAAATTGTTACACGTTTTCCGCAGTTTTAGTCCAATAAAAATTTCACCTCATCAGTAAACCACCACTTTTCTTTTCTCAAAAGAAAAAAAAATCATTTTGCGGTTAATATTGCAATATTTATTCTAGTACTTATTCATGGAATATGAACCGAATCCATATAGACGTCGCAAATATATAAATAAATAAGAAAACAAAACAATTTTTCTTTTCATAGGACAGTGATGGCTAAGTGGAAAACACTCACCTCTGATGATGAGTTTGATTTGATTTAATCTAGACTTTAGCATCCCTTTCACCAGCGAGACTATATGAGACGTGGAAAAGCTTAACATGGGATTCAAACCACATAATATCCCGCCGGGAATCGAACACTGGTCTCACACGTCAAAGGCGTGTACATTAATCTCATAGCCGCGAGGGAGCTCTAATCTAATTGTGAGTACGATCCCAAATCTTAACCAAGTGGGCTTTGTGGTAGTCTAACACTATGTGTGGGGGTTTTGCCGAGGCTTTCCATTTTTCCCACTTTCTTCTTCCACCAGTTTGTTAATTATCATCTTCCTTAGTCTCGAGCATATTCGTGGGAGGTGGGACGTTAGACTAAATAAGAAAAAACACTAGATTTTTCCTTTTTGAATTTTTAATTATCTCTTTTATTAGAAGAAACTTAATGTAATGCTCTGCCATTTAAAGAAATATCATGATGCAAGAGTATAAACTTCTACTAGTTTCTCGAGCTGTTTAAGTCGATTAATTTCCAACCATTTCATAAACTTTTTTTTTTTGGTACTTTCGGTATCGTATAGATCTGAAAGGGCACGATTTTTTACTAATGTTCACCGAAATTTCATTTCTTATGAGTATTACGTTCCGAAGTTTGATGGTTATTTTTCTCCAGGCAGTATAATTAGATTCATAAAATATTCATCAACATAGCCATTTTGTAATGTTTGTATGTTCTTTTTCTTTTTTAAGTACATGAGATATAACGAGTCTAAAGAAAGTATTGATTCATTAACTGTGTCTATGTCAACAATTATATTGGAGAGAAATTACTGGCTTAATGATAGAGTGCTCATCTTTGGTGCATTTGGTCTTTGTGTTTCGATTTTAAATCGTGTGTTTTTATAGAACGTTGAATCCAAGGGTTTTCTCAGGTCTCCGCTACTTCCATTCTACCAATTTCTTGATCGTTATTTATTTTCTTCTAACATTTATTCGTTTTCTTCGGTGTACAAAGTGACGAAGCGGAGACTAAAAGATCATATAAAATATATACTGGCAAATAAGACGCCCCTTTTCCTTAAAAAATGGCCAAAAATAGGGTTCGTTTTATACGAATAGCTATTTGAATTTCCACAATCTTTTTTGATTCTAATGTTTGATGTCCCTTTTTGCTTCCTTACGGTATGCAACAACGTTCCAGTTATGTACAGTTCAGCAACTCAGTAAATGCCAATAAGTCTTCTCAAATAATAGTGTTTCGTTACTAAAATATCACTTTATACTTTCGAATATAATATGCAGTTCGAGTATATTATGCAGGGATATTTTCTGCCTCGAAAATGAATATAGAAAATGAGATTTGGCTTATACACGAACATATAAATTACACTGGGGTCCAAAAAGATAGCATAATCCTAGTCCACATGGACCAAACATACCTGACTGATCCTAGGCATCCAAAACGTGGATACCTACGTGAAAAAAGTGTGCAAGGGAAGAAGAAAACACACAACATACAGTCCCAACACCTTTATTTGACAAAACTCACCATAGTTGAAAATGACCCAATGTGTGTGGCGAGAAGACAAATGAGTTTGTGGTAGATCAAAAGCATCAGTAAGGCGTGTGGTCAACCCGCGCGGCTACACAGGCTGCACAACGTCGTTCCATGCTTCCGATCACTTCGTTGATGAGGTCCATCGGTATCCTTGGGCACTCCGTCCGAAGGGCCCATCTCCTTTAGCCTAACCGGCATAATCGTGGGACGTAAAACTCAAAGATTTCATTTATTTTCCGCCCAAAGGGCAGTACACAGGTCCGGAATCGTTCGTGGTGGGGGCTGTCGGGCTGCAATCCGTCTTCCCAATGCATCCCAGACATGTTCTATTGGATTCATATCTGGGGACCGTGCGGGCCACGACATGAGTCGAATACCTTCCTCCTCCAAAAAAATCATCCACCACACCTGCCCGGTGACAACGTGCGTTGTCATCCATGAATATGAATGATGGTCCAACTGCACCCCGAAACAGTCTCACATACGGTTCCAGCACCTCATCACGGTACCTCTGGAAGAATTATATACCAAAAAAGTCAATCATGTCTTGCACGATAATACGAAAATTGTGTGCTTCATAAATTATTTAAATTGAAAAGGTGTTTTACTTTTCGGTACTAAGAATTCATTTATTTATTTATTTATTTTTTAAAGCTTGATTTGAATTTCCGGAAATAGCCATTCCCAATTAGATTAATTAAGGTATGTTTAAATGAATCCCAAAGTAAAGTCCGGGTAGGAAAATTTTTGTCCACGAACTTTTACGTCGAA
Organism: Thermobia domestica; assembly: GCF_964235325.1. Lineage (NCBI taxonomy): Eukaryota > Metazoa > Arthropoda > Insecta > Zygentoma > Lepismatidae > Thermobia > Thermobia domestica. Next base: position 151,865,530 of record NC_137460.1, on the reverse strand, counting down.
AATGGCCTGAAACAAGGAGATGTGTTGCCGTCGTTATTATTCAACTTTGTCCTAGAATACGCTATAAGGAAATTAAAGATAGCAACCAGGGCCTAGGGTTGAACAGAGTTCACCAGGTTATGGCGTATGCTGGTGATGTAAATTTAATAGGGGATGATAGGAGAACAATATAAAGAAATGCAGAGGTCGTATTAAACGATTGCTAGGAGATGGGCTTAGAAGTAAATGCAGAGAAAACTAAATACATGGAAGTGCGTCGGAACCGTAATATGGCAATTGATGAACGTGTTAAAATATTAAATAATACTTTTGATAAAGTGGATACTTCCAGATATCTAGGATTAATATTAACAGACGAAAATCATATTCACGAAGAAATTAAATGTCGACTAAAAGCAGGGAATTCGTGTTATTATTCAGTTCAAAATACCTTGTTGTCGCGAATTCTGTCGAGAAATTGGAAGGTTAAAATATATAAAACGATAATCAATGCCTGTTGTTCCGTATAGTTGCGAAACATGGTCGCTTACTCTGAGGGAAGAACATAGACTGAAAGTATTTGAGAACAAGATCCTGAGACAAATATTCGGACCCAAGAGGAACGGAAATGCGGAATCACGAAAACTTCATAATGAGGAACTAGGCCGACATAAAAAATGAAATGAAATCCTTGAGTTTTACGTCCCACGGTTATGCCGGTTAGGCTAAAGGAGACGGTGATGATGAGTGATGAATGAAATGGTGGAATGAAGAAAGTGGGAGGAAACGGGAGAACCCCGAGAAAACCCACGCACACGGTGTTTGTCCACCACAAAGTTCACTTGGCGGGTCTGGGATCGAACCCGGGACCCCAAGCACCAGGGGTAAACGCTCTACCACTGAGCCACCGCGGCACCCCTAGGCCGACATAATTTATACGGTTTACCAAACATTGTTAGGATCTTTAAGACTAGGATGCTTAGGTGAGCAGGTCATGTAGCTAGGATGGAAGAAAGTTGAAATGCTTTCAAAGTCTAGACTCGCAGAGCAATCGGGAAACGACCATTAGGAAGACCTAGGTGCAGATGGGAGGACAATATTAAGATGGATCTCGCGGAAATAGGAATACAAAGTAGAAATTGGATCCAGTTGGCTAAAGATAGAAGTCAGTGGAGAGTTGTACATCCTTAAAGATTAAATTTAACACTTAATAAGCGAGTTTGAATAATTTTATTAGCAAAGAAAACATTTCGTGAATTACATGACCAGTACTCGGCAATGAATATATTACAAAAAGTTTAAGTCGAAATTAGTAACAAACTCTTGCGCCGTGTACTTATGCATTCAGAAACACGCATCAAGATTGATTACCTGCTCCTGGTTTTAAATCCAACTTGTCCTTCTCCTCTCCTTGTCTAAAGCAGTATGTGTGACATAATGTACTCTTTCCATTCAAACGGAAAAACATGAACCATGTTTACAAGCTTTATGAATCTAACACCGCCTCTTTCATTCGTTTGTTCAGAAATGTCTTTTTTTAACCTGATAATAATAATAATAAATTGTCACAAAATGTTCCCATAGCTTCATAAACGCCTTCCATTCTTTTCCTTCTTCAAAGGCTGTATATTACATCATGCCAGAAAAATGCTCCTTTTTGAAATCTATTGAAATTGTCAATCACGGCAGTAGATTTTGTGCTTCCCAAAGTCTGCAATGCGGACACAGAGTTCTAAAAACAATTGACAGAAATGAGTGTTATTCAATGGCTAATTTTATTTTTCCCCTAGTAATTGCAAACAAATGTTTCAGGGGCGTCATTTGGCAGGAGGATGTAATTCCCCCTTTCTTGAGTTTGATTACTTCATATTGTTTGATCAAACGTATAGTAAAACATTGATATAAAAAGTGGAACTTTTACGTCGGGTTAGAATCCCCCGAACAAAATCTACAATGACGCTGCTTTTCAGAAACAAACCTATAGAATTACGATAGCACATTCTAGAGCGCTTACATTTGGTTTCAAGAGTCGAAGTTTTGATCCCAAGCTATGTGCGTTCATAGTGGACGACATTGAGAGAGAAAGGGAGAGATTCAAATATGGAGACAGATAGAGATGATTTACATAAGCAAGTTTAGAACTGGAAGGAAAAAATGATCGGACAGCATCCATATTATGACGAAATTTGTGATTTTGTGAAACGGAAGAAGGAAAGTTTTCGAATTGCCAGGATCATATCAGACAGTTGTCGATTCAAGGTGGAGAATTCTTTTTAGAACATCAGATGATTGCGAAAGGATAGAAAAATCTTAAGATATGGGAAATTACGTAAATTGAGTTATCATCTTTTGCGAAGTTCTAGTGGAAAATTAAACAAATCACCATAAACATGTTAGACTTTTGAAAAGAAAGTGTTTAAAAATTTGCAACAGAAATGCGCATAAGAGTGTCACAAACAATCTCCCTACTTCTTTGACTGGCCTTACGCTCGTTTCCCATTTAGTTCTATAGCATCCACTGGTGAGCTACGTATTCCGAAGATCTTCTTAACATGCCAAAACCATCTCAGTTTACTTTCTTGTAGTTTTTAATTATCTATTTTGGAAATAATTATGTACGTTATTTCTTACTAGAAAACATTTCTTTGCGTTTTTTATCATCATAATGTTACAGTGATATGAAAAGACCTTATTTTAATTGTAAAATGTTAGCAACAGAAGAGCTTATTATGATCATGCTAGTAGCCCGTACTCCGCACAATACTCTTTAACATTTTTGTTAGAACAGTCGAGCGCGAACCAGTTATGTGGAGGGTTTGTCGGTATTCTGCTTATAGTAATTCTCTGCTGCATGTGAATTCGATTTCTGTGCTATATTATGGTCATCATTTTTATCCACTCTTTGCTGTATGTATTGTATTTCATTGGCGTCATTGTTGTGTGTGCTCTTGTATCAAGGCAGTGTACTTCCGCGCTGAACGAATGAAGAGGTTCTATTAATTTTTTCTCCATAATGCGTTATCATTCCTCTTGTTGCCCACATTTGTTCATATTTTCCTGTTTTGGAAAGCACCACAAAACCCGTTTCATAAAACTATGGAAAACATAGTTTTTTAGAACCCGAAAGTAATGTTTTATAAGATTATATGGGACTAAGGCAAATAAGGAGGAATTGATTTGTACGCTAGCCTTGTGATAAAATAAAACAGTATGTACAATATTTAAAAAAGCATTTTATGTTTGTGTGGGTTACTAGTGATTCTTTTCTGAGAAAGTGTTCTTATATTGTTGAAACGTGTTCTTTGTTCTGTTTATAACAACTCGCAGCAACCTTGAAATTGCTCTGTTTAGCGTTGGGTACCACCAATGTAACCATTTGCGAACCATATGCTACTGCGGTAGAAACCTCCACACAAGGATGTTTCTTCAGAAATAGTCTTCCGTGTTTTTTTTTTTTTTTTTTCATTCCCTCGTAACATGAGTGCTTTTTCCAAAAGTGTGGAAGCAGCTAGGGTAGGTTTGTTTAAAGATGCGCTCATGAAGCTTTGAAATACAAGCGTTGCAACAGGTCTTGTACGTAAGTCCCCGGCTACTTTAAGCGATCGCAAAGCGTATTTATTGCTCCTGCGTATGCTTGAAATACGCTGACCATGTATTTAAATCTGAGCGGCTAAACATGAACGCGAAAGCAATAAAATCGCTGAAAAACGCCGGCTCGAGCGTATTTGGTGCAGGTCGGAACAATAGACCGCCTGCTGTTTAAAAGATTTCAAAAGGAAGGACAGAAAAGAAAGACGTGTTGCCAGGCAAGGGGATTGTAGCAAGAAACAGCTGCTTGGAAGACGCTTTGTGCAGAGAATGGAACTCTGCTATTATAAAGTATGTGTGTATAACAAAAGAAAATTCACAAAAATAGAAGGAAATTCCGAAAAATTAGCTAATTACAGAAAAATCTATGTAACACAATAGGGTGATTTCTCGTGATACACTTGATTGACAGTTAGCTGATGCCATGGTAATCTATAAGCAAAATATTTGGCTTTAGGCAAAAGATGAAACAACGAAATAACTTGAATTTGAGCCCCTATCTCCGAAGCTCGAACTCCACCCCCAAACAGATAACCACAAGTGTAATCACAAAGAGAAATTATCAGTTGTGTTTGAAAACGTGTCCTGTGTACATATCCAGTCATGGTTAGTGTGTTTAACACAGAGGCGTTTATAATCGAAATACAAAATATGCCATGCCTATATGATTTAAGAGATCCGAACTACATGAATCGTGACTTAAAAATAAAAATGTGAAGAGAAGTGGCTGCGATATTTGTTCCAGACTGAAAGGGAATGGAACGGAATTCTCAGAATGAAGAAGGTAAGAATATTCTTATTTTATGATTTCATTTAATACTGTTAAGTAGAGCTACATCGAGCCAAATTGATGTTCACTATGAATAATAATAATAATAATAATAATAATAATAATAATAATAATAATAATAATAATAATAATAATAATAATAATAATAATAATAAATACTTTGTTAAAGTTGTGCCAACTTCCAATATACCTAATATATACCAAACCTTCAGGCGCAACAGTCCGAAAGGGCCAGGGTCGCCTATGCGTCATTTTATGGGGTGGATGATGGAACAATTGCCCTTAGATGGTTTAAGCCATAGATGTGTGCACAGTAGAAAGGCGGAAAATGCCACCTCTAATAGTTTGGTACTTAGGTATATCGAAAATGTTTTAAACAGCAAAGACCATAATTTTAAATTGGGGTTCAATACATCTTATTCTCTTTCCAGTCTTTGAAATGACCGAAAAACTACGTTGCCAAATTATTTCGAAACTTAGTTTTGTAAAACAAACACATAATGTTTCAGTTTCCAGACATTTCTTTCCATGCAGCTTAGAAATATTCCTGGGAAAGATATGTTTATTTTATTTTATTTATTTATTTTAACTGTAACTGCTCGTGTTTTATCAACTTTGTTCTGAAACTGAAAATAAGGTGCTAAAATTGGAAGAGAGTAGGAATTTCAGAAGAAGCCAAAATCATGAGAGGAAAAAAATTAAAAGATTAAACCAGAGAATTGGTTAAAAATATCATGATGTAAATTTTATACTTGGTGGCTTGGAATTTAGCGGTCCTTTCAGCACCGAAGCTATACAAGATGTGAACCTACAGTTTAAGGTGGAATCTAAACTACCTTTATGCGCTGAAACTTTTCAATGATCTCCCACAGGATTCGAATCCGGAACCCCATTCTCCAAAGGCACGTGCATAGCTAGTAAAGTATAAAGTAGTGTAAATGTTGGAAGTTATTGATTGGGGCCTAATATTTGTTTTCGATACAGAGGATATCTTTAAGAAAATGCCTCTTGCTTCGTCTCTTTCGACTATATCAGCGAGGCTACATCAGACGTGAACTACAGCTCAACGTGGGACCCTAACCACATAACCCCCTGCCTAGAATCGAATCCAGGTCTACCACTTCTGGCGCGGGAAATGAAAAGAAAAGACCTGGAAACCCTGACTGGCTCATAGTATGATTTACAACTTTGGTGAAACTAAAATTACCGTTTAGCCACTTAGGCCGCGTTCACTGTGGGGGGTAACGCTTTGTCGACTAGCCTAGTCCTAAGTATCAGCATTGTAGTTACATTCAGTGTGCGAATTACAGGAAGAATGGGGGAGGAAGGATTATCTATATGCATTCCGTGTTTCCCCCTGTACTGAAGGAAATATTTCTCTGAGGGGAATATGCTCTATCGTGTCTAACTAGAGCAGTATTCCAGAAATTTTGCATTTATAGTTAACTAGCAGCGTTCACCCCGCTTCGCTGCGGTCACCCCGGAACGCAATAAACTTTGTTACTTAGATAATTTTTACTTTTTCGCTTTCAAGTGATATGATAAAAACCATAGAAGATTGCAGTAAATGTTAACATTATATCGCCTGTCATTTATGTTAACCCGCCCCGCTTCGCTGCGGTCACCCCGGAACGCAATAAACTTTGTTACTTAGATAATTTTTACTTTTTCGCTTTCAAGTGATATGATAAAAACCATAGTAGATTGCAGTAAATGTTAACATTATATCGCCTGTCATTTATGTTAACCCGCCGAGTGACACGGTCATGCGGGTTGCATATAAATACGTTTATTTTTACCTATGATGAACTAACAAAGGATTTGTACGTTATGGACACTTGAATGGTCAATTATCTCAAGACACTGGTAATTAAAAATTAAAGTGATATGATAAAAACCATCTAGGGTCCAAATCCTAATAACCCCCCAAAAATGAAAGAAATTGGTTCAGCCGTATTAGCGTGATGAGGGAACAAAGGATTTGTGCGTTCTCTTTTATATATAAGATTTCTGTTTTAATGCAGTACACATTAGATATCGTTTTATTTTGCATTCAAGAACATTTCATTCTTCCTGTGTAAAAATTCTCTAATATGCATACTGGTTACATCGCTGGTCTTAAATTAGAAACTTTTTAATTCCGTCATTAATAATGGCACTTTGTACCCAGATATTAATAAAATAGAATAACATAAATGTTGAATAAAATGCTAATGTGTTCAAAATTATAACAAGTGAGTGTAGGCTATAGTAGCATTCTTGCTTCCTAATTGAGATGCTTCCTAATGGCTTCAGTAGGTAAGGGTAAAACCATATCAAATCAACCAGTGGCTGATAAAATGTATTTTGTAATCTTTCTACACATAGTTGTACCATATTTAGAGAGTTGAAAACAAGCATTCATTCATTTTTTTATATGTTCAGTTTTTTCTTGAGCTACCATTTTGTATACGCGGTAAGCCCACGCTTTACAAAGGTTTGCAGTAAACGCGTAGCTCCGTTATTTTTGAAGATACTAATTTCAAACAAAAACCATTTGAAAGAAAATTAAATGCACAATATTAATTGTTCAGTGCATATTTAAGCCTACTATACTACAAATAGCTTTAAAATCTTATGAATATTCAAGTTTAGAAAACGCAATTTGTCATTTCTGATAAAAAATGTTTAAGTAAAAGATAAGAGTTACCGTTACTTTTTTTTTTTAAAAAAATAGATATTAGGCTTCATGGGATACTACGTAGTAAAAGAACCAGAGACTGAGAGTGTCGTCCTTGGTTTATGAGTCTTCAAACATTGCGATTTTTCGAAAATGGGCTATGTTCAGCCTGAAATATATCAAAAGGAAGACACTTGAAAAAAAATCTCAAGATATATATATACGGTTATTAATAAATAAAGTACAGCTAAACTGATGGTTCATTCTACAACTCTAGGTGTTAGGTGTTAAAACAAATAGTTCAGTTGAGGTGTGCATGTTATTTTATTGCAATAATTTTTACTGGAACAAACTATTTGTTAATTCTGTTTGAAGGAAATCAGTATACGTATATATAAAAAAGTTTTGTGTTACATAGTTTTTGAGCTTACTCAATTCATAAGGTAGTCGAGACTTTTTTTAGGTCCATCTCCCGTTAACCACAACTTTCCCAACAAGCAAAGAGCAGCACATGCATATGTTTTAATGCCACATTTTTGCCATCACTGAAGGCCTTTTAAAAATTTGGATATTTTACAAATTATTTCTAGGTGTATATATGTGAATGTGTAATATTCTTGTCCCTTTTGTCTACTAGAACTAAGTGCGAACCTTCACACTTGTAAAGCAGGGATAGGATTACTAGATCTTTTGCGCATAGTTTAAGGTTCTCTCTTTCTATGTACACTCATGTCCAAAATTATTGTCGCATGTGTATAAATATGTTGTAGCAATATAATTTAATAACTAATTCGCCTGGTATTTCTTATAATGTTAGTAAGTGTATAATCGGCAAAAACATGTATGTGGCAAATTTCATGTGAAAGGAGCAGTAAATAAGAGCAATAAAAAAAACTTTTTGTCGATTTAGCAACATTTTCTTTTACTCATTCTAATTTTCGTATTAATAATTTTGTTCGTATGAAATTTACCACAAATATACATTTCCCGATTATACACATAGTATCACTATTAAAAGTACCCTGCAAAATCATTATCAAATTATATTCTTACAAGAAGGCAGTTATAGATATGCGACAATCATTTTGGACATGAGTGTACAGGTAGTAAAACACCTGAAAGAAAGCCATCATTTGCATTTAACAAGTTGTTGGGACGTCTTTGGCGGCCAGTACAGCAGCGATACGACTTGGAAAGGATTCATAGAGGTTCTGCATCGTTTGCAGAGGGATCTTCAGCCATTCCTCTTAAGGCACAGTAACGAGGTCAGCATGTGTACGTGGTGGAGAGAAACGTTTCCTTATTCGATTCTCTAACAAACCCCGTACATGCTCAATAATGTTGAGATCCGGCGATTGAGCTGATCATGGTAATGTTCAACCTCACTGCCATGGTCATCGAACCACTCTGTGATCTCAAAGAGTGTGAATTGGCATTTATCATCCTGGAACACTGCACCACCGTCCAGGACGAGTATTTGAACCAAAGGGTGTAAACGATCCTTCAGAAGAGTCCTATAGTCCTTGACAGTGATACGACCACCTAGAGCAATTAGGAGTCCCAAAGTATGCCACGATATTGCACCCCAGTCCATTACGGATCCGCCTCCATGTTTGACTGAGGGTAAAAAGCAATCTGGGTTGTATGCATCAGAATGGCTTCTCCAGACCAACACACTCTGTTGGATTCATTGGAGAACATCAAACTTTTAGGTCATTCAACGTCTAGGTTTTATGCTTCTGGCACCACTGAACCCTCTTTGGGCATTTGTGCACTGACGAAAGTCTTCGGTATCGTAACTCTGCCATGCATGTTGGCCTTATGCAGGTGTTGATGGAGTATTTTTGTGCAACAATCCTAGTCACTGTCCTGAAGTTCCTTTCAGACAGCTTTCTTGTTTTCTCTGCAGTTGCTCCTCCTAAATGTGATTCGTCCTTCCTGTTCATGTGGAGACTGTAGGTCGTAAAATGCCATAAAGTGTTGCATTTTTGGACACAGATACAACTGCTAGACGCGCCCCTACGACCTGCTCTCTTTTGAAGTCAGATATGCCGCTTTGCACACACAATTTGACGAACCACTTCTACTGGAGTCACTCGCACCCGTGACTCATTGCACGATATAAACTAACAGATGGCTCCGGTGAGGCCCATGAATATCCTGTGCTATTTGCGCAGGTGTTCAGTTTGTGTCCACTACCTGTATATACCAGACGCTGAAATAATGACGATAACAGATAGCCATCTCATGGGAGATATTGAAAGAAGCAAAGAATATATAGTAAACGTAGGACAGAAAATGCCTCCTTCCAAAGTTGAAAGCTGCCGCAAACAACGAAAAATAAACTTTGAGGGCCTTATGCAGAGTCGCTCTGACGCGTGATTAGTATCATACTAAAGAGTTCGACTAACATGTTTTCTGCAGTAGTCAGGCCTTTAATATTATAACTGACCAAAGCCGTATACAGCTTCAGTTTTGAACACGTACTCAAAAATTCTAATATCAGGGAATTGTTAGTCTAAATGCCATATCCACCTAAATATGGAATGTAGCATTTCAAGGATCAACTCCTGTCCCTATTCTACAAGGCCTAATTCCCTAGCAAAAATGTATTTCTTGAATCTGTATAAGAATTACTTTTCTATATCCCTTCTTCTCACAGAACCTCATTTTAGTCCAAGAAAGAAATCCCTTTAAAATGAAAACCTACTAGAAGGTAGAACCTAATATAGCTCATGCCTTCTACCAGGAATATTTTTAAGACTCGGAGAACTTAACGAGTCCAAGCAAGACCTCCGTAATACTCCCCCTCATTTACTTGAAGACCTAATATTTTCTTACGGGGAGAAAAAAGTTCCCACTCGGCTCACTGAGCCGAGTCCGTCCTATAGACTATATTTTGGAGACTGTTCGAAGTTTCCCCCAAGACAGACGGTCAACTGACCTCTTCCCTGTAAAAATCTTCCGTTTATATAAGAAAGCTATCGTATCGTAAGCTATGTAGAAAAAACGAGCGACGGGGAGGAGGGTTCTCCTACCAAAAAGAAGCTTTCTCTGAATGCTTTGAAACTGACTGTTATTCTCTGAAACAGAGTTGCTATCGAACTATTCTTTTTACTAGAGGTATTTTTTGATGTAATAGCTGAAAATAGAAATAATATAAATATACATAGTAAATACAACAATTACATTTACATACAATTAATAATAATTAATCACCCGATGCCCAGATCTGGATTTCTTAACCTAATAATAATAATAATATAATAATAATAATTAGAGACCGGATGTTAGGCAAAATGCCTATTCTTTAATATTAAAGATGTGATCAAAAATAACGTTTTAAAGTTTATATAGGGGTTTATAGTTTCGATTTAAGCCAATTTTATTTTGACTATTTTGCCTATTTCGACCTTTACTGCCTAAATATTGGCTTTAGTGCCTAATGTTGCCTATTCTATGCATTTTCTTCAAAATAAGCCTTCATTGGGAAAATATATAATTTATATAATATAAATAATACATACATATATACATATATTAGGTGTTTGTAAACATAAGCACGTGGTACGTTACAATATATACACAGGGTGAACTTCAAAGATGTGCACATACTTCGGAGGTGATTGATGATATCAAAAGTTCTCTTGTAGTTTGTCGAATTCAGTGTCGTGTGCGAGGGAATTGATGCCAATTTGGAATCGAAAATCGAATCTTGACATTTGAAATGGCACAGATCGATGTGCACATACATTGGGAGGTGATTCGTGACATGAAAAGAAGACAAAAAGTCCTTTTGCATGTGGAATTCCGCGTCGTGTACGAGTGACAGGGGTGCCAACTTGGAATCGAAAATCGAATCCTGACAATTGGAACGGAAGAGATAAATGTGCACATACGTTTGGACGTGATTCGTGATATATAAAGAAGACAAAAAGTCCTCTTGAATGTCATGAATCACCTCCCAAAGTATGTGCATACTTTTATGTCTCGCTCCAATTGTTAGGATTCGATTTTCGATTCCAAGTTGGCCCCGTGTCACTCGTATACGACGCGGAATTCCACAACATGCAAGAGGAATTTTTGTATTCTTTTGATGTCACGAATCACCTCCCGAAGTATGTGCACATCTTCCAGGTTCATCCAGTATATAAAAAGCATAACAAGCTTCGTTTTTATATATACAAGATATTGACAAAGGAGATATTGACAAAGAAGCATGTTTCTATATTCTTTGAGCATTGTTTATGACTTGAATCTATTTTTTAATGCTATCGAGTATTTATCTTCATTATTTCGAGCTACATTTTAGTGCCTATTTTTAAACTTTTTAGTGCCTATTTGCCTGCCTATTTTCTAGGTTTTTCGTGCCTAAACATCCGGTGTCTAATAATAATAATAATAATAATAATAATAACTTAAAATATATAAATCAATACTAATATACAGATATAAAACAATATATATATTAAAAGCATTATTTAAACATAAAATCCAGCAAGTGATCCAAAAGTGTCACTTGCAGTGGCCTGTGCCTGTTGTTATTTTTGTCAATATTGGTTGTCGCATTATGTCATGTGTTTATCTCGTTTTTTACTTTTCCTTTTTTATTAGTGGTTTTATATAGTCGGTTTTCAAAAGAGATATAATACAATTTTTAAATAAAGATTGAAAGACAAAACTTATTTAGCTAAGGGAAGAACTTGTAATGTGCTGAAAGTGCCATAACAGGTAACTTCGAAAATACCAAATAGTAAATAAAGTTTTATTGAAAACCAGAGTTTTTATTGTTTTCCTTTTTTTTTTCTCTGGGAAAAGAGCTGCCAATCTTCGTTCCTTCTTGAAGTCAGTTAATTGTATTCGGGGACTAGAAATAGTCTGTCACAAAACAATAGCACCACTCAGAGTAACCAAAAGGGTTTCATTATATTTACTATTTAAATAAGCCATTCCATGACTTACTAGTATCTACTTGGTGTTTCCAACAAGCTTTAAGTTTGGGGAGGGTCAGAGCAGTATTTTGCGTTACAGTAATTCAGATGTTCTCCGTTTAGTGTCTCTGTACTCAATATGAGTGTGATTGACACTTAAAATGCTTGTTTTGTTTTCTTTTCTGGAGCGGTGTGAAGTGAAATTTTAATAAAAAATTACGTATGTTCCTTTTGTTTACGTTATAAACGGAAGTGTTTCTAGTACATTTTAAAACACCGAAGAACCTCATTATTCCCTAGAATCTCAAAATATGAGAAAAGTATGTGACACAAGGCTCTGTAAACAAAAACGAATTCTGACACTGCGAAGTGAGGGCTACTCAAATAGACAAATCGCCAGATTTCTAGGTATACATCATACTATCTTTATTAGAATAATCCAGAAGCAAGAAGAGCATGGTATGTCTTCAGAATGAGAACAGTGTGGCAGAAAATGAAAACAACTGCAAAGATTGGATCGAGAGGTCTTTCGCTTGGCTGTATCAGACAGAGCTTCGAGGGCTATGAAATGCAGCGGCTGTTTATTCTAAATCAGGTTATAGCATAAGCCGGATGACTGTTTTCAGGCAATTTAATGGAAAAGGGTTACATAAAAAACTAAGAAAGAACCCACTTTTAACTGATAAACATGTAAACGCTAGGAGAGAGTTCGTGAGTAGACACGGTGCATGGAGTGATGAACAATGGTAGCATGTAATTTTCTTGGATGAGGAGAAGCTTATGATTGTTGGAAATGACAGTGGAATGAAATTTTGGATGAGAAAAGGAGAGACTGTGAAGCCAAAATCGGTTTCCAAAAGAAGGAAATTTGATGAAAGTGTCATGTGGGTATGCATTACTTCAAATGCAGTGGGATGAATTAAAATCTGGGATAAACAAGTTAATGCGGCATATTACATTGACATTTTGAACCGAAAGTTATTACGACCATCTGTTGACTATTTCTCAGTTCCTAATTTGAGTTGATTTATTTTCCAAGACGACAATGCGCCGTGTCATACAGCACGGAGTGTAGCGGACTGGTTTCGAAGTATGAATTTCCAAAGACTATGGTGGCCACCAAATTCTCCGGATATGAATCATATATATAATCTGTAGCATATTATGTCACAGAAAGTACATGGGAAGATTTATCAGCTTAGGAGACAAATCACTAAAGAACTGGTTCGAATCTGGCACCTCGAACTGGATATTCATTAAGTGAAACACTTGTGAACATCGTATCCCGTTGGTTTGCAGCATTAAGAGCTGCTCGTGGCGGTGTAACAAAAGGCTGAAGTGTCATAAATATTGTGGTATAAACAATTTTTGTTTTTCATGTACTTTCAATAACTTACCTACCGTAAGTAGTACATACGGTAAACTTTGCACATTAGTGTTATAATAAAATATATGCATTAAATTTAATTTCTGGATTATAAGGTCCCTTAATGCATAAAACTCAGTGTTTTCATATAATATTCATATTTGTAATACAGTAGCACAACATAAACATTAGAAAACTGTTAAAAGATCAATTAAACAGGTGTGACCAACGAGGTGTGGAAAATAGGGCTGGAATAGGGGGGTGCTTTTTTTTTCTTCTTTTGTGACAGACTGTATTTGAGTCCTTCTGTCTCTCGCTCGCTGGCACGTCTCGCACCTCCCTTTTTCATTCCTTTTCCGCAAGGTAATATCATCGCCTGCTACGATCTCTTAGGGATCGTAGCTGGCGATGGGTAATATAAACCAGAAAGGCAATGAACCGATCAGATTTTTTTTTTTCTAAAAAGACTGACCTCCCGCAACAAAATAATCCAAACAAATTTGTCGCTTAAGTTCGACTAAACTGAAAGCCAGTACAAAAATTCTGTTGGGACTTCACCTCTGTATTTTCTCCGCAGAGGATCGTTTGTTCTGTTCCTATTTTAATCAGTCCAATTAATTGATTTTATTCTTTATTAATTGATTTAAGTGAAAATATCCCCTAGATTTTTTTCTCGCAAAGTTTATCCATTAATTTTTAATAGAGATTTGTAGAACATTTTGGTAGCATTATTAATATTTTAAAGAACATTATGTGAACAAGGTATGTGTGTTGTTATTGAAATTCAGTATTTGAGGAACTCGTGATGCCTTTTGAAAAAAAAAAAAAATAATAGCAGCTTACTTTCTCCCTTTTGCAAAAAGAGAAAAAACAAGGAACAAATTATTAAGTAATATTAATTATCATTACGTTTATTGTATTATAAAATTAAAATGTAAGAATCAGACATTTTTAAAGCATCTTGATATATATGGACGCTTTTAGTTACAAGAGTGCAGTGATATACTACTGGACATTATTTTGTTAATAATAATAATAATATCCTGAAATGTATGCAACTTTTTAACCATTATGAACCTGAAGTCCAGCGTACCGGCACTTTTAGTTTTAGAAATAAAACACGAGTGTGTATATATATAATATGAATTTCAATATAATACTTTTTTTTTTTTTTAATCTTGGCATCTATTGACCTTCTACTTCTATCCTACAAAAAAATGGCTAACGGGCTTCTGCTGCTGTAGATGTAAAGTACCGTTAATTTGACATATCTGTGATGCTTTATAGGGTGTAAGGTGGTATAATCGTTGAAATAGCTGTTATTAGAGTTATACGTGCTAGCAATTATTCGCATTTCAACACTATAAATTACAAGTCTGTTGGAATCGTGGTCTTTTCGAAGACCAGTTTATGCAGTTACCCATGTATGAGACAAAGTATTAATTAAATCTGTTTTTTCTCTTTTTAATGAAATTAACTGCTTGACTTATTTTTCTTGAGGGTAAACACGCAATATAATATGTTGAGTTTTAGTTTTCAGTATGACTAGTCTGTTAATCATGAGGGTGAGTGGAATATATCATAACAAGTAATATCTTCGCTCCTATTGAGGAGATTCTGAGTTTCTTGTGTTCTATTTTTATTAACGTTGTTATGAGTCGTTACGAATGATTTTTGCATTATTTCTTCTCTTCCGCCAAGGACCAAATGAACCCAAAACAACTAAAAACTCAGTTTTACAAGCAATACAAACATAGGAGCTCTTTTCGTAGCAGTTTGCGTCAGCGCAACGCCAAATTTGCGTATTAGTTTGCAGGCTGAGCTCCCAGCTTTCAGCTCCCTTGAAATTTTCAGTTCTTTGTGGGTACATATACATGTACAAAAATTAATGTAAATGTCCATTTTTACAGTTCACTTTATATAGGCAGACTAGCCTTTGGCTAGCTGGGGATTCGCCCCCAGACCCCAAGTTTGCTCGGCCTACGGCCTCGCATCTCGTATCAGCGTTTATATCAATAGTGAACTTCGTGCATTTGCTCTTCATATTTCCTAAATTTGCTGAGCTGGGGGCTTCGCCCGCACATCCCCACCGTTGCTCGGCCTACGGCCTCGCACCTCTTAAACCCACAATTCTACCGAATTTAAGTTTTTTTTTTCGTACTTCATCTATTTAAAGGGTAAGATTTTGTATCCCTGAAAGTGCCTATTTAAATAACATGGGATTTCTTCATCACCCTTTAAACCCCTTAAAATTAAATATATATATATATATATATATATATATATATATATATATATATATATAATATCTGTTGGTTAGTCCCGGAAGGCTACAATCATGCCAAATTTCATCATTATAATCCTGCCAGAATTGCCTAAACATTTTGGGGTGTAGAAGATGTCCCATATAAATAACATGGGAATTATCTTTCAGTTCCCCATAAATCCACACTAAAGTTGGAAATTTATATTTTTACGGATTTACTTAGGTAATGATAACGAAAACGTACAAGCATACCGAATTTCAAGTTTGTATTCCAAGTACCTAAATATGAGATTATAGCTATATATATATTAAAGCCCATTTAAATAACATAGGGAATTTCTTCATCTCCCATTTAGACCCTCTAAAATTAAAAATATCCACTTTTGGCAATTTTTCTGTCGGTTAATCCCGGAAAGCTACAATCATACCAAATTTCAACTTTCCACATCATCCAGAAATATCCCTTTAATTTATGTCAGTTCATGTAGTTTTATATATAGTTAGGAGGATAACTGAGCGCCTGCTGCTTGCTATACAACCGAAACCCTCGAAGCAATGTAGTTGGCTGCAGACGACTTGGTGTTCCTTTGATTTCATATCAACAAGTTTTAGGATTTACATTTTTTTTTCTTTTGTAGAACTTCAAATGAACTGTTGTGCTTTTGTAAAATATCTATAAAAATAACAGTTTTGTACTGTTTTCAAGTTAAGGAAATTTGGAGAAAGGAATTTATGCAGCATATTGAATAAAAACTAAAGAGTAAAAATATAAACGTAGTGAAACCTTTACTATAAAGGAAAAACTACATATAACTATAAACGTATAAAAGGATGTATCCTTTTATAAGTTAGTTATATAGGGTGGCTCAAAAGTATGTATACGGTACCATGCTGATCAGCTCATTGCATTTCATATAATTTCTTTTTGTTATCCATTAGGTAGACTTAGTTTTTTTGTTATTTGTTCTTAATGCGTTTTTACTTATATCTTAAGCTCGGAACAGCCGAAGCAAATAAACTCATAAACTAGAATGTTATACTTGATCAATGCAGGGGTGTATACCTACTTTTGGATCACCCTGTATATCATACCATAACTTATAGGTGGCCAAATGATATAGTGATGAACATAAATGTCTTTCGGATTCTGATCGATTTCTTTCATGGTGCTTTTTAAAATACTAACTAGACCGTGATGTGCAAATTTCGGTATTCGTTTTGCCCGTCATTTTTAAAAATGTGTATGGTAAACACCTTTACTTAGTGACGCTTTTTAGATGGTGAAAATGTCATTTTAAATGCACAGTTGCTTATACAAGTTACTAGTAACCGATTACAGCTTGTTTCTGGCGCCGAGAAGTCAGTATACTAAAATTAGGTGTCATTAGAATGCTAACTCTAAAGGCGATCATAAATGTACTAATATATGGTCTTTAAAGCAGAATGGACTCTTGGTTTGACTTTCTTCCATAGAATTTGAAGTGTCTTCCTTTAACTTCATAAAAGGACAATGTGATATTCCCTCGTTAGTCATAGAGTGACGTAAGTTAGGTCAAACATAATTTGTGTAGTGGAAGTTGCGTTAGCGGATGTTGTTTATTAAGTGGTGAGAACGTATGTAATGACATACAGTGTAAGCAGAGCTATATACAAGAAATATTGCAAGCATGTATGTTTACTTTCATTTAAAAACCAGTCTCCGGTATCTTTCTCTATGTTTGGCTGGTATACAAGTTTGTCGTCCACCCATGTAACGGTCTGTCAAGTGTGGTAATTACAAGCCATTCTTCTGCTTAACAGAGGGCGTTATTATTATTATTATTATTATTATTATTACCACCTTGCTGGGTGAGAATAGGATGTCCTTAGTGTTTTATCCAGACTGAAGAATATTTAACGCCTGCGTAATTTATAAATGATTCGAAATTTTGAATATTTCTTGTCCTACTATATATTTCAAAGCATATGAGAAAAATGAACACCCTATTATTGACACATGAAAAGTTAATCATATACTTTGAAGGGAATTATTTAGGTATAATTGGCTGACGAGCTGATGAGTTATTGTAGAATACAGGTTAACTTAACAATCTTAATACTTTAAGTGACAAGCCCCAAAATCACTAGCCTTTTTCTGAGACCACCAGCGTGGCGTCACTTACTGAAGAATACCAACGTGTCCATAAGATGCACATAGCTCCCAGTAATGAATTTTTGGCTTGATTCTAAGTATAACGTCCCTGTCAGGAGCGAGGCAATATGAGACTTGGACTTACGGCTAAACGTAGGGTCGGAACTACGAACTCCTGCCGGGAATCACACTCGGATGTCCCACGCCAAGGGACCAAAGGTGCCAGATGTGTGTGAAATATATGCAATAGTAAAAAAAAAAAAATGCCATTTTGGTTCAGGTCGTAAAATGCCAAGGTATACTAGTGGTCTGATTTTTAAATGCGTGTATTCAATTTTTGTTTTCGCTTTAGCGAGAATGTATGATTAACACATGCACCGTTGGTGCGGGAGACTGAACTGTAGTGGGAGCTCGTGTAGCTTCCTACGTTTTATAAAGCCTTGGTACTGAAAGAGACGGTAAACGTATATCCAAGTAACTAATTAATGCATTTCTCTTGTACGCTGGTATTCATCACTTTCGAAGCCAAGAAACTGTTTAGTTGCCTACTTGTCATGAGTGAAAGGTGAAATTTATGAGAGTTTATCGCGGAAATAGAAACTTGGGTATTCTCAAAAAAGTAAAAATTGGTAAATGTTCTCTAGGACTGGGATATATATTTATGTAAATTTGGTTGGTCCAGCTTGTCCTCTTCTATGGGTAAAAGAATCGTCAAAAATTTTAAAAAATGGAGATTTTTTTTTTTTTACTTACTATATGTATCCTCTTTGATGAGGCTTTATTGTAGCGTATGCTTATGTAGATGAGTTCAGGAATCATTTCTCCTCCATAGGATACACTGATCTTTCCTTGTAAAATTTAAGAGGGGTACATTAGCTCACCTCTTAAATTTAAAAATAATAAAAAAAAAAATATGATCTCTAGAACTTGAGTACATGCTTTGGTAAGTCTAGTTGGTCATGCGTACTCCCTTTTTATGGGTACAAAAAAAAAAATTCTCAAAAGTAACAATATTTGGCGGGAAAATGAGGCGCGAATTTTGAATGTTGTGATTAATGTTCACTAAGATAGATTGTAACATACAAGCATATGAATGAATACAATGTTCCATTGTCTTTCATTGGACGTGAGTACCTTGATACATTCTTACATTTGAAGAGTACATTTGGCCCAACCTTGAAGTTTGGAATTGTCAAAATAATACCATCTTCACATTTTGAAACTTAGAGACAACTCATAGGCCATTGATGCAAGAATTTTGGTAATTATTAAAAGGAATTGATAGAAAATAATAACAGTTTCACCCTTTGAACTTCAGTTGCAGCTCATAGTTTAAGGTCATTAGTGGAAAACTATCTTTGGTGCAATTTGATTGGCCGAGTATTTTGAAATTTTAATTTAAAAAATTTCAAATGTTTTGAATACTTTTGTTTCAAAGTTTTTCGATCAACTTTAAATTTTAGTTTGAAAAATTGTTAAACTTCAGGATTGTAGTTATGACTCGTAGTCTGTCATGGTGAAAAAAAAAAAAAAAATTGAAACCTAAGAGCTAATTACTAACACCTTTTGATCTATAACAACAATAATTTCAGATTTTTAACTTTAGTCACAACTCTTGGTCTAAGGTCATTAGTGGAAAGCTATCCTTGGTGCAGTTTGATTGATAGATATTTAATTTTTTGTGAAAATTTTGTTTCAAAATTTTTTGATCACTGTTTCAAAATTTTTGCTCGAACATCTTTGTTTAATATTATCAGGTTAAAAAAAAACCCTCATTGATTAAATTTTCTACTTTAAAATATTCTTATACCCAGTTACTATTTTATTTATTTATTTATTTATTTATAATAGGTTTCAAATACAGCACTAGGCCATTTTACACTGAAACATTTTAACATTTTGATAACATAACAATTAAAGAACAATTTGAGCTAAGATGGTACAGCATAAGAACGGCATTACAAAAATAGCTTATTTATAGACGATCTGAAAGTATACTCATTTGAGAAAACGTCTACAGTTTTTGGTAACTGATTATAAGTACTGACAATTCGGTTTAAAAGGAACCTTTGGACAATATTCACCCTCGCTGCTCGAGTGTAAAAGAGATTACTAGACAGTATTGTTCTAGCGGGTACGCGAAAATTGATCTGACTTAATAACTGTTCACATGACATATGGCCATTTACAATTTTATGCAAAAATATTAGGTCAGAAATTTTGTTTCTCACTATGGGAGATGTGATATTGAGGGATTTTAAAACGTAATTTTTTGGAAGTGTTTGGGGGTGAGGTACTCTGTAGGATACAATAGCTAAAAAAAATAAATTAGTTACGGATTTTTTTTTTTTTTTAAATGAGTAGGGCATGCCATAGACCAGATAGAAGTACAGTACTCAATAGTGGGAGCAAAATATGCAGTGGTGCCCACCCCCCTCATGTACATGAAAAAAAATCTTTGCGATTAATTTTTACACCTCCTCAAACATATTTATATAATTTTTAACCCCCCCAAATATTTCAATGACGCAGTTTGCGTCATAGCCCCCCTTTGTGGGCACCCCTGACATATGACCTATAGAACAAACTTAAGGAATATTTTCAAATTTAAATTAAAATTTAAAGATTTTTTTTGACAATGCACGACCACACACAACGTTAAAATCAGCACCCGACTTATTCTCCAGATTTAGCCCGTATGGCTTTGCCTTCTTCCTAAAACTCAAGAAAAAGCTTCGAGGACCTAGCTTTCAAACAAGTGAATGGGCTATCACAGCGTATAATAATGAAATTTGTGATACTTAAAAAAATGCCTACTCGCGGTTTTTAAGAATTCAAAAGTGGGGATTGTTTTGAGTAATTGTAAAAAGGTTTCATGTAATAGGTAAATTGATTTTTTAAACTCGGCATGCCCCTCGTATGTATCTTATTTAACGAGTTTCTGTATACGTAATCCAAATCTGTAAAATGAGATTATTCCCGTTAACATTATGTACATTTAAATATTTTTATCTTCTTTTTATGTAGCGTGCATTTTATACTTTGTGACCTCACGTGAATTTAAAATAAAACGCGTTCCCTTAACCTGGTTGTTGAGTTTCTTTTAAGGAAGTAAGAATAGCGCTATCGCTCGTTGTTTCCTGTATACAGTTTTCAGTGGCTGACCCAACTGAGCCATCATAATATATAGGAATTATTCATTTTCTTTATTATCTTCGACCAAAAGTCAGGGAACTAAAGTATCCTGCGCCCAGCGAAGAAGAAAAATAATATTTCTACATGACGTCATTACATTTAATTTCCATAACATGTAAATGTTCGTTTACAACAAAATTTATTATCCTTTATGTTGGATCTATGTTGCTAATTTACACGATATGATTTTGAGGCGGAAATGCAGACTATTGCATAATTTGTCTCAATTCGAAAGAAGAAAAAACGTATAGTAACTGTTCACTATATGAAGTTTAAGAGGGAGTATTACATACCTTAAAAAGCCGAAATACTTAGTAAAAATCATATGCAAAATTTATAATACAGCCTTTCTTTCTTTCTTCTTTTTTTTTTCAGCCGATGAATGGTGACCAGCCAACTCACAATATTCTACGAACCACTCAACTCTTGTTCCTTCGAAAGCAAATAATTAATTGAAGTTGTGAAAAATATTTTATAATAGTATTCTTATATAAGTTATTAGAATTTGTATAATCTACCTTATTATGTAGCTAATCTATAATTTGTATACTTCCAGTTTCGAGATTTTGATCGATAGTGCGTGGTACGCGATTTACTTGAATTTATGTATTTATTTTTTAACTGACATTCAATTTGAGAGGAACACAAGGGCAGATTTATCGAGATTACTTGTGATTCGCGAAACAGTTTGAGAAACGCTGTTATCGAAGGTGAAACAACAATGGGTTGTATGCATTGGTGTTCCTTTCTTAAAGTAAATGAATTTTCTGAAGCGGTATCTTGAACTCCCTCTCAACTATATGGTTAAAATACGTATCTTTGGTGGGAGATCCGCGTTCGGTTCTCGGTTGGTTTGTATTCTAAACTGTAGTCCAACCAGCTGAAACAGTAGCTGGTGGCTTACCATTAACGATAGAAACTCATCCTTGAAGTAATGTACCACATATTTGTGATGTACTCGAATAAGAAAATGCAAAAAAATAATTTTTACATTTCTCAAATATTGTGCTTTACACTAAATATTTTATCTGTGGCGTGGTGCTACAAGTTAGTATGAAATGCAAACCGCATTAGTTCCTACCGCGAGTTGTACTCGGGTCAACCATATCAAAGGCTAAAACTTTTAACCACTTATCCACGACTGAACTCTGTCGCTATCTGAAGAACATTGTATGGGAAAATTAGGAAAGTAGAGTAGCGAGAGGAGAGTGAACTTATTTATTTTGGTCTCGTCTTTTTCTCCACCTGTGCAGTGGGTACTCCAAAGAAAGGAGAAAAACTTAGTTATGGTAGTAAATACACTTTGCCATTTAAAACAAGAAATAAAGTAGAATAAGTAGATTTGATGCGAAGAAGTGGGAAAGTTGAAAGCGAAAATTAAAGAATGTTATATTCAAGTAATTTTTCAAGTGAAGTTAAGGATTTCATGAGGTGAATTTAGAGAGAAATCCTCCATTCTGGATCTACGAAGTTTACCTTAGTGTTATGTGTTTTTAATGCGGCAGCATTTAGGAAATAAGAATAGGTATGTAAAAATAAGTAACATATGGAATCATCTTACCTCGGTTTATTCGAAGTAGAAACTCTTTTATCCACACAACTTTGCAGGATCCAGTAAGTCATGGAATGACTTCTAGAAGTCGTCTACTGCTATGGTGTTCGAAGGTACTCATCACTGCTTTCTGGATGGTGAAAACGTCATCAAAAGATCAGCCCTTTATTGGTGCTTTTAAGTTGGTAAAAGTAATCACAGGGAAACAGGTTTGGCGAGTATGCAGGGTGTGCTATCACATACATTTTTGGGTTTAAAACTCACGAACACAGTCGTTCTTTCCCGTTTCTGTTCCTCCTTAAAGAATGAGGCTTGAAACGTGTTCATAACTCCTGTTTCTTTAAATTTTCAGTTATGATTTGATGAATAGTTTGCTTATTCGTTCTCAAGAGGCCTGATGGTACCCTGAGACTTCGGTCATTCAAAATGACATCTCGAACTTCATCAATAATTTCAGTTATTCTGAGAGACATGTTCGGACCTGGGTTATGGTGAACTTGCACAGGGTCCGTGCCAACGCTGAACCTCTTATGCCATTCAGAAACACGACGATTGTCTCCGTAAATCTTTTTCAGCTTCTCAGATATTTCCGTTGCAGTTTTCGGTAAGCGCGCACATAACTTGATGATAACTATTACTACCATTATTGAATTGACGAAGTATCACCAATCTATACCTAGGCGCATTACTCGCCGCACTGCCAACCGGCCGAAAAGGAGAGTATTGCACGTGTTGCCAAGGTCGCACTAAAAATTCGCCACAATAAAAAAACGTCAGTGCCAAAACTAATTTCGCAGCAAAAGAATCAGACTTGTTTCTTAATGCCGCACTGTGTATGATAATGTGTATACTTGTAACATAAAGACACTAACGTAAAAAAAAGACAAATGTATGTTCTGCCTTTGAGTCTGAAGTCTTTTATTTATTTATTTATTTATTTATTTATTTTTTTCGTACTCTCCTCAACCAATTTTGAATTTTAGTGAATAACTGAAACATAATATACTGTATCAAAATTTAGAAAGATAATATACAAAATATTATTAAATGAACTGATTACTGCTTTCTAACCGTAAATCTGGGCGCTCAGTTTTTGGTATAGTTGTCGGGCATTCAAACTTCTGCATTATATGAGAAGACTTGAAAACAATAATTAGGTTACATAATCACCCCATTCAGCTGCGGAGCAATTTGAAGACGTTAACCTATGGGATCCAAACCACATAAGCTCTCACCGGGAATCGAACGCTGATCGCCCACGCGAAAGGCACATATTTTAACCAGAGGCAGTTCAAGATACTGCTTCAGAAAATTCTTTTACTTTAAGAAGGAATACAATGCATAATAATATCACATTGTTCTTCCACCTCTGGGCAGCGTAGTGAAGACCCGTAAATAGAAAATATTGAAGAAGCTCAAGCTCGTGTAGCTAATATAAATTGTGTTAAAATGTTAGGACTCCAAAATATACGGCATTTCCTGAAATAATTTTGTCTTCATATCAATAAATCTTTATTTTTTACTCTTAATATCCTTATCGCGAATGCGTTGTCTTCCTGATGCTAGTGTAAATAGAAGTTTTGTGCTGATACATAGAATAAACAAATATGAACAGAAGTGATGATAAACTAAGCAAAGAAAGAAGTGTCAGTCTTAATGCAGATGGTTACATTTTTAGATAGAATGTTTGCATGTAATGAGACTGAAATTCTTTGTTTGTCGTGATTATGTATCGACACCGATCTTTGATAAAGTGTTACTCAGATTATATCCAGTTTTTCACGGCAGCATTAAGAAGAAGGAATAAGATCATTCACAAAATTGGAATTCTGTGACCAGTGTGGTGTAGATGTTTCTTCTATGAGCAACTTTCGAAGAATGTGATTAATGGTTATTGATGTCGTTAACGTTAATGATATTTAAAATATAGGAACTGGTATTTTTATTTTTGCAAATATCATTCCTGTTGTTTCAGTTTGCTCTTTTACTAGGAGTTGAATGTCTCCTATTTAGTACCAGCTGTATGAGATGAAGTCAGTCAAAAGTGGAATCTGGATGGACTGCACTAGTTTCCATCAAAATCGAACTTAATCTCTTTAGCATGAAAGGCGGATCGGTAGTTAGCCAAGAGATACCTACAGTATGTAATAATACATTGAGGTCAACTGTAACACCAGTTTCTGGATTTTAATTCCAGGTAATTGACACATTGAATTAATTTAGAATTTGACAGTGCAGGATTTTGCAAGATTTATACTCACTAGAAAGTTAAAGGAAGCACGAAAACAGATCATTCTTTGTATTGTAATTCTTAAAAAAAAAAAAGAAAGAAAGAAAACCTAGTAAGGACGTTTGACGAGATACGTAATATTTGATTGGTTGATGGTTCCAAATACAACTAAATTTATATACCAATACAACTATATTCAACTAAACTATATACCAAAAAACTTGTATACGAATATACGATTTCTCCTCATACCTATTCTGTCTAGCAATACAAAACTTTGTATACACATTTCTTATCCCCTATACTAGTTTTTGAGATACATTTGAATTGTGTGCTTTTACCCAGGGCCACTCCACAGGGATCCAAACTTGATGCAAGGGATTTCTGGAGGGAATTTTCCTGACATTCTCCCAATTTTCCCTGTTCATGCACGTTATCAGTCCCAATACATAGCACCTCGGACAAGCTTGTTTCATGTTGAAGAGAATGAACTATACCACGACTTTCCAATGAAGTGTTGGTGCAATAGCTATTTCACTGCCAGTCTACGATTTTATTTATACGAATAGGGTTAATGAGCTCCAGGGACTTACTCTGTTTTCCATGGCACCTAATTTTTTGTGCACTAACATATCTTTGTTTATCGAATGGACTAGGTGTGATTAGGAAGTCCCGTTGACAGGTTCATGTCCTTTCCTTGTCAGTAAAGAAAGCCATTTAGCAACCACAATCTTTATAACGAGAATATCATAGTTTAGTTTCAGCAAGATTGACTAGGTTGATTACATTGTTAAAGATATAGGGCCTTATGCAGAGCTGTTGTGACGCGTGATTAGTGCCATACTAAAGAGTTCGACTAACATAGGATTTTAGTATGACGCTAATCATACGTCAAAACGACTCAGCATAAGGTGGATAGAATCTATAAGCACATTATACTTGGCGACCTGCGAAACAGAATGTTTAGTATAATTTTCTAGGGTTGAAAACGTGTTCTCAACCCGTTGATCACTTGAACTTTCTTTTTTATTATTAACTGAAATACCATTCTTCGCACGGGTAGGATAAGGTTTATGCAATATATCATATTTGAAGGTAGAGAAATAAATTAAATAAAAAGAGCAATGCCTTCGTTGTTGCTCCAGTCAATATCAGTGGAATGTATAAAACACGAAGAGCAACACCTTTGACGTTGTCAATGTCGATTTCAGGGAAATAAATAAATAACAAAAAGTAACGCCTTTGGTGTTGCCCCTATCAGTATGAATGTAAATAAATAATGAATAGCAACGACTTCGGCGTTGTCCCTCTCAATATGAGTGAAATAAATAAACAACGAAGAGCAATGACTTCGGCCTTGTCGCTATCTGTTCCTGGACCAGCTGCATAAATTCGGGATCAAATCTCATCAGAACTCACCAGTCAGCTTTGCGTACCCAAAAACTATAGACTTGACACTAATGTCCTTCATTTTTGACACGTCATTTTCCACGCCCTGTAATCCTGAAGATGTGGGCCAAAGCTGGACTGGAATGGTATAGGAAGTGTTACTATTAATCTCAGCGGGAAGTGTTACTATTCATCTCAGCGACCCCCGAAAATTATCAATTTGACACTAATATAGGTCATTTTACACATTATTCACTCCCCTTACCTCCCCCTTGAGGATGGAGGGTAAAGCTAGACTTGAACGGTGTCGGGAGCGTTACTATTCATTTCAGCGAAACCGAAAACTATGAATTTCACATTAATATCGGTTATTTTGGAAATTGCTTGTTTTCACGCCCCTCAACCTCCATTACAATCGGAGCTAAAGCTGGATTCGAGCGGCATTGGGAGTTACTATTTTTTCATCTTAGGTACCCGAAAACTATAAATTTTAAACTGATATCCCGGGTGTTTATCATCTCTCTATATGCATACATTTTGACACCCGTATGCCGAAATTCGGACTTTACTGGCGATTATATATGGTCAAAATCTATCTGCGTGCAAATTTTGGTGGGTCTAGGTCACTCTTCTCTATGGAAAAAGCTTATAACACATAAGCACTCAAATTATTTTGTTACTATTAAATATTGTCCCTCGCATTGTAGTATTTCATGAGAGAGAGAACTGTTAATTCAGAAAATGCCAATGATTTATGTATAAAACTTAAGATACTATTAATAGGCTATGATATCAATGCTTCTCTATGTGAGAAAGTGTGATTGCACAAATATTGTATTTAGATATGTCCTATTGTTGAGATATAAGTAACAGAATTACAGTTTCTCGTACGGGAAGAATTTGGTTTCAAAGCACAAGTTCGATATCAATGAAGTTATGTACACGCTTACACCCTTTAACCATTCCTTTAGGAGTCAGATTTCATAAAACTTCATAATCGTCAACCTATAGGGTACATGTGGAATATTCATGCAAAACTTCAAGGTTCTACGACGTCTAATAGTTCCGAAGGTTTAGAGAGCGTCAGGAAGTTTTCAAGCTGTCTTTATCCCATTGTGGGTCGCGTCTCGCAAAATTTCGTCTTATCTGAAGCCTAAGTTACAAAGAAATTATTTCTACGGAAACGTCTAATAGGTTGGTAGATCGGGAGACTCTTTCAAGCCCTTCTTTATTCCCTTAGGAGTCACTTTTCACAAAATCCCACCTTATCCACAGCGTAAGATGCAAGGATAATATACAGAATTTCATGGTTTACGCCTATTAGTTTCGGAAATCTGCCGATGTGTGGATGAGTGAGCGAGTCAGTGGATTTGTTCTTTTGATTACAGCCTGTAGATTTCCAAATTTTGTGGAGGAAATGAAAGTAAGAGATAGAGAGTCGATCTGTGGTCTTAACGGGAAATAGTCAATTGGACTACAAAGCAAATTAACTCTATCGTTTTAATATGACATCCGACTATAAAACATGCTTTTTAAATCGTGTAGATGTATCATTGTAGCTTTTCGTGACAGTAAAGTTTACATGGTACGTTGGAGTTATGCGTCTTTTATAGTTGAATTTCCCTTTTGAGAGATCGTTGCTTAATGCCTTTCTTGCTTATAATCGTGGTTTTAATGTATGTGTTACCTTGTTAATGAAAGTTCGATTACATGCACCAAGTCCGCTTTTCCGCTTAGGCACGCTAGGCACGTGCCTAGGGTGCAAAAAATTGGAGGGCGAAAAAAAGAGTAAAAATTAAAATACGCTGGAAAAGAGTAAAGAGTAAAAATTAAATTAAAATACGTCTTTTCCGTTCCGGTTGAGCTACCTGCTTACAAACAAACTAGATCTCGACGGCTAATGTAAATGTGATACGTATAGTTTTAGTTTTGTTAATTGAAAATAGATTTATATTACTTGATAAATAAGAATACTTAAGGACAGTTGTCTGAGGATAACTGATCGGTGAAAACAAACTATTAGCTGTACTAATATTAGGAAAAAATACTTGTTTTCTGCTGTTAGGAGACAGAAGCCGAGACTGTGGAAATGATTCCGTGTGCACTTTTTTAATTATAATTACGAGAAATCTATAAATACAACGTCCGTCCATTTAATACTACTAGCTTGTCACTCCATATGATAAACATCAACATGATGAAAGAATAATAAAAGAAAAGAAAAAAGAAAACAATTATAATATACTTTTGATGAGTTCAATGTATTATTATGAAAAGCGCGCCCCATAAATTTCAATCTCCTGTAACATGTACATGCATGGGATTATCTTGTCACTTGCTTATTTAGCAGTAATCAGCATTTGTTTGTGACCATCATGGCTGCCGATTGTCAGTCCCGGACATGGCGGGTCGATAGGTGGTGGATAATGGAAAGACTCTCCAAAGAGCAAAAACAAAAAGAAAAGAGTTAGAAAGTTAAGGGAAAATCTCTCTCGAACCAAAACTAGCAAGATGATGACTGAAGGAGGGAGGGGTGCTCTGGAAATAGTGGGGGGCGTAACAACTTGAAGTGCCTAGGGCACCGGGAATGTTAGAAACAGCCCTGACATGTACTGTATACATATATTAACTAACGTCATTGATTGACATTTAACGTTATGTTTTCATTTGTTTACTTTTTTCAGTGAAAGTGCTATTAGTGAATGTATGTTTTATTTTATGTTTATAATTTCCCTTTTATAGAGAAAAAAATAAGGGAATGAGGTTGCTATTATGAGATTAACTATTCCAGTTAAACATTTCATAGAAAGTCGTGATCAATTTCTTTTTGTATAGTAATACTTTTCAATATTAGCGCAATGTTAGGTAAGAAAATATTTTGTTTCGTTTGGATGAAAGTTTTGCTGCGATTAATCTACATTCGCAGAAAATATGAGCTATCTTAAAATGAAGAATACGACATAATTTATAAATAATTTCCCTCTCTTTCAGTTTATTATCTTTGTGTGTGTTTCTGTGCATAATTAATTAATTTCTACAGTTAAAAAATAGGCCGCAAGTAAATAAAAATAAAACTACATGTTTCTTAGATGCATGTTTTTGTTTTATAATAATATAATATAATATGTTGTACAGCATCATGATACCTGATTACCAGTTATACTGCACAAACATTGGTTCGGGAACAGCTTAACGAGACGTTATTTTAATAGATTTTGGTATGTCTCATTTCGTATTTCTTCACAAAAATTCTCTTCTTGTTGGCAATACTAATTTCAGTAGAGGTTGGAGTCAAGACACAACTTTCTAAGATCTATCATATTTTTCAAAAGAACCAAATCATCGTGTTTATGTTCGTGACCGAGTGGCTGATGCCTGTAATTTATGTGGGTGTAGTCCCGGGTTCAATTTGCAATGGGGGTTGAACATCTTGGATACAAACGCAATTAATGGTTCAGATAACACTGTAAGCAGTTGGACCCTTAGTGCTGAAAGGGACATTGAATTCCATTAAATATTATTATCGGTATAGTCTTAGAAGAAAGTTATCGTTCTAATTTCAACAAAAGTTCTTGCCTAGATTCGATCATTAAAGCCTGGTAAAACACAACACAGGTTTTTGTTAAATTCCCAATTTTTTTTTATTCGGATTCTACACATGCAAAAAATAAGGTTGTTTACTGGAAGATGAAAATCGAAAGCCTTTTTTTTTTTTTTTTTTTCGTTAGAAAAATGAAGACAGGGCAGTTTCTTGGTGAGGATGAATTTTGCTTGAAAATTTTTCGTTGTGGCTCAATGGTAGGGTACACCCACCTCCATGGGAGTTTGTAGTGGACAACACCATGCCCATGGGATTCCTCTAGGTTCTCTCGCTTCCTTCCACGTGCTCATTCCACCAATTTTCCCATCTACCTGTCGCTTTTCCTTGGATCATAGGTAAGGTTCTTTCGGTTTTCAAAAGTAAGAGATTGTGTCCCCCTAGCAAAATATCCTAGTTACGCCAATTGTAATCACCCGTCTTCTTTAGCCAGCATGGCATATCCGTGTGACGCAAAACGGGAATTTCATTTCATTTTCAGATACTTATCGCAATAGTAAAGTTATATCCTCTCTGCCTTGTAGTTATCGATATAATGCTGGTTTACTATGAGGCTAAAATTAAAATGGTTTCACGTAGATTGATAAAATTGATTGGAAGAAAGAATGGAGAAAAGAAAAGAGAACTAAAAGGATTGATTTAAGCACAAGAACTCAATATAAATTTTGCTAGGGAATAAAAAAGTAAGTATGATTTAGGCCCTGCAATTGATGTTGAGGGATTATTTTAATTACTATACTAAAGATAGGGAATAATTGGACGATTATTGTGGACTTCGAACCATGACAAGGTCTTGATGTTAACACTTGTGTTCGAAATGGTTTCGCAGGTTCCTTCAATAAGTCAGTAATTAAAGTGTTCTTATTAGTCTAAAGTATAATGAGCCTATAGACGAATCTAAGTTAACGTTTGCTTCTCTCTATATCGCCGCACAATTTTCACTGTCATCTAATTTCAGCAGCCGTATTGTATAGATATTGTCGAGAATGTTTTAGTAGACTGATGTAGAATTTTGTGACATATGGCTATCAACGTTTCTTGTTTTTGTTCTGTATTTTTGTCTCAAACTTCCTATCTATCATATTACTGTTAACATGTCTTCCATTAATGGCATCCCGAATAGGATCATGAATTCCACCATTGTTTTGTATGCGTTGATTCACCGCTGGAATTGAATTGGCGAGGTAAAGGAGCGAAACGAATAATGTGTGGATTTAGAAAAACCATGTGACTCTAAATACTAATAACTCCCTGGTATCTTAGGTGATTCTTGCGTTTAGTTCGGTAGATGAGAGTAATGTTGCTTACGAGACGAGGTTTCAGGTTGTCTTGTAGTGAAAGTGCTTTCTCGTCTCGCAATATATGTCTCATCTTATCTCTTGGGTAACACTAGATAAAAATGCATCCTGTTCTAATTAAGGATGGTCATAAAATATCCAGATATCTTATATCAGGATAATCGATAATAATATTTCATGTAACTGAAAATGTCTCAATTGTCATTCTGATAAAGTCGAATGTAACCATCGCTGTCTTTGTGCCTCATCGTAAGCTGTACCCCCGATGGCAGAACTTTGTCTTTCTGCGATGAGCTTTTGTAAGTCAAAAGTTTTCTGCAAGAATTCTGCAAAAATTTTCTGCAGAAGAAACACTTGTGATTCTTAAAAATACGCTTTACGTGACGTAAAAAACAGTTCAGACTATATTTATGCGAGTAGTTCGTCCATTTAAGACATCTACACATAGCAGGCATGTTTTTATACTTTTCTATTGGTTACTTTTTCTCCTCTGGCAATTTTTCTGCACAGGCGCGGCAAATTTTCTGCTATCACATCGCAGATCGCGGCATATTCTGTTATGGGGGCTGTACCCATGTTTCAGGAAAGTGGCACAAAAAAAAAAAAAAAAAAAAAAAAAACTGATTTAACGAACTGACCAACAAAGTCGCAACTATCGGAATGGATGAGTTCACTATGCTTTATGTTGAGTGTCCTGTTTGAATCGTCAACAATATGACGAAGGGTCGTAGCTCAAAATCTCACTTTTCCAGATATGAAAAAAAAAAATAATAATAATAATAATTACGTGGACAGGAAAGCAGTTAAATACGCAGTAACTCGTCGCCTATTCCAGATAATAGTTATGTGGAATTATGGGTCAATTATTGCATATTTAACTTTTTTTTTCCTCGGTGGAATTATATTTCTTCTTTATGTCTGAAAAGGTAAAATTTTGAGATACGACCCCTACTCAAATTTGTTGCCAGTGGCACGAAGTTGGCACAAAGTGCTTTCGTAAACAACACATACTATTATGAACGTTGAAAATAGTATTAACCTGTGCAAATATAGATAGAATGTGTGACTACAAGATTCGACGGATGATATAAGTATTTTTTTGGGCAATTTGAGTAAGATTGTGATGTACAACACTGTTAGTGTATTTGTTAAATACATGGAAAATAATTAATTGTGTTGCAGTTGGGTTCAGCTGAATAATAAAGGTATCAAATAATTAAAATACGTATTTTTTAGAATGCAATAAAATTGTTGATGGAATAATCCATACATAGCAGCATACCTCAAATAATAAGTAGCGTTTGGTCATCACTTGTACAAGTAGTTTAATATACTGTTTTTATTTTTAAGTTAGGATTTTTCCAAATGTATACAAAATCAGATAAAAACGTAAGAAACTTATTACTGCTATTATTATTATTATTATTATTACTATTATTATTATTATTATTATTATTATTATTATTATTATTATTATTATTATTATTATTATTATTAACTAACTAACTAACTAACTAACTCACTCTATGGCCTATGGAACCCGGAGGTTCAGTGCCGCGTTCACAAAAGCTCTCCACTGACTTCTATCCTTAGCTAATTGCATCCAGTTTCTACTTTGTATTCCTATCTCTGCGAGATCCATCTTAATATTGTCCTCCCATCTGCGCCTAGGTCTTCCTAATGGTCGTTTTCCTATGGGTCTACCAGTCAAGACTTTGAAGGCGTTTCTACTTTCTTCCATTCTAGCTACATGACCTGCCCACCTAAGCCTCCTAGACTTGACGACCCTAACAATGTTGGGTAAACCGTATAAACTATGTAGTTCCTCGTTATAAAGCTTCCGCCATTCCCCATTCTCGTTCCTCTTGGGTCCGAATATTCTTCTCAGGATCCTGTTCTCAAATACTTTCAGTCTATGTTCTTCCCTCAGAGTAAGCGACCATGTTTCACAACCATACAGAACAACAGGCATGATTATCGTTTTATATATTTTAAGCTTCAAATTTCTCGACAGAATTCGCGACGACAAGTGATTTTTAACCGAATAGTAACACGAATTCCCTGCTTTTAGTCGACATTTAATTTCTTCGTGAATTATTATTATTTATAGTTCTTCATGCTATGCTACATGTTTTCTGACTTCTTCATAGTATGTCTGTAAGTTTTGAACATATTTTTATGATCATAGACGACGTAGGGGAATTTAGCGAAATGTATAAATTTAGAGCAAACTCGTGACAACAAATTTTAATGTTGTAAGCTATGTTAGGAACTTCTTAGAGATTCCAGTCTCATATGAAATATTTGAGTTTAAAATACAGTAGAATAAGCTATTAGCAGGTATTCTCGAAGCTTACGGTGTATAAATGCAGTCCGTTATTGTTAATGAGTAAATCGCGCAGTCTTTTTTGTTTTGAAGCTCGTATTGTGGTTGCCAAGAAATGAGTTTATCTGCGTCACGAAGTACTGGAGACACTAAGACGTAGTGATTCAGAAAAGGAAGTGGGCGTACGAAAAAAAATTGAACTTCCAAAGCAGAATGTTAGCACGTGATGTTGTTAACCCGATCAATAGCAGTGTAGTGATGTTGGTAACTTTTAGTTTTAAAGTATTATATTGTTTTTTCCCTGTAGTTCTCAAAAGTGTAGAACACAAATCAGCACTACAGACAGGGTCAAAAGGTCTTTCTGCTAAAATAATACTTCTAAAAACTTAAATAGGATTTTCCATACTCTTGCTTTTATAAGGAAAAGAAAACCGTAGTTGTATAGGCCTACTGACCATTCCCCTTATTTTTTTCTTTCTTGTTTCCTTATGCAACACCGAGGTTATGAAGGACAAGGACTACTATTAGACGGGCGTATATTGTCAAGAGAAAGCCGGCCCAGCTGAGGCAGAGGGAAACAGGATGCGGAGGGAGAAACGAGTGGATTCGAGGGAAAGACTCGATCACAACGCTGGAAAGACTTTTGTCTTGCAAGTGCTCGAGTGACTATGCGGCACGCATTTTTGCCGATCCCAAACGTTTCAATATTCGCCCGCTACCCTAGCCATCTGTTTTAAGTTTATGAAAAATGCACAGAAAAATTTGGGCAAGTCATTAATTATTTGCCGTTTGATGCCGAGAACAGAACCCAACCAACCTCTGCGGGACTTCTAACCCGTTCCTCCTCCTCCTCCTACTACTACTACTACTTTTACTTTTACTACTACTACTACTACCACTACTACTACGGATCTGTATAGTAAAACTGCACGCTTATTTTAATGAAAAAAGTATGAAAATTTTAAAGATAATAATAAAAATTCCTTGGGCCGGGTTTGTACCCACGCCAAAAGAGACTTTCATTACCTGCCCGCTCGGTAAATAACTTTTTTGACTTTATTTTCAATCTTATTTTAATTAAAAAATTGTTATGAAAATAAAAAAAATAAAACTTTCCATGAGCCGGGTTTGAACCCACGCCAAAAGTGACCTTCATTACTAGCGCGCTCGGCTACGAGGGTCGACAGCATCTGACGTTTGCTTTCTGCTATATATATGATGACTCTTGTCCTATAGGAGAGATTAGAGGATACCTGAAACGTTTGGGATCAGCAAATATGCATGCGGCACAACAATTTGTTGCATTGCTTACAATACTTAAACTCAGCTTGGTTGTCCTTTAACGTTGTAACTGAGACACAGTCAGTGAAGTTAGGCCTCTTTCTCTGTATCTTCTTCTGCCTCGGCTTGACTGGCCTTTCTCCGGTTAATATACGCCTGGCTTTAACATGGTCTTCGAACCCTACCAGGGCTGGGTGCATAGACCTTCCTGCAAGATCCATTACTACAGAATAGATCGTTCCCCACACATTATCTCGCTTTCAAGGGAGCTGGATTACAGGATCACGCTATATATATATATATATATATATATATATATATATATATATATATATATATCCATCCCGGCTCGTTTTCCTTAAATGAATACCAAGGAACGATTAATCGAGTAAAGTTTAGCGACCGACCCTTTCCAGCAAACTACTCAAAATTCGTAGCTATGGGACCTAGGATAACAACATCACTGGTTTGTATTCGAGGCGAACCAAGAAGCAAAGCCGGGATCGCCGCGCAGATAGGACACACGTTGAGAACTTTGCCATGAAAAGGCACGAGAAACTTCAAGAACATTGTTTATTTTGTGTCGTACTTCGGGACGGCGTTTTGGCACTTCCTCACCCAGTTCTTGGAACCTCGTTTTTTAAAAATTCATTTTAATCATCTATTTGTTTTCTAATTCCACTACGAAATTTGATTTTTCCTCATTGACATTGTAAATTTCAGGTTCTCCAGCTCATAACCGCATATTTGAGAGTTTGTTTGAGAACTGTGTGTGTTAGAATAGAAATTCTTTCTATAGGTTATTCATAGTACTACAACTGGTGTTAACATTATTCTGTGTTTCCACTTATTACAATTGAATGTTGCTTCATTTTTATACTGAAGTATTGATGAACAGTAGCGAGACTACTGTTGTATCTAAGAATTTAAAATAGAAGATAACTAATTTACTCTTATTTTTAGAAATACAATATAAAAATAGCCGTATTACTGGTCATCCTGATAATTTTCTGTTCTTATACAGAATTAGTAGCCGCGCTAGTAATGTTTCCAACAGATGACCGTTTGTAATAATAATAATAATAATAATAATAATAATGAAAAATGAAATATTTCAGATTTACGTTCCATGTTTATATCCTGTATGTTAAAGGAGATGGATGATTAAGATCTTCACGACAATACCCATGTGGGTATGGTTTTGAACACCACAGACTTACATGGCCTAAAATCGGACCAGCAACCGCATGCACAAGAAGTGAGCGCTCTACCACTGAAACACCGTGCCTCCACGTTTCATATAGTTTGAAGAAATGGAACTAAGAAGTGTGGTTATTAGTGAACTAAAATGTAGAGCAGTAAACTCATCACTACGTTTGTGAATCTTTTGATTGACAGCTGTTAAAAGAAAAAGAAAGTTAATTTAGGAGTTGAGAAAGAACAGTATGCGTAAAATCCAAAACCACTAAATAGGGCAACATCCCTTTGAAAGAAAGGGGAAACATTTCGAGCGAGACTTACTGCACAGTCCCGTGCAAATTAATCGGTGGAAAGTTCCTTTTTTTTTTTTTTTTTGTCACATTTTTCGATTTTTTGCTTCATTTTACAGTTTCTTCATTTTTTCATATACAGTGCTACAGTTATTCATCTGATACAGTTGTTATATGAAATTAATCATTTTTAATAGTTATTATGTTCTCCTTCCTGTTTAATTAGTTCAATTACACGATTTGGCATACATGCCACAAGTTTCGAACACACAAGTTTATTATTATTAAACCACACGGAAACAAGAGATGCAAGCATGGAAAAGTTCAGTAATGCCAGTTTCCTTTTGCAAGTAGCCTACAAATTCTCGATGTGATTAATGCCTGGCGAGTGACCTGGCCACTTCAGTACGGGAAGCGTATTATTTTTACGCAGGAATTTTCTTACCTTGTTCAAAGTGTGACGTGAAGCGAAATCTTGCTGGAATACCTAATTGACTATTCGGAAACTTCTGCAAAACACAAATAACCTTGCTTCTCAGAGCGATGTATTTGGTCCCGTTCATCGTTCTGTCAACTGGCTTTATGGGTCAATTTCTTTCATAGGGAAACATCCCCAAAACATTTACTTAGTATATCACACTGTCTGTTAAAAGAAGCCCCTTGCTGTTGGTGTTATCTCTTCGTTGGATAATTGGCGCACATGGACTTCAAAGAGCGTTTCGTCAAAGAATGGGAATGATCCAAGTCGACACGGTTCTTTCGTATTTGGCCTGTGAAGAAGTGTTTCTTCTTCTAATAGAAAAAAAGAAGTGCATTTTTGATATGGTTTCGTACGAACCGTCTGGCTTTTCTTCCAGCTGCTGTAAGTATACAGTGTGTATCCGAACCCACTCCATTTGCCCTCAACTCCCTAGTCAAATCTAATATTGTAAAGTTGGCTTTAGTTTAGTTTTCCTTAAAGAGAGCGGTCATCACGAGGCGATATTTTCTTCCTCCTCCTACATTTTTTTGGAGGGTGGGGGTGAAATGGATACTCTCTTTTTACACTGTTTAATAATGCAATCTATCGTGGTTACATCAGCAGAAAATTTTTGCAGCCAATTCTCTTTGTAGTGGATGTATTCGCAGATAACGTCATAATTGGACTGTGTTTCCCAGGAGTCATCCATTGATAAATTTATAACTAGTGTTGATCATGAGACGAGACGAGAAATAATGCTGTCTCGTCTTGTAAATTTTTGCAAAATTCTCATTTCGATTCTCGGAAAAGCTTCGTATCTGGTATCGTTTTTAAATTTATATACAAAAATTTATTCCTTAGTTTTCTCCTTACTTTCATCTAGAAGTTACTAGAATTCTTCTACAACACGAAAGGTTCACAAAGGATGCAACATGTAAATAATATTTATTACCGAAGTACGCTTTGTAATGACTTGCATATCTTTCAACGTTGATAAATGCTCTTCGTTTTGTCCGTACAATCATTTTATTAAATTATAGTTTCTTATATATAACCATATAATAGTAAAACTTGGTTTGACATCTAAGACTTAGCCTTAGAACGTCGGGCCGGGTCTGTGAGACCCATCAACTTATATTTTAAATAAAATTTTTAACTTAAAGTTAGCGGTTTTGAGTTTTAACTTCGTATACCTTCCAGAAACGCCCGAGAAGAGACGCTAGTATTGCAAACCAGTTTCATTTACTGTTAGTTTGTTTTTAATAGAGCTCTAAACCTCGCATGGGCCTGTCAAAACCATCCCGACTGTTTACGTAACCTTTTTTTTTTTCTAGTTTCAAGAATCTTGTAGGAAGTTTTTTTTTTTTTTTAAATTTTGATTACCTATTCGACATTTTTTGAGTGTGTATATATGAACAACATTTCAGTTGGTATTTTGAGCATCTTCAGAACATAATGGAACGTGAAACAGTTTCTGTGAGTGAAATTCATAGAATTTTATATGATGATGAAATTGAACTAAATGATTTCGATGCAGACCCTAATTTTGAGTTATTTAGTGACCATGATAGTAACAGTGAGTGTGGGGAAGATGATGATAAAAGTGAAGAATTGTTATCTGCTGTCTCCGCTGACAAAACCCCACCCACTCCACCGTTAGATAACTCTCTTTCCAATAATGAAAACTAAAAACCTTTACCCCCTGACATTCAGTACATTTCAACATAGGTGGTGTCTTAGGTTGTTAAATAAATGTATAAATGTCCTTTATAATATTACT
This sequence comes from Thermobia domestica, assembly GCF_964235325.1. Classification (NCBI taxonomy): domain Eukaryota; kingdom Metazoa; phylum Arthropoda; class Insecta; order Zygentoma; family Lepismatidae; genus Thermobia; species Thermobia domestica. The sequence continues at coordinate 151,827,221 of NC_137460.1, read as the reverse complement.
TATCTATAACAACATTTAAGCAAGTGTTCTTTTTTGTATAATTGTCTAGAAAAGCTCGTATAATTTATTAACAAAAATATGTTAACAATAACAACTATTCTTTTTTTAAATATAGAGCGTTCACCTCCGGGGCTTGGGGTCCCTGGTTCGATCCCAGCTCTCGCCGTGTGGACTTTGTGGTGGACACACATGCTCGTGGGTTTTCTCGGGGTTCTCCCGTTTCCTCCCACTTTCTTCATTCCACCATTTCACTCATCTCTCATCTTCACCGTCTTCTTTAGCCTAACCGGCATAATCGTGGGACGTAAAACAAAGATTTCATTTCATTTCTTTTTTTAAATAAGCGAAAACTAGTTTTGAGCTGAAAAGCTTTCTTTCTGTTTTAGAAATACTTCTAATTACATAATAAATATACTCCATGATTCTGGATAATCACAATAACATTTTAAAACACATTTTTCTGACTAACGGCTTATTATATAAATGAAAATGCTAACTAACGGCTGAGGAAGATATAAGATTTGCTGTCATCTGTCTTTTCTCAATGTCTGATGAAGAGGACGTTAGGTCCTTGAAACTGTAACAAAAATCGTATAATTATTAAATAATTCATTTTGTTCTGGTCAGAAAAATGTGTTTTAAAATGTTATTATAATTACATAAAATATGTTTTTATTTTTTAAAAAAATATCGGTTACAAATTAATTATGCAGTTTTATGTTCTTAGGTCTTTCAGACTAACCCCTCCGTTTATGAAACTTTTTTCCATACTAGGGTTAAGTAAACTAGTTTTGCTACGCGACTCGAGAAATTTCTTGTCTTGTCTCGAATTTATTTATTTATATATATATATATATATATATATATAGAAATAATATACTTTTCGTCTTATGGGCAATCGAAAAGAAAAAAAAGTTATTGCAATCGCCTAGAATATATACAAGAGTAGCTCGGTCAAAACAAGTCAGAAACTAACAAACAATTCACAGAACACGCGTGAGATAAAAAAATCTTTGTGTAGTACACTGCTGTCACCCATTGTGAAAATTATGAAATAATAGAAAAAAAAACTTGGTCTGATTAATTTACACGAAATTGTACGAAGTTCTATAAAAAGAAAAGTGATCCGAGTGCATTGCTTACAGTAATTGTATTCTGTTAAGATACAGATAGGAAATAAGATAAAAGAGTAAGTATAACACAACCAGCGAACGAGTGCGGGCGGCTGGTTTTGGAACTAAAATGCAAGCAGCAGTGTTTCTAACCGGATTACTTGTAATCAATCTATCACAGTTATGTAATCAATCTATCACAGTTCTTTCTGTCTTGTTCGTAATAAACCACTTCACGCATATGCTCAAGTCAGGGGCGGAGCGATCGGGGTCTTGAGTAAGAAAATTCTTTTGCATTGACATCATATTCGGATGTACTTCAAAAATTAGGTGAGAGAGAGAACTGATAATCTTTCACCGCCACCCTCCTAACCGTCTCCCCAGGGATCCTGGGTCCACCCCCTGATTGAGATGGTACCATAACATAAAGATAATTTTGTCTAATCTCTGTCATTATTTAGCATGGTTTAGTAATTTTTTTTTAAAAAAAAAAGATATTTCTGCCACATTTTGAAAACATTGAAATAAAGTTTTCAAAATGTGGCAGAAATATCGTTAAAAAAAATTACTAAACCATGCTAAATAATGACAGAGATTAGACAAAGTTATTTTAATGTAACATCTCAATCAGGGGTGGACCCAGGACCCCTGGGGAGACGGTTAGAAGTGTTGCAATGACGGCGGAGGGGGAGCGATTAAAATGGGGTGCCTGATAATTGAAGGTTCCTTATAACTCCAGTAAAATTCAGACAAAATCTCTGAATTAGTAAAAAAGAAAACATACAAAATACATTTTCAGGGTAACTCTTACAAGCATTACGTTATTCTAAGATTAATGTTACTTCTGAAATTGATTAGAGCGAATATGTATTTGAATAACAAAACCACTTTCATAAGTTTTTCAAAGTATCAAGTTTGAAAAGAACGAAGTTTGTCTTCAATTGTTATCTCATTGCTCAAAGATACCGGTGATGAAGTAATTGGCTGGAAATCAATCGGCCGTTTCTTACATCAATTTATAAAGAAGATGAGTGCCAATGTTAGATATGTCAGTTCAGTATTTTTAAAAAAGCCACCCAACCTCTTGCAACCATGCGTAGCGCATTTTAATACTTACACTTGAAATAAAAATACAACTGAATAAAGACGATTGACTTTGCCTTTGAATTTCATATGTGAATAACAATATAGGACTTTTCAGATAGAGGACAGGGAGGAGCAGGTTTTATTAAACAAGACCGTACATCTGATATGTTTGAACTATAGGCAACTTGTGTTTACGGACTAAACTCAGTCCTCTGAAGTCAATCGACAAATACCTTTAAGATGTTCAACAGAATAACGTATCAGCATTATTATATACTACAGACACAAATATAACACTAGGCTCCCAAGTTTCAAAATTATATTGTGTGTGAAAACAGTTAGTAGATTTCATTCTTTGTGACCTGATAGCTAAAACCTGAGAGAAATTCAGAGTTAGTCCAGAGGTAATTTCTTTCCTCATAAATAAAATTTATTGTGTGCTGAAGCAATGATACTTACTCTTACACTACCCATACGCTGATGTTTTATCAATACTTTTATTCGAACTCTACCAAAGGGCTGGATTTCTATAATGATCCTAAAAGAAGGGTGCACTGAACCAAATTGTACAAATCAATCCCTAAAGGCAAGCTATCCAATCCCATAAATCTTTAAAAAATGAAGGAAAAATTTCTTCACCTCCTTTTCTCCCAAAGGTTTACATTTCTCGAACAAAAAAATGAAATTTCTTTATTTTAACGTCCCATGATTATGTTGTTTATGCTAGAGGAGACAGATGATTAATGAAAGTGAAGGATTGTAAAATTAAATTTTGTTCTCTCAATTGGAATCAAACCCAGAACCACATCCAATAAAAGCACATGCGCTGGCCAATAGACCAGCGGAAAAGACTTTCACAGTTCTCGAGAGGAAACGTTTTGAGATTCCTCTCTGGCTAAAACTCGAAAAAATAATTTATTTGTCAATCGATAAACATACATTTAAACAGCAGCATCATGAGCCTTAACCTTAACTTGATTTAAACTTACAGTTACAAGATATTGCGGAAAACTCTAAGCTATCAACCCAAAATTAATCTTTTAGTCACTGACATTGTCATTCCTGCGTTTTACAGGCTGCTACTGTTTTATAATGAAATCGAATAAAACGTAATCAGTTTTTATACAATCTGCTTAATACACGGTAGAAGCTCACTGAATTGTCAACTGTGCTATGTTGTTCTTAAATTGGTAATTTCCATTCATAAATCACTATTCACAATACATCTGCATTACTTCAGGGATGGTTCACTACAATACATACATAAGTTACGGCGTTTCTTATTAAGCGTGAAGAGATTAGACTATGCACAACATCTAAACTGCAACTTTAAAGAACCGTTGGATACACTGCAAAGTGAAACTCTACGCTCCCCTGTCCCACCGCGCTTGCCAAGAAACTGATGTAAACACAACAGCAGCGCCATCCTCCCAAAACCGCACAGCTATCCTGGTCAGGTTATACAAAGATTATACATATTGTGTACATCCGAATAATTCTGCTGTTCGAATAGTCACTGTGCGTTACTTTACGAACTAAAGCAACGAATTCATTGTTTAAGGTTTCACGACGAGAGTTTAACATTTTTCTATAAGGTAGTGTACAATAACGTGAAAACCTGGTGATGTGAAAATGTAGCGTCAATAGACGAAATGGTAGATTTCAATGGTTGATGTTTAACTTTGCACCCTATTTGGCCAATAGTTTATGTTTTGCATTGGAAGATGCGCAAATCTTATTTAATGGAATATATCATTAGTTATTTTGCTTTGCCGATTGCATGCATATTCGAAAAATGACTACCATATTACATGAATAATAAAATAATGTATTAAGAAAATGTTATAATAAAATGATGTATTATGAAAATAATTCTATAATAATAAAGATTAATTTCAATTATAGTTCGAAACAAATAAAGTTAAATTAAGCAAAAAGGCGAAATTGTCATTATACTGAAAGTTTGCAGTTTGTCAAAATAAAATGTTTTAACACTATTTACTTATTTACTGTATATTAAACAGAACGTGTGTATACCCATTTACAGTGTTCAGCAGTATACATAAATGATTACATTACATAATATTTATTCTACATAATAAACTAAGTTTATATATATATATATTGTAGGACATTTTATTTGAACACATATATTGTGCACATTCACCTAATAGGCGATATTCTTAATACATTAGTACGCTGTGGTGGTTCATGAAATGTTTGTAGCCGAAGCGCATTTTCCTGTTAGGAACATGAATGGACATTTCAGACAATAATATTGGCGACTCTATCTCATGTATAATATAAGTTCACGCAATAAACACAGAAGGAAATTAGCTCTTCTTGTTTCAAGAGAATGCATTGAATAGCTTGGTAAGAGTTCAAGATATTTTTCATATCGAGGATAGATTCCATGTCTTTATATATTAGCGTACAGATTTTGATTGAATTGCTTCTAATTGGGGTATATATTTTTGCGCACTAGAATTCCATATTATAGACGTGTATTCCAGTTTGGTGCGTACACATACAGCATATTGAATTTTAAGAACAGCAGTGTTCTTGAATTCACTTCCAAGTATCGTTACAGATCCGAGATTTCTGTAAGCCTCATTTAGAGTTCGATTTAGGTGAATATCAAACGAGAGATTTGATCTTATTGATACGTCAAGATCAGTTATTAGGTTAACTGTTGGCAGTGGTATGTCATTAATATGATACCCAAATTCCAAGTACCCGGCGGGAGCTCATGTGGTTCGGATTCCACGTTAATCAGTAGGTCCACGTCTCATATAGCCTCGCTGCTGAAAGGGACGCTAAACTAAACTAAACTAAACTAATCCACGTTAATCAGTAGGTTTACGTCTTATATAGCCTCGCTGCTGAACGGGACGTTAAACTCAAAATCACCTCACTTCAAATTCCAAGTAATTTCTTTTTCATGTATAAGATATTACACTGCCCTTCTCAATGCTTAGTGGTAACTTATTAATTTCACGCCTGTCATGAAGTGCATTGATGTCATTTTACAAATTAATGCAATCTCTTCGGAGTGTGTGATATGGTGAATTTTTAAATCGTCTGCATTTAGCAGTTTTTGTGACTTTATTATTTCACGTAAATCATTAATATATAAGAGGAACATCATAGGTCCTAAATTCGAGCCGTGTGGAACTCTTGAATGAACTAAAAATTCAGTGGTCAGGACGCTTTTTGAAGCGAATACGATGTCTACGGTCACGAAGATGTGACGATAAGAATTTGTGTAGAGTATGAGAAAAATTAAATGTTATAAGCTTGCTAAGAAGAATATCGTGATTAATAACATCAAATGTCTTACTGAAGTCTGTATAAATTGTGTCAATTTGATTTTCATTGTCAATTTCTCTTGCTAATAGGTGAGTGAACTCGGCAAGGATAGTTGCTGTTGATTTTCTGAGTAGAAAACCATCGAAATGGAAAAGTACCTAAAAGTAATTTCGGGCTTCTAAACATTTCGTCATACTGTTTTTATTATAGCGATATTTTGAACTCCCTTGTGGCTAAGCGCTTAGCGTGTGCTTTTGGCATGGAGACCCGGGTTCGATTCCCGGCGGGAGCTGTGTGATTCGGATCCCAAATTAAACTGTAGGTTCATGTCTCATAGTCTCGCTGCTGAAAAGAACGCTATTCGGAAAATCAAATCATTATAGCAAGATTTTACTGTATTCATATATTATATATTGAAATGTTTTTATAGCAAATTTCAAGCCTTTCTGAAAATTAACATGCAGTAATTGTAAAATTTCCCGTGTGGTAGTAAGTTTTTTCACACATCGCATTTTCTGCTATTGATTACCTGGTGTCAAAGCATGGTGGAAGGTAACCTATAATGTAGCCATCCACAAGGAATGTAGTTTCCAAGAGTGAAAGAACTGTCGAAATCTGTATAGCAGTTTTAAGGTTACCTCGAACGAAAACACAAGCTCACTTTTATTGTGTCCAAAAAGCTGCCGTGCAGACATTTCTGAATGTTGAAGCCTAAATTTGCAATATAGAAAAATTGTGGTTCATCGTACAATCCGATTCTGAATTAGCAATAACTCATTAAAATAGCAGACTGCAAATATGTTGTAATTGTAGGTGTTATACAGAAAAACAAGCGCGTAAGTTTTCTGTTTGTTGAATTCTTGTAAAATTTTGTTTACGTTGTCATGTTTCTGGGAGATATCAAGTAAATGTTTAGTCATGAAATGGATGCTTTTTGTAAGATAGGTGGAAGTATGATTAGTTTGCTGTACGTGACAAGACGGTACTACAAACAGTCGGAGAAAGCTTATGTTGGTGCGTGCTAAGGTCTGTGAAGCATGCAAAACTAAGTTACATCGTTTTATCAAGCTTTCGTACAAATTGTATGCTTTTACTAAAGACACTTAACTACGAATTAGTAAACACTATGTTTGCAAATCTATACAGATTAAATTCTTGTGACTTAAGCAGCAGATAGTATAAAGTAAGATGTAGGCACAGCATGAGCTTAAAATCTTTACATTTTCTGCTGTCACAGATAAAAATCTGTGATTCTGTACCCAATGTGTCTGGAGTAACAAAGTTCTGTCATACGAGTTATGTAAAACCTCACTGTGGTTAAGCATTAACTTTTCAAATAAGAAGATGTGCATTGAATTTGTTTAAATGAAATATGCAAATGCTGCACGATTTTCAATACTGCTTTTAATAATTTACTCATTCTGTATACGATTAATTAGGACATATTGAACCATTCTTATATGAGAAAGTGGGAGGAATCAACTAATCATAAGACCACGTCCCCTATTGGTGTGAATTCAGTAAAAGGTTTGAACTGTGCAGAGAATCGAACTCGACTCTCCGGCTTACCGATCGAAGCGCTACCCGCTACTCACTTTACTTCTTGAACAGCCCCACAACTTCCACAATTGAAATAGGAGTTTGTACTTCAATTCATTCATTTAAGGAAATTCCAAATAATGAGGTAATTTTACGAATGGAAAGATTAAGAATGGAAAGTGAACAAGAGGAAAATTGGCTGTCATCTCATCGTTCGCCTGATCGAGGAGCTCAAAATATTTCCATAGCAAAGTAAAGACATAATCATGTATTTACTTTCACATATGCACGTAGACAAGTTTCAGTGCAGTTTAAGCGGAAAGCTCATTTCAAATAGACAAGTTTGTCAAACGATTTGAGAGTGTCATTTCTTGTATAAAATAGGAAAAGAGATAGTTTTATAGACAGACTGTCGTCCAGTTCCAAAAATGCTCTTGTCCATTTATATCAAATCTTAGAAAACCGACAAAAACGTAGGATCGATGTGTTTTGTAGAACTAGTAATATTTCAGGATGCTTTTCACATGAACACACTGAAGTATTCCCAGTTCTACAAAACATGCAGATCCTTTTTAAGTTTTCTGGGATTTGCTATAGATGGACAAGAACCGCTTTGGAACTGGACGACAGAATTGTTCTATGCTGCTATTGTTATTATTGGTGTGTCTTCTGCACATTAAAAAGAAAAAGTTTCTCTTGTTTCAGTCTTGTATAGGCTTTTGTTTACATTTCTGTACTAAAGTAAAATCGTTGGACTATCTTTGTTTCTTTCGTCATAATCTTTCTTTTTATTTTGCTTAGTTTTCTGTTTAATCTGTTCAAAAATATGCAAACAAACTTCCACGTTTTCTTTCTGTCATTTGCTTTGCTCGGAAACTTTTTTCCTTGCTGTTCAAACAAAATAGTAAAGAAGTTTCATAGCAGGAAAAATGCATCAACATCCCTTATGGAAGACTTTCTCCAAGTTTGAAATGCCTATTTGATATTAAATACAAAACGTTCTCTACTAACAAGGCAGGGTATCCAGGTGTAACACACCGATTGTGATAAGATTGCACAGACATAAAGAACATCGAAAAAGAAGCGACACGTATTTTTTTTTATATATATATATCGGCCAACAAGCACATTGAAAGAGTCAAATAGGGGCATAAAAATGGGGTCAAAATGAGATCATGTGGAATATAGCGAGAACGAGAAGAGATATCGGAAAAGTTGAAATGTACGAAATACTACCCATAATCGACGCAATTCAATGAGGTAGAACGCACCCATGAGAAGAGAGCAGAACATTCGAAAATTAACCAATCACGTGTACAGCATTGTTACAATGTGTTACGGAAATGAGCGAAAACTGTGATAAGGACCAGGAAAAAAGAAGAAACGAAAACAGAAAATACGTGTTTTTGCTTTGAGTGCATATGTTGCCCGTATGCGAAAGAGACGCAGATTTATCTCAATGCCCGAAGATGGGATAACACGCAGGAAGGATGCAAACGCCGTTCATATAGACAGCCAGCAAGACAGCACTGCGCGGTGGGTTGCATATGTAGGCAGTAGTAACACAAAAACATTGTTACTATTACTGTTATGTTGTACACGTATTTTCGTAATGATATAATGTTGATACTCAAGTGTGGTACTAATATTAATGTTACTGTTTATCTTACGTATGTGGACCATCTTCTATTACATTCTACAGTGCTATGAATTTTTGTTCCCATTACCCGATATATGCAACCGACTTCGTAAAAGTTCATTCAAGGAATGTTCAGTACCTCATGTAAACAAGTACACGTGGTGATTGTTTGATTCTATTGGTTAGAGAGCCTTAGAACACCCATGCGGCAGAAGAAAATAGTCCTTGCTTATAAGGCTCATTACCAGAAATTCTTAGGATTAGACAACACTTTATCTAAGAACGAAATTGAATTAATGCAATAAAAGAGAATACGCATGCATTGAAAGTGGTTTTAACCCAACTTAAGCGCGAATCACAGTTAACAATATGGTCACTTGCGGGGAATAAGTAAAACATCGACAGGGTACAAGCACGTGCTTCTCGAAAGAAGCGCTGACCGATAGCCAATCATCCGGTGACTGGCGGAGTAATACAATTCTGCAATGTTTACATCAGGATCAGAAGGTTCGTTGAATGAATAGTAGTACTGTCTCGCTGGCTGCCTATACGAACGGAGTTTGCATCCTTCCTGCGTGTTATCCCATCTTCGTGCATTGAGATAAATCTGTTTTTCCTCATATGGGTGATTATGCACCCAGAGCAAAAACGCGTATTTTTCTGTTTTCGTTTCTTCTTTCTTCCTGCTCCTTATCACACTTTTCGCTCATTTCCGTAACATTGTGACACTGTTGTGCACATGATTGGTCCATTTCCGGATGCTCTGCTCTCTTCTCATGGGTGCGTTCTACCTCATTAAATTGCGTCGACTATGGGTAGTATTTCGTACATTTAATTTTTTCCGATGTCTCGTCTCGTTCTCGCTATATTCCACATAATCTCATTTTGACCCCATTTTTCTGTCCCTATTTGACCCTTTCAATGCGCTTGGTGGCCAATATAAAAAATACGTGTCGCTTCTTTTTCAATGTTCTTTATGTCTGTGCAATCTTATCACAATCGGTGTGTTACACCTGGGTACCCTGCCTTGTAAGTAGCAGAAGGATAATCTCTTTATATGTAACACATGCTTATACATATATATTATTAAGATACAGAATATCCGGAAAGTTTTGTGCACTGAAAATAACACTCTTTGAAGTGTTTTGTATAAAATATTTTTTAAAAAAATCGGACGTACGGTCTGCATGTTAGTGTAGCGAAGATCTTTTTTAGGATCTGTATTTATTTTATCAGTCTTTTTGTTCATATCGATAGATCTGTCAGTATTAATTACAAAATAAATACTAGAGTCATTTTATAAATAATGCACACTAATTTGTTTTGTGACATATACATTTATTGTTTGGAGATGGTTCTTTACAGGCCTTTAATACAATCTTTCTACTTGGCAATGACGGAATCTTAACGTCCGGTATTCCATCAGGGACGCCATCTTTGTGAAGTATGGAATGGCTCGGGTAACGGCTCCAAAAAACTCCGAAACTGGTGTCCACACTGGTCATAGAAACTGGTGTCCACACATGTATTGTTTCAACTTTAGGACCAGGTTGTAGTCTGGTGAACTTATGCCCAGACTTTAGGAAGCATGAGGTAACATTTCCCAACCGTATTTGCGAAGCTTTGTACGCACAGTATTAGCAATATGCGAGCGAGCGTTATCTTGGAGAGTCAGTGGACCCGCATTAGCAACCACGGTCAGATTTGTGCATTTTTCTGCGCAGATTCAGCAGGAATTCACAATAATACGTAAGTTATTCACAATAAGTGATACAAAATATTGAACATATCAATTGTAGCATATTCTAGAACCATGCTCTCTGAACTGCCTACTCTTTTCCCTAGGGAATCGTGAAAGCCTAGTGAGGGGGCATAGACTGATGTAAGGTATAGGCATTTTTCTTTCTTTTTTTTTTAAGTTTAACATTCAACTATTATACTCTTTAGGCTAAAGGGAACGGATAATTAATGAAAGTGAATGTTTGTGAAACTAGATTTTCGTGGTCTCCCACCGGGAATCGAACCCGGGACCATGTGCATCGAAGACACACAATAGCCACTAGATCAGCTGGGAAAGCTATATAGGCCAAATGAGGTGAAGAGAATGAAAATATTCAGTGTATTATATAAAAACGAAACGAATCAGATGCAGCAAAAGAACATAGTGTCCTAAACTAGGTGAAGAATGAAATGCATGGAGCTTGAAGGCCTTACATAGGAGTGCCAGGTAAGCGAATTAGATTCGAGAGTATCTTTCTGGTAAGCGGGAGACCGTAGGGGTTATTTCCGCCAGTCCAGCAATAAGTTTTTATGCCTTCTTTTTTCACCTTGTTCCATACATACCTAATAATGAAGAGATGTATTTACAAGGGAACATTCACTTATAATCAGTAGTCGAAGTGAGACGGTATGCGGTGGTATGCCATACCGCCTCTGGTTTTTCTCTCATGAAGGCATACCGCCTTTGGTTTTTTAGTGATCAAGACATACCGTCATGGAGGAGTAGTTGTTAACTACCTTTAATAAATCCATTTTTATACACGGTAATGACGAATAGCTTTGCACGTAAAAAGATAATTTTAAGTTGACAACACCGACATTTTTATTATCTTTTTCCTACTTTTTGTTTTTAAAACGAGGTGTCTTCAAAGAAGGTCATCTAGTCTATATCTTGATCTGCCATATTGAATTGTTTCTTTCGTATGTTTGTGTGGGTATATATATATATATATATATATATATATATATATATATATATATATATATATATATATATATATATATATATATATATATATGTGTGTGTGTGTGTGTGTGTTTTCTTGCCTTAATTCGTAAAAATGTCGTGTTTTGAGCATAAGCGGATTTAGGTATTATCTGCTGTGAGGGCGATTCTTTCGGAGGTTTGGAATACCCCTCACTCGAGTGGAGATCCGGGAGCTTTCCCGCAGGAAATTGTTAATATAAAACTCGGTTTTTGAGCATTTTCGTGTATAATTCTCTATAATACAACCTAAGGGGGCATTTTAATCTTTTTTCAGAAAGTTGTTGGCGAGGGATCAAAGTCTCTCCATGCCCCCCCCCTCCATAAGTGAAGAAAAGCTCTCCGATGGTTTTCAATCATTATATAAATAGAAATGTAATCTAGTAAACAACATACCATCACTGTATTTCGACATTTAGATAGCCGGTATGTCGAGTCAAAATCTTAATAAAACATACCACCTCTGCTTTTTCCCACTTCGAACACTGCTTACAATCTCTTTAAACCATTGAAGTTCTGGTAACCCAATACGGGTAATCAATTAAGAGGATGGCCTTGTTAGACCTTGGGCTTTAACTGAGTAACTGAATTTAACGGCCCTTTTCAACAGTGAATGTATGTGAAACGTGACCTAATGTTAACAGTGGGGCCCGAGAGCTACAGCCTCCCGATAATCGAACTCGGGACCATGTGTACAGAAACCACGCACATTAGACACTTGGCAATGGAGAGACTTCCTTTGAGCGAAAAGAAGCTTGTATTTTATAGTATTGGTTGAACAGTATGACAATGATTTTGGCCACTGCAGTCAATTAAATGTTAAAACAAGGTTATTTGTATATGTAAAATTTCCTACATTCTGTAATCTCAAATTACGTGCAAAGTAACTAGTTATCTTACTGTTAATATTAACCATAATGCAGTAAACTGCTTGTAGTTCTTTTTGATCGTATCTTACATGCTCACATGAAGCACCGAATGTGTCAGAGAGATCCGTGATTTTTTAAACGTAGAAGCAGTGAAAAGTAATACAAGCAAAGTTTTATAAATAATACTTGGTTTATTGATGGTTCGCTGAAAGCTGTCGTATAGCAAATGAATATTTTACTGATTTGTTGAAAAATGTGTCCAAAAACAGTACAATGTGTAGCTGAAAAGAACGGTATCATAAGGAACGACGAGACCTGGGGCAAAAGATAAATATTTAATTTTGTACCAATTACACGAAAATGTTAATTTAAAGTTATTTTCTTGATCTTTCACTGTTGGCTATCCATTCGTCCTATGTATTATATGGTTGGCTATCATATTAGCGCTAGTTGTTTATGGGGTGTGAAGTTACAGTTCAATATGGAATTTAAACCACATATATTTCCATACAGAGTACCTGTTGCACATGCTAAAACTAAAGAGAACTAAATAGAAGAAACCTAGTGTCGTTGGCTTACACTAAATTGGTAGTTAGGATTGGGTTGTTGATTTGCGGGGCCTGGGGCGAGAGAGGTAGTAAGAATTCCATATCCAGCACGAATAAATTATTTTTCATTGATTTCATCCTGTCTTTTTTCATATCATATGATAGTGATATTCGACTCTAAACGTACTTCAATTGATGATATACAGTTGTAAAACTACAATATTACAATATAATAGTACATCATGTCTAAATATTTTTAATTCAAAGAATGAATTAAAAATAATAAAATGTTACTTTTTCTGAAGGGTCTAACCGTTCTCTCCTGTGGCGTGGGATCTGGGACAACTGACCCACTTACCCTGTCCACAGGACGGTCATTGTTATCGATGTGGAAAATTACACGGTATGTGAAAAATTGACACCGGGAATTGAATCGTACGTGCCGGATATGAAGTGAATACAGTACTTGATGTATGAAAGTGAAGAACTAGCGAGTTGACATTGGTTTCTTGTTTTTGTAAATCACTTAAACTGGTTTTCGTGATATTTTCTACCTACTATGTAACTGAGTTAAAAAGGGAAAATTATATGTATTTGCGTGTGTGCGTGCTTTCGGATTATGGTTTGAATATCAAAATAATACAATCATAATGGTAATCTTTGTGTAAGCAGATCAGTTCATACGATCTGTTTTTAAAAACGAAAACGAAAGTTTAATATTAATCATACATGTGTTGTATTTTGTAATATTTGAGTATGTTTAAATGTTTATTTACATTGCAAAACATATTTACATTGTAAGAGTAGGGAAGTGACAATGTATCACGTTGTTCTGGCTGGCTTTTGATTCTCACCGCGTGGGAATAAACCTTACTTTGTCTACCACAAACGATTTGAAATATCCCAAGCATGCTACACTGAATATGGCCGTAGCGTTTACGCTATTTCGTACCTTATTACGCTTGTACTGTTAATTTGTTAAAGTGACACGCGAGATGAGATTGTCGAGATAAAAGAACTTACTTGCATGAGTTTCTGTTCTCCATTGTTTTGTGTATTTCACAGCCGCTTCCCTTGTTTAACTTTTCCGCATGTGTTGTTATAGGAGCAAAGTAGACAGCTTGTGTTTATACTGCCGGTTTCTCTGTGAGAACCTTGGTTTCGTGATCGTTCTTTCGTAAAAGCATATGCGTGGTGGTATAGGGATGCGACTCCTACATACCTTGTTCAAATTCATGCGACTAATTTAAAATGTAACATCACTCAGTGATGGGCAGTGCCTTTCTATATATCATTAGTGGTAAAGTTTTGGTAATGTTTGTATTATAAAAAATAGAAAGCCATAAAAGGCTGAATCATACGAAGGTAAAACATGTTGGTCCTAGCATGTTGGTAAAAATTGAAGTTTGAGTAATAAAAAAATCTGGCAAAGACTACTTATTTGTTTTGTATAATTTCAATTAAAAGCATGAATTCAGTGCGTCGTAAATTTAAGCCATGGAATGACAGGTATCCTGCTTCTCTTCTCATATTGAAATATGAATACAAATAAGCAATAATAATTATAATAATGATAACTTGAGTTGAACACAATTTTCTTTTTATTAATACCTGATATATTTATTTATTAAATTTTACTGGGAAACGATTTCTCGCCTGAGTGCTGAAAGAGGGCATTTCTTCACAGAAAATTGAATAAAAGATTCAAATCTTTGATTTATAATATTGATAGAGATGAACAAGAGATGAGTCACAAATATTTTTGCAGGGGGCACGGTGGCTCAGTGGTAGAGCGTTCACCTCCGGTGCTTGGGGTTCCAGGTTCGATCCCAGCTCGCGCCGTGTGGACTTCGTGGTGGACAAACACCGTGCTCGTGGGTTTTCTCGGGGTTCTCCCCGTTTCCTCTCACTTTCTTCATTCCACCATTTCATTCATTACTCATTATCACTGTCTCCTTTAGCCTAACCGGTAATAGCGTTGGACGTAAAACTTAAATATTTCATTTTATTTTTTCAAATATTTTTGCGAAACAAGAGACGAGACTTTGGCATTTCTCATATCTTGTCTCGCGTCCATCCCTGTTTATAAGCTGGTCCTTTCAATTTCAAAATGCGGTTTTTCAGTGATTTTTTATGCACTGACGGAATAATTTCACTTGCGTCACAGCAATGTTTCTCCTCAAGCAGAACTTAATAGCGAGGGTGCGACCTTCATCCGTCGCTACCTAGACATCGAGGTAGCGACCGCGACTTAAACATCGACCTCGATCGCGATGTAACTTCGGCATGTATCTACCCTTAGTGTTTTATATCATTATCACTACTCGTCACTTGCATGTAGAGCACCATCCGAATTGATTTTTTTCTAATGGAAAGAGGACATAAAGTGAATAGAGAAAGCTTTACTGAAAGTCAGTCTGTTAATGATTTAAGAAAAAAATAATAAGGAAAATTTCCCTCAATGAGTTCTTCCTTAACTTATGAGATTAATTAAAGCCGATTGTTCACATTTTCACACTTCATAATAATAAATATAGCTCATTAAAAAAAAGAAGAAGAAGAAAGAAAATACAAAATTCTCGAGGTTGCCTATCAATCTGAAACTTGGTGTGTAGAGATTGTTTAATTTTGAATGACTGTGCAAAACTGGCAATGAAATAACGAAACAGTTTATTTCAGAACTTATCACTTGATAGTTTTGTGAGGAACTCGCTACGCTTTACTTGTGTTTCCTGAATTACATATTATTTTCTACATATTTAAATTATTGTTAAATATTTTTATAATTTTACAAAAAGAGTAAAGAACTTCTTACATTTGTCCTGAAATAAGAATTACAGCTACGTTAAACATGATTGTGTGGATAAAAAGAAATGTTCCACTTCTCTCGACATTTTTTAATTAATAATTTCCGAACAAATTAATTGTAAAGTACTTACTCGTATTTCATGTCTTACAGTGGAGAGACTCGAAGTCTTTGTTACAATAAACTACTCAATCTTGTCAGTGCATATTAAATCGATCTGTGCAGTAAATCATATTGTGAACAGAGCCCTGCAAACCCAGGCCCGGATGGATCTGTATTCTGTGCCCGGCTCGACCCTGCCCGAGCCGGGCTGTAACCGGCGTGAGAATAACCACGTCTGATAAGTCAAGTCAATCCTTCAATGTGCAATGGAAAATGATAAATGTGTCGTCATAATATTGCAATGTCTATTTGTCCTTCTGGAATGGGAAAATCGTGTGAAAGGTTACTTAAGGTTTGTTTTCTGTATCCCTATTCAGTCTGTCTATGTGTTATCTGTGCTTGCTCTGTCCAGCCATGTTTATTATACCTAGGTACAATAATACAGCTCATGGACGTAAAAGCCTTATATTACACTCATAGTGCATTACGAGTAACAGAGAAGATAGTAAAACTGCTACACCATATGTGATACTAATACTACAACTACTACTGCTAATACTACTATTTCTATTACGATTACGAATGCTAGTGCTAATTCCACTATTGCTGCCACTGCTACTACTATTACTACTACCACTACTGCTACTACTCATTACTATACTAATACGACAGCGAATACCACTACTGCCATTACTAGTAGTACGAAAACAAAGCAATGAAAATGACATCTTTGAGTTTTACGTCCGACAGTTATTCCGGCTAGGCTAAAAGAGAAATGGTGAATGAATAAAGTGGGAGGAAACGGAAAGAACGCCGAGACTCCCTCTCACACGGTGTTTGTCCACCACAAAGTTCATTTGGCGAGAGCTGGGATCGAACCAGGAACCCCATGCGCCAGAGCTGAACGCTCAACCACTGAGCCACCGTTCCAGGAACACCTAATCGACCCTGGCGTCTTGGTGATTTATTTGATCATTATATTTTGTTATATTTGTAGTATCATACTATAAACAATACAGGAACATGTAACACCATTTGGTATTTCCCTTGCTAATTGAACATTACTACAAATTGCGCTGATCTTATGAGCACGCCAGTTCACGGTTTTGGCCTCAGTGGTCTAATGGTAGCGTACCAAATTCTACTTAGTAGTTCAAGTACTTGACTTTATCATACGTTCTTTAGGTAACTACGACTCAGGGCGTATGGACGATGATGGGATGAATTGGTGGAATGAAAATAGTGGGAGGAGGCGGGACCACCCCAGAAACTTCCACGCACACGGTGTTTGTCCACCACAAAGCTCACATAGCACGAGCAGGGATTGATCCTACGACCTCTAGCACCAGATGTGAGTGCTTTTCCTAATGAGCCACCGTTGTCCCTCGTAGATCAAGCATCGGTTCACATTATACGCAAACCGGCCATAGTAACTAGTATTTCTCTCTCTTTTTTTTTTTTTTTTTTGTACTTAGAAGGTAAATTCGGTACCACCAGACATGTCAACTCTGACACGAAGTCGTAGCAGTTGTAGTAATAGTAGTAGTAGAAGTAGTAATAGTAGTAGTATTACAGTACTTTGCAGTCTTGAATAAAGAGTCAGTTTCCCAAACACATTACAATTAGCATAGGCTAATATTAGTTTCCGATCCGTCTTTCAGAGTGTCCTGGCCAAGCCGGTTCGTCTCGGAATATGCCCGGGCAGGGCTGGGCCTGGAACATTCTGGGCCGAACAGGGCACGCCCGACCCGTGCAGAACTTTGATTGTGAGAGCCGTACTTTAAACTAATTCGTTAGATACAGTACTATTTTTGCGTTCATGTTTAGGACTTGCGGTTATAAGTGGAATTATGTTTGTAGTTTCTATAATTTTCCCAGTAAGTATATGATCCTTATACATCATATGCTTTTATCTTACAATGTACACAATTCGTATATATATTCTGTCGTAGCAACCCGAAAGTAAACCCCGTAAATGATTTCTGAAATTCGGAACAATGTCCCAGTCTTAATGTATCAAAACTTGAGTTTGGGTTCACCATAGCTACAAAACGCAGTACTTAAATTTAATAAATAAATAATTTAGACGCATCGCATTGCGAGATGAGATGAACTTTAAAACTCAGCATAGGCCTATAGCACTATTGCCAGTTAATAACGAACACATAATAGGCCCATAGCACTGTTGCCAGTTAATAACGAACTCAGCATAGGCCTATAGCACTGTTGGCAGTTAATAACGAACACAGCATAGGTCTATAGCACTGTTGGCAGTTAATAACGAACACAGCATAGGCCTATAGCACTGTTGCCAGTTAAGAACGAACTCAGCATAGACCTATAGCACTGTTGCCAGTTAAGAATAGCAATGAAGTGCAATGTGTAGTTAATTGGTCAATGTCTCTGATAGGTAACCTTAACTTTTGTAAGCACGTAGACACAAAAATAATTTCTCAGAAATAGTTTCACAAGTCGGAAGTAATCAAATATCGTATAATACTATTTTATTGATTTAAAAAAATAATCATCCCTTACTTAGCATAGAAGTAATTATTCAAACACTATTTCAAACGAAATTAAATTAGTAATGCATATATTTTACACATCGTCTGGATGTGACTATAATATTATCGTGTTCCACATCGTCCATCCATAACCATGCTGTGCATCACCGGTAGTCCACGGACTGCTCTTTGAGAAACACAGTTCTATACATTGAAAGCAAATTTTCCAGAGCCGGAAACATAGGCTATAGGAGATCCTCGTGGAAACGAACTAGACATTTGCCATCGAAATATCACAAATGAATCTCTTCCTTCATTGGATGCAGAAAAGGAATTTTCTGAAGATTACTAAGAGACATTTTTCTGTCTACTATTGATAAAGCAATCACTGATGTGGAAAAATGCTTTGGATCATGTAGCAAAATCACCGCTCTACATAAAAGAAGTGAAAACTTCTAAATTACAACGTTGTCGAGTCTATGGCCCAGCATTATGGAAGCGATTTGGAAACATTCAAATATGAACTCAAAATCCTTCCAAACACAGTTAAGTTCTATGAGGACGAGAGAAAAACAAAGTTGATTTCTTGATGAATTTCATTAACAGGGTGTCTATCGGTCACGAAAGTCACGAATGTCACGAAAAAGTCACGAAATCAGAAAACGGTCATGAAAGTCACGAAAAAGTCACGAAATTTAGCTTTTGGGTCACGATTTTTTTAAACTGTACAAATGTAAGTACAGATCGGAAAATTTTGTTCTACAAAACGTCAAAATTCACCACCAAAAATGTCTATGGTCGGCTTTAGACGCTACCAAATAGCAAGCAAAGTACGTTTCTACCACATGGATGTAAATTCGGCCTAATTCGCAGCCAAATTCGCTCTTCAAAATGTTAAAAAATTTTATGATTTGGTAAAGAAAAGGTCACGAAAAAGTCACGAAATTTGATTTTGGAATTTTAGTAGACACCCTGATTAATCATTTTGTGCCTACATAAGCACATTCCTAGAAACCTAGAAGCTAAATATAATACCTGTGGCTAATACCAGTTTCTAGGGCTACGTGTGAAAGGTCATTCTCATGTTTGAAAAGATTAAAGATATATACGCAATTCAATGACTGATGATAGCTTGAAAAACTTAGGATTACTTCACGTATATTGAGAAGAAAATTGCCAACAAGTTGTTGATAAGTTTGCTGCTGCCTACAATAATAGAAATATCCTCTTTTAAGTAGAGGCATGAACTTATAAAAGTTATTTTCTTTACCTGTAAAAGTGTAATTCTCTTTTGGAATATATATACGCTACCGCTACCACTCTAGCTACGCTACCGCTTCTGACACTTTACATGAGGAAATCGCTCAGGCAGTCTTAGTGGAGGAGCAAGATTCTGGGAAGTTAGGAGCTAGCTACGGAATTACAGTGTTTTCGGAAAAATGACAGAAGGGCATCGAATAAAATGGTACGGTTTCATAATGTTATTTTCAAATTACAATAGAGACATTCTCAATTTTTACTTCCAAAGGTTTAATGCTTTTTAGGCAATTGATACTGAGCTTTGCCCATCTCTTCGGAGTTTCACTCAGTATTTATACATGATACTGGAACCGGATAGGACGAAATAATATGATGGGGAAGGACTTACTTTGCGCGAAGTGGTTTCTCGTGTTTGTATATCTGGCAGCTTCTCATGGACGTAACATTCGAGCATACAATGAAGGCCGGCCCATAGTCTGAAATGCTCACTGCTTTCCACCCAGTGATGATTTCAGGGTATGGTTCGGGGGAAATTCCCCATCCCGGGCAGCGACTGGCCAATCTCTCTGTAAAGAGCTACCAGTATTTTCGCAGTACTATTTTAATTCTCTATTGAAATTTCCTCCCGGGAGAAATCGTCTAAAATTATCACTGTTTCCATCCCAGCAAATTAAGAAATTTAGGATAAATATCTCGTCAATGTTTTTCACTGCTGTACAAGTAACCTTGAGTCTACTTTAAGAAATAATCTGTGATACCGAAAGTATGATACTAGGATTTTTAACAAGTCTTACTGTGGGCAGAAGTTTACACATTGTTTGTATGCTTAATAATAATAATAATAATAATAATAATAATAATAATAATAATAATAATAATAAGGTAAACGCGCCTGAATTCGACAGGCACCCGAATTCGACATACCTGTGCTTAAATGTTGTGAAGTAAGCGTAAGATGTCATCCCTGCGATCGTGAATAGAAGTGGCAACATTATGGGAGTGTCTTTTCTCATGTCAAAAGCACGGTTACAGTAGATGAGTCATATGTATGGAGAAAAGAAGTATATTGTTGTGTGTGTGACACACTCTTCGAGAAAAAACACATAATCTTAAGGAAAACATAAGACTGCAAGTTATTTTCCTAAGATTTTTATTAAAGTTAGGTTTGATTCAAGCAAATAGTGGTACTTTAATGTTGTAAAGGAGTTTCAATCAGTGCGTTTTGTGTTCTTCTGTGAGGACAAAGGTTGTGATGTAACATGAACGGGGGGTTGTCGAAAACACGAGCCTTTATTTGTAACGTGAACCGGATTTCGACAAGGTTGTTGAATTCATGCTCAGAAGTGCAAATATAATTTTAACTGAATATCTAAACGTACAAGTATGTTCAAAGTCTTTCATAAAGCTATTTGTTGCATAATTCTCCGATAGTTGTAACCTCAGTTCGACATGGAATGTCGAAATCAGGTTCCAGCATGTCGAATTGAGGATCATCGAAGTAACTACTCAGTTCAGAAAATTTAAGTTGTGATCTTTTGCCCGTCTGATAATTTCTGCATAATAATAAAACAATATTTGAAGCTGAGAAGAGATTACTACTAATAATAATGCAGACTTAATGTTTTACATGGATATAATTGAAGGTGTCGAATTCAGGTACCGCAACTGTCGAAACCAGGTAATGTGTGTCGAATTCGGGTTCCATTGGCGAGTTCCAGTTTCATAAAAAAATTTAACATTAGCATTCGAGCCTTGAAGTGACTTTTAGTATTAGTAGAGACTGTACATTTCAAGGAAAAAAATGGGCCAACACTGACCAATATTATGGCCACAATAGGCAATTGATTTTGAAAAAGGTCCTTAACCTGTCGAAGTCCGGTGCGTTTACCTTAATCGGTCCCTTAATTTTGTTGATATCAGATTACTAGATTTTTAAAAAATCATTACACTGTAACACTGAAATGATGATGATTATATAGGCACCAAATAACTCAAATAGCGGAAATATCTATCTATTACAGTAGGTAGTACCTGGAATCGTGGTACGTGTTTTTCTTTCTACTCGAAAGAATGCTGCTTCTACGCACAAGAGAGAAATTCTTATATTCTTGAAATTTAATGAAAGTATAGAATTGATGTGTCATGTATAAATGTTGTCAGAAAATATATAAATATTGGTTCCATGTACTCGAAATGTAAACGGTGGCGATGATTGAAAATGCAACTTTAAGAGCTGTCTCTAATGTGAGCGCTCTGTAAACGTGATTTATATTAATGCTAAACTTTATATATGGGGTTGCGTGGTCTTTCTATATAGACTAGTGATTAATGTAACACATGCAGGATTTTTTTTTTTTTTTAAATCCTACTAAATAAATTGAACTGTACTGTGAAATTAGTTTTCAATCTTGCATGTTAAACATGAAAAACAGAATTTTGCTAATCATTCCGTGAGAGTGACGTGGTGCAAACAGAGCGCTTTTTTTTTAATGTGCTTCTTTTTATAATTGCTTTTAGTTCCTAATTTAATCGTTATCGTAGCTGTGGAGAAAATTAACAGCTTGAAAAATGAATTAAAAGGTGACTGGACAGTACGTGATTGGATTCATGAGTATAGAATTTGTCACAAAATTTACTCTTATGAACTTTGAAAATAAATTGAAAGCATGAGATATAAGTTATGAAAGATATCAATAATAAAAGAAAGTTGTGTGATTCTGGAGACAAAGAAAGATTTACTGTGATTGACATTATTCAAGTTGAGTGCGATCTAGACAATTGGTGGGGGACACAGTGGCTCAGTGATAGAACGCTTACCTCTGGTGCAAGGGATCTTTATTTCTGAGCTTGTGGTGCATAGCATCGTGTTGGTGGGTTTTCTCGGGGTTCTCCCTTTTCTTTCTCCACTGTTATTCCAGCAATTCTTTAATAATTATTCACTTGCATTCGTCTTTTTGCCTAAAATACATATGTGTAAGACTTCAAATTTAATATATATATTTGGTCTAGGAATTAATTCGTGCGGTTGGTACGCACACATTGAAGCTGTAGTACAAACACAAAATACATAAATACCTTAAGAAAAATATTGTCCATCGCTAGCCACCACTTTCGCCCATCTGTCAGGCAATGTACGGATTCCGTGGCGAAAGAAGTCCTCATCCTTGGAAGCGATCCAGTCAGAGACCCATGTTTCGATATCTTCTGAAGAAGTAAACCGCTGTCCAATCAAATCGTTGTTCATGCAATCGAACAAGTAGTAGTCCGAAGGAGCAACGTCTGGTGAATACGGCGGGTGGGGTAAAACTTCCCATCCGACATTTTCTAAATAGGTTTTGACCAGTTTTGCGACATGTGGGCGAGCGTTATCATGTTGAACAATAAGTTTATCATGTCTGTTCTCCCATTCTGGTCGTGTTCTGGCCAGAGCTTGCTTCAAACGCATTAATTGTCGTCGATAACGTTCTCCATTCATAGTTTCACCCGGTTGCAGCAGCTCATAGTACACCACACCTTTCATATCCCACCATATGCACAGCATAACCTTTGCACAGTGAATATCTCGTTTTGGTTGTGATGGACCTGGTTCACCTGGTTTCACCCAGGCCTTTTTTCGTTTAGGGTTCTCGTAATAGATCCACTTCTCATCACCCGTAATAATTCGATGCAGAAACCCCTTTCTGCTCTGTCGTTGAAGCAGCAATTCGCAAATGGTTTTTCGTCTTTCAACGTCTCTGTCTTTCAATTCATGTGGAACCCAATGTGACATCTTTTGAATCATTCCCATGGCTTTCAAGCGTTTGGAGACTGTTGTTTGATCAACGCCTAATGCTGCTGCAAGTTGTTCCTGCGTTTGACACGAATCCTGCTCGAGCAATGCTGTCAATTCTTCGTCTTGAAATTTTTTTGGCTGTCCAGCTCGCTCTTGGTCTGCCAAGCCGAAATCACCACTTCTAAACCGTGCAAACCACTTCTGACACGTTCGCTCAGCTAGAGCATGGTCACCATACACTTCCACCAAAATACGATGACTTTCAGTCGCACTTTTCTGCATGTTAAAGTAATGCAGCAGGACACCCCGCAAAAACACTTTATCAGGCACAAATTGCGCCATGTTCACTTAACTACAAACTGGTGTTGTTGACGCTTTAATCCACTGCCCTATATTACGAACGATACGCGATGACAGGGGTTTGTGTGGATACACGGAACTGTGGGACGCTCCGTTCATTGCGCCATCTCTTGTCCACCCGCACGAATTAATTCCTAGACCAAATACATATATATATATATATATATATATATATATATATATATACTGTGTAGAAGTTGGTATATTACAGAATGAAGGATGTATACAAGAAAAACCTTGGATTTTTTTCAGAGGAGAATTTTTGAATTACATATACAAATTTCGAAAATGGTGGGTTCATGGTCGAATTCACATATTTGGTGCGAAGGTATCACTTTAGATTCAGCCCATGTGAATTTCTTGGGGTTATTTTCCTTCAACTTTCTCATTCCAACAACTGTAATTTGATTTATATTTTACCTCCGTCTCTTTTAACCTACATTGCATAATCGTTGGCAGTTAAGGGTAAGAATTTAATTCCATTACTAGCTGAACCTGCGCTTCTACACAGAGCATCACTCACATGTGAGCATGAATCTCCTTGTCATTCTTCACAACATCTGTACATGTCCTTTTATAGACACAAGTAGAAAGAGGTCTTGATAAAAATCGGCAAGAGAAAATTTTTTCGATTATTTTTTTTTTCAATATCTCGCACCGTTTGCAAGATTGGAGTCTACTTCCGGTTGGAGTTTCTAATTCATATATAATCAGTGTATTCTTTCTTCTTGCATGCAGTATATAATGAGCAAATGCATTACACACACAATTATAATATCAGTGATATATGGTGTTCATTGGGCAAAACACTCCAAAGAATAAAAATTCATCTAAAACTGGAGAACTTGTTATTCTTCATTTTTTCATTATCATTTAACCATGAAACAAACGCCGGAGAGATATACTACTCCCTATAGAACTATGTGTTGGAATGTATAATGCATAGGATGTTACTTTTTAAAATTTCAACACTTCCAGTGTACCCCCAAAAAATGTAATAAAGAAATAATGGTCATGTTTTTTAAATATTCAATTAGAGCAGAACAATCTACACAAAATCCTGATGGCAGAACTTTCTTTGTCTTTCTGCGATGAGCTTTTGTAAGTCAAAAATTTTCTGCAGGAATTCCAAAATAAAAAAATCAAGATCAAGTATTTTGAACTATACGATGTGAATAAGCACACAAAAAAGCACGTTTCACTTTCAGCTGCATAGAACTTGCGTCGAAATCCCGATTGAGAAGTCAAATTGTCTAATCAATTCTGCAAGGTCCCAAACAGGCACTTGCCCGCCTAAACAGCAGAAGCTAAAATTTGATTAGAAGATAGATAGATTGCAATTCACTTCGAAGTCCGATAATGTCCAGATCGAGTATTCACATTTTCCCACTGGGCAAGTCAATTACCTAAATGTTACAATCTCCATGACATGATGTCACTTTCGTTTTGTAAAGAAAGTGGAAAATAACATCAATCGTCAGTTTCAGCAGAAGAAACACTTGTGATTGTTAAAAATACACTTTACGTGACGTAAAAAACAGTTCAAACTATATTTATGCGAGTCGTCCGTGCAT
Organism: Thermobia domestica; assembly: GCF_964235325.1. Taxonomy (NCBI): domain Eukaryota; kingdom Metazoa; phylum Arthropoda; class Insecta; order Zygentoma; family Lepismatidae; genus Thermobia; species Thermobia domestica. Next base: position 151,801,977 of record NC_137460.1, on the reverse strand, counting down.
TTAAGACAACTACACATAGCACGAATGTTTTTTTTTATACTTTTCTGTTGGCTATTTTTTCTCTCTCACTGGCAATTTTTTCTGCACAGACGCGACAAATTTTCTGCGATCACATCGCAGATCGCGGCATGTTCTGCTATGGGGCACAAAATTTGCAATCGATTAGTGAAAACGGCATCTTTCTAGAGCGTATGATTCCCGAGAACTCACTGTCGAAAGGATTGGCCACAACATATAAACATCCAGAAACATATAAACCTTGCATTTTAATATACAGGGTGTTTCAAAACAACACTGAGAACATTAGGGGATGATTCCTGACACCAAGATAAGACAAAAAGTATAGACTATGTTGGGTGCACAAATCTTTCCTTTCGGAGTTATAGGCTGCCGAGAACCTGAAAAAATGAAATTTAAAGGTCCATAGCTCCAAAACTATGGGACCTACCGTAGTCGGGTCAAGACTTTACTCAGGAACTAGTATCTGCCCTATCCAAATATCCAAGTTTCAAAATCCTGCGGTAATTCCGCAAGAATATTTATAGACGTAGCTGGAGAGCACTTCAAACTATATGACCATAGCCAAACTCCCCCTATAAAAATTGCTTCGCAAGGATTCTGAAACATGGATATTTGGGTAGGGCACATATTAGTTCCTAAGTGAAGTCTTGACCCGACTACGGTAGATCCAATAGTTTTGCTGCCTGGACCTTGAAAGTTCAGTTTTTCCTGTTTTCGGCAGCCTATAACTCCGAAAGGAAGCATTTGTGCACCCAGGTTGATCCATACTTTTTGTCTTATCTTGGTGTCAGGAGTCACCTCCCAAACGTTGTCGGTGTTGGTTTGAAACACCCTGTATAGATGTTCATTGTAATGTTTCTTTTGTTCCTAGTTTGTTCTTATATACATGTTTAGTATCATCGGTGTTGTACTATAATTTTTGATCTTTTGAAGGATACAGATTTTAATAGTAGATAAATGTGAAGAATACTAAGGTCTTGGCTATGCGAAAAAAAAAAAAACTTTGAACAGAATCTATTTATTTCGTTGAAGAATGGGAGGTGCGATTCCTTCAGTGTTCCATTTAAATATACCATATATATATCTCGCGAAGTCAATATCTTAGTACTCCTTTCCTTTAGTTACAAACTTCTAGTATTTATGGCCTTTAAAGAAACAACAATTACAACATCGGCAAATATCCAGGGTGTTAATGAACTACACCGACAGACTATATAGGAAGTGATTCCTCACATCAGATTAAGGAAAAAAAGTTTATAGGGGCATGTGAGGGAAAGTGCATAGTATCGAAGCTAGACCCGTCCAAAAACGTAAAAAAAAATATTGCAGCACGCCTTATTCCGAACTCTAGAAACTGTGTCGGCGATCCGGTAACATTTTCTTTTCCTACCGACGTGTTCTGTTCACTACTGTCAACACTTACTTTTAGCCTAGTTTGGACCTACCTTTAAATCTGAGCATACCTGGGAATTCAGTTGGGAACGTGTATGAGAAGTATGCCCTTTGCGGAGCCCCTAGTACACACATCGCTGAAATATGCATTTTTACTAATAGATGGCATATGTGACATCCTTTACGCTGATATGGACAGTCAGTCACTCCACCGTCTTTCACGTTCGCAACATGCGTTGCAGTGCATTTTTTTTTTTCCCACGCTTTTTGATGGCTCTAGCTCTGAAACTATGCACTTTTCCCTCACATTTGTATATGAACTTGTTTGTTATTTTGATGTGAGGAATCACGTCTTAGCGTTTGTCGGTATAGTTCATTGACACTATGCACTTCATTTACCATTTTTGAGTTTTTGTGAGTATTAGAAGAAATAATACCTTTAATATTTCTCACCTACACTTTGTTGATGGTATTAAGAAATGCTAACATTAATAATAATAATAATAATAATAATAATAATAATAATAATAATAATAATAATAATAATAATAATAATGTAGAGGAAGAAGAAGAAAAAGAAAAAGAGGTATATAAACGTACGAGCCCAGCTCTCGGACTCAGTCGCCTCATGCTGCTCAAAACTTGAGCGCGGCGAGCACGTGTGAGCACGAGAACTACAGAGACCGAGTTTTAGTGAACGCGAGCTGTTCGAGTCTATAGCGAACGCGAGGTCAATTGAGGTGAATGTGGGTATGATCAAGCTGTTGCAAGTGTCATTAACGTAGCGATCTTAAGGGAGTCTAAGCATGCGTAGGCGTTAGTGAGGTTAGTGAGTCCGTGTTCCTTTTGAGATTGTGAGCCTAAGCCCACACAAGCCCCAATTGCATAGTGTTTGTGGTGGTGGTCGTAGTTCATACAGGTAGTTCCAATTTTGTTGAAAGAGATGCAGAAGAGCATTTTCGCATTTTTTAAAAAAGAAAGTGCAGCGCAGAGATGGAGTGGGTCAGTGGGTCGTGAGTCAACAGGATGTGACCCACTACCCACCATAACCCACTCTGACCCACCTACTCACTCTGCTCAGTGCATTGTAGACAGTCTTCTGAACACTGGTGAATTCGTCTACGTTTTACTTTCAAGGCCTCCATTTTTCTTTTTCATTTGTTTCTGTATGTTACCTGAGATGAGTTTATCTTAGTGAGAAAAAAAAATAAAAGAATAAGTTGAGGCACTTTCGGATAGTGATATTTATAATTGTAATAATAGCAGTAGGGTGTTTTTTGAGGAACTGACTAATGGAGAAAATATTTTTTAAAATCGCCTCTAATACATGAATTATTATATCTAGGTGTAAAAAATTAAATGTAGCTGTGTGTGCATGATCATCACAGCCAAATGGCAAAGTCAAATGAAATGACTTACGGTATATACTAGGTGGTTGACTTACAGTATATACACCAATCCCAACTGAGATATCATATCGTTTTCATTATAATAGAGATCCAAAGGGAAGAGCGGGGACCAATTTTTGCGAAAAATTGGAGTATTTCACGAATGGGTCATGCTGGGTCGTGGGTCAGCGGGTCACGGTGAGTCAGTTGGTCATGGGTCAGGTATTCATTGGCCCACGCTATCTCTGGTGCAGCGTGTGTTAGATGAACAAGAATTTATTATTAGCTCCATTTAGAGGACTTTTTTTCTTTTTGTAAAAGAAAAATGTTTGATTTTTATTAAAGAAAGATTTTTCTTGTTGAGTCGACCGAAAATGTAGTTTTTCTTCTGTTATCTCTATGTGGGATGGACATTTACGGAAGAAGGAGTTAACATGCTGCAATTCACTGAACACTTGTTTCTTTTTCTCCACATCTCGTCCGATAGGAATAAAAGGCTCTACTCATCGTTAACAACCGTTGAGACAACATCCGGAAAGGATGCAGACTCTTTCTTTGATGAGCGGAAAGATAATCAATGTTGCCTTTTCCTCCATTTACTTCGAAACAAAGAAAGAAAAGAAATACGCAGTACAACTTCTTTAATATCTCTATAATATGAATTGGCGAATAATGAAATGTAGCAATTTATGTATTTTTTACATTATACTGATCGTACATAAAGGAATATCAGAGTTTCGAATATTGTGTACTATCTTTGAACTTCAGTTATAATAATGAACCATATGTGAAACGAATCAATCATACACTTACAGTTTTTCCTCACAAATGCTCAATAAGAGTGTTTGTTGTCAACGTGGCACACATCCAATCGATAAGTGAGTTCTTCTCATGCTTTAATCAGCATGTCTGGAGTAATAGAAGTTATAGCTTTACAATTTTGTGCCACAAATCTTAGGTCTATAGGTAGCGGTGGCATACACCCTATGTACACAATTCTTTATGTTGAAATAACATGCTAACTGGTAAATATATAGTTGTTTAAACACCATTTTTCCTGATTAGATGACTGAATTAGATGTGTGAAATGTTTTTATTAGCGCTACGCAGAATGTTACAAGAAATGATTTCTTTTGCGGCACATCTTAACTATGCCATAGGTGTGCAGTTTAAGAATAATGTGTTTACTATTGTGAGCACACTTGAGATTAAGTGATCGTCAATTCCGACTGTGTTTCTCTGATATACTGTAAATAAGTATTTTTACAAGAATAATAAGAGAAAAAGGAATGTTTATTTGCAATAATGTTTACATCATTTTAAAATTTATACATTTAACATTTTTTTTCTACATAATCGCCATGTAGGTCGATGCTTTTCTGTAGGTACTGAGGCGTTTTAGTATCCCTACTGTATGTCATATCAGACCGCCTCCGTGTATTTGATTAAGGGTTGATTCTCATGTTTCACCTCGTCGTTGGTTAAGCTGTTCCGGGCAAATGTTCATTCAACTTAAGAAACATGAACTAGTCACTTGTTTGCTGAATCTTCGCGACTGTCTCGTCGGAAATTGATGGTCTCTCACTTCTTTCTTCGTCATGAATTTCAGTACGACCAGTTGGAAGTTCCCTAGGGGACGCGGCAGAAGTCCTAAATGGCAGAAGTCCTAAAATGCAGAAGTCCTAAACGGCATTAGACCTAAAATGCACAAGTCCTAAAAATTATTTCGCGGCACAAGTCCTAAATGGCAGAAGTCCTAAAGTGCAGAAGTCCTAAAATGCAGAAGTCCTAAAATGCAGAAGTCCTAAAGTGCAGAAGTCCTAAAATGCAGAAGTCCTAAAAGGCAGAAGTCCTAAAAATCATACCGAGGCAGAAGTCCTAAAGTGCAGAAGTCCTAAAAATCTCTTGTGGCGCTACCATCGCGTCCGTAAGAAGAATACTGTCAATCTGTTAGTCAAGTTTTAGATATACTGTTTCATATTACAGAGCCTTAGTTCTTACAAGTTATTTGTATAAATACATATTCTATCGTTCTGAAATAATAAATAAATAAATAAATGAAGCCTATTGTCCTTTCTTACTCTTTCCATGATATATTTCTATGTTGACAAAATTTTAACTTTCTACCAAATGTGATTCCCAGATCTTTCATAATGTCTGTTTTTCTCTATTTCCACACCATTGACTTCATATTAGTAACATAATATTGTGTTTTAGTTATGTACGTCATAAATTTTGCTTTCCTTGTGTTGTTTTGAAGTAAATTATTTTTACACATATATTTCTTGTACAGAAGTCTTTCTGTAGCAAATAATTGTCATATTCGTTATTAACTACTCCTGGGATACGGCTGTTTCGGTGTAGGACGTTTTGGTGCAGAGCGTTTTGGTGTACGGATTGCTCGGTGTAAGGACGTTCGCCGGTTAAGGTCAGGCTGGTTCGGTGTAAAAGCTCTAATGTTTACACCGAAACGTCCACTCTTCAAAATGAAAATTATTCGTTAGGGAGAAATAAATTCACGAAGTAGAATATATAAATTAATAAATAAAATAAAAATTAAATGTTTCTGTAATTGGCAAGGGTTACTTATTTATAGTGAGTCCCCTCGCTTCACTCTATGTCAGAACTTCTTATATCCTCAAATGTTATAATTATTGATTGGGAATTATTAATTGATTGGGAAAACGTTTTACGGTAATGATATATAGTAAAAAAGTGTGTGATGCATAAACATTGTGTACAACACACACACACCTTATTACGGCGATAACTGTGCACAAATCGCAAAATGCTGCACAATCTTTGAAAGAAAATTTTCAAACACAGATGGTTTTTCTTCCAATAACCGCTTTTATATCATGCATACCCAATAAGATTAGCAAATCTAGGAAAAGAAAACTGATTATGAATCAGTGATGAGATCTTAATTATATTATTACAGAGATGTAAACTCATGTTATAGTTGTAGAGAAGGACAGTGTCAGAAAAATGTCTCAAGAAAATTTTTAACGGCCTAAAGAACACAACAAGAGGCTGAATCGTACCAGTTGTTCCTGCAGAAATTGTTTCTATTATGAGTTACTCTTTTGTTCTTAAACGTGTTTAATAATTACAGCAAATGAAGGATGTTTATAATAGAATGTGAAAGAATACAGTTTTAAAAGAATTAAACTACGTCAACATGTTAAAATAATTAAAAGAACCTAATTAATTAGCCACTTTGTACTCTCATTTGCTTAACTGGAATAACCGAGGCCTAAAGGAAAAGAGTTTTCTGCCCAAATCTTATAAGCAGTGGGATATTTTAATATTATAGAAATTGACCCTCCTTCCCCTTAGAAGTGTAATTTTCAAGATACTGAAACATATAGTATTTTATTACTTTTAGTTAAAAGTTCAAATACCGAGTTTCACGCATCTAGCTTAAACAAATCCTTCCTTAATTTATTTACATATTTTCTGAGTAAGTAATGGGGAATTCGAACATTAAAAAAGTGCTCCCTTTGCTCTTTCCTTTTTATGTGTTCAATTTTCAGTTTTTTAAACAGGAAAGATTATATGCCAAGTTTCATTTTACTAGCTTCAGAAACTTGCGAGATACACTACCCTTTAAAAAAATCTTGCCCCACCCGTTTTACGATACTTATTTCCAAAAATTCTTTCTTATGTCCTGCTTTCATAAGAAAATTATATTTTATAATTAAAATTTAACGACTCTACTTGTAGCAGTATGCCCAAAAAATCTCTCATCTTTACTCTTTTATATAAGAGTACAGAAGATAAATACAGTCAAACAAATGGATTTCCATGAACAGTTTCCGATTTCTTATAACTACCTGATTCGTACATTTCCCACAAGCTGTGATTTTAAATTTACGCTCTGTCAAGGTCCAGGTTTCAAAAAGGAACTAACTGGAAATATAATAATATTATGTATTTGTGTACATGTGTAATATGTATAAATTTATTGGCTTATTGAAGCTTTCGTAATCTGGAAATAAACTTTTGATTTGCTTTTAATATATAAAAATCATGCTCCCCTAGAAAAATTTGCAGGCTACACCCCTAAATGACTATGTAGTAATTTCTGCAAAAATGGCACAGGACCTAAAATTTAGGTCTAATGCCTATATTTTTAGGACTTGTGCCATTTAAGACTTATTAATGTCACCCACTGTATTGCATAATAAATGTTCTTTGCTCAATTTTAAATTTACTGCGTTCTTTATGTATACAGTTGGTATTTAATGTTCACTCGTGAAATGTCTAGTGTGCTTTTGTCCTAATTAAGTAAACTTTGGTGGATTTTTGTCCTACTCTTAATAAAATACGCTCCGCACAGTATATATTGCAATTCTGAATGTTTGCTTGGTTTCAGGAGTCTGGTAAAATATTCTTTTTAAACATTTTTTTATTATTTATTTATTTATTTATTTATTCTTGTTTTAGGAATTTGTCTTGGGATTCTCGTATCTCCATTCGAAAGAAACGAATTTCTTAACAAATTATGTAATTAATTCTTAGAATGAAATAGGTTGTATTATGTAATTCGTGTATAAGTGCAGAACAGATAGTGATAATAACGATCTTAGTAGTACAAATATAGCTGTTACTGTTGGAATTAGATACGTTCGTAACATTATTGCCAACTAGTTGCTGCATAGTCCCAATTTCGTGTGGTGGTGGCGAATTTCAGAACTAAAGCAAGTGAATGATAAAGGCACAAGTCCTAAATGGCAGAAGTCCTAAATGGCAGAAGTCCTAAATGGCAGAAGTCCTAAACGGCAGAAGTCCTAAACGGCAGAAGTCCTAAACGGCAGAAGTCCTAAAATGCAGAAGTCCTAAAGTGCAGAAGTCCTAAAATGCAGAAATCCTAAAGTGCAGAAGTCCTAAAATTTAGGTCTAGTGCCCATATTTTTAGGACTTCTGCATTTTAGGACTTCTGCACTTTAGGACTTCTGGATGTCACCCGTTCCCTACACCACTTGCAGACGTTTTTGACATCCATGAACGTCTCGCCATACACTTCCGTCAATTGGCAATTAATGTCAATCGGTTCAAAACCGAATAACTACGTAAACTTCGCATTTGGAAGTAGCGCAAGCGCAAGCTCCATTACAAATGGAAGCCAAGATTGAGCATCGCAACGAGGTGCGCTGAGGCTTGTATGGGAGTGTTTGAAACATCAAACACAATACCGCACGGATAGTTTCTTTGGCATTTAGTAGACCTTCGGGATTACTCTCGTATGAAACATACGAAATAACGTGAACTAAGTTCCTGTGTGACTATGAACCATTTTCTGATTGTCAAATAAAACTCTATGGACCTTATGCAGAATCGTTCTGACGTGTGATTAGCGACATACTAAAGAGTCCGACTAACATGTTTCCTGCGCTAGTCAGGCCTTTAGTATGATGTTAATCATACGTCAATCGACTTTGCATAAGGCGGTATGTTTCTAGATGATAGTTACAATATCGTTACGTTTCATTACGAATATTTTGTGCGTAGGTATACTTTTTATTTTCCATGTATTCACCCTATATTACCCATATATTTGTTTTCACTTTTGCATATAATACATGTTTGTAATTAAGTATTGTAATACTTAATATAATTAAGTATTGTAATACTTAATATAATTAAGTATTGTAATACTTAATATAATTAAGTATTGTAATTATATGTAAATTAATTTATTTATTAATTTTCTCAGTTGTACATATTCCCTTTTTTCTCGCATATGTGCGTGTTGCTCCAGTATTAGAGTAAAATGCGCACTTCGAGTTCTTAACTTAAAGTTATTTACCCTGCATTACAGGTTATTTGTAGCTTTGCACAAATTATGATAAAGGAAGGACGATATATTTGTTTCATAATATGATTAATTGTCATGAGTGTTATTCTTTGCATCCGGTTGCTATGCTATATCGTAATATGCACATATTGTCCCAAATTGCAATGTAATCTGTACTTCAAATATTAGGTAACATGCGGTACATTGCTAATTTCGGAGTTTGTTAATACGGGATTTGAGAAAGTCAAAAAATAGGTTAAAATAGGATTATAGAAAGTTCTACAGGAGTAGTTAATGGGCATGAGACTATGATGTATGATAACAGCTCTGATGTAACTAACAAATGGTAAATTCTGTAATGATCGTGTATACATACATTTGTTTTTTTATATATATATATATATATATATATATATATATATATATATATATATATATATATATATATATATATATATATATTACGATGCATATTCCTTAAACCTGGTGCTCAGTTTAGAAGATACTCCTCGTTAATATTATTTTAAGATATTACTGTAACTAAAGCTAGTCTACTCTGTATAATGCGTTACTTATGCTTGGTAGATGTCTGCTTTGATAAGGCCACTATTTACATAATAGAGGGAAATCTCAGATATTTGTTCCACTTTAAATTTTACAGATATTGCTTTTTCTTTTTTCTTTCTTTTTTTTAAAATACAGTCTACAAACATGAGCTACCCACAATTAAAGTAAGTCAGCTGAGATATGCATTGTCTTTCTTTTTTCGTAGGACTGTGCAGGAACATATTTTTTTCTTAGTAGATATGTAAGGATTTGAGCTGAGTTTTATTTTAATCTAAAAAAGAGAGCAATCAAGGTAATGGTTCAAGATCCAGTGAGTTCTTAGTTTCCATTTAATTTGAAAAGGGTATGTTTAGCAAAGTAGTATGCTCTATTCACTTTAATGTTTGCTTATTATCTATTCAGTGATTATTTTCTTCGTGTATATGGCAGGGCGAGTTAAGATTTGACAATACAGGCAGTAAGGTAGAAGAACTTCCAGATGGTTTCGCCATTAAGATTATTCACGTTAGATTTGCTGTGTGCGTATGTGTTTTTTCATATTACCAGTTTCTATAAATTGAAACGTACAAAAAAAAAAAAAAAAAAAAAAAGAATGGGAAGAAGCACATAAAGTGTATTGTTTTCAAAACCTTCAACTGCTCATTGTTTTCTTCGAATATATTCATATTTATGTGTCGTACTGTGATGAATATCTTGATGCTATTACTGGGATTTTATGGAAAATGAAATCTTTCAGTTTACCATCGCACGTTTATGCGCTTTAGGCTAAAGGAGACTATGGTTAAAGCAAGTGGATTATGATGGAACGATAGTGGTGGAATGAGAAAGTGGAAGGAAACGAGAGTACCCCAAGAAAACCCACGAACACAATGTTGTCCAGCACAAACACTCTTAAGAATCGAACCAGGCACCCCACACACCAAAGGTAAGCGCTCTACCACTGAGCCACTGTGTCTCCTGGAATTTTATGGAAGTTGATTATAACAACATACATAATCGAAAAATTGATGACTCAAATGATGGTTTGCCTTGTACTACCAGAAAAACATTATAGAAAGTAATTTATCTATACTTTCCAGCACATTCTGAAAATTCTTAAGCACCTCTAAGTGAATTTAAATTAAATTCCATGTAAGATGAATATAAATCCTAATTAGTATTCGGTTAATAGATACTCGATATCATTTACTGTATTGTTCAGAAATCCTTAAAGAGTAGATCCTTTAACTTTATAGGAAATGAATTAATAAGTTGAGAAAGAACAGTAATCAATAACCTAATGACAATCAGTAGTTTAGTTCAAGAAGTTGATCTCGTTTACGGTAATGGTTTAATAGGCATGTTCTGTATCTTCTCGTCCTGAATGTGGTTGGAAAATCATTTAGAATTTTCTATTTTCATACAGCAGCGTGAGGAAATTTGGAAGCAATTGCAGTTAAGCTGTAACGTACTCTGATTTATAAATCTAGAAGTAATAATGGCATTGGAAGCCTTATCTCCCAATCAATTTTTTTCCATCTCAACTGCCACAGTAGCAATAATGTTAGTTTAAGTTTCTAAATAGTCAGCATAAAAAATTCTGAGTCCCGAACGGAAGTTGATCTAGAATGAAGTTGATCGAAAATACACACGGCAACCACTCTGCTACCCAAGAGCTGTGTTCATTGGGACACAAATCAATAAGCGCACCATTTCAGCAAGATAACACCAATGAAATGTCTTTGTAATTTTAAGTATGTAACGAAGTTCAACAACTACAATATACAATACATAAATTCATACAGTTTTTCTCTGCAAGGTCACTCTCCTTAAAATCAGCTGCGTCTGGGAAGGATTCAAGCCCATGCTTCCTATGTTGGATGTTGGAACATGCGGCCTACAGCATCACCGAGCCTCCGCCATGTTTCACAGTTGGGCGGAGACACTGCAGATCATAAGCTTCTTTGGGCGTTCTCCACACATAAACACGGCCCGTGGTTGGGAATAGGGTGAAGGATGACTCATCCGACCATATCACACGTTTCCAGTCCTCAACGGTCCAAGTTGCATGGTCGCGGCACCATTTGTGGCGTGCGAAAGCGTTATGGTCCCTGATGAGCGGTTTGGCCCGTGCAACACGACCCCATAAGTTCATGTTATGTAATTCGCGGCGGACTGTAATTGTCGAAACAGGGTGGGGGAAGTGCTGATTGAGTTCCTCCGTCACTTGCTCCGCAGTGACACGACGGTTCTGCGTGACAATGCACTTTAATACCCGGCGTGACCTGTCACTCATGATTTTCTTCCGCCCACTGTTCCGCTTCTCCGATGTGATTTTCCCATGTGGTGTGTAGGCAGTCATCACCTTCGACACTGTCCCACGCGACACACCTAACACAGTAGCCACTGCCGTCACACTCACTCCACATAACCGCGCACCAACAATTTGCCCTCTTTAAAAATCTGAGAGGTCTCCCTTTTTACATTACCTCCGTCTGCTGCAGCCACTGGACACTGCTGTTCCACTGCGCCTGACGTAGTATGGAGACCGACCTAACACACCACCACCAGCGGTCCGGCGCTGCGGGCGCCACGACACCACTGCCAACCCATACAGCTGACGTGTTGCCAACTACAGGTGTTTCCATTTTTCTGATCACTATCTGTATATATATATATATATATATATATATATATATATATATATATAGGACGATAGGACGATCCAGACCGGCACATGGAATTCACCAATTGGGCTTATTCACAATATGACCGAGATCCGCATTTTCCAGCCAGCGTTCTCTTCACATACGAGGCAAACTTTTATTTGGATGGGGAAGTGAATCGCCAGAACATGCGATATTGGTCGGATGCAAACCCACATGCGATCAATCCCTGCAAAGGGGTTACCCCTGCTCATATCATGGTGTAGTATGGCATATGGAACACGTCGATCATAGGACCCTTATTCATTCCTGGTGTCCGATATCTGGACATGTTACAGGAATTTGTGTTTCCGTTGCTTTCCCGCCCTGATGGCATATTTTCATCAAGATAGTGCCCCACCGCACTGTGCGCTGCCTGTGCGGGAATGCTTGGATCTGCATTTTCCTGGACGTTGGATCGGTCACCGAGGCCCTGTGGAGTGGCCAGTCCGGTCGCCGGACCTCACTCCCTTGGATTTTTTTATGTGGACACTTAAAATACCTTGTGTATCAAGAGAAAATTCGGGATGTTGCACACCTACAGGGACGTATTCAGGACGTCTGTGATAGCGTCACCCCCGCTGTGTTGTTACGGGTTCAGGAGGACTGGATTAAGAGACTCCGGTTGTGTTGCAATGGACGGGCAACATGTGGAGCACATCCTGTAGGTGGAACTTCCGGACGTCATAACTTTGGAACGGGACATGATATCGCATTTCTGCTTGCGGGACTGCATTCCCCTGCAAAAGCAGTGTTAACTAATGTGCCACATGCCTACGTTCATATTTTTTTTTTAATTAATCTGGATCCAAGATGGCCGCCATTCACCACGCATGCATCAATCGGTAGCTCATTTACCCAAGTCCGCCCTCCGCTAGTCAGATTTGCTTTAATCATGTTTGTTTCCAAAATAATCCATTGTACTAAGACTTATGGACCACCCTGTACTATGGCGTCGTACGTTTTATGGGACAATTGATGCAGGAATAAATAATAAGTTAAATATTCTATAATTTTACTTCAGAATATTTTAAATACTGTATTACAAAATTACAGGCAAAAATTATTCTTTATTTCTCAGTGCTTAATATAAAATAATATTAAAGGAGCTAGACTAGATAAACTTGTGGAAGAATGTAGATATACAGATATATGCACATTCAGTGCCTTATTACGATTATTTTTTTAATATTAATAAGAAAGAATATTTTGGGCTCGAATGTTGTTTTCCTAAACTTTTCATTAAGGATTCTGTGATAACAATGTAAACTGATATCCAAACCGTATATTCTTTCTTCGTTTCCATTTTGTCTATTCTATAATTCTTTTGTTCTTGTGTTGTGTGATACTCATCTATTTATGGATATGCGTATGGAGAAACCAAACCATAACATGGGTTAATGATGAGTCCTGTTATATTATATACAGGTTTTATTTCTGTCCAGAATTATCTGTTTCTTTGAATCTTTTCATAGCAGTGTTATGTATTCATTATATGGACTACATTATCTTCTGGCGTATGCAGTTACATCGAAAGATTTCTTTTTCTTTGTTTTTGGTCTTGTACAGTGTGCTCGATTTTTGAATTGATGTTAAACCTTGATTTAGTAATCCTTAGTAGTTTTCATAGTTGTTCTTGGTTTGTATTTATTATTATTGATCAGTTTTACTCAGTTTACCTACACGGAACGAGTTTATTTAGGATGAAATGTATTGCGTAGCATTCAGACTTGGGTATTACATTTCTTATGATATCACAGGTTATCCACTACTTACGGGGTTCTGAAATTACGATGTTTTTGTTGTCTTTTTATTCTGACATGTCGAATTGATATTCTCATTGTAGATCATGTTTCGTTAGGCTGAATTCTTTTTCGTTTTTATTTGAGCTGTATATTTATTTTATGTATGTTTAAATGATGTATGTATATCATATTAAGTGGTGGCTATTAAAGGATACTCTATACTATTTGGAGAATATTTGATAAAATATGGAATCAGATTTGTTGTAATGATTGTTTACATTGTTGTATGTTATGGTAAGAAGAAACAATTGTCATAATTCATTTTTCGTCCATTTATAATATAATTTAATTTTGACTACCTAATAAATTTAACAGTCTTGAAAGAGAATGAATTTTGTTTAAATTACTAGTTGTTGCACCTGAACCTTCGGCGCACTGGACAAAAATCGTGCTTTATTAAAAGCTCTGATTGTTCATATTTATTACATTTATTTATGTTTCTTAAGTATGCCCACCTACCACCAGAGATGTTCACCCTCCGAGGGTGGCCCTCTCGAGGGCATCCTCACCCTCAAATTCCCAGGCCCACAATGGAGCGAGGGTGCGCGAGGGCAAGTTTCGACAGCGATGGCGAGGGTGCACGAGGGCGAGGAAAAATTTCCAACACGAGGGTGAGGGAGGGCAAGGGCGATGGACAACTACCTTCGCAAGGACGAGGGTGAACGAGTTCGAGAGCCAACTGTCACAGCGATGGCGAGAGTGCGCGAGGGTGATGTACAACTCCCTTCACGAGGGCGAGGACAAGTCTTCAACGCGATGACGAGGTGACGGCCATTCTTGTTGGTGTTTGACCATTCTTGATGGAATATAATATTTAAAATAAGACCTACTATGTTCTCTAGATGAAAAGTTGATGTCATAACAAGATTATAGATTGGTCATATTCTTCCTTTCATTTAATTGCAGTATACAATTTCTCTTGAGTACTTCCACATAATTATTAAAAATAATAATGCAAATGAATATAATATTTGCATGTTTTTCATGAATATTTCCGGATAGAAATAGCGCTACGTTTAGAAGCGAGTGTGCCTCATTGTTGCCCTGCCTGTGGTAGAGACTTTTTAGATAAAAAGTTTCTACACTGTCATGTTTAAAGAGTCAGATGGAAAAAGATTTGACAAAATGACTTTTGTTCATAGATGGCCATTTTGCACTGGGCTCGCGCTCACTTCTCTCAACTGGGCTCGCGTTCACTCGGGCTCGGGCTCATTTCTTTCAACTGGGTTCACGCTCGGGCTCAGTTCCCTCAGTTTGGCTAGCGCTCATTTATTTCATTGAGGCTCGCGCTCACTTGCGCTCGGGCTCGCGCTTAATTATTGAATGAATACTTTGTATTAAGTTTCTGGAATCAAGCTATATGTTCTGAAGTAGATTGAGTACTAGTTTATTTCTTTACGTTTCCAACTTCTGTTGTAAAAACAGGTATTAAGTGATATGATTTGTTCATGAACACTCGGATGTTATAGCCTCGGTGTGATTTCCCTGTGTGTTTTTTTAATCTTCTCCCACCCAAAACCAAGTTTTATATGCTCAAAGATACACACACACACACACACACACACACACACACACATATATATATATATATATATATATATATATATATATATATATATATATATATATATATATATATATATATAATATGTGTGTGTGTGTGTGTGTGTTTTTATTTCTTGGGACGTAAAAAACCTGGGGTTCCCAATCGAGCCCTGCACCTTCTAAGTCCATTAGATTACTTTTTGCCCTTACTTTAAAGCAAGAAAGCTTGAAATTTTTAACTATATGACTTGCCTCTACTTTTAATTATGTTTGAAGACATATTGTCCTGCTAAAATACATTAAATGTGATAATTTCTTAATTAGTTTTTTTTTCAGTGGTAACAAAGTTCGGTCAGACATAATTTCTTAATTAGTTTTCTTGCAGTAGTAATAAAGTTCGGTCGGACACGTTCTTATCTTTTTTATTAGACCCTATTATTATTAGACAGTAGGTAATATTACTTACTCACCAACCAGTGTGCATTTCCTGGATTTTTTTCGAATCTCGGGAGCAACACTAGTTCACTCAAGTCTTATGTCTCAAACACTATTTTAGTGTTAAATGATTTCTACGTAAAACCTATAAATTGATAAAAGTAATTGTACGAACAGAATGAAGAGCATTTATGAGCCTTTAAAGCAGCCCTGCCCACGGCGAGCAGATAGTGGAAACTCTCCTCGTGAACGCTCACGAGCATTCTACGAGCAAATACCATTGTTCGTGCTTCGTGGATCTTCGGGTTTTGTCCTTAGAGGAGCGGAAGTGTTGTCAACCTTGGCGGTAATCACTAGCTTACCAAAAAAAAAAAAAAAAAAGTATGTATGGTAACTGATTGCCATTTAGTGTAAAGTGTTTTTTACAATGTGGTAACCGTTAACTATAGACAATACAAACTTGTAACAGCAATCAAATGATAAACTATGTACGTTCCTTTTCTTCTTTTTTCTTTCCTTTTGTTAAAGAGGGATGTGGGTTTGTTATATCCGAGTGTGGGTTTGTTATATTATGTTGTTTCGCTTTTTAGGAAAAGAGATAATCTGTTGATAAGAAAAAACTGTAGCACTTGTTTGTAATTATCTAAGTATATCTCCAGAAAATTAGCTTATGCATGTATGTGTGTACGAATAGGCTTAGCAAGGGGTTGGTTGTGGAGATTAGAAGCCACTATTACACTATCAATAGGAAGAATAGTATTTCTTACTCCACTTTTAAAGTTACTTTGATCGCAAAGAATCAAACAAAATATTAAGAGAGCCAAAGAGATTTTCCATTTTTAAGTGTGACCGTTAGTGACTGCAATTAGTTTTTGTTTTTTTGTTTTTTTTTTTTTTTTTTAACAAGGAGTGTCTTTTTAATAAGGAAAAATGTATTGTCCCTGGCTGGTTGCTTGCCGGTGGCTTGTTAAAAGTGAAAAAGAATGTTAAATCATTTCAACGACTGAAGCTACACGCTTGTCTTTCTTCGATAGTTACTGACTGATTTTGAAAGTCACAATGTTGTAGGCCTACTGTAATAGCGTAGGCCTACTGTAATAGCGTAGGTCTACTGTAATAGCGTAAATTCGAAAGGAAACGTTCCAACTGAATGATACGAACAATTATTCCCAATGTCTTGAACATGAAACGTGGGTTGCACGGATAACGCTTAAAGTAGGCTGGACTGCACTGGAATTTCCTTCCGGCAAATTAGTGTTTGGTCGAAACTCGGTTCTTCTGTGTAATTGTCTCTTAACAACATTTGAACATTTCTTTTAGATAATAATAACTAACTAACTCTATGGTCTATGGAACCCGAAGGTTCAATGCCGCGTTTACAAAATATTTCCACTAACTTATGTCCTTAGCCAACTGGATCCAGTTTCTACTCTGTACTCTTATTTCTGCAAGATCCATCTTAATATTGTCTTCCCATCTACGCCTAGGTCTTCCTAGTGGTCTTCTTCCAATTGGGTTTTCAGTTAAAATTATGAAAGCGTTTCTAATTTCTTCCATTCTGGCTACATGGCCTGCCCACCTGAGCCTTCTACACTTCATAACCCTAATAATGTTAGGTGAGCGGTATAAACTATGCAATTCCTAGTTATGAATTTCCTCCAATCCCCATTTTCATCCCTCTTTGGTCCGAATAATAATAATAATAATAATAATAATAATAATAATAATAATAATAATAATGCGTATTATTATTATTATTATTATTATTATTATTATTATTATTATTATTATTATTATTATTATTATTATTATTATTTTCAACCTCCCGTCGTTCTCCTATCAATCTAGCAACGAAAGGCGTTTACAACTTAGCAAACGTGAAGCGAATGACAAATTACAGACCGAGTGCTAATGTAATACAACGTCACGAATTGTGTAAGCAAGCTAAAAAGGTCTGAAACAATTCGTTTCCGATTTTTGCAGTCGTTTTTACGTCTGTAAGATGACATGTTTAATATTAGTTTCTTTCTTTCTTTGTTTCTTGTTCATTTGTTAGTTACTTCAACGCTAACTGTAACCTCTATCATGCGTCTTCCTCAACCAAAAAACGTACCAATTTTATTTCCTGCAGTGTTTTCGCGTCACTGCTTTCGAAATGGGGAGGGGGAGAGCACACCTGCACATTTCACGCTTGCGTCTGCTCAATGCATATCATCGTGCGAATTTCTGGCCAGGCTTGGCCATAGGTTTTTTGCCATCATGTGTGGTTGGCAACACTTATCGGATGCAGTGGAAGAAGCGAAGCTAGCAGCACCTGTGCTCACCTGTTCTTATCTTCGCTCGTGCCCGCTCACGCTTTGGCTCCGGGAGCCAATTCATGGACAGGCCTGCTTTAAAGATACTCAAATCACAATATATTCCAATAATATATATAGTTTAAATGTTGTTAGATACACCCTTCTTACAACTCTCGTGACGCAGAAGGATTTACAACCCAGAGAACTTCTAGATAAAACAATACATTTTGTACGTAAATTTACAGAACGAGACGAGAAGTGAGTCGTCGAGAATCGAGACGATAAAAAAGTTTCCGAGAATTGAGACGAGACAAGACACAAAATTTATGAAACGAGATAATAAACCTTATTTCTGGTCTCGTCTCATGGGCAACACCAGTTTGCACCGAAAGGTGTAAAGGAAACTCTATTCAGATTTTATCTGAACATATTCATGGTAATATTAAGGGTGGAGTAGTCAATGATTTGTTCCATTGTAGGTGATCCGTAGTAAGCTATACGATGGTATGTTCAGTTTTCTTTGTTTAGGAAGTATGTTAAGGAAATAATTCAGCAAATAGGCTGGAAAATTGAGGATCTGATCCTCGCGAGGGCGTTCTCACCCTCAAATAACCGTGAACGAGGGCCAACTGCCACTGCCAGGGCGAAGGTCGGAGGTGCGCGAGGGCGAGCGAGCGCAATGGATAATCACCTTCGCGAGGGCAAGAGCCAACTTTCACTGCGAAGGCGAGGGTGCGCAAGGGCGAGGATTAGTTTCTAGCACGAAAGCGAGGGCGGGCGAGGACAATGGACAACACCCATTGCGAGGGTGAACGAGGGCGAGGGGCAACTTTCACTGCGAGAGCAGTTGTAAGTGAGGTCGGAATAAAATGAACATCTATGCCTACCACCTTAAGCTGTATACCCTTTTTATGCAGTTATCCAAGTACTTCGTTATACAGGCTAGTGATAGCGTAAGTAGCGACATATATTAGCATCAGGTAAGCAAGCGATAACAGGTAACTACATATATTAGCGTGACGCACACATTGAGATGTTTGCCGTTTGTTATTAGGATTGGTTGGTTGTATTGGAGTTTAGCGTCCCTTTCAACATCGAGACTATATACTTAGACGCAGACCTAAGCTTAATATAGGGTCTGAATAAATAATAAGAGTTCTCACCGGGAATTGAACATAAATCTCCAATTTCGACGGTTTATACTCTAACCATGTAGCCAGAAGGAAGATCAGCTTACAGTTCTTGATAGCAACCATTATGTTGCAAAATTTTACAAAAGCATATTATATTTACTTGTTTATTTCTATTGTTATGGTTGTGTCGTATGGTCTGAAGAAGAAAAGGGTGGAAGATAAAATTAGTCAGCCGAAAATAATAATACTCTTACCTAAAACTTGACATCAAATCCAAGATTGAATACGTTAGGTGGGTCACCCTTTTCACATTCAACTATGTTAGTCGGTGTTTGACCAGCATCCTTCGAATTTTGGAACATAATATTAAAACAATTTATTTGAACAATGCACTTTCGAATAAGGATTAGTGGAGATTCGTGACTAAATAGTAGAACTCTCACCTCTAGTATGAAGAATCCTAATTCGGTCTGGGACCATATGAAATTTTGAAATGAACTTCGTCGAAATTTCCCCCCTTCCCTCACATCCTCAGGTTACAAATTTATAATAATTATGCACTGGAATTTTATCAACTGGAGTTTATAATAATAATAATTATGCACTGGAGTTTTCCTTTGATGTACAGGCGTAAGTATAGTATGTTGAAGTCATATCATATGATATTTTCAATAGTAAGGGTAAAATTATATGGACGATTTTAACAATGTTGTTATAAATTATTTGTCAGATCACGTCCTGCTATTAGTTGCATGTTATTTGCGAGTGTTAACATCCAGCAATTCTGATTTTCAGGGTAAAGGAGGCATTGAGAAATGAATGATGAGAATGAAATTAATAGTGAAAGACTAGCACGTGGCAACTGTGTTTTGTTCAGATTCAAACCCGTGACTAGCAAGTCTTGCAATCTTCTGCCTAATACATTAGACCACTCGACGATGCCAGACAGCTCCTGATATTAATCGATTTGTATTGTTAGTTTGTTCACTTTGTTGCATCTGTATAATGGAATTATTATTATTTATCTCCTTTTTATTATCTGAATAAATGAAAATACGTTTGAAGTGATTGAAATTCACAGTTCGCCTAAAATACCACTCATTGCATTAACATATGCACTTTCAAAAGAAATGCTAGTTCATTAAATAAAGTACCATGTTTTTAGAAGTTGAGAAGTTATCACTGTAAACCATTATGTGAATTCAATGTGAAATTCCGAAGTGGTCAGTTTAATAATAATAATAATAAACAGTTGTCGAAACACGTGTTTGCAACAGATACTACATGCTGAAATAATAAATCACCTTTGAAATCATTCTGTTCTTTTATAGGTGATCAAAGCTAATTTATTATCAATATGTAAACAGGAATAACATCATGTGATAAGCAGGTCACCGTAAATAATAAGATTTATTTTAGTGAATTATTACTTTATTTTGAATATGTTATGGTAAGAGTTATAGTTGTATTGTGGGAGTGAATAATAAAATAGCTGCGAAAGGTCTCAGTAAAAGATTAATAAATGTGAGAAGTTTCAGAAGGATATTCGCAAATAATTTCATTTAATGGTTGTGGTGAATAGGTTTGTCTATTTTTGAGAAACATCAATATTATGAACTTAGATGTAAGCTTAATGCAATTAAATTAGTAGTGTTATCTTGACACATTATTTCGGTTAGATTGTGATAATTTTCCACACACTTTCAACAATATGATAAGTGGGTCAAGTTGAAGGACAAATATACGCGTATATTTATTATATGTAATTTTTTTCTTTTTTTAACTGGCATATAAATGCTACATTAGAATTTGTGGAAAGATCGTATCGGGGAAGAAAGATAGGTGATTCTTTCAACGTACTGTACTTACAATACACAGAGCAGAGTTGACATATTTGTAAACAGTCGAATCTAACGGAAATATGAAGTTTGTTTCCATATCAAACATGTGAGTATTCTACCGAAGTTCAACTCGACCAACTCACCATAATTCATCTCCACCTATTAAATTAGTGGAGCATTCCCCCTCCCCTATGTGTTTTTGTGTAGATCGTGTTTGTTTATTTTTTAATTAGAAAATATTAGTAAAAACCATTTTAACGTGGAAATACATGTACTGTCAATGGGAAATGAGAAGGAATCTTTAGAGTTATATATGTGCAAAGGTATTCGAAATTCGTCTGGTGTGACTGAAGAAAACTCGTAAAGTGGTTGCCTGCTGATTCAAATTCGACTCAAGTCTGAATCGAGAATCCACCTACTTCCGCTAGTTAAAAGTAAGTGTTTCATTCGTTAACAATGTTGTCCAAAGAAACTTCTAAATTTTAAATTGCATATTAGTGTTTTTGTTCCATGATAAAGTTTTCGTTTGATCTTTCTAGTTAATTCATGTCATGAATAATGTGATTCGTACTTAGTGATGACATGATCATTTTGTATGCAAGCAATGGGGAAAAAATGTGAGCTGCAGCAAAGAGCAATATTGAAAAGAAAACCACAGGAATGTGAAATGAGTTTTTGTGGCTTTTAGGTCAGTTATTGATAGCAGTCGCTTCCAAGTTCAAAGCAAAGCTATTATTCTCTGTTAAGTGTTGTCGTGAGTGAAAGTGATTTATGTAGTGATCTTGGCTCTGGAATGAACAGTTGTTTTACCACATAGAGTGTAAACGAACATTTCGCAAAGGATATTTTATGCTTTGTTAACTTGAAGTTGTTCCGTTTGTCCGTCCTGTAGAACAGTGCTGGTGAAATGTGTGTTGCAATGTATCCTGTTTCATACGGATTTTCTACTTTTTTAAGCGTAGTTGTCTACCGTCTTCACTTAATGCACTTATTTCGTACTTATCAGACATGTCAAAGTCTCGTACTCAGTAAGTATGACGAAAACACCCGCTTGTAGACTAAATTTATCAAAAGATTCGTGCTTTTGAAAGGAAATTTAGAAGCAATGTTGTTGTGCAGGAAGTCGTAAATTCTGAGCAAATGAATACAAACTGATTTATAAAGACGAAATCATTTTCGTTTCGGGAGTAAATTTATATAGAATCGTTATTTTTCTTTTTATCGTATACTAGCTGTAATCACTTGTCATTGTCACGTATTAATTCAAAATCTGGATAAAAGAATGAGCATCGTCCTTGCCTGATCTTATTCAGAACTAGGATATAGAAGAAGACGATTGTTCTTATTCCACTGCTCGGGTATTGTATTTTTCTGCTGATATGTGAACCCGCAAAAAAAGACGTGATATGGGTTGCGTATAGGCAAAACTTTCTTAGAAATAACCGGATAAGAAATATACGTAACTGTTGACCTTCCGACTCCTCCATCTGAGCTGAAAATAAATAAATAAATAAAAATAAAAAAGGCTTCATACACCCATTAGATTTGGTAAAAATCTGTGTACAAAATTTGTTGGCTCCTTTCTATGTGAAATTCTGTCCTCGTAGACAGATTTTTACTAGCTGTAAGCATCCGTTGTTGGGTCTTAATTCAGAACCAGAATATAAAGAATAAACATACTTTTGTTGCTGATGTTCAATTCAAAACATCGACTAAAAGAGGAAAAATGTCATTACTCCATTCACTGGTATTTATCTTCTGCTGTTGTATAAGCCAGCACTTAATGGGATCGCATACATGCAAGGCGGTATTAGAAACTGCGAGCAACGTGCACACGTTTTCGCCTACATTTTCACCTATCCAAATTCGACCCCCTCGAGTCAAAAATATATATTTTCGACTCGAGGGGGTCGAATTTGGATATATATATATATATATATATATATATATATATATATATATATATATAAGGACTTCGTACAGGATTAAATATGAAGATAGACACATATCCATGTACCAAATTTGGTAGTTCTAGGTCAGGTTTTCTATACGAAAAGCTGATACACACACACACACATTATTTTATTATTATAAATATACTAGCTGAAACATCCATTCTTTGCACGGGGAGGATAAGGTATATGCAATATATCATATTTGAAGGTAAATAAATAAATAAATAAGGAAGAGCGACGCCTTGGACTTTCCCCTATCATTATAAATGTAATAAATAAATAATGAATAGCAACACCTTCAGCGTTGTTCCTCTCAATATGAGTGAAATAAATACCGAAGAGCAACTCCTTAGGCGTCCCCTGTCAGTCTCCGATCCAGTTGCCATACCTTCTTGCATAAACTGGTGCTAAAATATCGTCGAGACTGTCACCAATCACCTTAGCAATTCCGAAAGCTCGACAGTAGTATCGAGTCATTTTGGACACGTTATTTGTATTCCCTACCCAACCTCCCATTACAATGGGGAATAAAGTCGTACGTGAACGACGTCGAGAATGTTATTAATCTCAGCGGCCCCGATACCCAAAAACTATGAATTCGACACCAATATCGGTCATTTTGGGCATGTTATTTTTCACCTGCAACGCCCTATGACGATAGAGACTAAAGTTAGACTCGAGTAGCGTAGGGGGATTACTATTCATCTCAGCATCTGCGAAAACTGTGAATTTTATACTAATATCCGGCGTCACGGGTATTTATAATCTCCCTTTATACATACATTTTGACCTTGTAATCTCCCCTCTCCCTTGTCGAAATACGAAAGGATTTCGTAAACGATTAGACCTCTTAAAGATCTACTTGTGTACCAAATTTGGTGGTTTCTTTTTGTGCGAAAAGCTGATGACACACACACATATTATTATTATTATTATTATTATTATTATTATTATTATTATTATTATTATTATTAGTGGTAGTAGTAGTAGTAGTAGTAGTAGTAGTAGTAGTATTAGTATTAGTATTATCATTAAAGATCAGTGGAGGTACAGATGTCATCTTAGGAAGTATTAAAATTAACAGCTATGTAGTATGCTATGGGATTCCGTGCTACTTTTGTACTCAACTTTGTATTACATCTTCTAAGCCATCAGAAGCAAATGCTGGATAAACTTCTGCCCTATTATTTTGAAATTCATGCAAATGACCTCGTGCGTTACAACTATTGAAAGCTATGGCAAGCCAAATGGCTTTCACCTGAGCACATTGCATTTCGTCACCGTTATTTGTGGCTCTGTATTCTCTCCCTATTAATTGAAGTAGTTCCGTCGATGCTAGGTAAACAACGAAGAGAGTTGTGCCTTTACAAGAATCGTATACAGTAAATTTCGAATACTTATTTGATTATACGGGAACGCTTCTTTATAGCTTCTGACTGAATTAAATTGAATTGCAAAGTAAAAGCAGAATTTTAACCTTACTTGGTGCTTCGTAGCCTGATGAATTATTTCATGTGATAAACATGAAAAAGAAGATATTTTATAATCATATATATATGTTTCATCGGGGTAATATATATATATATATATATATATATATATATATATATATATATATATATATATATATATATATATATATATATATATATATATATATATATATATAATACGCCTATGCATTTTCTGCGAAAATTCGAGCTTTATGTTATATATATCGCATGACTGCAATCATATTTACGGTTAACCAGCATTTGCGCTTTTTGTGCACGTAGTCGCTGATTCGATACTTGGTGGGAGAACATTAAAAAACTGAACACATTACTGTGATTCGGATTCCACCTTAAACTCGTCTCATACACCCTCGATGCTGAAAGAGACACTAAACTTCAACAAATAAATAAACTTATTTATAGTTACGTAAAAAAAACGGATTTGATGTTTTGGTTATCGGGTAGATTATCGTGTCAAATAATGGAAACTAATTGTTTCAAGATTTTGCAGCATTGTGTATGCAGTGGCTCAATAAAGAAGTCGGACATATACATTCCCAGAGAGAACAAACATTCCAAGAGTATTCTTCACAGAACAAAATATATATTTTAATTACTCTATATTATTTACTTACGAAAATTAGATACGTCAATAACGAAACTCAATTTGAAGACTATAAAAAAATACAAAAAGTGGAAACACAGCGTAAATCCATCAAAAAAGAACTCGGACACTTTATTTGTAGCAAAATTTTAGAACGTTTTTAGATATTTTTAATATTTTGTTTTCAATCCTTTATTTTTCACGATGACCTTTAATCTTTCAAGCATAGATTTTACAAGTTTTTTGCAGAAGGAATGGTCAATCTTTTTCCTATTCAGTCCGAAATGCTGATTCCAAGTCTTCCTTTTTTGTAATAGTGAGATGTTTTAATGTTTTTCCAAATGAACCCGTAAGTGCCCAATAACGTAAATATAAGGAGATTGCGGAGGTGTTACCAGCACATGCGGAAAATTATACAGGAGCCACAAACGCACATCGAGTGCTTTGTGCTTTAGATCGTTATCCTGGTAGTACTGGAGTTCTCTATTATTCGCAGTGTTTGAACGTTGTGTGCCAAATTTTGCTTTAAAAAGTTTAAATACTTTGTTTGGTCCATAATTCTATCGATTACACCCAGTTTACCTCGACCAGCACCGAGCATACAGCTCCAAACCATTACTGAGCCATCTCCATGTTTCACAGTGAATCGTAGATTACGCTCTCGAATTTCTTCAATAGGTATTCGCCAGATATAACATTGACCATCTAAGCGGAACAAATTAAATTTGCTTTCGTACGCGAATAACAGAGTGCTCCTAAACAAAAATCTTTATTTTCATAAGTTTTTGCAAAACTAAGTCTCTTCTATCTATTGCACTTGCTCACGAACGGTATTTTACGGGCTACTCTTCCACGTAAATTGCTTCTTGTTAAAACCTATCTTATCCTTTCGGGATGCTCTTATTAAGATGTTCTGATACTTTTTTGACCAGTTTAGGACACTTATGTTATTATTATTATTATTATTATTATTATTATTATTATTATTATTATTATTATTATTATTATTATTATTATTATTACCCTGTAGTACAATCCATCGCTCGTGTGACTTCGAAAACTCTAGGTCTACCATTTTTGGTTTATTTTCCACTGATGTTGATTTAAAATGTCTAATAATGTCATGCACTGTGGAGCGTGACCTATTTACTATTTCCACAATATCACGAACTGATTTTTCCTCTTTGTAGTATTTTAAAATAAGTTCTCTTACTGGTAGAGAAGTTTGCCCATGTTGACTCTCCATTTTAAATTTTAAACACACAATTTTACCCACGTACAAACAATACGGCTTCAACTCGTTTCACTTGGACATCTAAAACTCTCAAGTAGAGACAATCTTAAACATTCCCCTATTAAACCCAAAAAGAAAAGAGTGCTGCCACCTGTGCGATTTCTTTTTGACATGGATTTTAGCTGTATTTTCACTTTTTTTTGTATTTTTATAGTCATGAAAGTGAGTTTTGTTATTGCTATTTCTATTTGCCATAAGCAAATAATATAGAGTAAATATAGTTATCAAACCAAAGATAATGGAATCTTATAGGAAGTTAAATTTATAAAGTAACGGGAATAAAAAAAATCTTTTTATTATGTTAGCAGACTATACAATAAAATATCGATCGAAATGTCTTTCTGAATTTTGTACGTACATTATATGAATTTTGTTCTGCACTATTTTGTGTTACCCTGCAGTAATTGAAGCTTGGAACAAATTAGTACAAGGATTGGCATTGTGTTCGCAAAGTGCCTTTCATTGGCTGCTATGACAGAATTTTGGATGTTCTGTTTGTTCGGCAGAGCCTGTAGGTTTTAAGAGTATCGATTAGTCTGCAGCTTGTTGGCGTCATATATCAGTGTCATTCCTCTGTTCAGTCTCTTCCAGAACTAGATTAAAACTTGGACGCTGTTCGGCAAGTATTTCAAAACAAGTTGAAATTGTTGAATGACACATTTTCCGCTTGTCTTGCTGAGATTTTCTGAGCGTGGCAGAGACTGATGTACTTAGGAGATATTTATTGTTTATAATGCAACATGTCAAATGCGACCTGCCTGCTTTGTATCTAATTGGGTTAGACAGTTTTCGATGGTATTGAAACTTCTATATTTTCCACGATATAAACTTTTACATTTGCTTGTTTTTTTTTTTTTTTTCCTTTTTTCGTGCAAAGAAAAGAAATGAGCTTATCGTATTTTCGGAAACGATGTAGGTGGTGTTCTTGATAACTTTTTTTTTTGTGTTATTTAATTAGGTTTGAGCTAATCCTTTCCCCCTGTTGTTCTATCCTTTATTTCTCATTTCTGCTTCTCTCTCGCCCAAAAGACGTATTATTCCATCATGCAATCCAGAAAACACAAAATAGTAGTAAACAGTTGGAGTACATTTTAAACAAAGGGTTGAAACCCTTGGTGAACTGTTGCCTTCTGTGTCTGAAATGCAGCTAATACGGTCATATTGTGACATGTAAAAATGTCATATTCCAGAAATATTTTCCAGTGAATGAGGACTTTTTAAAATCATGATTGCTTCATTCTGATAAAAATGAAATTGGCTATTTTAGTTCCCAAACTTTACCATTCTTAGAGTAATCTTTGAATAAAATTTCCGAATGATAGACATAATTGATGCTGCTGCGTCGTGTAATAGCCAGTAGCAGAAAACAGATCTCGGAATTAGAGGTATTTCCTTGTAATTTAATGCGAATACCATTATGACTTCATTACTTTCATGGGTTCTTTTTATTCTTGGAAGATAAAATCCTTTGGCATTTTTCTACGATGCTGAACTTAACGTGTTTCTTAAGTAAGTTTCTTGTTATTACTTTTGTATTAAGGGGGATATTTTCTATCATATACAAACTGCGTTGAAAATTTTTTTTTGCACAATCCGTTAACATTCTAATTTTTAAACCAGCCTTATAGAGATCAGTTACAACTTGAAGTATTTAAAACATCTTTCATATTTCATTATATTGCAATTAAATTCCCAATCTATTGGTATTGGAGGTTATTTGAAGGTGGAAACATGTTTAGCTACATTGATTTATGTGCAGACATGCAATTTACGTCTTTGATTTTTCTATTTTCCCAAAATGATCCTACTTCTTAAATTGAATATGCAGTAGTCGGTGCATATCACTAATTCCCAGTAGCTTAAACAACACCGAAATATAAAGCCTTAAGAGTGCCGGAAATCACGGCGATAACTCTTAACGTGTTGAGATTCATGACTCATATAGCGTTAGTGCGTTTGCACACGGCAACGATAACATCGGTGGAAGCCCCGATAATATCGGTGTCGGTGTCGGCGTACTTTGCACACGTCGCCGACAATATCGGTGGAAGCCCCGACAATATCGTTGCCGGTGATGAGCGAAGTAAGCGACACACACAAAAAATCTTCTCCATATATGAAAACAAATAAAAAAAATAATTGGGAAAATTATTTTTTAAAACAAGGACTACAAAAATTGTTTTGAAGAGGTGTGGAGGACGGTACAAAACTTAGAAAAAATAGCCCTATGCCTAAACATGTTTAGATGTGCCGGTTTAAATAGACGCTGTAAACATATTTTCGTTTCGATGAGAATTGATGCTGCTGTACATTGCAAACTATATTAGTTTTAATTTTTGTTGGAACACTGTTACATATTGTATGTATATTATTTTGTTTTCCATGCAATTAACATTAATGTCATAGTAGATTAAATGATAAGATTCGAATTAGTAATTCTGTTTTACATTGCTCCATACATACACTGGCGCAAATCCCGGGGGGATGAAGGGGACATGTCCCCTTCAATATTGGAACTGGGGAGATTGTCCTCCCCCAATAATCCGATTTGAAATGTGTTTTTTGGGAGAGAAATTTGATTGTGTCCGATCGCCAGAAAGGAAAGTGAGATGAAATTAACGTCCACTCAGAATAAGCCTCAAATCTATCCGCCTCCCAATGTTGAAGACAACTCTGCTCCCTTGATCCTCCACAGCATTGTTTCTCGGCTACATGGAAACGATCTTACCCGCCTCCCCCCCCTTTCAATGTTGAAGACAGATTTGCGCTGTTGCATATATACCTGTCGTTTCTCATTTCTTTTTGTCCATGAACTCAAAATCCTGGGCAAGGCTTGCATAAACTTTTCGCCATGCTTTTTGTTTTTCAATTCTGTCCTTGAAAGAGTCTGTTATCTTATCCCATATGCAAGGTCTACATTCCACAAGTTCAATAAGGGTAAAAATATCGAATGGAAAAATTCCTGCCATCCCTAAAAATCTAAGCAAAACTAGAAAGATACGAATGCAATAATACACAATCTTTTCATTCAGTCACTGTAGCTAAACTGCACAACTCTATCAGGGGGTCGATCCCGGTACAAAGGAGAGAGGGAAAACTTGGATACATGGCTTTGGTCTTTGTTTTCAATTGCCATTCCACAAATTATTTTTTAAAAGGGGGATTTGGGATAGTTTTGGAAATGAGAGAAAAAAATCTGCAACAAGTGAAGCATGAAGTCACATCCCTATTGTTGAGAAAATGCCAAATGAGTAACTTGTCCTTGGAGCTTTGGAAAGAGTGTTTGATTGTGCTGGTTTCGTTTCAAAATAATAATAATAATTCTACTTTGACTTGTCAACAAATATTCTATTCAATCATTGCTTATTGAGTGGAACCGGGAAAAGCGATCTGCACACAATTCTGATGAAAATAAAAGAAAGTAATAATAATCTGGATTTTTTCCATATGCTTATGTTCACAGTGTATCAAACTTTGAAAATTACGCTTAAATTAATTTCCAGAATGTTTTAAAATTTAAAAGCATTGATAGATTAAAAAACATACCATCAAAGAATGTGAGAGAGAAAGAACAAAAATAAAAAAGGAGTGGAAAATAATCAAGAAATTGGTTATCTAAATTTCCTATATTCTATTTGGTAATAGCTATTTAGAGGGAAACCAGTAATCTTCAGACTTCCCACATTTTATATTTATTTAATAAAGGGAATTAGCTACTCCAAAACAGAGACTGTAAAAAAATAATAAGCTGTTCCGAAGTTGTTTATAGGGAAATAATAATAATAATAATAATAATAATAATAATAATAATAATAATAATAATAATAATAATAATATACAATTGTAATAGAAAAAATGGAAAGAACAAAATTCCAAAGACAAGAAACGAAACAAAAATACACAGCGCCTTGTCACTCACTCTGTTCATCT
The DNA here is from genome assembly GCF_964235325.1 of Thermobia domestica. Taxonomy (NCBI): domain Eukaryota; kingdom Metazoa; phylum Arthropoda; class Insecta; order Zygentoma; family Lepismatidae; genus Thermobia; species Thermobia domestica. Next base: position 151,771,793 of record NC_137460.1, on the reverse strand, counting down.
AACCCGCTGACCGGCCGACATTATCGGTGGCGTGTGCATCCAATCATAAGAAAACATTGCCCCCGACAAAATCGGTGTCGGCGGTACCGCCGACAGTATCGGGGGCTTGGCCGACAGCATCTGCGTGTCGGAGGATCGGCCGATAATATCGGTGGCGTGTGCAAGCTACAATTTGAATACATTGAAGTCGATTTCACCGCCGACATTATCGGTGGTTCCTCCGATATTATCGTTGCCGTGTGCAAACGCACTTAGAGCTAGAAACAAACACGAATATTTCGTCTAACTTTAATAGGAGAAAGAAAGTGACTTAAATTGTTTACTTGTTGCATTTGTCTGATAACGTTAACATGAAGTTCGAACTAAGAAACAGCTGCCGCGGAAACTTGATCTTCCACTTAGAGCAAGTCAAAAATTACAATTGATTTGTGAGATGAAGTAACAGACTATAGTAAATGTATATCATTCCTGAGCTGTCAGAGAACTCAAAGTAAAACAACATGCTTAGCTTTAAATATCCTAACACCGGCATTGTCGGAACTTTTACTTAATAGAAATAGAGGATTGATGCCCAGCTTCTAGTGTTACATTCAGGCAATTGATACGACTCTTGTTACTGGTATCATTTGTAGTCTTAAAAGAATGTGTATATTCGTCGTGAAGCCTCAATAAGTAATTTTTCTCTAATTAAAACAAAAGCCATGTATTCTTAATTGACATAAATTTAATCAATTAGTTACGAAAGACAGACAAATTCAGTTTGTGAAGCACTTGGCACTATTCATGTTCTACCACTTCGCAGGTCGTCGACTTCATCCCACTCGAGTGTTTAAACGTGTGGATAACTTTTATTGTGGCATCAGCTTTAACGCACGTACTTGTGCTCTTGAGTAATGTTTAACAGTAAGATATAACCGGTTCCTTCGATTACATATGGTTCTTCTTTTCTTCCGGTGATGCATTTTTTTTTCTTTACCTCAAAGCAGTTTGCCGTCGTCTTCCACTTGAAAACTGATTGCACTAGCAAATGTGTTGTTACTAGCAATTTTGGTGGCAGATGTGATGGTTGAAATAAAATCTCACCTCTCAAATCATTTGGCTGCTTTTCAGCCTATAAAACTTGGTGTAAACACAATAAGACTATGTTTGTATGGGATCATCGTGCACCGTAATTGTTTACGGTTAAGAATTACAGCATTTTTATTTATGAAGGATCTAATTTTCGTGACGTCTCCTGACTTGTTACTGGCTCCCTAGCGATTGCTTCTACATGTACATAAAACAAAGAATATATTCAGTAAAACGGTGCCAAATACGAAAAATCGCTAATTCATTGACACTATGTATTTACGAGAAGTTTTAGATATGTCAAAGAATACACTTGACTGTATCTTTTGTAATTAAGTGAACTAAAACTTCATTTTTTGATTTATAAATTACTTCGGTACATTTTGTGCCTGCTAACTTTTCGGTGTTGAATTCATGTTCCGATGTAGCATGGCATTTTCGATCTTTGTTACGCAACCAGACCATCGTAAGGTTTTGTGTCGAGCACGCGAGTATTTTTGCTAAATTAATTGATAGATATCTCCCTATAATTTCCAATCATTGTGACAAATTAGCATTTGAACATGGAAGATATAATTCACAAGAGAAATGTCTTTGTTAATTTACTGATGTGCTAATAAGTGGTGAAGGTATTTTTTTCTCTAAGTTTTGCACTGGAACATGCTATCATGTAATGTTTCTGTTTTATACTCCCTCATTCATTGTTTACGTTCGTAAGGTATATTTCAAAACAGTGGCAGATGATTATTGTCACAATATTGAATTCCCACACACAATTTAGTATTTTAAAATTGTGGCAAAATAAGAGATCATCACTCTTTCTGATCCGACATGTCTATAGTGATATCGAAAGACTGTTCTCAAAGCTGAAACCTAAATTGAAGGATTGATTCTTTTGTGCGATGGGGGCGCGGTGGCTCAGTGGTAGAGCGTTCACCTCTGGTGCTTGGGGTCCCGGGTTCGATCCCAGCCCCCGCCAAGTGAGCTTTGTGGTGGACAAACACCGTGCTCGTGGGTTTTCTCGGGGTTCTCCCGTTTCCTCCTACTTTCTTCATTCCACCATTTCATTCATTTCTCATAATCACCGTCTCCTTTAGCCTAACCGGCATAACCGTGGGACGTAAAACTCAGAGATTTCATTTTTTCTTTTGTGCGATGCGGTACATTCACACCGAATCGCGGAAGATTCTCGAAAAACTACGACATGCAAAACTTTTGGGCAGCGTTCCATTCAGTACCCCTTCAAATTCAAAAAATGTTCGTAGCAAGCGAATCATTTAACGAAATATGTCGTGACATAGTCACGGACGTCTCTGGCGGGGGGACAAAGGGGACGCGTCCCCTAATATTTTGAAGTACAAAATATTCTATTCTAATTTAATTTATTTACTAATGACAGAATAACATACAAATAATAATAGTTATATTTATTTGGAATATAATATTCAAGCTGTGAAACGATTATAACAGAGTTCTTGATACGTCTCAGATGGTCCGTGAAGATAAGCAGAAGGGTAAAAAATGGAATCGAACATAATAAACAGGTTGAGCTAGGTACTGCCATTTACATAACTTTCTTTGACCCCCCCCCCCAGATTTTACATGACAGAGACGCCAGTAGACAATTATTATTTTAATTTTGAAAGCTTTATGTATAATCTTTTTCAGGTAAGGGGGACAGTAAGAAATAGAACTTGGGATTAGAATATTTCTGGAACGGTATAAAATAAAATGTTTTTTGAGGAAAGTCGTATATATATGCGGCTCACCACAAAGCGTACATATCACAACCTGAAACTGAACAAATGACTCTTGGTTCTGGCTATACGGGCTCTAACACTGAGAGACTTGCACATTAGTTAGTAAAATGTCCATCTGCAATAACGGGAAGTCACGTCATATTAATGAGTGTACGCATGCATATTATAAGGAATGTTAATTTCAAAGTGACTCCCTATAACGTGTAAGCTATGGAAGCTATTCTATTTGTATTCATATATTTTTAATTAATTGGATCAAGAAATAAATTCAGAAGTAATCCCATTTACAGTAGATATCGCATGTAATATTACATGTGTTATTGTAGTCTACACTCAATAAAAAATGAAACAAAAACATCCTATTATTTCAAAATGTACCCTACCATATTTTCGCATAGTGTATAGCGTTGGCTTTCAAGCAACGAATTTTTTATGCGTAAGCATGTTCGTGGATGTCTGACAGTAGAAGAGAGAGAGAAAAAGAAAGAATGAATGAGGTGAAGAAACTCGTCTGTCTTTCCTCGTTGTCTAGAGCTAAAATGCTGCTCGGAGAGGCGGTAGTTGACCATTTGATTTCCTGGTCGTCTGTGGGCATAATCAAAATAAAACGAAGAAGAACCAAACTAGTTTTCTTGAAAGGAGAGAGAGAGAGAGAGAAAAAAGAATAAACTGCCCACGACTTCATCTCTTGAGTGTTCGCTGCTACAGGTGCTAAGATTTTTTCGACCGTGTAGTACTATGCTGCATATATATATATATAATCTTTTTTTACTGCTCATGTTGCATCTATCGTGTTTGAACTTTATTTTCTTTCATAGGTTCAGGTCGTATGAATTGTGACAAGGAAAGAATAAGTGTTTATATTTGAGTTTTCCGTGAAGTGTAACTACCTGTTAACAAATAACGCAAGAGAGAGAAAAAAGATAAATACTATATAAACACAGCTGTTTATTTTTAGTATTACTACTAATAGTAAAAAGCAGTAGTACGCTCGAATAAAACGTACGCTGAAAACGTACGTACAACCAAACATCTTGAACATCAATTATTTAAGTAAGGCTGAAGTCATGTTTATGCATTAAGTGTTAAAAAAAAAAAAAAAAAACTCATTAGGGAGATTTTAATAAACAATATGACTGTACTCCAACCACAATACTTGCTTGATTTAACACCTGCAGACTTCTTTCTATTCCTCAAGTTGAAACACACTATGAATGTTGTTTCCAATCCATAGAAGGAATAACAAAAAATTTGTGACGAAACCTCCAGTCTATTCGAAAAAGTGCATTCCAGAATGCGTTCAACTGGATATTTTTGTGAACATTTGTGTAGAACTTCCTTCTTGGTTAATTTGGACTTTAGCGTCTCGTTCAGCATCGGGGTTATATGAGACATGAATCTAGAACTTAATGTGGAATCCGAACCACGTGAGTTTCCACCCTGAAGGTGCGCACGCTAAATATATAGCTAGCGACAAGGGAGTTGATCCTTTTTCTTCTTTGACAGAGTAAATTATTATTCAAAATTAATAAGTTTCTCTCTTTTGAGAAATAATAAAATTAGTTTTTTTTTTTTTTAATACCGCGTGCTTGCTTACCATTCTGATTTTCCATTCTTCGTCTCTATAATTACGTATTTGGTGGTGTTTTTATTTCTCTTTCTTTCTCTCATATATATATCTTTGATATTTAAATCTTTGGTATTTAAAATTCCAAATATACTTCTCTGGAAGTATATTTAGATTACGGAGTGTTTTGTTGCATGAAGGTTGTCTCATCAATCGAAGTTGCTGGGGAACCTTGATTGATTTTGCAACTCTTATAAACTCCTTGAGGCAAAAGATGCTGCTCCGTAATCACGGGGAAATTAGCTGGATGGGTAAATATGTGGGTTTTGGATAACTAATCAATAAATGTTGCTGTCTTGTTTGACCTTGGAAGTTTACATACAGGAAAGAAGGCTATTAAGACTTCTAGCTTATTGTAACTTTGGCGATATATTAACAATTAATCTTCTGGAATTGATTCATCGATTGTTGATATTATACACTTTTAAAAGTAATTAGAAATTAACCAGGGACGTACGCAAGGGGCGTCCTGGAGGTTTGGTCCCCCACCCCGAAATCCCGACTTTTCTGTAAATTTAGTCTAATTTTAGGTATGATGTTACATATTTTTATATAATTTATCCTCATGTTCAATTTGATGCCCCCTTTCCGAAATAATTTCCTGCGTACATGCCTGTTGATCACCAACTTGAATACTGAATGATACTATTAGAAGTTACTCAAGGACATTTTAAACCTGTATATATAAAAGAAGTTCTGAGTAAGCGACTAACTTATCAACGCCCAGGCCAAACCCTTAGGTCGGCCGCTAGTTGACCGCAGTGTGGGACAGCCAGTCCGAGACAGAGAAGCGGAGGATTACGGAAAGAGAGAGGCCTGAGTAACATTCATCGCATAGACTCAGTGAATAGGTAATGGGGAAAGAGGATTCGTATCTCGCTTGTAAAGTCGCACGATGAGCGAAAGAGCGGAAAGAACAGTAATTTGTTACATAAAAAATACTTTAGTTTTTGACATTGAATTTCAGAAATATTCCATAATTCAATCGATGGAAACCTTCAGTGCCAATAACAAAGATTACTAGGGTATATATAATATGTGTGTTTGTGTGTGTGTGTGTGTAAATCAACTTAGCAGCGTAACAGTAGGGCGAATTGTCAGGACAGTATTTATATGATTGATATAGTGATATATGATTTAAAAAAGAAAATGTTCCCTGTTTATACTCTATATGCTAAAGTATTGTTAGTTAGATCAGAGTTTAGCATCCCGCCCAGCAGTGAGGCTATATGAGTTGCGGATCGACAGCTTAAAGTGAGATGCAAACCACATAAGCTCCCACTGAGAATAATTATCGAACAGTTACTTTTTGTTTTGTTTAACCAGATTTTATAAACGCTTTCACTCTTCAGTGGGACTTGCACCCACAGTGGATTGTGTTTTGCAATTTGAAGTTGAACGTCCGTGCTCACTCTCATATTGCTACCGGCTATCGTTAAACTAGGGTGTGTTTTTTAGAATGATGAAAGAGCAATATCATGGTTTGCCTATTCGTTTCTCCAATGTAATTTACTACAGAATATACTATTTCATTATTTTCACACAGAATAATTCACTGTTGAGATAGGTTCATCACACATTTTTACTGTTCGGCTATAGGTATAATGGCGTAATGACCTCAATAAAGTAAATCTAAATCAAGTAAACTAACATTATTATATTTCTTTTTAATTTTTATATAGCACTTACATGATTATTTGGCAAAGGAAAAAAATTTGTTTGCCCTCTCCTTCTTTCTATAACGACGCTTCTGACCGATACAAGAAAATCGTTTAAATCCTTGCCTACTTGGTTTTAAATTATCGCAGCATGGAATTTCCAATTAGTCCATTGACAAGGCCGGGTGGTAATTAGCTCATTAACATAACCCAACTCGCCTGCTATTATAGTTACATGATTCGTCTTTTAACTTGATTCTCATATAATCTTCATGGCTACTATCATGAAACACTGGATGCACTCTCACAACTTCAATTAACTTTTTCATTCCTTTTTAACACAAATATTTTTAAAGATTATTCACTCTACATTCACAAACATTTTCCGGTATTTAAAAGTCAAGAGTGGCTTTCTGCTATCGTTTTGAACAGGTTTGATATAACATTCAAAATGCTTTCAAAATATAACATTTCATATTCAGATTTACGGGACAGTCATTTATTTTCTTTTAAGCACATGGTTCCGTTGAAAGCAGTTTCCGTTAGATGAGGTTTCACTGAATTAAATTTATTATTGTTTTACCTATGTCGATAAATAGACGAGCGGTGTGTTTACAACAGTTTCAAAACGGAGGTCGGCGTAAGTGCTTTGGGGCTTGGTGTCAGTGAGTTTACTATTACGAAAGAAATACTAGATACATGAGTTGCATTGAATTTCCAACATATATAAACTGGATTAGTATTACATTCTCACGAAATTCTGCAACTTGGAAGGTACAGTCCATGAACAGTGAGTATCGTGACAGAGAATCGTTAACCAAGATTCTGTTATGCGTTGTCCATTGTGCTGAGGAGCATTGCGTTCCAGGTTTAAAGTATATTCTCTTGAAGTTCTGTCCGTGATGATGGTTAGTGTAGAACATTGAAAAGAAGCGAAATTTGCGGAAAGATAAAGAATTTGAGAAAATTGTGCCAAATACTTGTAGCTGTGATTTCTTTTTTTTTAATAAAAAAGAAAGTTAAGGAAAGCAATATTCGTGAAACATTCAGGCAAAAAAAGAAACGTTGCTATCCTTTATTTTCGTTGACCACTATGACAGTTGGTAGTTTGGTACTATACTATTCATGTGTCACGATAATACTTTGTCTTCAAATCATTGAAATACAGACGGCCAGGTATAACTAATTTCTTAATCAGTACCTTTTTTGGAGAATCCTTGGGAAGTCACTAATAGTGGCATTTAGAGCCTATGCAATGCCCAAGCATTATCCATTTGGATATGCGTAATCTATTCGTAATAACAGGCTATCGCGCCAGAAATTCAGAGCATCTTTTAGTACGTACATGAGGGTCGGCTGATAAATTCACTGCCTGAGGTACTTAACAATGATCCTTATTAACGATAGCACGAATTGCGACACTCTTTGGTAATATAAATATCATCATTTCAATAATAATCCCGTTATCTCATAATAATCTGTGGAGAACAAACATCATCATGTCAGTCTAAACCGAAACTTCTATCAGTTTTGAGCACTGCACCGTATTTTACTCCATGAAGAAAGGAATTCGTGTAAAGAAATTTTTGAATACATGTCTTCAACCCTAAAGAATTCTGGGCCTTCATATGTCATGGTTAAAAAAAAAAGGCTTGCTTGTTTCAACAAGAGCAAGAGAGCTGTGAAGATGACCTCCGCCTAGGGCGTCGTGTTGCATTGACACTGAAGAAAACATCACAAAAATCGAAAAATTAGTTCTAGCAACTGAAAAACAAAATTGTACCAGATAGGTGAAATGTTGCAGATTAATAAAGAACGAGTTGAAGAAAAAAATCCATTTTATATTTAAACATGAATAAATTAGTGTGTGCTGAGTACTAAAAATGCTTATGCTGCTTCAAGCAACAACTGAAGAGTTGTAAAGAATTTTTGGAATTAGCCGGAGACAATCTCGACAAAATTTGCGCCCGAATCTTAACTGTAGATGAGACTTGGATTCGCCACCGGAGTCTATGCAATGGATTAAAAAAGGAGAAAGGCTGCGAAAGAAATTCAGGATGGAAAAGTCGACTTCGAACCTTATGGCGAAATTTTTGGGACAGCGGAGGTGTTTCGCTGATCGATTATCTGCCAAAAGGGACTACGATGAATGATCGATATTATTCTAATTTATTGGCTCAGGTTCGTGAGGCAGTTCATGAGCGATGTGGGAAACAGCCACGGATTCTATTTTTGGAGGACAATTCGGTGTAAGGTAGATTCGGTGTAATACATATTGGATATTACCACTTACGATGATTTACGACACTTCATATTGTGAAAACGAAAACCATAAAATGTAACAAATAAAATGTTATTTCCTATTTCAAGAAAAGCAAATTTATTTTTATGCCTTCAGTTCTCTACCTCTTGCATGTCTATCGCGGGGTATTACTATAAACTACTTTTCAGCACACAATGAAGCTGACACCTTTTGTCAGAAATAAAACAATTATAAGTTCAGAGAATAGTTATAGGGACAACTGAAAACACCTTTCCTATAGTACATCATAGAACATATACAAGGTGATTCTTTTAAAACTCACGGATTTCATTTGGGTCTAGAATTTCTAACAAAAGTCCGATTTTCATGCGGTTTGTGGCAAATGATCAAGGAACGTTGGGAGATTTGTTGTTGCTACGCAAAGGGCATTTGCACGAAACTTTGCCTCACGTTCTGCCCCAGACAGAAACATAATATGGTCGTTAGTGAATAAATTGCAGGAAACAGGATCGCTTCTGAGGAAGACAGGGAAGCATCGGACCTCGCTGGCGGATGTTGTGAAAGATGTCAGGTACCGACTTTAAGTCACCCAAGAAATCTCTATTCAACATGTGACTTCGCTTCAAATATCCGATATCTCATTCGAACTGTAACGTACAATGGCGAATATTTGCTGTTTTTCTTGCGGCCTGCTCTATATTACCCCGGATGAATTTAAACCAGTAAATATAGTCCCATAAATCTTCCATCCCTCCTTGATGATTTGCAGCAAACCGCATGAAAATCTGACTTCACTTAGAAATTCTAGAGCCAAATAAAATCCGTGATTTTTCAAAGAATCACTCTGTATATACATATGTAAGATGCAAAAATATATTGATCAAAAAGGTCTTAGTGGAAAGGGCAATATAAAGCAGGATGGTTTTATCAGGTAATAGTTGTACAAATAGTTCAGACACTTTAGTTTGTTTGTCTTAAGGTAAGCAAATTAAAGTGTCTGATTGAAGGACTTTGAGGACTAAAGTGTCTGATTGGAGGACAAATTTCTCGTCATGTAAGGGCCATAAAATGTCGAAATCCCTCGAAATCTAGAATTCCAATAATTTCAGGAACACAATTCAATATAAAGCAATATAAAGTAGACAGTAAACAGTAAAAATGATAGTAGACAGTAAAAGTACGTTCTACACAAAATTTGAACTTCAAACTAATACACTCATTTATCCTCAAAGTTGAGTTTTTAATAAATCCTACGGCACACTACAACGAATCTTTTTTTACACCTAACATTCCCCACAACGAATTTTCTGTACACCGAATTTTCCTACACCGAAATTTCCTACACCAAATTTTCCTGCTCCCCTGTAAAACCATATAGCTATAGTAGGTAGATTGGAGTCCAGCCGAGGATTTAAGGTAGAATCCAAACCACCGTAGTGTGTTCAAATCTCAAGGCTCTTCTCCGAACAATCGAACCCGGACCCCATGCCTCATAGATGCGCTCGCTAGCCACTAGACCAACGCGAGGGAGGATATATATTAGAAACACATTTTATATCAGTTTTTCTTATCAGCAGTTAAAATGGGTATTAAAGGGCACGCGCGAATTGACGATGAGTCCAGTACAGCCTTCATTACGAAGAAATGAAATATTTAAGTTTTATGTTGGTCGTTTATGCCGTTTAAGCGAAAGGAGACGGTGATGATGAGAACGAAATGCTGGAATGAAGAAAGTGGAAGGAAACGGAAGAACCCGAGAAAAAAACCACGCTCACAGTGTTTGTTTATTACGAAGAGTTAGCATCTTAACAATGTTACGAAGAGTTAGCATCCTAACAGTCACCAGGAAGAACAAAAGGGACATTCTTCCCTTGGGTAATGTTATCTTTAACACGTCAGTACACGCCCCCCAATTGTAACATGAGAACACGCCATGACGGCAATTTGCTCACGAAAGTTTTGATAGTTAATTTCAGTATTTGTACATTTTTTATTGAGAGTGAGAAATTTATTCTATGAAATTTTGGCTTCTTAGCTTATTATAGACACTTTCAGTACCTAAAAAAGATTAACCTAAAGATTTTGAGAAAATTTTTGTTATGTTTTCACAGTTTTTGAATTTTCTATTACTACACGAGAACACGCCACGTTAGCATATTGCTGCACTCTTTGATTTACAAAGTATCGTCAGAACACGCGCTGTGAGCAAATTGCCGCATTAGCTATTTAGGCTATAGGAAATTTTCTCCGTCATATTGACACACGTTTTATTATTACAAATACAAAAAAAGTACAAAAACATCATTGATGTACTAGAATAGTGATGTTATGAAACTAGTCCAGTGAAATTTAGAACGTATATTTGCATGTCACCTTCTCCGTCCTTATCGTTTGCAGCTAGTCCTTGGCCACCCTCGGTGCAGTTTGTACATGATGGTCTTATGTTCCTTGCATTTCGGAGTGTTGCAGTTGATGCATAAGACAGAAATTTTCTTGTTCTTTCTACGAGGGCAGATACCGCGAACTCTATTGTGACCTCGCTGATCAGGAGCTGCTTGAAGTTCTTGCCTAATTGGCTGAAGTTGGAATATTTCAACTAGCCGGTCCTTTATTGACCTTTCGATTGGATAGTTTGCAGCTATTCTTCTTTGCGCATGATCCAAAATAAGCTGTCGGCCAAGTGATTTCAAGAAGTCTTTTCTTGCAGGCTTGTTGAATTCATTATCTCCCATGTTGTTGGCTTTCCAAATAACAAACGAATTTATTCCACCAACATTCAATTCAAAGAAAAACATTGTTAGTGGCCAGCGATTTGATACACTCGACAACAACAACAAACGGCCCTTAAAATACAACACTTAACACTAGAACACGCCCGTTAGCAGCCTGCTCACAACAATCTTTACGTGGTCACACGCGCCGTTAGCAATTTGCTCACGGTGACCAATACATACCCTTTAACTCCCGAACCACGCGCGTAACTGGCAAAACCGGTCAGGGCCAGGTGGAGGTGGGGTGGATAGGGGATAACTCGGCCCCTCCGCTCCTATTGTCTTAGAATAAGGAAAGTGCAGGTGTTTTTACAAAACTGCGGCAATTTGCCGCGGGTGCGTGTAACGACGTGTTAAATTATCCACCTTCCAGACGAAAAATTGGTTTTATTCGTTTGTCACTACAGCTATAATCATGTGCATTCGTTATTCTTAATTTGGCCACGTCCGCGGTCGGTTAGATATTTCCTGTGGAACCAAAGGTGCCAATTTATACAGCTTTCACTGTATTTCCAATATGTTCTCTTTATGCAGATAATTTAAGTTTAAAAAAAAGAAAGATAGAAAAAGAAAAGGAAGTCCCCTCTCTGGGAAAAGAAGATGCAGAAAGTTTTGTGGATGGGATTTATTCTAGTGTGATGGTGTGGTGTCTTCGAAGTTTTGCTTTGAGAGCCCAGGAATTTAAAATTAAAATGTTCGATCGTGTCAATGACCCTTTTATATTGGAATTCCATTTTGATCGTCTGGGGCACCGTTGATCTGCGGGCTGTGAGGAAGCTTATCAGGATGGTTGGAGTGGGTTGTTGCTGAGTAGAAATAAGAAGAACGCTCCTTTTTGTCTTCGTCTCCAGTTACAAATAAACGTAGGAATCTCAAATAATTGGGAAGAAAATGAGAATTCTGCGAACATTATACACGTTTCTTTCTTAGTATATTCTATTTAGTATATCATTATAATGATTTCAGATGAATCTTATACATAAAACAATAGCTTAAATTTGTATTTTTTTTTTTAAATAGTAGCTTTGCTATGTAAATAATGGCCAAAACAGTGCTCTGAACGGGTTCCGGATACTGGTATACTCCTTCCTAGGTAAACTAGACCTCAGATTGGGACCTGGGCAAGGGGAAGAAATAATATATATGAGGGACACAGGACACAGAAAATACTGTCAAGTTTTTTCGAACGAGTTATAAACTAATTCGCATTGGAATGCAATATTGTAATTATAAATTTAAAAAATATATAGACCCTAATATAGTGTGTGAAATATACTTTTACTTTGCTTTTTCGGTTTTATGTGTTCTTGTCTATTTTCTAAAGTCTGCTTTTGAATAAACAAAGATGCGTTTTTGTTTAATTACCTAAAAGTGGGCTCTGGTTCTGTCAACTGACTAGGGGCCTGTCTTTTTTTAAGTCCAAACATATTTCCAGAAGTCTCCAAGTAAGAAGTCGGGCAGAAGAGTTTTTGTTTGTTTTACAATTCGGACATAGAATCATGCCCAATTTGATTTGTAAATATTGATACTTTGAATTGAAAATAAACATGAATGTGGATAGTCGGATATACTTCCCAGACGTTGTGGTACCGGCTAGCTATTCGCAACTTTCTTTCGGGTTATATTATTCAGCAAACTAGATTAGGGAACTACATGTAGGAATATGCACATTAGGGTGGGACGAATTTTAACTTTTTTCGAAAATAGGTTCGGCGAAGGTTAAACTGTCTTTTTTAGAGGGCAAAGTTGTCCAGATTTTTTTTCAGAATTTTTAGTCAACACCTTCATGTGCCACATCGAGGTTTTATGGAAAATGTATGACGTTACACCAATCGACACGGGAGATTTAAAGGGGCTCTACTTTCGGGATACATCCGAAGAAAAATCGACAAGTGCGAGGAAGCGCCCTTGTTAAAATGCCAAGTAATAAATCATGAGTGGTTGGATGAATTCGCAAACGTTGAAGACCTCGGTGCGGACCAACAATATTTACTAGCAATCTGCATAGCAATTCACTCAGGATAATGCAGTGATTTATCCAGAATTTTGAATTTAGGGGGGTGTTCAAAAAACCTGGGGGGGTGCAATCTTGCATTTTTTTAAAATACAAATTTTAGAATTCGTTGATGCAACGAACGATTGGATTGGATTTCCTTCCTCAGCCAGAGCCAATTAGCGTCGACTTTCTCATCCTTGGTGTGACGTCGAGATGAAATCGTTGGCAATCAATTGATCAAATGTTGTTGTGACGATCACAGCCGTGTAAAGGTTGATTTCCATTCAATCTTGCGTTGCGTACTTTGCTTGAAAATTTACCTTGTCGAATATAAGTTGTTTTAGTCTATTGGCAGGAGCGGATTAAGGGCGGAGCCAATAGAGCCCAGGCTCCGGGGCTCGTACCCTCAGGGCCCTTCCCCAAAATCACTCTCTTTAATGATAAAATACAGCAATCAATTTATTATATTATAGGCTTCAGATACATGCTAATTTTTTCCCCGCTGATGTATGGTTAGAATTAAATCATCTTCCACCAGCGTCTTTACGATACTTATTTCTGGGGCTGAGAAGTAACGTAGTATGCCATAAAATATTAATTTCACAGAAGAAGCGAAAAAGTGTTTGCAAGACAACATATTGTTGAATTGTGTCGATTGTTTATTGGCGGAAAAAATGTTCACTTCCTGCATTTCAGTTGTCCACACCTCAAAACTTTCCTAGTGTCCCTCGTACTAATGTAGGCAAAGAAAAATATGATAACTCAATTTCCGACAAAAAGTGACAGCATAGTTTACCTCTCAGCCCCAGATTTTGTGAGGGCGTGATAGTGCTCTCAACGGGTCGGGTCGGGTTGAAGACCGACCTGACCCGTGATTCGATCCGATTGACCTGACCCGATCCGTAACCCAATCCGAGCTGATCCGACCCGTTTGAGAGCACTAGAAGGTCACGACACTGGGTGAACTCCAAAATGCACTCCCATTGGGAATTAAACCCGGACCACGTGTACCGAAGTCTTACACGTTAACCACTAGCTAGATCATTGGTGGATTTGTATATGCATCTTAATGAATATTTGGCACTTTTGAGGTTTGGTTATTTCTTTTGATAACTGATACCATTAGTGTTCTCACCTGCTCGGACGTCAGGGGGTCTTCTCGGAAGGCAGTAGCAACAGTGTTGGGCAAATTTCAATTCAATTAACAATTAATCTGTAAATTTAATTGTTAATTGCAATTAACAATTGCAGTAAGTAATGGTTAATTGTTAATTGCAGTTGGCCATTAATAATGGAGAATCAATTGCAATTAATCAATTGATTGAAAGTAATTGCAATTGATTTCCACAGGAATTACTTTCAATTGATTGATCAATTGATTGATTTCACTGATTAATTTTTAACACTGTAGTTCAGAGAGGGCGTGGGGCAATGAAAACTTGAGCCATGACCAATTGACTCACCACCTGTCGTGACCCACCATGAACCACCCTCACCCACTGTGACCCACAGACCCACCAAAACCCATTGTCATCAACTCTGACCCATCATTCACGCCCTCTTCTCTACTGACTAAAGAGTTTAAACTTTGTAATAAAACAAACCTATGAAATTATCACTCATCGGAGTTTGAATTTCTACGATCAATCGCTCAAGCACCGCTCCATTACAATAACGGCGGATCTGACTTTTCTAATATAAATAAAATAAAGAGTTTGTTCGTGTGTCTGTCTGTCTACCTTTGTGCGGTCTGTGGACCAGACTAGTGGACCGAAACTTTTCAAAATTTGGTCACGGGTAGCTTGGTCTAGGCCCCAGATCAAGACGAAGAGTTTTTTTTTTCAAATTTCGAACTAGGGGGTCTCAGAGGGACGTTTACCGGGACCGGCCTGGGGACCAGACAAGTTGACCGAGAGTTACCAAATTTTGGTTAAAGATACATTGGTTCAGGTCCCACACCAAGGCGAAGCGTTTTTAACAAAATTCGAACCAGGGGGGTCTCAGGGGATCGTTTAGCATGACATGTAAAAGTAGTAGAAAATGACCGATATCAGTGTCGATTTCATAGTTTTCACGGTTGCTGAGATCAATGGTGAAACTCCGATCGCATTAACTTCCAAATTCACCCAATTCGGCTGCGGGCCGTGGGTCAACAGGGGGGGATAACCCTGATAGTTTTCGAGAAAGGGGGAATGACATTTGGGGAGCTATCTTGGCGCCAAGATGTCATTCCCTCTTTCTGGAAAACTAGGTACAAACAAAACTTTTTTCGGTACAAACGATTTGCTTTCGAATGGTGTATTTCAATTTTTTGTGCTGTTATACGGGGAGGCTATCTTGGCGCCAAGATACCCCCCCCCCAAATGTCATCCCCTCTTTCTCGAAAACTTTCAGGGTACAAACAAAACTTTTTTCGGTACGAACGGTACAAACAATTTGCTGTCGAAAGGTGTGTTTCAATTTTTTGTGCTGTGACACGGGGGGCTATCTTGGTGCCAACATAGCCCCCCCTAACAGTTGACCTCACAAGTAACCCTATAAGGAAAATGATACAAACGAAAATATTTTCGGTACAAACGGTACAAACAAATGACCTAGTCATTGTTTCGATTTTCTAAAGTGGGGGGGGGCTATGTTGCCATACGTTGTATACCGCCGTGGTGCGTTCGATTCTGTTTCAGGGCCGCGGTGGCTCAGTGGTAGAGCGTTCACTTCTGGTGCTTGGGGTCCTGGGTCCAGCTCCCACCATGTGAACTTTGTGGTGGACAAACACCGTGTGCGTGAGTTTTCTCGTTGTTCTTCCGTTTCCTCTCACTTTCTTCATTTTACCATTTCATTTATTACTAATCATCACGGTCTCCTTTAGCCTAACCGGCATACTGTGAAACGTAAAACTCAAAGATTTCATTTTTTCATTCTGTTTCACTGGGGATCGAATCCAGAACCTCGTGCACCAATAAGCACGTCTAGAGAAAAAGTAAGTGGAAACTGTAATTCTGAATATAGGATGATACAAATGTATCACATTAGCTTTCTCAGTTGGTATTGCTATTATTTTCTAACATCACTACACATTCTTGGAGAGTTTCAATTGCAATAAATTGACGAAGGATGCTGCAAAACTTCACAGTGTCCTTAAATGGGAAAGGTTTGAAAAAGTTGCATGCAGGCTAGTTACATGTATTTGGTTGATTTTATAGTTTTATTTGTATTTTCGAGTTAGTAATTGGTACTGATTATTAAATTATTATTTCAGGTCATTTCCACTGGAGAACCCACAATTGGAGAGTACCAACGTGATTGGAACCCTAAATATTGTAAGTAATGTATTTGGTAAATTTTCTTGTGTTGCGAAGTGCGAAATAGTTGTGTGTGTGTGCGTAGTGTAATAGCAGAAAGCTTCAGGGTATACGTATATTGCTAATTGAGAAGGAATTTCCGGCATAAGCTATTCATGAAAGTCAAACCATCGAATTCAGAATATAGCTTACGGAATGAGTATCAAGGTCAAATTGTGAATTTAGTCGCAGGAAATCTACTTTTAATTTAAAATGATAATAAAACAAGCAAATGGTACATACTTACATAAACAGAATGATATACAGATTCAGTGATATCTGATTTTTGAAGATCTGATGTAAGATTACTAGCATTGATAGATTCTTCCGATCAATGTTCAAAAGGTAAAAATTAGAGGTGATTTGTGGCCTGAAGAAAGGGAGATGTAGACGGATGAAAATGCCAAGGTCAAGCTATATTATTGTCTGAAATCCACTTCGCCGCCTTCGTTTTGAGTTTTTCTTTCAATCACTTTGAGGAATGTGAGAGAGCAAAAGGTGTGGGAACACAAGGCTGAAACCTTAATTTGCTCTTTCCTTTGTCTTTCCTCGCTCTGTTCGTGGAAGCAAAAGATTAATATTACTGATTTTGGAAGTTGCTGTAGCATACTAATTTGATACTGTTATTTGTCGTGCAAGAGAACCCACATTAACGCAAATCTTCATATGTGTATGGGTTAAAAAGTGTTTAAAACTCTTTATGACCTGTTAATAGAGTTGTCTTCTTTCCAAAGTAGTGATGAACGCAAGAGTCATGGTCTTGCAGTTTTTGCAAGAGTCTTGCATGCAAGAATAAGACCAGGAATCCCGATGCAAGACCAAGACCAAGACCAATGGGTGCAAGACCAAGACCAAGACTCTTGCGCAAGTCTTCCACAAGTACCGCCACTACTTGAATTTTTTTAATAGAATGTAAAAAAGGAGGAGATGAATTTCTTGGCTTCAGTAAAAATGCTGCTATGGTGGATATGTCCCCAGTAGTTTATGCAATCCGTGTGAGTTGATCTGCCCCTGTAGCATATAGCTACAGTATGTCGTTTTCTGAATTGGTTGTTCGCGTTTTCTGTAGATATTGCTCGTTTCCAAGCCACACAGATATCATTTTGCGCCATGTGAGCTTTTTTGGTGGACAAACACTGTGTACGTGGATTTTCTCGGCGTTTTTCCGTTTCCTCCTACTTTCTTCATTCTACCATTTCAGTCATTTCTCATTACCGTCTCCCTTAGCGTTGATGAATAATCGTTAGACGTTAAACTAGAAGCATATTAGTGGTGTTCTTCATCTAAAACTAAAGAGAAATGTAGTAATGAACATCGGTAATACCGTATACCATAGGTGTCGACTACATGGGTATGGTCTTGGCTCCGAGACTCAAGCATCCGTTGGAAATTTTTAATGTGTGCTCATAAAATTAATATCAAAATAACATTTTCATGACATTGACAAAAACTTAGTGCATGCGACCGCAAGTTTGATTTCATGGAAGAATGCTTATACGTTGAATAATTATTTATTAATATAACTTTTAGCCTCCTTAGGTATACGGCACATCGAGGATTAAACGATATAACCAGACCCGCAACCAGAGGGGTTCTAGGAAGGCCTGGCCCCCCTAAACTTTTCGTGACCCCTCCAGACATCAGTACAAAAATCACAATTAAGATATTTTTAAGGAAATTTTTAATGACTTTTTCCCCTAACATATTCGTGCCTCGCCTCCCCCAAACCTCTGTGGCTGGTTTCTGGCCTGGATATAACATTATACTATCTATATTATAAAATTGAAAGTGACTATTTTTGTGACTACTAATCTCTTGAACCACCCAACCGATCTCGATCAAATTTTCAACATAGATGAAATTTGGGCCTGGAAGTGTTTTCATCATTTCACTTTGACGGTAAAACTTACGGGAGGGAAGAAGGGTGAGTTATAAAATAATAAATAAAACTTAATAACTCTTGAACCAAACGTCCAATCTCGATCAAATTTTTAACATAAATAAGGTTCAAGCCTGGATTGTTATTGCTCAGTTCACTTTGACGGAGCAACGTAGGGTTGAAGGAGGAGGGGTAGATGTACAAAAATCAATATAAATAAAAATAAAAGTGACTAAGTTTGTAACTTAATAACTCATGAACCGATCTCAATCAAATTTTTAACATGTATGAGGTTCGGTCCTGGAAATTTTTCAGAGTTTGTTTCAGTTTGATGGTAGAACCTAGGGGAGGGGGAGGTGTGTATAAAATAAATAAAACTTAATAACTTTTGAAACATTCGATCGATCTTAATCAAATTTTCAACATAGATGAAGTTCAAGCCTGGAGCGATTTTTATCATTTTACTTTGACGGTGCAACGTAGGGGAGGGGGGAAGAGAGATATTTAAAAAATAAAAATATAAGTGACTGTAACTTCATCACTCTTGAACCAGGTGATCGATCTCAATCAAATTTTCAACATAGATGAGGATCGGACCTGATATGGTTTCTATCATATCACTTTGACGGTGCAGTTTAGGGGAGGGGGAAATATATTTAAAAATGATCGAAAATGGCCGATATTAAAATGGAATATATAGTTTTAGGTGTCGCTGAGATAAACATTGACACTTCTGATGCTGTTTAAATCCAAATTCAGCCCCGGAGCTTGGCGGACGGAAGGGAAGAGATATAATAATGATCGAAAATGACACATAATAATAAAAAATGACCAAATATTAGTGTCGAATCCATAGTTTTCGGCGTCGCTAAGGTAAACAGTGATACTTCCGATCGCGGTTAAATGCAAATTCAGCACCGCAACTTCGGGGAGGAACGAGATATATATAAAAATGATCGAAAATGACCATTATCAATGTCAAACTCATGGTTTTTGAGGTCATTGAGATGAATATTTCCAATGTCGTGCCTCGCAACATGGAAGAGGAGGAGATATATAAGTTTATTGAAAATGACCGATATTAGTGCCGAATCCATAGTTTTCGGGGGCTCTGAGACAGAGAGTGACACTTCTGATGCCATTTAAATCCAAATTCAGCCCCGCACCTTGGGGAGGAGGAGGGGAGAGAAATATAAAAATAATCGAAAATGACCGATATCAGAGAGTGACTAACGTAATATATTATTATTATTATTAGTAGTAGTAGTAGTAGTAGTAGTAGTAGTAGAAGTAGTAATAGTTTAATCCAACGAAGTGGGTAATCGATGCTAGTAATCAATATTCACAAGTAAGACTTCAAATAACTTGGAGTTTGATGCCGTTATTTTGTATTTCTAATACAGCACAAAAGCATTTATATAAATTGAGTTTACACAAAAGACATAGACAGTTAAATCGTTTCCAGTTTTTACTCAAATTATTCTAAAATATTAAGAGGTTTGATAATAATAATTATTATTTTAATTTTCTCTCTCTGTCTCTCTCTCTCTTTTGTCAATATTGCTAAACATATGATCATCATCATAATAGCTATTCTGCCATTATTGACAGGTTACTTGGTGCAACTGAGAAGGTTCAATGGTCCTCAGCTAGTATCTTCGTCTTGACGTAGCAGTTTTCTGTTTTAATACCTTCATTCAATTAGTCTCCTTCGCTCCCTCCCCCTCTTTCCTTCCACAATATCCTCTAGCACGTCCCTCATAATACAGTTCCTCCCCAGCTAATAGCCTAATAAGTTCCTCCTCAGCCAATATGCTAATCAGTTCCTCTTCCTCCTCTTAACAATATCTACAATTATTCTTCTTTTCATCTACTGCTAATATTTCTACACCTTCTCATTCGATTTCCATTCAACACAGCTAATTCTCTCCTTTTTTCTCCATGCCCATGTTTCGAAAGCCTGCAATTTTTTCATCACTTTTGCGTAATGTCAATGTTTCTGCTCCATAGAGTACAGATTGAATTCAATAAAACGAAATCTCAATATTTGATTGGAAGTTTGTTTAATACATGGATTAGCTAATCGTGGTTGAAAAGAAAGATCTGACGTCTTTAGAGTGTAAAAATACTTTTGCAATTCATGGTATTTCAATAACCTGTGCCGTCTTGTTTTTCTTTCATGCATCTCAGGGGTAGCCTCCCCAGTTCGGGAACCAGTGGAGTGTTGGATCTGTTAAAAATATAGAAAGATTACGAAACGTTGCTATTTAGGCATATCTTAGAAGGAGAGAAGCGTGGGCACCCATTAAAAAAATAAAGGTCATCACCTATGTTGTACACTATCATCATACAGTACTTACACGAAGGCAAACTATATTACATTTAGAAACATACATTGTATTTCCATTACTATTGGCGCATTGTAGAGTTTATTATCCCTTATATCCATAGTAAAATTTACGTATGAAAGGCATAAGATTTCTTAAAAGCAAGACTTGCAAAACTCTTGCATGCAAGACCAAGACCGAAACCAAGACTGGGTGTGCAAGACCAAGACCAAGACCAAGGGTTCCATTGCAAGACCAAGACTGGATGTGCAAGACCAAGACTATCCCGGTCTTGGTCTTGTCTTGTATTTGCTCATCACTCTTCCAAAGCAATATTTATGGATACTTCATGCAACTAATGGGCGAGAAATGAATCAGCAGTCCTTGTTCCATATAAGTCCGTATATAAGTCTTTCTAGTGAAGAGAAATCGTATGTGTCTTAATTGATGAAAATGAGAATTTATATCACATCGGCCTATATCTATCTAATATAAATAAAATAAAGAGTTTGTTTGTGTGTGTGTGTGTGTCTTTCCCTCTGTGTGCGGCGTGGGCACCAGACGAGTAGACCGAGAGTTACCAAATTTTGGTCACAGATACCTTGGTCCAGGCCCCAGATCAAGAGGAAGCGTTTTTTTTTTTCAAAATTCGAACCAGGGATCTCAGGGTGGCGTTTACCGAGACCGACTTGGCGACCAGACAAGTGGACCTAGAGTTACCAAGTTTTGGTCACAGGTACCGTGGTCCAGACCCCAGACCAAGACGAACAGTTTTTTTTTTCTAAATTCTATCCAGGGGGGCGAGATACGTAAAAATATTCGAAAATGACCGATATTACTAATACAGTGTCAAATCCATAGTTTTCGCGGTCGATGAGATCAATGGTGACAGTTTCATTGATGGTAACTCAAATTCAGCTACCGTCGTATGCGGACCGGGGTCACCTGCCGGGGGAGGGGAGTTACCGAGACATGTAAAAATAATCCAAAATGACCGATATTAGTTTCAAATCCATAGTTTTCGCGGTAGCTCAGATGAATGGCGATACTTTCACAGGTGTATACTTCCAAATACACCCCCATGCGAAGAATGGGTAATTCAGCTAGTCATATATAAAATATGTCCAATTTATATGCAAAGTAATACATAATCTATGTACCTATGTAGAAGGAGTAAGGACATATGTTACTTACCTAAGTAGTGCAAAGTAAAAATAGGATAGTTATCACAATATTTTAATGAAATAATAATAAAAATGGGAACTTTTTAATTTCCGAGAGAATTACGTTGGGACGTGGGACATTTTCTCCGAAATTGGGGTTGTCTCGATAAAATCGAGACAGATGGCAGTGGCGGATCTAGGCCAGGGCCGAGGGGGGCTACCTCTCCAGTTTTTGGAGTGACAAAAATAATTTAAGCCATTATTTATATTTTTTGAAAGTTTATAGTAAACTCATGATATACCTATCATAGTTTGGGTTCTGGCTGCCTCCCCACTTTTTACCTTCTAGATCCGCCACTGACATATGGTAACCCAATTTGTTAATGTGTGTGCTGTACCTACGTGTGGTTTGAATATTACTATATTTTAAATAAAATGATGTTAATATTTTAAGTAATGTTGATTTGAGCAGTATGAGATGAAGATTAAAAACAGAAATCAGTTCTGACCAGAATCAATTCTGATTTGTATGCAAGAATTGGACTTACTTCTTCGTGATTAATTGCATAGTGTTTTCACCTGTTATGGGAAGATTCGGATTCAGTCCGATAGAAGTACGCACATATGATTTGAATCGCACACCATTTTAATATAGCCACAATGCTGAAAGGACGCGTAATATTGCACACTTACAAAAAGATAAAAGTGTCATGGTAGTTTTATATTTTTATGTATGTCTCTCATGTCGTTTGACGTCTGTGAGCGGTGGCTTGTCTGACCAACGTTGAATTCTGCTTAATGGGGCGGCTATGACCGAATGCAAATGTGGCTTTTATGGTCGATTTGTCTGATAGATATGGCTGAAGTTACCGGTGACGTTTCCTACACGTTACATGACTTAATATAGTAGAATTACAAACTAAACCAACTTTTCTTATCAACAGTGAAAATGTGAAAAGGGTATTATGTTCACACATAACTATCACTAAGTCAAATATTGCTAACAATTCAAAGATTTAGGCACTTGAAACTGTCACGAGTGGGCACAAGAAGATTGGCGTGTTTTCCCGTTGAATGAATACTGTCACTGTAGGTCCTGACCATCAGAGAAGAAAAGTTGGTTTTGTTTGTAATCAAACTATAATACAGATTATTCTAAATCGTTTCAGTACGCTAAGTCAACACAAAATTCTATACTCTGATCGTGATCCAAAAGCATGGACAGTACTCATTTGGATGCACTGGAGGATAATTAGAACATTATTTTCGAAAATCAACAATTCACCAAGGCTACATACGTGTATTTTGTAGTATATTCCTTTTATAATGAGTTTTATATTGTCATTAAGCTGAAAACAACAGTATAGTATGAATGCACAGTGAGATTTCTTTAAAAAATTGCTAACAACGATAGGAGAGAAAAAAGGTGCGATTACCGTAAAAAGTATCGAATTTGAGATTTCAGCATATTTATACGTTTCGTATCGCCTACATGCCGAAAAGGTATTTTTTGGATGACCTGTCTATTCTCGAAAATGTCAGACAGTTTTGTTCACATGTTTTAAATAAATTAATGTAGATGGGATTGTTTATTTTTAATTTTCTTGAAAAATATTAAGACGATTTGCTTGATATTTCATAAATCAGCATTCCACTAATATATCCGACAAATGACGTCATGTTTTAGTTTAAAAATCTACAGTTAGTTACTCTTCATTAAAAAAAAAAAAAAAAAAAAACGATTATTCCAAAAGCGAGCGATTTTGTTGATATTTCATGTGTAAGAAGATTTCACTAAGAGTAGTACAATATTGCATAAATTATTTAATTTATGAAATGAGGAAAATAATTTTCAATACGATAGCCTGCACTTTTTTTTTATTTATTTTAAAGTACAGTCATTGAATTTTTCCTTGTTATTTTTGTTTGTCGTAGTCTCAGTGTTTTGCATTTAAAATGCTTAATGCATATGTAGTGTCATATGTTTGTGCCATAGGGAGAATGGTTTTGTGAAGCTGATGAACAATTCCCTGTCGCGGAAATGATCGTAAATAATGTAGGTGGTGGCTCGTGTGACAGCTACGAGACATTCATTCTTGCTGTGCGCAAATGTGCTTCTCGTTATTTACTTTCGGGTGAACAATTCGCATGGGGGGAAATATATTTGAAAGCTCACAATGTGGAAAACGTGGTTGCTAACATTATTTGGGCGTTTCATCAACTGCGGGCTATCGCCTTTCGTTTCTATCTAAGAGTTCGAATAAGCTTTCTTGATTGATTGATGAATCAAGGCATACCTTCATCGAAGCACGTTTACTGTGTGTGTTTTTAACTTGATTGTAAATTGCATCGTTGACATAATGCTTCGCTTTCTCTATACTGTCATTGGACAGTTCACACGTGATACCAGTACCCTTTCATTTTTATTTATTTATTTATTTTAAATTTAAATGTGTGGATACTGTAAATGGCTTCTAACCTGTTGTGTTCAAATTCAATAAAATATGATAAATATATCAGTGAAAGGAACGTCTACGAAATAAATATGTACAAATTCATTATTGTTCTAGACGTAAATGTCGAGGCTATACCGTATTTCGTGGTGCCTTTCATCGATTTCGGCAACGAAATCATAGCAAAATAAATTAAAATGTATTATTATAATAAATAGAACAAAAGAAAATTTAATTCTTTGGAATAATTGTTCCCCATTTGGAAACTCAGTTTTGAGTTTCAGGCTAGTTACGAAGAAAAATAATATTCAGAAGTTGTGGTGTATACCTGCATTGTGGTATATACTTTGGTATACTCGAATTTGCGTTTAAATTTTCATTAGTATTAGTTGCTTTGGAGTCATGTTCATTTGGATTACTATGTGCTTCTACTTTTGTCTTTTTTGTACAGTTAAATAATGTAATTGTATTTCTTTACCTTTTGAGGTTGTTATACTGTATATATGATTTTTAAACTTCAACAACATTGATTTGTGTGTGTGTATGAGACATAAACTGATCAGATTTTGTAGTTTGCAACTCTTTCATAATTGGATCAAAAGCTCCAATATATTTCAGGCAAAAATTTTCTTGTAGGTCTTATATCTGGAGAGCTACATATAGTGTAGCCAAACTATATCTTAACTCAGTATGATGTGCTTATTCCGTTATAAAAAAAAAAAAAACTTGATTTAGGGGCCGTTCGAAAATTTTGTGGCCCCTGAT
Organism: Thermobia domestica; assembly: GCF_964235325.1. Classification (NCBI taxonomy): domain Eukaryota; kingdom Metazoa; phylum Arthropoda; class Insecta; order Zygentoma; family Lepismatidae; genus Thermobia; species Thermobia domestica. The sequence goes on along the minus strand of NC_137460.1, from coordinate 151,746,725 downwards.
CCAAAAAGTCGAACATATTTCATTCAATCAAAAGTTTTCTTGCACTCCTTATATCTGGGGAACTACATATAGTGTAGCCAAACCCAAACTATCACTTAACTCAGTATGATGTGCTTATTAAAAAAAAAAAAAAAAAAAAAAAAAAAAAAAAAAAAAAAAAAAAAAAAAACAACGAAAACTCGATTTAGGGGCCGTTCAAAATTTTGTGACCCCTGATCCAAAAAATCCAACATATTTCATTCAATCAAAAATTTTCTTGTTGGCAAATAAATTCAGCTGAACTTTCATTATTATTATTATTATTATTACTTGTAAGGTCTCACTATTTAGGCTAAAAAGCATAATCCATTCTCAAAGCTAAGCTTAGTTCTAATAGTTAACTTTTCTAATAGTTAATTTCTAATAGTTAGTTCTAATAGTTAATAATAAGTATTCAAATGCTAGACAGCAAGTAGCCGAATAAGAAAATATTGAAGCAAAAAGTTAAGAGTTTTTCCGCTATTAATGTAGCATGGTGAAAATAATGCTTTGTTTTTGATAACCCCAAACTTTGATTTCTGTCTACAGGTTGAGAGAAGTTCTACCGCGCTCATTTGATTTACCTGTGCGTGCATCAAAGCTGAAAACTAATTTCCTTGTTTGCAAGTGACTTTAGTCGCAAAGCAGGGTTGCTAGAGAAATTTTTACTTGAAATTTCTTTCATATGTAGTTTTTCAAGAAAATTAAAAGGATGTCAAACCAGATCAAATTTAATGGAATCAGTCGTGCAGCGAAACCAGAAAAACATTATGGGACTAATACACGGGCATGTCAACGAAGCGCAGACAAGGGCACATGTTATATAAATCAACCAATACACTGACCATGTGTCACTCACTGGCTGAAATGTTCTCCGCACAGCTAAACAGACTTTCGTGTACTCTTGCGGAGCCATATTAGGGATTTAATTTCAATACACATAGGTGAACCGAATTGCAGGGGGGCAGATAACAAACAAGTCTCATTTTTTATAGTTATCTGAAATACTGGTATAGGTCGAAGCACTGGTAAAATTAGTTAACAAATAGAAAGAAGTAGTCAACTCACTATCGCTACAACCATGAAAAGCTATGGCTAGTCAGATATAGCGCATGCAGCGTGGTGATGCGTAGTCAGTGCATCAGGTCTCATTATTTGTGACTTTCTGGACTTGAGTTCGCTACTTCTTAATTCACGTAGTTCCCCAAGTGTCTTATGATGATGAAAAAAATGAAGTGAAATCTTTTATTTTTTTAACCCATGATTATGCCTTGGAGGTTATAAGAGGTGATAACAATGAACGAAATGGTGCAATGAAGATAGTAGGAGGAAACAGAAGAACACGAGAAAACATATGTAGTAGTGGTTGTTCACCAGACTATCAATTTGGCGCGAACTGGAATCAAACCAAGGACCCCATGCACCAGACAAAGCGATTACCACTGAGCTACCACGGCCCTTCATGATGATGGGCCAACACACAAAAAAGTTGGTAGTCCAGCTGAGGGTCGTCAAGTCTAGGAGGCTTAGATGGGCGGGTCATGTAGCTAGAATGGAAGAAAGTAGAGACGCTTTCAAAGTCTTGACTGGAAGACCAATCGGAAAACGACCATTAGGAAGACCTAGGCGAAGATGGGAGGACAATATTGGGATGGATCTCGCAGAGATTGGAATACGGGGTAGAAGCTGGATGCAGTTGGCTAAGGATAGAGGTCAGTGGGGAGCTTTTGTGAACGCGGCATTGAACCTCCGGGTTCCATAGGCCATAGAGTTAGTTAGTTAGTTAGTTAGTCCAGCTAAGAGTAGAACTAGGGACTGCGCACTACGAAGTCGCGTGCGCTAACAATTCAGTTAAGCAGGTCCATGAATTATAAACAAAATAAGGAACTTTTTTTTTTTTTTTTTTGACGTTCTTACTCGCAGTCGCAGACGGTACATTTTGATGCTTACGCTGACGAAAAAGAGCCCTTCTTGCCAAAAGAAGAGAATTCAGTATATAACGAATTTTTTAAATTATAATGTAAGATTAGAGGGAGCTTATGAGAAGTAAGTTTTTATTTTAACATGACTTTACAATACTTGTGATAAATTATAAGAAAAGTGGTATTATCGGAAATCACAAATAGAATATACTGCACATTAGCAAAATCAGTTTTTGATATCACTATACTAAGAGGGATGTATACTAGGTCTACTAGGTATAGTGTGGATTTTGCATTAGCCATCTATCTTCCTTAGCCTAAAGGGCATATTCGTGGGATGTTAAACTGAAATATTTCATTTTCATTTTGTAACGTGGATTTATGCAGATACTTTGAATAATAATATGGTTGAATAAAATATACCAATTTTAGTATCAGTTCTCACACTTCGGTCTACCGCACAGGTAAGCGTGTCTGTTATTGTGTTAAATGGAATATGAATCTATATTTTCTTTCTTTTCTACAAAGTTTCAACACAGTATATAGTCTTTTAATATCGGAATGCATTACTTTGTAAGGTGGTTTTTGTTTCCATTTTCCACTCAAATTGGAACAATCACTTTAACAATATTATAACGCAACAAATCAGGAAACGTTCGCTGGTCGAATGAGACTGGATTTCGCTTTTCGACCGAGAAATCCCAATGTGTTTTGTTTACTTCTGCCGGCAGCGCACTTGCATTTTTGACCCGGACTTGTACTTCGATGGCACCCGTTTGTCCTTCGTTGACACAGTCCGTTTTTTGGATCTGGTATTTGACCGTCGCTTGTCATGGGCACCGCATATTCGGAATCTTAAGTAGGCCTACCCTTGTTTTCGAGCTCTGAATCTGCTTCGTGTCTTTTCCCAGCTCACATGGAGTGCTGATCGTATTGTTCTGCTTCGTTTATACCGTAGTCTAATTAGGTCCAAGTTAGACTATGGCTGTATAGCTTACGGGTCAGCTCGTTATTCTCTGTTGCGACAACTTGACACATTGCACCACCTGGGTTTTCAGATTGCTATTGGCGCGTATCGTACTAGCTCTGTTGCCAGCCTGTATGTTGAAGCCAACGAACCCTCGCTAGTCTTTCGTCGCGAGGACTTCTGAATTATTGTGCGCGTGTGGGTTGTATTCCTGACCACCCTTGTAGACCTTGTCTCCGTGGTGGTCCGATTTACGAGCGCTACGCTGCCCCTGGTATATCCGTGCATGTGAGAGTGACGATTTCGTGTGACCCTCTCTTTCGTTGCTTCACTTTTGTGCTATCCCACATGGCTGCTTCATCCACCCAGCCATGATTTAAGTTCGTTTGTGCATTCGAAACTGGCCACTAGTTCCCAGGTGTACCAGCAGGAGTTTGCAGCACTGTTAGAACAGTACCCCAATTTTAATGTGTTTTATACGGATTGTTCTAAAGATGGGAATTCTGTTGGGTGTGCCTTTGTCACCGACGAAGGCAGCTCAGAGTTCCAATTGCATCTCCTGTGTTCACTTTTTACTGGTGAACTAACTGCGCTTAAGCTTGCCGTGTACCATGCTCTTACGCTCTCATTACGTCGTGTGTTGGTTTGCACCGATTCTAAGAGCGTGGTTCTGAGCCTACAGAATGTCTTCAGTAAGCACGCCCTCGTACTAGACATTCTCGTGAGATGCCATCAACTACAAGAGGGTTGTATCATCGTTGTCTGCTGGGTGCCGGGTCATGTCGGCATTCGGGAAAACGAACGTAGCTGCCAAGAATGCCGCCTTGGCTGGGGTTGCCTTGGAGCATAGCCTTCCTTGCTCTGATCTCTACACCTTGATGCGCTCTCGCTGGCAAGCGGATTGGGAATAAACTCCATGAGATTAAGCCAATCCTTGGAGAGAGGTGCACCGCTTCTCGTGCTAGTCGTCGTGATGAAGTGCTGCTGGCGCGTCTACACATCGGACACTCTCACCTAACACACAGTTATTTGTTACGAGGGCTGAACCGTCCGTATTGCGAAAAGTGTATTGTCCCACTGAGTATTCGGCACATTCTTGTTAAATGTCCTGAATATTCAGCTGTCAGAGAACATCATTGGTATAGGGCTCCAACATGGATCCGTGGTCGTCTTTTGGGTAATGCTAATAGTGTTGTGGGACGGGTACTTGGTTTTAGTTCTGTAGATCCTGCTCACGTTCTCAGCCGTTTTAGTATTTGTCATGTATTTCTAGCTGCTAACATTTTATATTTTTCTTTATTTTTTATTCCTTTTGTTATATATTGTTATTGCTTTTATCACCTATTTATTCTTTTATCCTTTCTTTGCTTATTCATTAGCAGCGTTTTTTTTTTGTTTTTTTTACCTATTCATATTTTCGTTTTAGTGTTTTATTGTTGCAGCCCATGTTGGAGCAGCCGTGTTTATCTTGACGGGGACATATAGCCTTGCTGCTTAAGCCTCCTGCAGAAAAGCACTCATGCGTTCCCTTTCAACAACCTTTTTAACCAATAACAGCGTATAAACACGTAGCAGCGACTCCACAAAACAAACGCACAAACTTGTCAGATAGGTAATAAGCGCGATCTGTCATGTAGAAAGTGTACTACTAAAGGTATAACTATTTTACAAACCCTCTCCGGCACAGCTTTTGAGGGAGAAGCGATGTTCCGGTGCAGACTCAGATTACATTACTCTGTATCTAGTAAGCTAATTGTCTGCCCTCCTTGATGTTTTTTCCTTTTGGAGGAACTGCCATTTACCCCCTTTCCTTATCGTAAAAGAAAGTGTGTTCTTTAATTAAAAACTACCGTCACATTTGACTGTTTATTATATATTGTTTCACTTTACAATATTAAATTATACATTCACAATTTTATTTCAATTTTGTGTTTATGGTTAAATTGTAGTTTTGGTTCTCTTATCTGAGATAAGTTCTCCCATCAAATGAATTTGGCACTGCAACCCTAATTGTAATATTTACTCATTTGCGTGTTTGTTCTTGTGAGTAGTACATACGCTCTCAGAATGATACAAGTAACACGTATAGAAAAATACTGTCTTAAAGTTGAGTAAAAGTATTTTCATTTGAGGTGCACATTTCATACTTGTTCAAGGAAAAGTTTTCTTAAAGTGAAATCTTCATTCTGGAGAAAATATTTCAACAGAGAGAAGAGTGTTCCTCAAATATATTTAATAAATAAATAAATAAATAAATAAAGGTTTGGTTTATTTTAATTATTATTGTTGCATGAAATTAACCTATTTAGTTTTAGAGTTAGTTGTTATGATAATATACAAAACCTGAAATTGTTGAACTTGGGAGTTTGAACCCCATCTCCCACCCAGTTGACGAGCTTGTGAGTATAGCATTGAATTTGACAAATCGTAGTAATAATGTGGGCATAAAAAAGAAATCCGCTACGAGTGTTTTAAACCACGTTTTATAAGGTAAAAACAAGTTTTGCACCCGCTCTGTTTAGCGAGTTGTGCTTCTGATGCTTGAATGTTAAAGGACCGTCGTGCATGCCATCTGTGAGTCAAGATTGAAACTGTTTGTAGGTTAGCAGAGAACATGTGGAAAACGAGAATATTTTATCATCGTACACACACCGACGATCATCAGTTTATTTGTCAGCCTAAAAAACGCGAAGAGCATTTTAAAAAATCAAAGGTGAACAGATAATGATAAGAATTTGTTAAAAAATTAGAAATATTATAGCTATTAAAAATTAAATGACACATCTTAGGAAAACTTTTTTTTTAATGATGCACACTTCTTTTACGTATATCCAGCCCCTATATAGTGAAAAAGCCCAATTAAGGAAAAATCCCAGCCCCTATATAGTCAAAAAATACCAATTAAGGAAAAAAAAATCCCAATGCCACTCGTTAAATACGGCTTATTGTGTAATTTTTAGAATAATTTGTGTATTGTAAGGATACTAGTGTTTACTCCCTTCCCGATTTGATGTTTCTTATGCGAAGGTGATCTTATTGTGGTGTTGTCCACGAGATGAGAACGGCATTTTGAAATTCGAGGTGAGACGAGATGTATCACAATTCTCGTCTCGTTTTCGAGACAAGACGATGTTTCTGAAGTCTTGTGGGTATCACTAGTTCACTCAAGTTTTAGATCTCAAGCATTATTTTAATGTTACGAGGATCTTATTATACAGGATGGCCCAAAAGTAGGTATACACTTGTGCATTGACCAAGTATAACATTCTAGTTTATGGGTTTATTTGCTTCTGCTCTTCCGAGCTTGATGCATAACAAATATAAATGATATAAAACGCAATGAGCTGATCCGTACGGTACTGTATACCTACTTTTGGGTCACCCTGTAAAAACTATGTAAAGCGATTGTACGATCAGAATGAAGAGCTTTTATCAAACTTTAAAGATTCACAAGTCTTTACACAATATACCTAAAAAATAAATATGGTTCAAATGTTGATATATTGCACCCTTCGTGGACCTCTTGTGCTGTGGGAAGGATTTTTGATAACTTGTAGATAAAATGGAGAAGAAAATCAGAGCATATATTTTGTACATTAATTATAAAACGAGACGAGACGAGAAAAGCTTTCCGAGAATCGTGACAAGACAAGGAAGATGAAACGTGAAAGAATTCTTCGAGAATTCAAATCAGACAAGGTATAGTTCGTTTCTTCAATCGAAGTGCAGTTCGTATATAAAGAATTCCGCTTTCTGTATGTGGTGGCTCGTGCTATAAAGTAGTCATCATTCGAGGGATCTTGCGGAAAACACCCTTGATAACTAAATGGCCAACCAGAACCCTCATTTCAAACAATTGACAGTCGCGTGTCAAGTTCACATGGAATCTTTGTTGCCACAGTCCCACTTAGTGCTTGATTCCCTGTTCCCAAGACCAGCTTCCTTGTTCTTACATTGCCTGGCATCTGTTTCATATTATCCATAGTCAGTGGTGCTATTCATCCGGTTCGCAAGAATCAGTTATTAAAATATTTAGAGTTCTCAGAACCATTTGTTATACCCAAAAACACACACACACACACACACACATACATATATATATATATATATATATATATATATATATATATATATATATATATATATATATATATATATATATATATATATATATATATATATATATATATATAACGCACGACCTAACCAAGACTGAAATAAAGAAGCGAAATTTATGAAAACATCTCTGTATTTTTCTCGTTCACTTGCATTGTTGTGAAAACAAGCAACATTGAATTGTTTAATTCAATGGGCAAACAGAAATTTGAATTCGCGGGCGCCAAGATATTTATCTGATGCGACCGATAAAGAGTTTTCCAGTCATGTCAATAAAAGCTTTCCAGGTCTTAATTGTTTTGAATGCTCCATATTTGTAGAATAACAGGACGGCTATTTGAATCGTTCGCAACGCGTTTTTATTGCTGATACGTACGCTTGGAATACGCTGAGCATGTATTTAAATGTGGATGGCTAATTGCAATGCGCTGCAAAAGCGAAAGCAATAAAAACGTGTAGAAAACGTCGGCTCGAGCGTATTTGGTGCGTTTCGAAACAATAGACCGCCTGCTGTTTAAAAGATATCGAAAGGAAGAAAAAAGGAAAGATGTGTTGCCAGGCAAGGGGATTTTTAGCAGGAAACAGTTACTTGGAAGATGCTTTGTGCAGAGTATTGGAAATCTGCTAGACCTGGACGGTGGCCTGGTAAAAAAGACCTGGAAACCCTGACTCGCTCACAGTATGATTTATAGCTCTGGCGAAAGTAAAATTACCGGATAGCCACCGTAGTCGCGTTTGCTGTGGGGTGTAACGCATCCGAAACGCTTTCTCGAATAGCCAAGCACTAAACATTTGAAATTTCCAGACACCAAAAGACTGGTTTTGGTAAAGCTTTGACTAACTCTCACTAACAATAATACACTATTGTATATTCTGTCACATGTTTCCCCTTCCTAAAGTTGGTTTAGTTTGAACGTGACGATACAAAATACAATAGAAACAGTTCTTAGCTCGAAAAATAAGGATAAAACATATATAGAGTGTTCAAAAATGGCGCCCACGAATAACAAAGCTATTCTTCAGATCAAAATAAGGCGAAAATCCTGTATAATGGCATACCTCCCAAGGTCTCTTTCAGCCGATATAGGTAATCAAAATTTCACTATGTGACAACATCGCAGATTAACTTGGAACAATTAGCATTGCCCTACGAATCCATCAAGCAGTTACATAGAATGTTATTCTAGTAAGTGCTTCTAGTGTCAACTTTAACTTCCATCTGGGAAAAACCGGTGTAACTATTTGATAGATTGGTAGATCTTCTTTGTGGTTCTTTATCTGTAACGTTGCCACATAATGAAATTCATCTCCAAACGAGGACCCGAAAGGAATACAATTATCAGTTATACATATTTTCCTTTTTTCTTTGTTTTAATTTGTAAAATAGTGCTCTGTAGTCCGTGGGCGCCATTATAATATATAGAGAACCTAGGTATATAGAGAACCGGTTGTTAAAAAATTAGAATAGCATCACTGGCCATAGTATTAGGAAGAAAGAAGCAAATGCAGTCAAAAGTGAGATATAGGAAGGAAGGGATGCAGTTGTAAAAAAATCAGCATGGGAACTTGAAAGAAATTTACTGAACTGCACTTTTGTTGAGTGAACGCATTATAAACTTATTTCTCGTTTCGTGACAACACTATCTTGTTTATATGGTAACCCCCCGTAGCGTAGTTACTAACGCTCCCGGTTTCGGGCCCGGGTTCGATTTCTGGTAATCGAAAAAGTGTAAAAACCTTTCTCATGCCAGCCATCCTCAATGAGGTTTTCCTCATTCAAACCTACCTCACTTATAGGTCCCAGTCTACCTCCTTCCTTCCCCAATCCTTTCTTCCTTCCCTTTCCCCGGATAGTGTGCTCGCTGAGGGATGTCATCCCACAAAATGTGACGGGCTAACATAGCCGTAGATGCCTAAAGCCCAGAAATCTAAATCCTACTATTTTGTTTATGGTTGACTAACCATTATTATGGCTCTTATGTACTTATGAAATTTTAGATGAAAGTAATTTCGAGTGTAAAAAATTCAGTTTATTTATTTTGTAGATACAGGTAGTAATACTATATCGCATTGTATGCCGTTTCGACGTGTATGTGGGCAAACGGTATCGTATCCACAAGAAATGTGATAGTTCCTGATTTTTTCTGCTATGAAAACTGATATATAATGCTGGAATTGTCGCGTACATTGAAGTGCAATAAGTGAGCACCAAGAAATACAATTATGTGAGTGAATCCTGGTAACTACAGGTTGAAGACTGGCGTCGGAGCATAAGAACGAGATAAAGCAACCTGTTGCCACTGTGGACATTGATTGATAACGCGAGTGCAGCGGTACTTGAAATGGGATGAACTTGTTGCCGCTCGTAACACGTTTAATGTGACGTCTCTCGTTGAGATGTCCGGAACGAAGTTTGTGAATGTTATCTTGAGAGAGAAACTTCAAACAACAAGAAGAAGAATAAAATTTCCTTAATGCGTCTTGTAAATTTGAAACTCAGTTGCAGGAGACATAAGTATTTAAGCACATACACTTGAAAAACATTTGTTTGATATTAGATACTAAAGTGAATCAAGATTAATTTTATTTTTAATTCATTGAACAGTTAGTCTCTTCTCAGCAATTAGTTTGATGCCCTTTGTGTGTGGTGCAAGGGCAACAATGAAAACAGTTTGAATTACCGAAGATTAGGCCCGTGCTGGGGTATTAACGAGGACGGTGGACAAGTCTACAAAAGGGCGCCCATACAAACGTGAATATGTATTTTATATATATATATATATATATATATATATATATATATATAATATGGTGTAACTTAATTAGTGTATTAAACGTCGGGAGGTGATTCCTGACTCCGGGATAAAACGAAAAAGTAAATAGACCAACCTGGGTGTAGAAATACCTCGGGGCTATGACCGCCCGAAAATTTTCGGAAAAATGTAAAACAGTCATACTCGAGAACAAAATGCCTGATAGAAATCGGACAAAAAAGAATGTCCATTATTTTTACTCGAAGATTCCATTAGTGTATAATCGGATGTAGTGCAGTGGCGGTGCAAGGGTGACACCAAAAGACACTGAAGTTCTCCTTTCAGTATTTTATCAAAGCTGAATGAGAAAAATGAACAAGTATAAGATATCAACATTCAAAAGTATAGTACATCGTTCAAATTAGAACACTTAAGATTCGAAAGAAAGAAAGAGAGATATAATTGTGTGATTGATTTATTTTGTCTCAACACAGAATAAACCCTCGGAAGAAGAATTTAAATGGAAAGAAGTCTTCAATATATCACAGTTATATCTTCTGATTTAATGGTAACAGCCAATATCGCAACCAGTTCCTCTTTCTCCTCTTATCAATATCTAAAATTCTTCTTTTTTCTCCTACTGCTAATATTTCTAACACCTTCTCATTCGTTTTCCGTTGAACACAGCTTATTCTCTCGTTTTTTCTCCATGCTCAAGTTTCGAAAGTCTGCAATTTTTCCATAGCTTTTGCGTAATGTCCATGTTTCTGCCCCATTGGAACCAGTAAAACAAAATCTCAATATTTAATTATAAGTTTGTTTACTACAAAGATTAGTTAATCGTGCTTGAAAAGAAAAATCTGACGCCTTTAGAGTGTAAAAATAATTTTGCAGTTCATGGTATTTCAATAATCTGTACCGTTTTGATTTTCTTTCATTCGTCTCAGGGGTAGCCTCTCCAGTTTGGGAACTAGTGGAGTGTTGGATCTTAAAAAATATAAAAAGATTACGAAACGTCGTGATGTATCTCATAAGTAGCGAAGCGTGGGCACCCAATAAAAAAGAATAAAAGTCATCACTTATGTTGTACACTATCATCATACCTACACGAAGATAAACTATGTTACATTTAGAAACATAGATTGTATTTCCGTCACTATTGGATCATTGTAGAATTTATTATCCCTTATATCCGTAGTAAAATTTACCTATGAAAAGCATAAGATTTCTTAAAAGCAAGACTCTTGGAAGCAAGACCAAGACCAAGACTGGGTGTGCAAGACCAAGACCAAGACCAACACCAAGACCACCCCGGTCTTGGTATGCTTTTGCTCATCACTAATTTCTACCACTTCGATTTGAACAGAGGCTTAACTGTGGCATATGAAACCCGAAGGTGCAATACCGCGTTCACTAAAGTTATCCATTGGCTTCTGTCGTTAGTCAACTGAATCCAGTTTCTATTTTGTATTCCTATTTCTGTGAGATGCATCTTAAGATTGTCCTCTAATTTACACCTAGGTCTTCCTTATAGGATATGAAATGTATTCTTGGGACGCTAATTTAATTTCAAAAAACAGGTTTTCGATATGTCTTTCAGTTTCTGCTCTATGGTACTCACTAATCAAACCGGAAATAACAGTAAATTCCAACTACTTTCGGTTTTGGTAGATAGTTGCGGATGGTAATACGTTTCATAGAGATGCTGTAAATTTCAACTACTTTCGGTTTTGGCAGACAGTTGCGGATGACAATACGTTTCATAGAGATGCTGTAAATTTCAACTACTTTCGGTTTTGGCAGACAGTTGCGGATGATAATACGTTTCATAGAGATGCTGAATCGATTGCAAAAACTGCATGTCGTTGTTACTGTTCTTATTCTACGGCGAGAAATATTGAAAGCTAAATGGCTAATTTCTGCCACTTCCGGTTTGAATAGAGGGTTAATGGAGATTAAACTTATTTTGCGATGCTCTATGGATTATAGAAAAAACGCTTCGCGATATATTTTAGAGTTTTTACTCTTTTGAAGTGAGTATTGAAACTGGAAATGCTAGTAAATTTCAGCTGCTTTCGGTTTCAGTAGTGTTGCAGGTTGTGATAATATGTTCTCGTGAGACGCTGAAGCAATTGCAAGAAAACGCTTTTCGCAATCTATTATCGTTCAAACATGGGAATGAACATTCAAATCGGAAATGGTTGATCCCTTCCACTTTCGGTTTATCTTACATGGTTTGCCTAGGATATGAAACTTGTTCTTAGGATGCTGAATTGATTGCAACAAACCACTTCTTTAAATTTTGTACTGTTTTTACTCTATAGAAACGCAATCTATTTGACATTTCAAGAATGGTTCCATCTCCTCTATTAACCCTTTGTCGAAACCGAACTTGGTAAAAAATCAACCGTTCTCAATTTCAATATTCATCGATAAAGAGCAGCAGAAACGGTAGTTGATAGCGGCAAGCGTTTTCAGCAATCTATTCAGGGTGTCAAGGGAACATACTAGTACTTCCGGTTTCAATTCATAATATAATTTCAACACACCCACACTCATACTCCCACTCACACACACGGTGTCTAATATACAATGCAACCCGGAGTTTGGGATAGTAGAACTTTTGAACCTGAAGTGATACACGAATAATGGTTAAACCAAAATGAAGCCTTGTTCATGCATATATTTTTTAAACTAGAAAGCAACGATTGAAGTACACTATTAACCATACAGTGTTGCCAGACGTAACCAAAGTTTTTTTTTTTGTGCAAAACATGTAAATTGACAACGTATGGATGTTCTGTCGTTAATTTTCAGTTTGTTAAGTTGGAGTAGCTTGGAAACTATGGAGCAGAAAAAAGAATTTTTTCATTTCCACGGATAACTAATCGGATGAGACCTCTGTAAGGGGGAACTAGGGAAATCGTAGTTTTCATAAATTAACACTCTGAATTGGCAACTTTGCTGATGTTTCAGTGCATCAAAAGGTGTGTTAAGGGTCTGTCTACATTATGCAATTCTTGAAAACAATGAAAAACAAACTTTGAAATTATCATGATAAAACGTTTACTTACATGTACCCGGCAACACTGCTATTATGAGAAGTTACCAGCTCTACAGCGGATGCTGGGAGTGTCTCCTGTTTTGATTCAAACACTGGTTCACACGTTTCATCAGGTTGGCAGCAACTTTACGAAGATTAGAAGTGTTAATGTTCTCAATGGCATTGCGAATGTTCGTATCCAGGTCTTGAATAGTTCGAGAATTGTTCTTGTATACTTCTTGCTTTAAATAGCCCTATAGAAATGAATAGCACTGTTGCCGGGTGCATGTAAGTAAAAGATTTTATGATAATTTCAGTTTTTTTTCATTATTTTCAAGAATTGCATAATGGAGACAGATCCTTAACACTTGATGCACTGAAACATCAGCAGGGTTGCCAATTCAGAGTGTTAATTTATGAAAACTACGATTTCCCTAGTTCCCCCTTACAGAGGCTTCATCTGATTAGTTATCGGTGGAAATGAAAACTTCTTTTTTCTGTTCCATAGTTTCCAAGCTACTCCAACTAAACAAACTGAAAATTAACGACAGAACATCCATACATATGAGTTATGAGTCAATTTACATGTTTTGAAAAAAAAAATACACCTTCGGTTACATCTGGCAACACTGTATGGTTCCTAGTGTACTTCAATCGTTGCTTCCTAGTTTAAAAATATATGCATGAACAAGGCTTCATTTTGGTATAACCATTATTTGTGTATCACTTCAGGTTCAAAAGTTCTACTATCCCAAACTCCGGGTTGCATTGTATATTGGACACCCTATATATATATATATATATATATATATATATATATATATATATATATATATATACAGGGGCGTATCCAGGATATGATCAAGGGAGGGGCTAAACCATATTTTGTCGTTTTACCCAGTGTAAAGCAGGATTGAAGCCCATTTTATCCAGTGTATACCTGAGCGTCAAGGGGGGGCTATAGCCCCTATAGCCCCTCCCTTGGATCCGCCACTGTATATATATATAAAATATAAATTTAGTACGAAGAATATGTTTATCCCTTTATTGCAACATACCAATTACCCCTTCAAGTTTCATTGTTAGTCTCCATAGAGCAAAAACAGTAAGAGACAGCAAGTAAGCTTTTTTGGTATGGATTCAACATCCGAGGAACATATTTATCTTTGATCTTATTCCGCTGTTGAAGCCAGTAATTATAAATGTACTACTACAAGTTTGAGTGTTGAATTCGCGTGGTTTGAACTTTAGAAGTCTACTATAGTTTCACATTGTGAAACGAAATTCCTTAGTTAAATTTTTCAGTTGCTGTTGTGTTTTTCATATATTGTAGCTTCAAAAATTGTAACGGCAGTTTGCAAGTCTGGCTGAGAAATAACGATGCATTCAACTAATGTCTTTTTATTTTGTTTGTGGTTGCGTGTATACTTTGACAGTTCCGAAGTTTATTCTTTCTTTCCTTCGCAGTTGATTATATATATATATATATATATATATATATATATATATATATATATATATATATATATATATATTGTAAAAAAAGTATAAAGTAGATAAAGGTGTCTTGTGCAGAAGTTGATATTCCTTTCTTTGTTTACTTACGTTGCAACCCATGGGGACGTTGTGGAGCTCAAAAGAAGAGACACTTGACGTGAAACTTTCTTCCTAGGGAACTGCAACATATCGAGACGTCTGCTTATGTGGTAATACTATTCTCGTTCCTCAGGGAATGAAACTCTTAGAGATGTTGACCCGAAAGGCCTTTTCTTGTGTCATAGCTCGTTGTTCACTTGTTTACGGAGATTTGCTTTTTTTTTTTTTTTTTTTTTTTTTTTTTTTTTTTTTTTTTTAAGGCTGAAAGAAACCAGCTCTTTCGTGGCTTGGAAATGTGAACTGAGAGAAGCCAGGGTGTGGCTTCAGCTATTGATTTGAAGATTTTTGAGGGGATCATTACTTGCATGCTACTTCTTCTGATTTCTTTTTCTAAATTTTAATGTTATGCGTAGACAGAAGACAGTATAGCTTCGATAGAAATTGAATGTATTGCGGTGGTTTTCTGATTTTTTATACATATATTTATCCAAGTAGGTCAAAATAAAGTCCATATTATACTATATACTTATACCTGATTTAATGGCTGTAATTGAAATAACGCAATTATCAAACTGTACACTTGCTTAATGTAAGAATTCTTTTCAGAAGTTTTGTGTAATGAAGTACTACCACAGAAAGTTATAAAACTGTACGAACTGATACTTAATTTTATTTCTGCTAAGTGCTTTTACTATGGTATAAGCAAAATTTATTTGCATCAATTTTCTGATACAATTGTTACGGCCTAGTATTTTCAAAATACAGTGAAAAGCGCAAGAACATAGGAATGTAAATTTTGAAATAAATGCTTAATCCTTTTTCTTTCTTTCTTTTTCTTTTTTTTTCGTATGAGATATCAACAAATCGGAATTAAGGGCGGAATGTGAAATTTCCTAAAAGCAGGAGAACTTTAATTGGGACTTTTATTTTTGATACGTTAATTTGTTGATACTAAGCCATGAAGAAACAATGAACTTTCAGGATGGAGGTTTGCTCTGGTGTTACTAGGAAGTTCAGAAGTGCAGATATTCATTACAAATCAGTTTTTTTTTTCCATAAATGTATTGACTCATAGCAGTCGATAACATGGGACTCCAATAGTGGCCATTGTAGATACCTGATCTAACACACTGAGACTTTACTTATACGTTACTTTGTTTGTCTTTAAGAATCAAACAAAAAAGAAAATCACTTGGCATAGAATAGACAGTTGCGAAGACTGTTTCGTAAAACATCCTCATTGACCAAACTTTGAGTAAATTACTATTACTCAAAATACGCTGTAAAAACCTGATAGCGAGCACTCAGTTTTTGAAGACTATTGTACTATAGCGTATCCATTTATATCGAAATAAAATAAATAAAAAACCAAGGAAGTACAGGAAAGATTAGTCTGGAACTGTACCAACTGAGGCATCCCAACTACGCTTCTGACTACGCAACTGGTACTGAACTAGAGCCAACTTTTTTTGACAGTTTATGGAAAAGGGGAATTTTCTTTGCAATTGGCAACATATATGAAATTTTTCTAACTTCATTGTCATTAACAAAATTTACTATGATTAGAAAGTAGACTAATGGTTTTTCAGTAAGTTTGAAATCAGTATTAATGGTTAAATTTTTGATACCGGAAAATTCATACTAGTGCAGAGATACAGAAGTAATTTGTGATTCTCGGAAAACAAGCTTCAAGAAACGTAAATTGTGCTCTGGCGTTTAAATAATAATAATAAACGGAAAGGTAAAATACAAAACGAAAAACAAGAAACTTAGAAATGTTGTACACAAACTGACCGGAGAATAAAGTTCTTCTGTATTATTACGCTCATTAAAAGAATCTCACAAAGGCATGATGCAAATAGTAAATTTTGATTTAAAAAAAAAATGTACTTGTTTTCTTAACATTTTCAATTGTCTCTTACAGTTATAAACTATTAGATAAACTTAGAATATCGAAATTCTTACAGTTCATATATTGAAGAAAATTAGTGATATACAAGTGAGTGAGTTAATTTTTCATATTTCATTTTTTAAAAAATGGTAATTAGTATAACATGGCGAATTAAAGAGAAAATGGAAATTTTTATCCCTTGAGATGGGATTTTATATAGTTTCAGGTTGGCATTACGGAAGTAGTGTAGAAGTTGCATTTGTATCTTTAAACTCGGCCATCTCG
Organism: Thermobia domestica; assembly: GCF_964235325.1. NCBI lineage: Eukaryota > Metazoa > Arthropoda > Insecta > Zygentoma > Lepismatidae > Thermobia > Thermobia domestica. The sequence continues at coordinate 151,730,134 of NC_137460.1, read as the reverse complement.
ATAAAACAAAGCATATTGTGTAAAATCCGTTAAAGCTGATGCTAAGACGATACTTTGTATAACACTTGTAAACTATTAAAGTTAATGATTTTCTACACGATACCCGAAAAGTCCCTAACCATTTCTAGGAAGCAGCACGTGAATTCAAATGAAGTTTTTATAATATCAAAGAAGACATCGCAAGTCAAAGAAATTACAGCAGTTTGGCACGACCGCTCTCCATAGGTGCAAGCCAAGCAGAGTTGCCATCGCTGCGGGGTGCGCCTGAACACACGCTAAAACTTTGCTAAGGTAATTTGTATGCACCGATGTTGAAATGCGTTCACGCAGGTGTTCCAAATTCCTAATCTTCATCTTACACCTGACTCTTGATGTGACCCCATACAAATAAGTTCAAGGGCGTTAGATCAAGCGAGCGTGCTGCCCAAAACCGTGATGAACTTTTTCCAATCCAACGTTTTAAGAACGTCACGTTGAAGTAATCACGCACAATGTGCGCAGTGTGTGGTGGGGCGCCGTCTTGTTAAAACATCACTGAACCCAGAATGTTGCTAGTAAACAATTAGGGCTGCAGGAATCGCTGAAGCATGTCCTGTACGATGTTACTGTGATTGGTGTTTCAGCAAGAAATAATTGACCATAAATGCGTTGTTGGGTGATGCCTAACCATGCGTTCACCGTGGGAATGTTACGTTCCAATTCCGTGTTGGTGTTTGGTGTTCTTCAACCCATACCATGTCGTGGTGATTCACTAGGCCGCAGATGTGTAAGGTAGCTTCATCACGGAATAGGACGTGTGCCAACAAATTTTCATAGTTGATTGCCTCAATTACGTCGTGGCACACGGCCGTGCGTGCTACATAGTCCTCAGGTTCAAGATGATGGAGCAACTAGATGTGATAATCCATTTTTTTTTTCAGTATGAAGCTCAAGGTTTGCCACACAGTGAGTTTTAGGATGTTGTGTTGTTGAGTGCTCGATAACCTGCCACGAGCTCCACAGTTTTCTACTGCGTCCGTGGCTACAGAGAATGTTTCTCGTCACGAACATTCCCAAGTTCACTGGAACTCGTTGACCAAATTTGTAATGGTTGTTCCGGTTGGGGCTTCTGTGTGGTAACGTCAGTGAAACTGTTCTTGGACTTGAGCAAAGGGTAATCCATTGAGTCTTCACCTTACGACGCCTATTCGTTGCTTTAGGTGAACACTTTTCAGATTACCTGATTTACAATAGAAAAAAAAAATGAGTTTTTTTTGGGGGGGGGGGTAAAGAAATGGTTGGGAACCTCTCGGACACTTGTATGTTTGCAAATTTCCTTGCCACAACAATATATTGTACTTGATAGAAAAAGGACTTATATTCATTTTAGCCTACAAGTGACACTTTATTTTTCAGCGTGAGCAATTTCATTGAAAGTAGGAAAAGTGCTAGTAAATACAATTACATGAAATCATTAAACTTCTGAACTAAGCTATACATAAGTATCGGAAGTCTTATATTAATCCTTAATTCAAACTGGAAGTGGTAGAAATTAACCGTTTTCGGTTTCAACATTCATGGCCATAGAACAAAAACTGTAACAGCGACAAGAAGCTTTTTTGAATCGATTCAACATCACAAGAATAGGTTCCATTTCCTGTGATAACTCTCTTTTTAAACCGGAAATGATAGGAATTCAACAGTATCTAGCTTCAAAATTGATCGCTATAAAACAAATACGGTAATATGAGTGATTTTTTTTTTTCTTTTTGAATAACCTATATCCAGCGTCTGAAGAAGTTACATATATTCGCCCGCATCTCTACTGAAACTTGAAGTGGTAAAAATTGACTATTACTTCTAGTTTTAGTACTGATCCCCGTAGAGCAAAAACGTAAGGGATAATGAAAGGCAGTTTTTAGAAATCAGTTCAGTTTCCCAAGAATAGGTTCGATCTCATCCGTAAGCCTGTTCAAACGGAAATGGAAGAAATAGTTTCCGGTTTCTGCGTTGATCGCATAGAATAAAAACGGTAAGAGCGGGAAGCAATTTTCTGCAGTGGTTTGGGCATCTGAATACGTTTCATCTCCAGCTTTATTTCAATAGTGCAACCGGAGTTGTACAAATCTACTAACACTCTCAGTTTAAATATTAGTTTGCATGTAGCATAAACGGTAAGAGATACCAAGAAATACTAGCTTTTTGATATGGCTTCATCGTTCCAGGGACAATATCCGTCTCTGGCCTTATTCCTGTATTACAATTGAAAGTTATTGATCTGCTACGTTTGTACGTCCAGTTTCAATATTGAGTTCGCGTATAAACTTTATATGTTAGAAGCTACTTTTAGAATGCTGTATCCATAAGTTGAAAATGAATGTTACTACATATAGTATTTACTATCGAAAATAAAGCTCTATAAGAATTATTAATACAGCTGAAAAAGCAACACTACTAGTAATAAAGCATAGTAACAAACCAAGCTGTATGTAATGAACGGGTCATTCCACGCCAATTCAACCAAAAGTTTAGGAAAATTTAACCCAATATCGCAGATTTGGATGAAATTTGGTAGAGTTAGGAAACTTTTTATACTGATTGCAAATATGTAAATTTTATTGCAATAGCATCAGCGGTTCAGAAGTTACTGCATTTCAATAATGAGAAGAAAATCCATTTTTAACAGTCGCGACATGATATTTCCCCGTTTTTGTAAGAACCCCTAAAAAATCGTATTTCGGTTCCTATTAATGCTAGAAACATATATATATATATATATATATATATATATATATATATATATATATATATATATATTTGTTCAGATTGTCTTGATGTTGTTTGCCATGAAAAAAATGAAAACTTTCCGTAGAACTCATAGAAAATTTATAAAATCGTTTGAAAGGTAACATTTTGTAAACGTCAAACCTTTATTTCTCAAAATCCCCACCATGGATTTCAGTGAATTCGTTTTTGTTTGAAATTTATTACATCTAGCTTCACATATACGAAAATGATGATGGACCGTCCAAGTACTGAGGACATGTTGCAGTCAGTGTTGACAACTGATTGCGAAATAAACTTTTTCTAATAACTTCCATAAGATTTAAAATATCCACCTCACAATTGATATAAGTACTCTTCTGTACCATAGAAACACGTCTGTAAGCATTACCACTCTTCCCAAGCAACCCAGTTATCAGGATTGCCAACCAATTTCAGGAATCCTGTCGCAGCGTTAGACGTATGTGTGCCCACACTTTGCATTATTACGTGCGACATTACAAATATACCGAATCGTGTGGACCAAATACCCCCAATTACTGAACTACCAATTTCGTAAAAACATTATATATATACAGATGGTGATCAGAAAAATGGAAACACCTGTAGTTAACAACACGGCAGATGTATGGGTTGGCAGTGGTGTCGTGGCGCCCGCAATGCCGGACCGCTGGTGGTGGTGTGTTAGGTCGGTCTCCATACTACGTCAGGCGCAGTGGAACAGCAGTGTCCAGTGGCTGCAGCAGAGGGAGGTAATGTAAAAAGGGAGACCTCTCAGATTTTCAAAGAGGGCAAATTGTTGGTGCGCGGTTATGTGGAGTGAGTGTGACGCCAGTGGCTACTGTGTTAGGTGTGTCGCGTGGGACAGTGTCGAAGGTGATGACGGCCTACACAACACACGGAAAAACCACATCGGGGAAGCGGAATAGTGGGCGGAAGAAAATCATGAGTGACAGGTCACGCCGGGTGTTAAAGCGCATTGTCACGCAGAACCTTCGTACCACTGCGGAGCAAGTGACGGAAGAACTCAATCAGCACCTCCCCCACCCTGTTTCGACAATCACAGTCCGCCACGAATTACATGACATGAACTTACGGGGTCGTGTTGCACGGGACAAACCGCTCATCAGGGACCATAACGCTTTCGCACGCCGCAAATGATGCCGCGACCATGCAACTTGGACCGTTGAGGACAGGAAACGTGTGATATGGTCGGATGAGTCATCCTTCACTCTATTCCCAACCACGGGCCGTGTTTATGTGTGGAGAACGCCCAAAGAAGCTTATGATCTGCAGTGTCTCCGCCCAACTGTGAAACATGGCGGCGGCTCGGCAATGCTGTGGGCCGCCATATCATGGTTTTCATTGGGTCCTGTGGTCACACTTAGCGGACGAATCACTGCCAACGATTATGTCACAATTTTAGGAGACCACTTGCATCCTATGGTTCGGATGTTGTTCCCGGACAATGACGCCATCATCCAGGATGATAATGCACCCCAGCTGGCGTTGTTGCAGCGTGGTTTGAGAAACATCGGGATGAAGTTCAACACCTTCCCTGGCCCGCCCAATCCCCAGATCTCAACATAATTGAACATCTGTGGTCCGTCTTGGAAACACGACTCCGGCGACGATTCCACCTCCATCCTCTCACAACTGGCCGATGCCCTGCACGAGGAATGGTGTAAAATTCCACTTATTACCATTCACGACCTCTATGCCTCCATCCCACGTCGCATCAAGGCTGTTCTGAAGGCGCAAGGTGGCCCGACACCATATTAATCTGGTAAGTTGCAATTTCGTTCAGGTGTTTCCATTTTTCTGATCACCATCTGTATATATATATATATATATATATATATATTCAATTATACAGAACACTATGAGTTTGACACCCTATTAACCTATACGTAGGGTTGAAAACCCGTATTCACTCTGCTCTCATTTTCAAACAATAGTGAAATTCGTTTTTTTTTTCTTTCTTTGATAATGTCATAACACTAAAAAAAAAAAATATTACATGGTTCAACGCTCCCAGTCTTCCGAAAGTCAGAGTTAGTGAATGTATTTGAACATCTTTCAAATATTGTTTACCCCGCACAACGGAGGGCGTATCAGCTAGTATATCTATAATAAGTAAAGTCTTATGCTGCTGTTCTAATGTAGTATATATTGTTAATGTTAGAATAAAGGAAACTTTGTATCCCAATGTGATTCCCACAACTAATTATGACTATTCAACACAAAAGTTATTGCATTCTTTCAGATGATATGAAACATGATGTACCAACGGTCTTTCAAACACAGAATCTGGTAATGTCGGATTTAAACAAAATTTTCCTCATGTAACAAAAGTGGAATATTTCACTATTGGGTGGGGAACCCATTATAAAAACTGCAAAGCCTTCTGAAACCTTTACTTCCACGCAAGTGATTTCCATGGCATGGTGGCAAAATAATCTTTTTTCGCTAGCAGTTATGGAAAGTCCCCATGCGTTGGAATTGGTGGGACTGTTAAGCGGGTTGTGACAAAAGCAAGGCTTCAGAGACCATTATCTGATCCTATAAATACATGTGCCCTTACGTTTCATTTCTGTGAAGAAAATATCATTAGCACCCATGTTTTTCTTTGTGCACAAAGAAGAAATGGCCGTTGTTCGTGCCACACTTCAACAAAAATTTCTAAGAGCAAAAAGTATTCTGGGGACACTGCATTGTTCTGAAAAAACTGGTCCAGTCAAGATTGGAGCAAAGCGTACAAGTCTGTATGAAGATTTTAGTAAGTGAATAGTGATGTAGGTGATGCGTCATTAAAATTCGTACATCCCCATGGTCCATCTCCCTCATTCTGTTGGTCTGAAAATGATTCCTGTTGTGCTCCGTTTACTCACATCTTATGTAAAGTGGACATAACAACTGGCTACTGGCAAACATACTAATTATCTCTAAAGTCTCTAAAAGTATTTACTTCAATTTGGGAAACGTTTACAAGAAGTACTTGATAATATCTAATTACAGCAAAATCGAATATTTATTTTATGTGCCATAACATGTAGACCTATAATACTGTCATGTTTATTTTATATTTCTTCTTTGGTAGTTACTCTGATTAACATTTAAAAATTCTAATGTGCATTTATTGTTCAAATCATTGTATTTTTCCCCCTTAATTATAATTTTCGAAACTCTCTATTTCTACTCCGTGCATGGATGGCGCATCACATTCTTTGTATAGTGAAAATAGATGTAATAAGCTTACTGGAAAATGTGGTACAGATACGTCTAACGCTGAGAGGCAACCCTGAAATTGGTTTGCAATCCTGATAACTGGGTTGCTTGCGAGGAGTGGTAATGCTTACAGGCGTATTTCAAGGATACCGAAGAGCACTTATACCAATTTTGGGGTAGATATGTTAAATTATATGGAAGTTATTGCAAAATAAGAGATATCTCCTCAGTGCTCGGATGGACCATCACAATTTTTGTATATGTGAAACTAGATGTAATAAGCTTTCAAACAAAAACAGATTCATTGAAATGCATGATGGGAATTTTGAGAAATAAAAGTTTGAAGTTTACAAAATGGTGTTCTCGTTTTTCTCTGAAAATGTTACCTTTCGAACGACTTCATAAATTTTCTATGAGCTCCACGGAAGTTTTTATATTTTCATGGTTAACAACTTCAAGACAATCTGAATAATAATAATTAAAAAAAAAGAATTATGTTTCTAGCATTAATAGGAACCGAAATATGATTTTTTAAAGTGTTCTTATTTTTAAGTGTAAATATGATTTTTAAATACAAACCGGGAAATATGTCGCGACTGTTAAAAATGGATTTTCTTCTCGTTTTTGAAATGCAATAACTTCTGAACTGCTAATGTTATTGCAATAAAATTTACATACTTGCAATCAGTATAAAAAGTTTTATAACTCTGCCAAATTTCATTCAGATCTGAGATAGTGGGTTAAAAGCCTTGGATGAACTGACGTGGAATGACCCGAACGTAATGAGCAGGACTCTTCAAGCTGGATGAAAGGGGTATTTTGTAGGTAGATCAGAAAAGTCAACTGATTATTAATCGTTTACATGTAATTTATAGTTAATGTTACGATCATGTTCCGTCAATAGGAAAATTGTTAGGTTCTCTTCTTAAAGTTAATGTTTTATTAAAAATAGTACTGATTTTAACACAGATGATACCAGAAATGATATGAACAATGACAATATCTAAATTTAGACTTCATAACAGCTTAGCATTTAAATAAACTGTAAAACACGGTAGTTAATATCATTGAGATATTACTTAAGTGGGCGTAAGTTAAAAATTAATTATTTCATTTAAACACAAACAAACTATTTGCTGAGCAAAACAATATATTCACATAAAAAACTACATGCGTGTTACAGTTTCGCCAACTAACATTTTGGCTTCATCAGACACTATCTAGTGAAGTGTCTGATAGTGTCTGATGAAGCCAAAATGTTAGTTGGCGAAACTGTAACACGCATGTAGTTTTTTATGTGAATATATTGTTTTGCTCAGCAAATAGTTTGTTTGTGTTTAAGTATATACAAAGCAAAGCTTCTACTTCTGGATAATATTATAATTATTTCAGAATAAATGAAGTTAAAATTTATTTTGATATTATTTTTATTTCTTATTTATCCATTGCTTTAAAATTGTGGAAAAGTTTGGGTATTCTGTTTCTATCCTGTCGGTATTCTAGATGGCATTCTGTTTTTCACTATATCATGCAAATCGACTAAATATAATTAAAATGAGAAAAAATTGAGCGACTCACGTAATGATATTCCAAATTGTACAACAGTCCGTTATTGCAATATTCTCAAATTTGCAAGCTTTTCATCCAGACTTCACGTAATGGATCAATATATTCCCATAAAAAAAGATATTTCGAGTTTTTTCATTAAAATATATGTATATCTTAATATTTTGATTTAACTCTCTTATTGGATTAGGTGTTTGGTGAAAGAATCTTAAAAAGAAAAAAAATGCCTTTTGTTTTTTTGTTGCCCTTCTCTATACAATATTGAGCTAATGAGTTCCCTTTTTTATCTCCACAACATAATTGGACCCATGTTACTTGTCCATTTATTTTTCTTGTTGCATGGCTGACTTCGTCGAAGATGGAAGCAAAAGAAGTGAAAACGCAGAGAAGGAAAGGATGTGATGTCTATGTTTGCGGAAGGAAAAAGGAGCTTTTGGTATCGATTCCTTCAAGACGCGACACCATGCTAGTACTTCAATGTCAAGAAGCAGATGTTTTCATTTACCCGCTCGAATGAAATCCTATTACTCACGTTTATCCTTTTCATCCCTTTTCCGCAAGAGAGAGGGTTCAGAAGAAATAGGTTTCTCTCTTCCATTCCTGGAGTTGTCCTCACCTATCGCGTCTTATGCTTTGGTTGACGTCATGGCTGTCCGCACGTTTGACAGTAGGCGTTTGAATCAAATACAGTTTAACCATCCCGTACACAAAGTTCGTTTCCAAGGGGTTCCAGTAGAAGGAATAGAAGAAACTTGTTGAACGTTTTCACGAAACATTGTGAAGATGTAGTGCTTATTGTTTTACCGAATTGCGGTGAACGACACAGGAAGAGGGGCGTTAAAAGGCAATAACACATTTTTTTAAAAGAAAACAGAACGTAGTGTTTTCTTTTTTTACATTGAAAATTTTGCTCTTTTTAAAATAAATTTTACTTTAAAGGAAAAAATAACGGTACGTTTCACTTTTTCTCATTATAACACGAAGAAATATTCAATGAAGAAAACTGAAAAATAGAATTCAGAATCAAAGAAAATCAGTCATTCAATGGAAAAGAAAAAAAAGGCAAATCGGTGGACGCATTACAGACGTGTTCAAATTATTAGACTCAGCATTCAGTTTCTGAATATTTTACTGTTCTTACAATATTACGTGAGAAAATACGTTCGAACTTATTCCAAATTATTACTTTGTAACTCTGTCCTAATTTCTAGTGGGTGTGGCATATGCTTTTCAATATCAATAAAACATATTCGTACATGACATTCAAATATAATTACTATACAGTGTGTATATCTAAATTGGAAACAAAAAGTGAAATGGAATACTTACAAGAAAATTCTCTCTCACACAAAGATTGATATTTCGTATGAAATCCTTATTCTTTATTAACTCTTCTATCCTTTGTGGCATCCTATGTACCAGTTTAGCACATTTTGCCTTCAATTCAGCATCATGATACCACAAATTGTTGATCTCGATCAATTGATGTTTTGGTTGTAGTGTACTTCTTCTTTAGCTTTTCCTTCATGAAGCTCCAAAGGTTTTCAATCGGTTCATATCAGGACTAGTGTCCGGCCACTGAAGAACACTAATTTCGTTGTCCTGGAAGAATTTTGTCACAGCTTTGTCATGGTGGTGTGGGGCTTCAACAAGCATAAAGATGAATTATACGTCATCAAACCAGACTGCAGTCTGAGAAAGCAGTTCTTGACTAAAGTAGAATGCTTCACAGTTTATTAAAGACATTCCAACTTGAATTCTTCCCAGGTCGACTTCCCACATATTGTGAACGTTCATCAGACACGAAGACAGATGATTCAGACGTTCTGGTGAACGTTCATCAGACACTGAAACACATTATTCTCCAATCGTCAGCAGTCCAATATTCTAGGTCTCGTGCCCATTTGAGGAGCTTCTTCGTCATGATTGGAGTAGACTCTAATTGCTGTTTACTTTCTTGACCGCGTGCTTTTATTCCTTTGGCACAAAGAATCCTCCGAACATTTTCAGGCCAAATGTCTGCACCATGCTTAGCCTTTTTTATGCTTAAGTATCTTCGAAGTTGCACTTCTGTTTCCCAGAGCCAATCTTTTTAGTTTTCTGATACCTCTTAGCTATCGCTTTGATTTTCGCCCACACTTCCCAACCCTATTTTGGCTCTTGTTTATTCCAACATAGATTCTACTCACATATTTTTGTTCTATCCTAACTCTACTAGCAATGTGTCGCCGTGTACATTTTCCTTCCACCAGAAGTATTTTGTTAACATCCACTTTACGCGGAGGAAGGTCCTTTTGCTTTTCCCATTATTGCTGCGATTACAGGACTTCACGGAATAAAAGATTAATTCACGAAACACATCACGATCATTTTAAACTGGCCCATTCGAACTGTTGAACGCTTTGAATGTTGTAACTTCTTACAACAGCAACTATGCTTCAGACTGTAACTTGTTGATAGGAACCACAATAGCTATCTACAACTGAAACATCACTTTCACTATTTCCCTCCTCACTAATGCCATCTGCTGTTCAACAGTGTTATCACCACTTCAACTGTACAATAAACCAATGAAGGATCCTATATTAATGGTTTAACCATTAAATTAAATGTTCTAGAACTCTGAAATTATGACTCCTACATCAACTTTGCATTTTTCGAGTGTCTAATAATTTGAACAAGTCTGTAGATTCTCGAGTTTTAATTGTAGAGCTATTGGAGTAATGTTTAAGGACAAAAATGTTTTAGTTAAAAGATTAGTATTGTCAGAAGTAACTGTACTGAAAATAGAATAATTACTTGTGTTAGGGAATTACTATTTGCAAATTAAAATTTATACATGTCACTTATTGTATACTTCAGTTAGTAACATATTTTAAGAACTAAAGACATATTTTGTATGGGAGAATAGGCAAAGCAAGTATGTACACTCATGTCCAAAATTATTGTTGCATGTCGAATGAGTGTACATGACATCTCGACGGTACTGTGCAGCTACCTCGTATCCCAAAAACAAAACACAACTCTATAGAAGAAACAAAAGTTTGAAAAAGTTGAAGATCAGTTAAAAGTCGACGACTTTTAACTATTCTCCAAATTTTTCAAATGTTTCTTCTTACGTTTTTGTTTTAAGATACGAGGTAGCTGCAAAGTACCATCGATTTGCATCGTTAAAATTCGAAGAGGAAAAAGTTGAGTGGCACCGGTGGTTTATCACTAGTTATGCTCAGTTTTCGTTTGATTTCTTTGAGAAAAAAAAATGAAGTAAAATTGTACTTGCAGCTTGGTATTAATTTCCGTTAAGTATATGATCGGTATTTACCAAACAGTAGAATTAGTTAGGTTGAAAAAGGGAAACATCGGATGAAAAATCTTTTCCGCTTACATTTAACGTTGGTCGTAAGGTTTTCTTGTATACGTGTTAAAACGACAATGCGTATCATTGAGAATTTAACTGTTATTAGCTGCGATGTGATTCCGCCACCGTAGATTTATGATTTTATTTTTTAATATTTTTTGAACAAGAAAAATCAATATAACAATGGTTTTCTGTGCTACGCTGGTTTATTTTCGTGTGTAGGAATGTGATACGATGGTATTCCAATTATAGTTTAATATATATTAAACAGGAGTAGTTGCAGGGGAATTAAGAGCTTTAATAATAATCTGTACTGATATGCGCTTTGTTGTGGTATTTGATGTGCAGAAAAACTTTTGCGAGTCCTTGAAACATTATGAAAAAATATGTTTTTGAGTATGATCCTTCGTTGGTTGGTTCTACTTTTGAACGTGAAGTTACAAACACTGTCGCTATGATGCTGTTGTGCCGTATTATGGAAATGTGACAAACGTGGAAAGCCAGGATGATGGACGACAGGTGTTTGAGTTTTCCTCTTTTCCTTTCAAAAGTACCGGAATGTTTCTTCAGATAGAATTTTTATGTAAAATTGTTAGGGAAGGAAATCATCTTATTCTAACATTCTACTCACAAGGAGTTGTATAATAAAGAGAGAAGAAATTCGCCAGGGAGTTATTTTATTTTGTCAAAAGTAGAGTGTCAGATGAAATACTTAAATTTGATTTATCTGAAGTTAAATTCAATCTCATACAAACGATCGAAGGCAGTGAGATACATTCAGCGGAAAGAAGTAATGAAGGAAATGAGTAATACCATTTGTATTGAATGAGTATTGCATTTAGTATAATCGTTTACATGAGACCTAAAACTTTCGTAAATAAGCCGATTTTGCTTCGATAGTCTCTATGGATTTATAAAGGTTGTGTCATCATCAGAAATTAGTGTTGAATTGAAACATGGTGACCTGGGGTGGAAGACATTTGTTATTCTTAGGGAGAGGAGAGAAGAAATTTAAACCTTTGTTTTCTAAGACTTACTTCTCTAAACTATGCTGTAACAGGAAATTAATTTAATTCCCTCAGTTTAAGACCTCTGTTGTTTTTAATAAACGGAATCAGCGTTGCTCCAAGAAATCACATAGAGTGGTATTTTTTTATTAAGAACTAGCAGCGTTCACCCCGCTTCGCTGCGGTCACCCCGGAACGCAATAAACTTTGTTACTTAGATAATTTTTACTTTTTCGCTTTCAAATTGCAGTAAATGTTAAAATTATAGCGCCTGTCATTTATGTTAACCCGCCGAGTCACATGGTCATGCGGGTTGCATATAAATACGTTTATTTTTACCTATGATGAACTAATAACAAAGGATTTGTACGTATGGACACTTGAATGGTCAATTATCTCAAGACACTGGTAATTAAAAATTAAAGTGATATGATAAAAACCATCTAGGGTCCAAATCCTAATAACCCCCCAAAAATGAAAGAAATTGGTTCAGCCGTATTAGCGTGATGAGTTCACAAAGGATTTGTGCGTTCTCTTTTATATATATAGATATCTCTGAATACTATCCTATCTCCCTTGAGATCAGAAAAAAAATAGTTACGTCACTATATCATTTAGCCTACGGTTTGTCATACATGTAAAGCATTTAGTCAGGAAAACATTATACTTATTTTGTTCCCTTATCTGTTACGAATTTTCTGACTACAACCGAGACGGAAAACGTTTCAAATCACTGTAACACACATTTAAACATCTTCATCTATCCTTAGTGTGGAAATTAGAAAATATTGAAGATAAAATGGAGATGGAGCATGGGAGAAGAGATCAGCATAGATATTAAGATTTTCCTGTGAGAACAAAGAGCAAAATGTTGTGAGGAGAGACGCTATAATTGAACATCATATAACAATATCTACAAATTGGCTGTCTCTGTGTTAAGAATACGCTTCTATTGTGTAAACACTGTCCATTGGAAGATGGTATTTTTTAAAACTTCTTTTAAAGTAACGTAACGTACACTCATGTCCAAAATTATTGTCGCATATCTATAAATATGTTGTAGGAATATAATTTGATAACAAATTCGTCCGGTATTTCTTATATTGTTAGTATCTGTATAATAGGGAAAGACATTTATGTGGCAAATTTCGCCAAAAGAGCAGTAAATAAGAACAATAAAACGAAAATAAAACTTTCTTGCCCATTTAGCAACATTTTGTTTTACTCATTCTAATTTATTCTAATTTTCGTATGTGTAATTCTTTTCCTATAAAATTTACCATAAATATGCATTTTCCAATTATACACACAGTATCAAAGTCCCCTGCAAAGTCATTATCAATTATATTCGTACAAGAAGACAGTTATAGATATGCGACATCATTTTGGACATGAGTGTACATAACCTAGACATACATTATTTTAAGGGACTGTGATAATATCCCGATTGAACTCTGGAAATCTCCTTGATGTTGGTTCCCTCGGGACTATCTCCTCCATTTATTCGAAATTATTATCGAATTCTTATTATTGGTTCGAAATAATTCCCAATCATACACTGTCCTCTTGAATTCTGTTTTTTTTTTTTTTTTTTTAATCATATCATTGTTCATATGACCGAGTCAAAATTGAGAAATTTCGCATATTTCTCAAATTAATACACTTTAGATGTTTGTATATATCTAATAAAGCTTTTATCTTCAACAATTTATCTGTAGCCCTTCGTATCAAGTGACTAATGTGGTGCTTTCTGTGTGCTTGACGTAGGGCTCAGTTCACGGTGAGATATGGGTGCCTTGAAAAACGTTGGGATTCCGTTTTAAGTAGTAGGTTTCGTCTTTCATATTCTTGATTAGAAAAGGAACGTTAAATTTTAATCACTTTAATACTTTATCTTGAGCTAACGAGTTCTGTTAATGAAAAACATTTAAGTGGTTCTTAAGTTTATCTTGTATAATTCAGAGCTACAAATGCTATGAGTAGAGTTGAAATAGAAAAGGATGGGTTTTTGAAATATATAGACTGAAAATAAAATCCGTACTAAGTACCAAAAATGGAAAAGTCCGGTTTAACTGCAAGATGTGGTATGGCCTATATGCCTAATACTACTCAGTGAAGAACGGGCTCAGTAGTGTTCACTGTGGAAGTAGTTCAAATAGTTGCCAGAAGAATGTGCGTGGCTATATGTCCCACCAGTCCTGAAGTAAAACTGGGCCTTTTACACATTTTCATTTTAGCACTTAGCACGGATTTTATAGTCAGTCTACATATTGTAATGTAACTTTTAATACATTGATGTATAATAAACAATTTTAAAATTAAAAATAAAAAGAAACAGGCTGAGGTTTTAAAAATAAATTTATTTTTAAGGAAGTGAAATTTAAAAATGAAAGTGAAAATGACAAAATATAAAAATAAAATAAGGAACTTATATAAGTGAAAAGTTAAGAATTAGGGATATTTAGATTAAACAAATAGTAAACAAGGGGCAGTTGTTGGGTAGTTGTTTGGTAGTTAGTTGGTTAGTTTTTTTCACAGTTGGTTTGTTAGAATAGTAGTTAGTTAATTATTAGAATTGGAACTTAATTAGGATGGACTTTAGCTTATGCAATTAATTTATTTTGTAAGTATTTTTATTAATTATGTTAAAGAGGCGATTTTTCTCTATAACAGGCTTAATTTGTTATTAATTACAATTTTGTACTTTTTAAAATTTTATGTAACTTGTTAAAGTGCATGTAAATTAATATTTGTTTATTTTTACAGAGGACATTAAAACCATTTAATAGAACTATGCGCATCTAATATAACAAATAATAAATAATATCCTATAATCATTGTTCAAATTATTAACAAATCTCTCTATTTTAAAGTTACGAAAGAATATGTTCAACTACTTTTTGTGTATTTTATACTGTTATTTCAGTTTTCGGAAATTTAATTAAAATGCCATAGGACTCAAAATATTTCGGAAATTTGAAGAAAATAGTATTCGTCTCTGGTTTCATTATGTCATCATCTGTTAGACAATTTGAATGTGTGTGTCTGTTGTAATATTCTGTAGAAATACTAGCTGCTTTAGTGTCAATAAAAACATAAATGAATTAAATAAATAAATAAATTAAATAAATAAATAAAACTTTCAGCTCCATCTTGTCCCTTCTCTTAAAGATTTTCTGCAAAATTATTTCTCTTAATAGAAAAATCACCTGGGCTTTTTCATCATAGATGCGTCATATGTTCCTTACCAATTCATGACAATCTCGTATTAGGTTGATGCAAATGAAATTTCCATTTTAACGTCTGATAGGAAACTTACCTTAGTAATACTACACAGGATGGACAAAAGTCACGCGTCTAACTCCACAAACTCTGTACACTCCAGGGAACAGGCTGGGGTGCCCGGACAGTCATGAGACACTGCGTTGTTCAATAGAGTCATTTAAACGTGCACGATAGAGAACACATAGTTACGGTTGATTTTCTTTATGAATTCAAACTGGGACATTCTGCACAGCAAGCCAAAATAAATAAATAAAAATATCTGTGCATTTGGATCAGGAGTGACAAGTGAACGTATAGTTCGCCGTTGGTTTGTTAAATTCCATTCCGGTGACACATCATTCCAAAATGAACCCCGTAGGCACAGATCAACATCATGTTCGGATGAGCTTCTCAGGAATGCCGTGGAAGAGTACCCTTGGAAAAGTTTACATGTTATTCGAGACGAGTTAAAAGCATATAACGTACTGTTGTTTTTATTAACTTTTTAATTGCTCCACGTCCTGCCTTGTCCGATTTCTTACAGACTTTATGATAAGCCGAAAGAAAAGAAAGGAAAACGAAATAAAATAAAGAAAGAGAAACAAATGACAAAGGGAAATTTCTACTGCTATACGATACTACTGTCATTCGGCGGATACGTGCAACCGATAAAGTGAAAAAGTTAAATTCGTGCGTACCAGATGAATTCACACCTACCAACAAAAATCGCCGTCCGGAGACGTACAATTCTCTGACACGTGAGTGAAAGTACTACCAAGAAAAAAATTCCTGCGTCAGTGAAATGAGACATTGATCTGCTATGGCAATCTTAAAACGGTCAGGACAGTGGTTGGATCATGATCAATATCCAGGTTGGTTTCGTAAACATCTCTTCAACATGGAAACTATTGCTTTTGGTGGGGTCCATCGTACCTATGTTGGGAGTGGTCCATCATGCCTTTCGTAGGCTAGGTGAAACCATTGAACTCCATGAAATGTACACAGTAAACTTGTCCGTAAGTATCCAGCAAAGGTCAGCAGACATTCAAGATAATTCATGCCCAAATCTGGTTCAAACGATGTTGTGGACTCTATGCTCAAATCTGGTTTAAACGATGTTGTAGACTCTCCATGAGTTACCATATGACACCCTTCCTCACCGGCCGTATTACCCGATATCGCTCCCACTGATTAGCATCTCTTCTGTGATCTCGATCATTTCTTGGGGAAAAGGAACCTCACGGGTCGAGCGGTGCAACGTGCAGGTGAGAATTTCACATCGCAGACTTAAGACTTTTTTACGGTATGGAATCCAGTCGTTGGCGTAGCGACGACAAAAGTGCTAATCTTCTTAACCATGTATTGTATTTCTTTCTTTTGGTTTTGGCTTTGTGGTGGACAAGCACCGTGTGCGTGAGCTTCCTCGGCTTCTCACGTTTCATCCCACTCTCCTCATTCCGCCATTTCATTCATTTCTCATCATCACCGTCTCCTTTAGCCTAGCCGGCATAATCGTGGGATGTAAAACTCAAAGATTTCATTTCATTTTTTCTTTCGGTTTTGGAGATGACGCACTAGAGAAGGACATTTCATTCGCACCAACATAATAACAATGGATAAAAGATGGAAATGTCATATATAGTAGTGAGAAAGAATAATTGCAACTCGATGTAACAATCTTACCCGTGATTCTCTATTAAAAAAAAAAAAAAAAACTGTATGTGCATATTTTCAGATTTTCGTAACATGAATGATTTTCTGGTAAATGAATAAACAACATTAAAACTCACCGTAGATGATGTTTAACATTATCTGACAAATGTTATCATCATTACTATGTAATTTAATTCTCATTGTTGCACGTGGTGTTCTGTATTTTATTTTTTAAAAATTTTACTTGCCAGTATTTATTTAAATTCCTTTATTTTTAGTTCTATAAATGTAACTGGAATAGTGAGGCTTTAAAAATGTTAGTCAAAAATACATCTGCTTATTTTGTTTCTTCTTTCAACAATAACCATGTAATGTAGCTCTGTCCACATCAGTCCATAATAATTATATTACCTATCATAAATCCTATAAAGCAACTTCACGATGACACACATATATTAGCATCTGATGGCTAATGATGCAATAATCATTTTAGTTGCTTGTTGACTGAAAAAAAAAAAAAAAACGACGACACCAAATCATTTCCAAACAATATTTTATTGCGTCAAGGGAAGTGTAAATAAACAAGTACTTAGTGTTACAGAAAAATAAGGTCTTCTGACAAATATTGAAATCCCCATTTTGGGGGAAAAATAGGTGGTGTCTACAATCCTAAATTTTAGTACAAAATGTTAAAATCAGTTAGTCCAGACTGTATTGAGCGATCACCTCTGGTGCATGGGGTCCTGGGTTCAAATCCTGCTCCCGCCAAGTGAACTGTGGTGGACAAACCGTGTGCGTGGGTTTTCTCGGGGTTCTCCCGTTTCCTCCCATTCTTCATTCCACCGTTTCATTCATTTCTCATCATCACTGTCTCCTTTAGCCTAGCTGGCATATCTGTGGGACGTAAAACTCAAAGATTTCATTTTTTCCAAACAGTATTGAGCCTTTTGTGCACGAGATGGTATTAGTGTCCCGATTCGCAGCGAGTCAAGCCTATTGTAATATCATTCGAAGCTGACAGTTGAAGCTAATAGAAGTGCACAAAGTGGTGGAATTCTTATAACCAGTTGTAACGTACTGTGCCGTGATGATGAGTGAACTTTTCACAGAAAATATAACGCATTTTACTTTGATAAAGGTGCAAATGCTGAGTGGGCCCGTGAAGAAATGAGTGTTGTTTATGGGTGCGATATGTTATTAAAGATGGATCACTCGCTTTCGTTCTGGAAATTTCGAAGTAAGCAGTCATGACATCGCCAATGAATTAAACATCAGTCACCAAAAAGTGTAAAACAATTTGGGGAAAGGCAGCTACAAATATAATAATAATAATAATACCAAACTGTTATAATCAAGTAACAACTGATGTGGACATATTTTCGAGCTACCCAGTGTTTGAAAGAGCAATTAAACGAGCTTTGACGGAATAGTTTTACTTTTACACTCTTTTTTCTATGTTGTTGTTATTGTTGTCTTGTTTTTTTCTTTCTTTTGTTAGCATGTCCCTGTGTAAAATGGCAAAGTTATGCTGTATCTGGGAATTTGTTCAATAAATAAATAAAATAAATAAATAAATAAATAAATAAATAATAATAATAATAATAATAATAATAATAATAATAATAATAAATTATATAAAAACTTCACGTTGTGCCACATGATCTAACTCTGAAACATTTATTCGGTCGAATTTCTATCTTCTAATCACTGTTGAAACATAACACACTCGAGCCATGTCTGAAGCGGTTGATCACGAGTGATGAAAAGTGGATAACCTACGACAATATGCGAAGAAATATTGTGGACAAAGCGAGGAGCAGCTCCATAGTCTGTGGCAAAGGACACATTGAGCCCAAGAAGATAATGCCGTGCGTGTAGTAGGACTGGAGGGCCATCGTGCATCAAGAGCTGTTGTTGCTCTGCCCGTGCTAAAGATAAATTCGCTAACAGTTCAAAAGAAACTGCCGGAACTGGTCGACAGAAAGTATGAAAAAAATGAAATGAAATGAAATGAAATCTTGAAGTTTTATGTCCCACGGATATGCCAACTAGGCTAAAGGAGAAAGTGATGATGAGAAATGAATGGAGTGGTAGAGTGAAGAAAGTAGAAGGAAACGGAAGAGCTCCGAGGAAATACACTTACACGGTATTTGTCCACCACAAACTTCACTTGGCGCGAGCTGGGATCGACTCAGGGACCCCATGCACCACAGGTGAATGCTCTACCGCTGAGCCAATGCGGCCCCTTTCACAGAAAGTATGTCTTATACAATGTTGACACCGCCAGACCACATACATCTTTAACGTCCGGCCAGAAATGGTGAGAATTTTGATGGGAGGTTACAATGCTTCCACCGTATAGTCTGCACCTAGCAGGTCACACTATTATTTTATTCTATCTCTGCAGTACTCCCTGAATGTTAAGTTATTTTCAAAAGATACCAGTGTCTCTATTTTTTTTTTTTTAAGGATTAGGAATTAGATTTCTAAACTTTCAGCATATTTGGCGATGTTAGCCCATCACACATATGAGGAATGACGTCCCTAGGCGATCACACTGCTCAGAGAATTGGAGAGAAAGACTGGAAGGTGAAGGAAGGAAGCGCACAGGGACTATTATGTTAGGGACCATCCCGGCATTTGCATGGTGTGAATGAGAAAAACCCAGGAAAACCTCACTCAGGATGACTGGTCTGAAAGTGTTACACCTTTAAGACCAAATGTTCCCAACGGGAATCGAACCTGGGACAGCTTGCACCAAAGGCCAGAGCGTTACTCTAGGGGGACTACGTCACCGTTCTTTAACAAGAATACACGGATTATACTGTTGCCGGAAAAATGGCTCATCGTACAGAATAGAGCATGGTGTTATTTTGAAATCACAATAAAGGTATCCTGAACTTGATCTCCAAAGCCTCAATACTGTTTACACACCCTGATAAAGATTTGATAAAGATTAAAACGCTTGAAAGTTAGAAAAACAACTTTCTAAGCGTGCCTTGGTAAGGGTACTTTCGCGGGAAGAATTTGGTAGAAAAAAATGGAAAATTATTTCCCTTATTTCCTAATACAAACGAAACCGTGGCACAACTAATGATTAGAGAAAGATAGATAGTAGGATAGCCATATAATTACACACACACATATTAATTCCACGACAGCCAATGGTATTATAATAGTTTTATATGCAAAAATACAACCTTTTATTTACTTCCCAACATTCTTCTACAGTTAACAGACTAAACAAACAATACACAAAGTGTTACTGAAACATAGGGTCTTCTCACAAATCATAAATACTTGTTTTCTATTAATCAAATGTTCTGAAGGTGTTCATAATCTTGAATTTTAGCAAAAAATATTTAAAAATTGTAAAGAAAACAGCTTATTTTTTAATGATCACAACTTTCTAAGTCTGCTTTGATATGAATAGTTTTGCGAGAACCAAATGTTGGCGGAAATAAAAATTAAATTACAGTGAGAAATCATCCCCTTAGTACTTCCTTGTAAATGAAACAATGGCACAGCTAATAATTAAAAAAAAAAAAAAGCGCAATGGAGTAGCTTCATATGACACAAACCTGAATTAATATAGGATAGTAAATAGCAATGACCATTCAACTTTCTTGCTTACAACAAAAACACACTCTAAATACTTTCAATCTTCTATACAGGTCAACATACTAAATAAAAGCTTGATGTTATATTAAAAATTTAGATCTTTTGAGAAATAATGTATTTCAAAGTTCTAAGAGGGGAAAAAAAAACTCTTCCTACTCGGAAAGTTTTATGAATTGAAGTTTCATAAAGCACCAAATTACCGTAGAAATAAGAAATGTAAAGGAAAACGTTACATTATTGTTAGAGCATTATATTAATCACTTTCCTTCTAATTGTGTGTGCACGATCCTACTATTAATATACTTTAACTGAAAATATTAGTTTCTGTAAACGCTGATGGGAAATTTCCGCTCGTATATTAAAAACGTCCACTGCGAACAATTTTCGTTAAATAAAGTTATTTACTCTTAGAACTGAAGGTTCTTTCTTCGTTTCTTGTTTTTCTTTTCTTTTTTTAACAATCGGCATACAAAAAACACGTTCTCCATGATGAGTGAGAGCAGAGAAGTGGCAGAAATGGAAGTAAGTGTTCATTTTTTTAAAACTCGTACACACCCAACGGAATATCAAAATCCAATATCACGCGCGAGAAAATGGTTCTTCTTCCATTTATAATCGAAAATACTTCTCGCTTTTTCGGAATTCTATAACCTCTTGGAATTTCCTCATTCTTCGACTCCAGTAAATGTGCAATCTACAGATGCCATCACACGATGTCACAAGCGTTCCGGAAATGTTATTCGACCACCTAACTCTTAAAGCCAAGCTCTATCTTCAATGTATTACAAATTATGCTTTGACGGAACTAGAAAACATATATGTACTCCCACGTATAAGATCATGGGAGACAAATGATGGAAAGCTAAGGAAAAAAATATTCGGGTAGCAGTGACAAATATTTATATTTTATCTACGTTACTTTTCTCCCTCTATTACTCACAAGATGTTATAAATAGTGTCCGAATTTATAAGTAATTACATATTTTTTCTTTCATATGTAGGTTCGTCAAACCCTTAAATGTTTGTGATTCACACCTGTAGGTGCTTCAACTCAAGTTTCATATTACATATGTTTACATATTTTATACAATATTACATACTTCTATGGTTTATATATATATATATATAGATGGTGATCAGAAAATTGGAAACACCTGAACGAAATTGCAACTTACCAGATTAATATGGTGTCGGGCCACCTTTCGCCTTCAGAACAACCTTGATGCGACGTGGGATGGAGGCATAGAGATCGTGAATGGTAGCAAGTGGAATTTTACACCATTCCTCGTTCAGGGCATCGGCCAGTTCTGTGAGAGAGGATGGAGGTGGAAATCGTCGCCGGAGTCGTGTTTCCAAGACGGACCACAGATGTTCAATTATGTTGATCTGGGGATTGGGCGGGCCAGGGGAGGTGTTGAACTTCATTCCGATGTTCCTCAAACCACGCTGCAACAACGCCAGCTGTGTGAATGGGTACATTATCATCCTGGAAGATGGCGTCATTGTCCGGGAACAACATCCGGACCATAGGATGCAAGTGGTCTCCTAAAATTGCGACATAATCGTTGGCAGTGATTCGTCCGCTACGTGTGACCACAGGACCCAATGAAAACCATGATATGGCGGCCCACAGCATCACCGAGCCGCCGCCATGTTTCACAGTTGGGCGGAGACACTGCAGATCATAAGCTTCTTTGGGCGTTCTCCACACATAAACACGACCCGTGGTTGGGAATAGCGTGAAGGATGACTCATCCGACCATATCACACGTTTCCAGTCCTCAACGGTCCAAGTTGCATGGTCGCGGCACCATTTGCGGCGTGCGAAAGCGTTATGGTCCCTGATGAGCGGTTTGGCCCGTGCAACACGACCCCGTAAGTTCATGTCATGTAATTCGCGGCGGACTGTGATTGTCGAAACAGGGTGGGGGAGGTGTTGAGTGAGTTCCTCCGTCACTTGCTCCGCAGTGGCACGACGGTTCTGCGTGACAATGCGCTTTAATACCCGGCGTGACCTGTCACTCATGATTTTCTTCTGCCAACTGTTCCGTTTCCCGATGTGGTTTTCCCGTGTGTTGTGTAGGCCGTCATCACCTTCCACACTGTCCCACGCGACACACCTAACACAGTAGCCACTGCCGTCACAGTCACTCCACATAACCGCACACCAACAGTTTGCCCTCTTTGAAACTCTGAGAGGTCTCCCATTTTACATTACCTCCGTCCGCTGCAGCCACTGGACACTGCTGTTCCACACTGCTCTTCCACTGTGCCTGACGTAGTATGGAGTCCGACCTAACACACCACCACCAGCGGTCCGGCGCTGCGGGCGCCACAACACTACTGACAACCCATACATCTGACGTGTTGCCAACTACAGGTGTTTCCATTTTTCTGATCAACACAAAACTGTCTTAATTTTGCGTTTACTGAAATTTTAATTTAAAATGTAAAAAATAAACTCTCCAACTGTGCAAGGCTTGCATTCTTTTTTTTTTTTATTTGTCAATCTATGTTTCACAGAATTTTCGCCGATAACAAAAGAAATATAAGAACAAACAAGTAAAAATCCTCCCTGCGGGGTACATTAGCAGCGCCCTTTATTCTCAACTCTGGAGGAAGACAGATCACGTGCCTGACAGGCGACTGGCCAGGAAATTCCTAAAATGAAGTTTATTTGAAAAATAATTACCACATTTACCATTTTTCTTTTGCTTCTTTATTCATCAGAGATAGGAGATAATGAAATGGAACCTACCACAATCATAGATAATTTTGTTCTACAACAAAAAATATGAACCTGAAGAATTTTCAGTGTTGCGATGCATAGAAATTACAGTGTAGCCAGAATAACAACGCCCCTAAAATCTAAGTTTAAGGCAGCGACTAGAGGAACGATCACAACTGCACATGGTTACGTATCGTATCGTATTGTTTTGGTTTGCTGTGAACTATTTTTTAAAATAGCATTATTATTTAGTTTTAATGACTGTATGTTAAAACTATTTTATTTATTACAAACTAAATACAACTATTATTTAAAAAGTAGTTCACAGGAAACCAAAACATGATACGTAATCAAATGCAGTTGAGTTCGTTCCTCTAGTCGCTGCCTAAACTTAGATTTTAGGGAAACTTATTCTGGCAACACTGTAATTTCTATGGATGGCAACACTGAAAATTCTTCAGGTCCATATTTTCTGTTGTAGAACAACATTATCTATGATTGTGGTGGGTTCCATTTCATTATCTCCTTTCACTTACGAAAAACAAGCAAAAGAAAAATGGTAAATTGTGTGTTATTTTTAGTAAGGCAGGCTCTTAAGTTGCTTTTAGTATTTAATGTATATTGCGTATAATTCATTTCAAGATGGGGCCCTGGTGACGGATGCGCATGTAATGTAAAAGGTTCTAGATTTGAAACGGGACCACACCACATGAAATTTCTGACGTACAAATGCCGTATACATAGCTTTTCTAGGGGCTTTCCTGTATCTCTCTAGCGTATTCACATCTTCCTTCATTCGCGTCTGATTTTTATTATCCTGCAATCAGTCACGTCAGTGACGTATGACTGTCTCAGCTGTTCAAGCATTTCACTTCGTTGGTGGACTTGCATTTAGGGCTGTTCCGATAATCGAGTAATCGATAACAATTCGATAAAATTTCAAAACCGTTTCATCGATAAAGAATTTTAATTTTATCGAATTATCGAACTTTCGAGACTCCCGAAATGATTGAGAATCTCGAAATGTTCGAGACTCTTGAAATGATCGAGACTCCCGAAATGTTCGGGACTCTCGAAGTGTTTGAGGCACTCGAAATGTAAGAAACATTAGACAACTTCGAGACACTCGAACTGTTTAAGAGTCTCAATATATATTGATAATACTCGAACTTTCGATAATACTCGAAATGTCAATAATACCCAAATCTTCGATAATACTCGAAATTCGATAATTTCAAATACTCGAACGGTTTCGAGTAACCGATGACAACTCGATAAATTTTCACTCCCGAAGTTCGGTATGTCCTCAGCCTTATCGAACACCCCTACTTGCATTAAGCAGGATAAAGTGTAGTAAATTTCCTTTTTATTTCCATAATTCGTTTAGATATTGCATACGCATGTTAATATTACGTTTTCATAAATATGTAACATGTAATATTACATATTTCTTACATTTTTCAGCAATTTTTGTTACATATTTATGTACACATTTAGGGGGTTGATATTACATAAAAATCTGGACTCGAGTTATAAAATAGAGGATCTGCCCATACGTATCTTCATCCTATGAACTCAGTGAAGCCAAAAAACAACTGAGCATCGTCTGAGCCGGCACGTCTGATTGGCCACTCCCGTTTCCGCCATGCTTGTTGGCTTGAAATATTGCGATCTTAGTGGCGCGGAGCGGGCAGAGTAGGATTGGCGAAACTGTGACGTATGGCTTCACGATTTTGTTGTATGGGCAGATCCTCTATTTTATAGCATCCTTGATTACCGATACATACATGCGCAAACGGAAGTTTCGCAGTAGTTCTGCTGACATGTGTAATACATTGTTAAATTATGGTCTTCACGTCATCAGATCTTATTTGTAACGTATATGATTTACGATTGTTTTTTCTATGTAGGTGTACTATTAATAGATTTACCAATTGTTAGTACTAAAAGAACTACAAATGTATTCACTACTCCAAATGTTACAACTGATCTAAAGAATAGAGCAATATATCTAATCTTCTTAGCAACTATGTTCAATCTTATTATATATACAATAAATACTTGCGTTCCTCTATAGCTCTTTATTATTACTCTGTGCTCAGTGCAAACTTTACTTAACACAATTCAGTTTTGTCACTCCACAGATATTACATATATAATATTCAAAATATCTTCATAATAATTCACATCAACTTATACATCCATAGTCATTCTGTTTCTTATTTAAACAGACTGTTTCTTTAAACTAAAATAATATTAAAAATATAATACATTTTCATTTTTAAACGTTCCGCTTACTTTTTATAGTACGTAATCCAGTTGCATAAAATCTGACGTGAAGAAAGGATGTGCATTATTGGTATTTAAAGGTAGTCTGAAAAGTATTTAGCCTTTTGCGAATGGGTTGGCTTTAGTTTCCGAAATCTCAGGGCATATTAGTCGCAGCCAAGCGTAACATCGTTTGACAGCTGACAGTTGAAGCTAGTTGATGTGGAAAAAGTGTGAAATTCTTATTACCAGACGTAAGGTATTGCGCTGCGAAAATAAGGGAACTTTCCACAAAACTGTGCTGCATCTTACATTTTTTTTTTTTTTTTTTTTTCCGATAAAGGCACATATGCTGTGCAGGCCTGTGATGAAATTTGTGCTGTTTATGGACAATATACATTATCAAAAGCAACAGCCAAAAGATTGGTCACTCGCTTTCGTTCTTGAATTTTCGATGTTCAAGATTCTACTCGAAGTGGACGACCAATCATAGCAAAAGTGGATAATATTTTGGCAAAGTCGAGGAAGACGGCATGAAAGCAGTCATGATATCTCCACTGGCCTAAACATTTATCAGCAGAGTGAAACCAATTGGAGAATGCTTGATGCAAAAAGAAACTCGACGTTTGGTGCCAAATGATCTGACTCTCACACATTTATTCGATCGAATTTCTATCTGAGAATCTGTACTGAAACGTAATGAATTCGAGCCATTTCTGAAGTTGTTGACCACGAATGTTGTAAACTGGACAACCTACGAAAACATTGTGAAGAAAAGATCGTGGTCGAAGCGAGAAAAAGCTCCACAATCTGTGATAAAGTCAACAATAACGCCCAGAAAGTCTATGCTATGCGTTTGCTGGGATTGAAAGGGCATCGTGCATCAGAGGTGCTGCTGCCAGATACGATAGACTCGGACCTGTACTGTCGATAATTAGTACGAATGCACCGAACAATTCAAAGGAGATGACCGGAACTGATCATTAGAAATGATGGTGTATACCATGCTGAGAATGCTAGAACCCATACTTCTCTATGATTGTCCATCAGAAATTGCTAAATCTATGCTGGAAGGTTTTACAGTTAATGGATCCACTCTATAACCCGGACTTGTGGAGAAGACCCTGAAGGTGTTAAGTTAGTTTCAGAAGAGGCCTAAGAAAGCGTCACAATGTTTTTGACCAAAAATCACGGAAGTTCTATAGTGGTGTTTTGGGGGAAATGACAGAAGGTCATCGAAGAAAGTGGTGCATATGTGGTTTCATAGTGTTATTTTCAAATCACAATAAATGTATTATTAATTTTGACCTTCAGAGGCTCAATACTTTTGTAGGAAATTTGTTGTATTTCAATTTTGTGGCACTTATTTGAGTTATTAGTAAATTTATTTGATAGCATCAGTAACTGTCTTGTATTAATATTATTAATTAGCTATTAGCCTTTCCGCGAATGCTAAGCCCAAGTTTATGTTTATCGGGTCATTGACTCAACCACGTGTCTGTTCGTTTTTATGGTGAACATAAACGATTAATGTTGGAGAGCAGCCAGTGCTTTTTATGACCATCATCTTACGACGTTTGAAAGCTGCTTCGCTTACGATCAGCGGTAACACATTCTGTTAGCTTTGAAGAGACCGGCGGTTTGGATTATTTTCCCCTTCTATCTATGTGTTTATATGTTCCAGTGGGTGATGTTCCTATACTGTCAGTTATGCAAGTGTTGACAATCAACAGATAGCGTATTAATACAGAGTAAAAATATTAATGATTTCCGTTTCATAATATTTATATTTGGAGTACTTATAGTGACATCCTTTAAAATATTCATGTTTTTGATTGTTTTGATTTCGAATCGTGGAAATGTTTACAGCTCGATGACCCTTACACTTCTTTTCCTTCTTTTCTATTTATTGCTTCAGACGTCATGACACAAGCTGCTGTTTTCTGCAAAACTACAGAAAGATTTTGTTAAAATTGAATTTTGCACCTTATTTTATTTATTTATTTATTTATTTATTTATTTTGTAAATTTGCTCAGTACGGCAGTTCATGAATTTATTTTCCTATATTTTCCCGTGTATATTTAATAATTACTGAGTGATAATGAGGGAATATTTTCCATAAAAGTTCGCAGCTATATCCCATGCTAATTTGTTGTTTCATCGAAACTCCTGAAATGTGTACATAGGAAGTATTCTACATACTAAACATATGGGGACGGTCGATTTTGAGAACATAATAGGATTTACTCTTAACAGGTGCAAATTCTGGAAAACGTTTAAAATATGCATTTGAGGCAAAGGCTCGAACGAGAAACCATTTCAGTCGCTAGACCAAACCGAAACCTTTAAATTATGCATTCATATTGGAAGGCGACTAATAGACTGCGGAATTTTCGGGTTTAAAAATTATCTTTACTTATTCTCCTAATTAACTTTTCTCCGTAGTTTAGGTGCTTAAATGTAGGGAATTAAGTCTAAATTGGGCTCTAACAACAAGAAGAAAGAATTGTGTAGACATTTGCATACACGTGTAAATAACAAGTCTGTCCTCATAATAAATATTAACTTATAAATAAGCGATTTTAGCTATTTGGATGAATGATACTTCTGTTACAATTCTTGTCATAAAAATAACGAATTATTACTGTGTTCATGTTTGAGTCTCAGTAACGTTAATATCAAAAATTTAAGTTATGGGTTGCATAAACATCCAGATGAAAATATTTAAATTCTCAACCCTCATTAAAGTACCTGTCTGTCAATAACATTAATTTCTAGTAGTTCAGTTAGGCTAATGTCAGTAACTGCTCCCCCTCGTGCCTGGCCACAACAAATGTTGCTAGCATGCAGGCAGTTTGCTTATGAGCCGAAGACTTTGAGGAGGGAAAACAAATAATACAGGGTGTCCGGAATGAGGCTGACGGTTTTTAAAAGTGCATAGTTTTAATATGGTCAGAGATACATAATAATAATAATAATAATAATAATAATAATAATAATAATAATAATAATAATAAAAACATTCATATAGAAGGAAAACTCAAAAAGTTCAGCAAATGTTCATACTGAACTACTACATGTGATGACGCTAGTATCGCCGATAAACAGAAATGGCGTCGGCAGTCGAAAAGGCGCAATGCGTGTGGTGGTTTGCAGAGACAGAAAATGTTCAAGTTCAACGAAACTTTCGACGTGTTTACCATCACACAACAATACCAGGCGTGGAAAGAGCGCCGTAACTTAGATTTTTTTTTGGGGGGGGGCAAGCATTAATGCACGTATTTGAACCTCCTAGAAGAGTTGTTTTTCTAATTTTTGGGGCCCCCTCTTTCTCTTACTTTTTATGGGCCCCCCGGAGAGTGTGGGCCCGTTCCATACATGACAAATTAATTAAAGGAACAATATTGACAAATCTGAAAGCCATAGGAATAAATATTATCTCTGGGGTCTCTAATAGTAAACATTTTTACTGAAATGGGCCCACGACTCATTTTTGTTTTTACCGTTTTTGTTTATGTAACGTAGTGAACCTGTTTGGTGCTTCATTCATAATTTCATGTTCGTGAAAATTTTATCTTAAAATGGGCCCTATTTGAATGGCGGCGGGGAGCTTTTTTGTAAGGGCAGTTGCCCCCTGCTCCCCACAAGTTACGGCCCTGCGTGGAAGGATCAATTTTTATCAACGGTGAGTGTAGTGAAATTAAACAGCGGTAGTAAATTGCGTGTGTTAGAAGAAAATGTGGAAATAATAAGTGTGTGTTTCTCACGTAGCCCGAGGAAGTCAATTCGCCCAGCGAACAGGCAATTGGCAATTCCAAAGTCAACAGTGCACGATGTGGTACACAAATGATTACATTTGTGCGCTTATAAGGTGCAATTAATCCAACGATAAACCACAGAGAGCAGCATTTGCTACTGAAATTCTGGACAGGATTGATTATGACCGTAATTTCCTGTTGAACATTGTTTTCTCTGATGAGGCAACTTTTCACTAGTCTGGCTGTGTTAACAGACACAATGTTGGGATATGGTTATCTGAGAATCCGCGTACGTACATAGAACATTCTAGAGACAGTCCCAAATTGAATGTTTAGTGTGCTTTAACCTAATGCAGTTATAGGCCCCTTCTTTTTCATAGAGCAAACGATAACAGGAAATGTGTTCTTAGACATGCTTCAACACTATGCTGTTCCCCAGTTATAACATTTGCAACCTCAAGTGATATTCCAATTGGATGGTGCCCCACCTCATTGGAGCCTGCAAATGAGGGAGTACCTTGATTGTGAATTTCCTGGCCGTTGGATAGCCTGCGATGAGCCAATTAGGTGGCCTCCACGCTGTCGTGATGTTACCCCCTGGACTTCTTCCTGTGGGGGTATGTGAAAGACCTTGTGTATCCTGGTGAAAACGTGTGTAACCTTGATGAACTGAAGAACCGTATTAGGAATGCGATTGCTTCAGTAACACCTCAGATGTTACAGAATACGTGGAAAGAGATTGAGTTACAAATGGAGCTCACGTGGAATTACACTGAGTTAGAATTACTTGTAAGTAAGACCAAATAAACTTTTTGAGTTCTTCTTTAAAATGTATGTTTTTTTTTCTGTATCTCTGACCATATTAAAACTATGTATTTTTAAAAACCGTCGGTCCCATTCCGGACACCCTATACAATATAATATTAAGAAATAAGAAAATTATAAACGAACCTGTTTTGGATAATACACTATAACAACTTTTTTTTTTTTACACTAAGAATTTAGAAATACGGACGTATTTATGGAATTAAAAATTCCTCTATATATCGTCTGATGCAAAGAAAGTTTCCATTGCAATGACTCGCCGAGGATCTAGGGTAACGACAAATCTGGAAAACCGGTAATTTGAATAGACTACGAAAAGTCACGTAGTTCTGCTAAGAGTCAGGCCATTTCGATTTGATAAGAATGAGATTTTAAAAGCAATTGAAATTAAAGTTTTAAGACTAAATTTCAGATGTGGTTCAGTGCTTTTTTTTTCTTTTAATTGGCAACTTCAAACTTAGAAAATTATCTATGTTTTCTACTAACAATGTATAACAACGCACTGTAATTGGGCTCATTGTCTTTTACTTAATGGAGTGGAATATCAAATTGATGAATCATTCACAAAATGCAGTTTTATCAACGATTCAGTGATAAATTCGTTTTCAACTCTTACATAATCCCAATATTTTTCCATTTTCGTTCCCAATGGTTTTGATTTTTTCTGAGCTTCCTGTCCGTGCATTAAGTGAGGGTAGCTTATTATACAAATGAAATGATTTTGGATATGGTTTCTCGTATTTGTTTCCTGTGTTATAATGTATCTTAATTCGCAATGGGTTTATTTCGAAAGTGCTTATGAGTTTTGGAAAGTGTGTATGTATTTGATCAATACTCAGTGAATAGCCTAAATAATTTCATCGGACTCTTGGGCTTTAAATATGGAATACACCTATAGAGACCAAAAGGTATTTCCAACGTACTTAAAAAGTTTGTCACTGAATATTCTCTCTCTCTCTCTGTCTGTCTGTGTGTGTGTGTGTGTGTGTGTCAGTCAGTCAGTCATTTGCGAATTGTTCAATTTTGAGCCCTCCAATCAATAGAGCATCAAAAACTATCTGAGAAAGTGATGAAATTTTTCGCGTCACTCTTATCGTTCCCGAGATATTGGACTTTTTGTTCCAATCTCTGGAGATTTAAGGAGCCATATCTCGGGAACCGTAAGACATAGAGATATGATTTGTGTTGATCAGTACCTAAGAGGATGGTAAACATTTTGGTATCAATAGTAATCGGTGGCCATTGGCGAACTGGCCACCGTTTCCCAGACATTGGACAAAGAAGTTCGGATTTTGGGAGATTTATGGAGCCATATCTCGAGAACCTTAAGTTAAAGAGAGATGATATTTTGCGAATTTTCTTTTAATTTTGAGCATGTGTCTTCGTAAAACAACATATCGTAGAACGTTTTAACCGAACTCTTAAAAGAGAAAAAAACATACATTGCAATTCTGAATGTTTGCTTGGTTTCAGAAAAGTCTGGTAAAATGTCTTTTTAAAATTTTTATTTATTTATTTATTTATTTATTTATTTATTTTAGAAATTTGTCATGGGATTCTCGTATCTCCATTTGAAAGAAACGAATTTCTTAATCAATTATATAATTAGTTCTTAGAATGAAATAGATTATATTATGTAATTCATATATATATATATGTAGAACAGATAATGATAATAATAATTTTAGTAGTACAAATATAGTTGTTACCGTCGGAATTAGCTACGTTCGTAACATTATTGCCAGTTTGTTACTGCATGGTAGGAATTTCATTTTGGTGGTGGCGAATTTCAGAACTAAGGCAAGTGAATGAAAAAGACATAAGATCTAAACGGCACAAGATCTAAAAATCATTTCGCGGCGGAAGTCCTAAATGGCACTAGACCTAAGCAGCACAAGATCTAAAATTTAGGTCTGGTGCCTATATTTTTAGGTGTTGTGCCGTTTAGGACTTACGAATGTTACCCGACTATGCCTGTTCAGATGGATGCAGAGTTCGTTAACTTAGAGATGATGAAAATGTGCTTTTGGACATGAGAGGAATGAATGAAAGGAGGACAGAAAGAATGAATGAGCATGCTAGAAAAGTTAACAATGTCAGAATTTCCCATTTTCACATTTTAAAGAGAAAAAAAATATCCTTCCCGTCAGTGTACAGAATCTTCGGTTTTACAGGAAATTTCCCACAAGCTGACAACATTGTTCATGTGACGATTCGAACACTAAACAGCCGATTGTTGGAGGCAGGTCTAGTTTTCCATGTTTCCCTCACACGATTACTCCTGACACCTGCTCATCTCCTAGAATGTGTTCGGCGATGTTACGAGAATCTGCTACAATATTGTGTTATTCAGCGATGATATATATATATATATATATATATATATATATATATATATATATATATATATATATATATATATACAGGGTGGGCCATTTTAATTAATCCACGGAAATATCTGAAAAATGATAAAACATAGAAGAAATGTTTCAAGTACACGTTATATATTGCTAAGGGGGAAAACCAATTCCGCCAAAAGTACCCCTCCCCGCCCCCCCCTAAATGGGGGTAACGGGGGGTAACTTTGAAATGTCAAATGGGAACATGGGTCGAGTAATACCTCGTTCAAAAGGTCTTGGAAAACTGAGTAACGCTGTACAAAAAGATGTTCCATATTGTGCACCGGTTTCAAAATGGCCGCCATAATATAGTTCGGAAACTCCAGTACCCGTAGTATGAAAACCATGGAAGGTAAATGAATGGAACAAAATTGAAATACGTAAATATCATAGGGCATATCGAACGGTGTGGTCCCTGTGATCCCAGCGGCCTCCCTAAAGGTGTCTTGGGGGCTAACTTCAAAATTTCAAATAGTAACATGAGTCGAGTGGTACCTCGTTCGATAAATCTTGCAAAATCTAACATATTGCAGGAGAAAACGATTGATGTGAAATGGCAGTGTTCTCAAAAGGCCGCCGAAACATATTATCCATGTCAGAGAAAGGTTTAGTACCCGTAGTATGAAAGCGATTGGAGATAAATCAACAAAAGAAAAACTGGAGTAGCTAACTGACGTAAGGCACATCGAGAGGTGTTGTCGGGGTGACTCCAAGGGCCAACTGAAAGGTATCCGGGGCCAACTTGAAAATTTCAAATAGCAGATTGAAGCGAGTAACATCACGTTACATAGACAAATTAATATCAAACAGCTTCTGTAAGAAAATTTTCGACATGAGACACCGTTTTCAAAATGATCGCAAAGACATGGTGACTGTGTCTAAGAAAACGTCTAGTGCCCATAGTATGAATACGGTTAGACATAAATGAAA
This sequence comes from Thermobia domestica, assembly GCF_964235325.1. Taxonomy (NCBI): domain Eukaryota; kingdom Metazoa; phylum Arthropoda; class Insecta; order Zygentoma; family Lepismatidae; genus Thermobia; species Thermobia domestica. The sequence continues at coordinate 151,696,765 of NC_137460.1, read as the reverse complement.
ATAACGAAAATTAAATAGGAAAACCACGGAGGCGTTCCAAGGCTCGAGAATAATACAACAGAGATAAAAATATTAGAGTAAAATTGCCAGAGAGAAATCCAAGTCCTGCAAAATAATCTCTCCCTGCGCTCTGTATGTGAGTGGGGTGGAAAGTAAAGTGAAAGTTCAAACGAGAACTCTACTTTAATTCGTAAATTAAGGCTAACCTTACAAATAGGTATGGTGTGGTTGAAACATTTGTTTGTAAGGATGACGCTGTAGTGACTAAAAAAAGAGAAACTTTTATGCAATGCGTGCTGGTTATTCAGAAAGCATTTCGGGGATATACGTACACACCGTTTCGTCCCTCAAGCTCACAATATGACATGAATGCTAATAGTTAATCAAAATGTAACTGTGGCCATCCGCGTTAACTTGGTGCACCAATTCTCTATGCATGAAGTCTGCCTTCCAAACAGCATTGGGTAGGTCAAGCGTACGCCCGAACCATTGTCCGGTCGGACATTGAAATTTTGAAGTTAGCCCACAAGACCCCTTCAGGGAGGCCACTGGGATCACAGGGATTACATCATTCGATATGCCCTATGATATTTACGTATTTCAATTTTGTTCCATTCATTTACCTTCCATGGTTTTCATACTACGGGTACTGGAGTTTCCGAACCATATTATGGCGGCCATTTTGAAACTAGTGCACAATATGAAACATCTTTTGGTACAGCGTTACTTAGTTTTCCAAGACCTTTCGAACGAGGTATTACTCGACCCATGTTCCTATTTGACATTTCAAAGTTACCCCCCGTTACCCCCATTTAGGGGGGGCGGTGAGGGGTACTTTTGGCAGAATTGGTTTTCCCCCTTAGCAATATATAACGTGTATTTCAAAAATTTCTTCTAGGTTTTATCATTTTTCAGATATTTCCGTGGATTAATTAAAATGGCCCACCCTGTATATATATATATATATATATATATATATATATATATATATATATATATATATATATATATATATATATATATATATTTGCCAAAATGGCAAATAAATAGAATAGAATAGTAAATATTTTGATTACTATTAAAACAACCAGGTCACATGTTTGGTGCTCCTGTGATATTAGTATACGGTGAACAAATTTCTCCATTGAAAATACAGGGTGGCCCAAAAGTAGGTATACAGTACCTTACTGATCAACTCATTGCATTTTACATCATTTCTTATCGTTATCCATAAGTGTTAGATTATTGTTTATTTTTTTTATAAGCCCAAAATATTTAATTTTAATTGACTTTCAAAATCTACCAGAGTCTATCAATGAACGACTATACTGCTTGTTGTTTACAGTCTACCTTTAATTGACTTATACCACTACATTTAATACAGAAACCTTTCTGTATCCTCAAAACTAGTCCAATAACATAAGCCACACAGGCTTTACCATATACCTAAAAATATCAGAAGCCACACTTGGCTCTTCAACCTAAGATATCACTAGCCACTCTTGGCTCATCAATCCCAAATATCAATACCAACATTTGGCTCTAGCTTCTCTTAAACATACGCATAACTTCAGCCACTTATGGCTCACATTCCTATACAGCTCAATTGTACATTATTTATATTCATAGTAACGCCTTTCTTTTGTTACTACGATTTCTTAACACCTTGTCCGATTGTTCACAATCATCATCTCCGATACCCTAACAATAAGTTAGACATAGTTTCTTTATTATTTGCTTGTAATGTATTTTTTACTTATATCTTATGCTCGGAAGAGCCACAGCAAATAAATTCATAAACTAGAATGTTATACCTGTTCAGTGCAATCGTGTATACCTACTTTTGGGCCACTCTATATATATATTTAGTTCTTGTAAAAATGCTATACAAGACAATCTCTCATACGGCCCTCGATGGCAGTAAGTCCTCTATGACTGGCCCATTCCCTGTTTCAGCTTGCACATGCGTGCTCTAATTTGAGTACTAGAAGGTGTTTGAATATCCTATATAGCATGTGTTGCAGTGTGCCATGTTGGGATCACTATCATGTAACATAACCACATTCTTGTGTACCGACATTGTACCAGGTCCGTGAATTCTTATTGGATGTTTTTAAATGCGTTGCCAGTAGTGCATAATTTATGGAAATTGTAGAAGCGTCAGAATTGCTATTCACAGGTATTTTTACGTGCTTGAACTTAATAGTGGACAAATGAAACTATAATACAAGCTTATAAAATGCCTGCAAAACAGCCTTTTTTTTTTAAATTTATTTATTGAGCCATTTCCTACAAAAATTCAATACTCGTTTCTCTGTAATACTCCATCCCTACGTGCTTGGCCATGTTTTTATAGTGATTATTCCTAGGTACGAAAAGATATTATTTTGGTGTGTGTGACGGAAAGAAACCTTTTTTTTTTTTGTGAGATTTTGAAAGACTATTGTTCATGAAGGCGTATTTGAAGTAATCTTAAGTTGAGAGTGGTTCCTGTATTAAGGGAATCAATTTGATTATGTGGCTCGCTGATCCACGTAGTTGTTTCTTCTATGTGTACCGTTGTCAAAATTTCAGAAGGAAGTTAAAAGTTTTTACAATTGGATACTCTTTTAAGCGGAAAAATAGTTTAAGATTTTTACTTCACGCCATGGAGGAAAGATAATTTTCATTTTCCTATTTTATGCTTGTATTCACTTCAGTTTCAACTTCCAGAACTGTAACGTTTAGTACACTTTGTTCTCTTGTCTACCAACTATTTTCTGAGAATTTAGAAGTGCCAAATAGACAAGGAACATTACAAGTTTTGGAAATTAATCTTACTGTTAGCGTGTATATATATTTGCAATGATACTCAAACAAATTCATTTGAACAGTAGTGGGTGCCACAGCATAACGTCTGTTGGCGAGTATTCACTCTGATGACAGAGATCTTATGAACGATGTGTACTTCTGTCTAGTATATTTTCAGCTATGCAGCGTTCAGAAAGGAATAAATTGTCACTGAGATAGCAAGTACTACTTCTTCCTTTCGGGTTGAGGCTTCAAAACATTCATAGTTACATGAAATGAATGATGAAGTAATAATATATTAGTGTCAAACATAGTGCAGTAGAGAACCATCTTACATAGACCGACAATTGTGGGTTTATATTTCAACCGAGGAAGAAGTTGAAACAAGAGTATTTAACTTGGTTTAGTTTGTGTCCAGTAGGCTGATAGAGACAGATGGCGTAACAAATGAAACATATCGGAAGAATTGCTGGAATGATAGTGACAGAGGAAACTATCAGGAAACCCCGAGAAAACCCACGGACATATGTTCAGCTCAGTCTCATGACTTGACATCGAACAAGGATTACTTGACTATATGATAAACACTCTTATCATTGAGCCACCGTCTCTTCTTGACTAACCTGAGAGAATGTACTCTTTTGCATCTTCTTTAGCAAAAGTTCTTGAAATAGTATTCGTTGAACTATTAACATCACAAGAGAAAAACAACTAGATCTCTTCTTATATCCTTGCCCCCGCCAAGTGAACTTTGTGGTGGACAAACACCGTGTGCGTGGGTTTTCTCGGGGTTCTCCCGTTTCCTCCCACTTTCTTCATTCCACCATTTCATTCATTACTCATCATCACCGTCTCCTTTAGCCTAACCGGCATAACTGTGGGACGTAAAACTCAAAGATTTCATTTTTTTCTTCTTATATCCTTCCTGCTACTGAGAAATTTACGACTGTTCCAATGTTGTCACCGGACCTCTAATCCATAAAAATTCATGTTTAGTGTTCGTTCTCACAGTTTTTAAGTTTCCCAATTATTTTTTTCTTCCCCTCATTTTTTCAGAAGAGAATAATGGTGATTGAATGACTGGTGTTTCTGTATTTATATAAACCATTTTGAAAGAGTGAAGCAGAAATCTCAACTGTAGGGGAAAAATGAGAAGAAAAAAATGTATGATAATAAAGCTCTTGAACGTAAATTGTAAACTCTAACTTGGCTCACAGTGTAACACAAACTACATGGTTTAGTTGTCAGTGAATTGATAGATGCAGCTTCGGTGCTTCCCCGACTGGTTAGAGCTTATGTTTTAATTAACGACAGCCATTAATTGGGGGAAGTTTCTCGCTGCGATGCGATAACGCTCTGAATTAATAATCAGAAGAAGAAGAGTCATATTGCCTTTGTCATTTTGTGAATGACGCTTTGTTCAAAATGAGCAGGACATTTTTCTCTTCATGTTGCTTGGTTATTATCCAGGCTGACATAAATGTATAATTTCGTACTGAATTTCCAAATATTCTAGTCAGCATTATGATAAGAATTTGTAGCTGGAAAACAATTAAGCAAGTAATAGGAAATAGCTGCATTGAAGAAATTGACTAAGGGCGTGGTATTGTGACTAAACTTCATAATTGATTATAAATAAGAAAATATTGGAAAATCAAGAATTAATAATAACCCTTTATGAGCGAAAATGGAGGGCACGATGGCTCAGTGGTAAAGCGCTTACCTTTGGTGCGTGGGGTCCTCGGTTCAGTGCCTACCCAAGTATGATTGTAGTGGACAGCATCGTGTCTTTGTTTTTTTTTTTGGGTATTCCTGTTTGCTCCCACATTTTTATTCCACCAATCTTCCATCATTATTCACTTGCCTTAATCATAGTTCCCTTTACCCTAAATCGCATAATCTGGGGCGTTAAACTTAAAAAAAAAAAAAAAAAAAAAAAACTAAAATGCAAGCGATTGGAAACTGAATTCGTCATATACATTGTAATTTACTTAAGTAAATAAAAAATAATTTCTCAGTAGTAGGAGAAACAAATATTTGAAAAGAGTTTAATTCATTACGGATATATCAAGTTCTAATTAAATATGTGTTTGGGGATATGGTGTGCTGAAGTCGTGCATTGAGGTACTTCAATCAATAGAAACCATCTGTTGCAACTAGCAAATACAATTTTAAGACCTACATTCAACTGATGGGTAATTGTATGATTCCTTTTAAATTGCTCGCATCTTCGGATCATAATTGAGGAAATTAGTGTAAATGACCATTCAATATTGCATATGTTTTCGATAGTGTTATCGAGTGCGGCGTTTGTCGTAAATTTTAATGTTATGTACGTAGATAATATGATTTTTGTAAATTTGAATCTAAAAATAGCAAAATCAATATATGTAATAAAAGTAAGTGTGGTTTGTCCGTGCGTGCCACAAAGGCTCCGAAACCAAGATTCGGAGCCTCATGGGAGTTATATGGTATTGTAGCCCTGTATCTCCCATCCATGAAGAAAGTTTCGGTTTGTACCAGCAGGGGTCCTAGAAGGAAAAAACGCCCTACCAACGGTGTTACTGGGCTAAAAAAAAAAGAAAAAAAAATAGAATTATCAACAATCTTGGACAATGTTACAGACTGTTATAGAAGTTTCCCTAAGGTTCGAGAATGTTGTAGAATTTTCAGGATGAACTATAACCTTCTAGAATGATCCAGGATGTTCTAGAATGATCCAGGATGTTCTAGAATGTTCCAGAATGTTCGAAATTGTTGTAGAATGTGCCAGCATATTATATTATTTTCCTATAGGTTCGAAAATGTTCTAAAATGTGCACCAGTAGGAAGGTACACATTAAGAATACGGAATCTTTTTATTAAAGTTTACAGGAATCATTATCATTATGCTCAGGTTCTTCTCAACCTATTTAATGTTCTGAAAGGAAAATGATGAGGTTATGTCTAGATGATGGGAGCCAGACAACAGAACCTACCTTAACCTAACTTAACCGAATCCGAGCTACTACTACTATTTGTTCTACAACTAGCACTATCTACTACTACTACCAACTACCACTACTACTTAGTAGTACTGCTGCTGCTAGTACTACTACTACTAATTGTTTTAATATTACTACTGCTAGCACTATTACCACCAACTACTACTATTACTATTTGTACTACTACTTCTACTAAAGGCTGCCTTCCATATCTAAACACCATTATCTCTGTGGTGCCCCTGAAATTTACCTGTTCCAGGTTGAGTATCGTCATGCGCCAACACAAGAAGAGTCTATATAGAGTAGCGACACTATTTTCACAAAGAAACGTGTTTCAGAGTTACGGTAAGAATTACTTAGTCAGAAGTATAATTAACTAAAATTATAGATTATTGAGAAACAACTTTTCTGGGAGGTACATTGCCAGAAAGTTAAATACATCTCAGTTTTATCTTCAAATTACTTAATGCTCTTTGGCACTAGTGTGCTCAAATAGCACCAAAGAAAGTTAACAGGCTACGATGGACCGGAGTCTGAGCCATTACATTTGTTTACAAGTTTGTTTAAAAGAAAAAGATGTAATGTCTATAGATACCGTTGAAATTACAATGACGGTTTCAGAATTTTCATAAAGTACCTAAAATGCCCGTTCTTCGCACATGGAAGATATGTTTATAAGAAATGAATTACTCTCTATAAATTGGAAGTTAAATATATGCCAAGGAAACTTTTAAAATATAAGATCGGATCAAGGAAAAGTGAAATTGCCAGACAGTTAACTGTGATATGTTTAAAACGTAACAAGTGAAAATAAATTGGTAAAGGTAAAACTTAGTTTAATATAAATAAAATGAAGTGTTTGTTAGTGTGTCTGTCTGTCTCTGTGTGGCCTGGGGGCCAGACGAGTAAACCGAGAGTTACCAAATTTGAGTCACAGGTTCCTTGGTCCAGGCCCCAGACCAAGAAGAAGCCTTTTTTTAAAATTTTGAATGAGGGGGGGGTCTCAAGGGGAGCGTTTACCGGGACATGTAAAAGAAGTAGAAAATAACTGATATTAGTGTCAAATTCATAGTTTTTGCAGTCGCTGAGATCAATAGTAAAACTCTGATCGCATTAACTTCCAAATTCACCCCTTCGACTGCGGGCCTGGGGTCACCGGGGGCGGGGGATACCGAGACACGTAAAAATAATACAAAATGACCGATATTAGTGTGAAATCCATACTTTTCGCGGTCGAAGAGATCAATGGTGACACTTTCATTAGTGATGACTTTCAAATTCATCTACCATTGTATGCGGGCCGGAGGTCACCGGCGGGGAATAGAGATGCAAAATTAATCCAAAATGACCGATAGTAGTGTCAAATCCATAGTTTTCGAGGTCGCTGAGATCAATGGTGACGCTTCTATTAGCAATCACTTTCAAATTAAGCTACCATTGTATGCCACCTGCTGGGAGGGGGGTTACCGAGACATGTAAAACTAATCGAAAATGACTGATATCAGTGTCAAATTCATAATTTTCGGGATCGCTGAGCTCAATGGTGAAGCTCAGGAAAGCGTTTACTTTTAAATTTGGGTCTAGGTCAAAACCCCCACACTCAAGAAATGTCAAAACGCCCACACGATCGGTCATAACCCCCACACAAATGGACAAATCTCCCAAATACACGAACGGTCATAACCCCCACAGCCAAAACCCCCACACTCAAGAAATGTCAAAACGCCCACACGATCGGTCATAACTCCCACACAAATGGACAAATCTCCCAAACGCACGAACGGACAAAACCCCCACACTCAAGAAATGTCAAAACGCCCACAAAATCGGTCAAAACTCCCACACAAATGGACAAAACAGCCACACATAGCAACGGTCATAATCCCCACATAAATGGACAAAAACCCCACATGCAGAAATTGTCACAACTGCCACACAAATGGACAAAACCCCCACACAATCGGACAAATCCCCCACACTCTGAAATGATCGTGATTGCACGTCTTTGTTGCGGCTCTTTATGACGCCCACATTAGTGTTTCTGTCATTAGAAAACAGTGCAAGAAGAATAGTTGCAACATCAGTTTAAGTGGAATAAAAAATGTTATTAAAAAGTACAAGGGCAAGACATGCAACCAAGATCATTTCAGAGTATGGGAGATTTGTCCGATTGTGTGGGGGTTTTGTCCATTTGTGTGACAGTTGTGACAATTTCTGCATGTGCGAGTTTTGTCCATTTGTGTGGGGGTTTTGTCCATTTATGTGGAGATTGTGACCGTTGCTATGTGTGGCTGTTTTGTCCATTTGTGTGGGAGTTATGACCGTTGGAGGTTATGACCGATTACCAGTGTGGAGGTTTTGGCTGTGGGGGTTATGACCGTTCGTGTATTTGGGAGATTTATCCATTTGTGTGGGGGTTATGACCGATCGTGTGGGCGTTTTGACATTTCTTGAGTGTGGGGGTTTTGGCTGTGGGGGTTATGACCGTTCGTGTATTTGGGAGATTTGTCCATTTGTGTGGGGGTTATGACCGTTTGTGTGGGCTTGTTGATATTTCTTGAGTGTGGGTGTTTTGGCTGTGGGGGTTTTGACCGGTTCCCTTAAATTTAGCCCCCATCAGCTAAGGAACGGGGCCCATACTAAAGAGGGTGCCGAGACAGTAAAAATAATCTCAAATGACTGATGTTTGTATGAAATCCATAGTTTTGTCTACATTCACGTTTTTCTTTCTTTCTTTCTTTTTTAGTAGTAGATGGTTTTATTGTGGTTGAAAACAGGTTAGTTAATGGTTGTGTTAAGTATAAACCGTGTTTACTATTAAAGTCATCCCAATGGAAACACATCTACTTTGTCGGATATGCATACAAAATAGATCCAATTTTAGAAATGTTTAATTTTTTCTTTCGTTATTTAGTTTGTTTACATAGATATTTTATCTGGCCCGTGCGAAGAACGGGCACAACAGCTAGTAAATAAATAAAATTCCAGTGAAGTTACCAACGCAGATTTGACCACGGATTAAAATATTTTCCACTGAGAGCTTTAATCACTACTTTACGAATGGTCTTTGAATAAAGTGAACTATTCAGTATTTAAATTTTTAACATACAATATCTCCTAATTTAATATTTCTGCTGTATATAGATTAATGTAAATCTCCGATTTTTTGAAAAGTTATTTGTTAGTATAAACAATTAAAATCCGCGTCATTGTCTCATAGCATTTCGTGGCTATATTAAGTCAAAATTATTGTTAGATATTAACATGTTAACTGAATACCCATAAAAACCCGCACTAAATTTGGGGTTCATGTAATTTTAATATCGTGATTAGTTTGGATGTTATGTGGTTACATTTACTTTATGAAGTTTTGTTGTTATGTAATTCGAGGTTCACAGTTGTGTGCATGTATCTGTTACTTACGTTTAATGTTGGCGTTCTGACTTCTACAAACCTAAGTTAACAAAAATCTCTACTACCTTTATTCAATTCCAAACAACTTTAGTATATCTTAACTATATATAAAACTGCATGAGCTAACGTAAATTATTGAGCACTTTCTGTAGGGCTACAATAATTAAATTTGGCATGATCGTAGCTTTCCGGAACTAACCCATAGGAAAATTGCCAAAAATGAATATTTTTAATTTTTAGTGGATCTAAAGAGGGGATGAAAAATTTCCCCATGTCATTTAAATGGGCCTTTTTTTAACCTATAATCTCATGTTTTAGGTACTTAGAATTGAAATAAAAACTTGAAATTCGGTCAAAATTATTTACTTATTAATTCCCTTAGTAGGCTTCTCAACTTAATATTTTTTCAATTTAAATTTTATTTATTTTCTTTTGACTCAATATTTAATTGCATTCGTTCATTGAGGAGAGGAGTGGTCATGCTTAAATATATAAATATATTTCTTAGAGTTTTTTCTCTTACTGTTAGTTTCTTCCACTAGACCTGGAAATTGCAAAATCAATACCTGAAAAACCTGGCAAATTCAGGGAAATTGAGTTCAATATTTTTGTATGAACCCTGTCGGATCCACTTCCGATCTTAGTAGAGAGACACGAGGGAAAATGGATTTTTTTCTTGAGGCTTGAATCGATTTTTTAAAAAATGTCTCTTACCGTGTTTGTTCCATGACGATCAACGTTAAAACTTGTAGTAAATTTTTACCACTCCCGATTTAGTAGAGCAATACGGGTGGTGATAGTATCTTTGTTTGAGATACTGAATCGATTTTGAAATCAATATCTCTTATCGTTTCTTTTCCATGGCTATTAACGTTGAAACTAAATGGATAATTTCTACTATTTCTGGTTGCAGTCGTTAATGGATGAAATTGAAACTATTCTTGGGATGCTGACTCAATTACAAAAGAGAAAGGTTTTCGATATGTGTTGCCTTGTTTGTTCTATGAAGACCAGTATTGAAACCAGAAGTAGTAGGAAATTCCTACCTCTTCCAGTTACAGTAGAGTATTGTGGGTGGAGATAGTATCATTTGTTGAGAAGTTGAATGAAAAAAGAAAAAAAAAAAGAAGAAGTCGCTGTTTATTATACTTTTTGTTGTATGACGATCAATGTTGAAACTGGAAACGGTAGATTTCTACCAGTTCCAATTGTAGTAGGAATTGAATGTATCCTTTCTTGGGACGTTGAATAGATTCCAGAAAATCACTTGTCGCAATCTATTACCGTTTTTGTGCTATGGCTGTTAGCGTTGAAACCAGGAATGGTTGATTTCCATCATTTCCAATTTGAATAGAGGATAAACAGAGGAGATGGAACGTATTCGTGGGACGTTCAATTGATTACAAAAAGGTATTCTCGATATATCTTAACAATTCTTATGCCTGTCGATAGGCAGACAGACGGACGGATGTAGCCGTTCTATAAGACCTCAGACATTTATGCATTGCATAGTTTGAAAGTCGAAAATACTACTTCTTGTAAGAGGAGCACCTTTATATCGGCATTCTCCTGAGAATTGTACAGCAGAATTTCTGAAATGGTTACCTTGACTCGAAAAGATGGAAGTCTCTTCTGTTTCTTTCATTGGGAAGTTGAGATAAATTTTACCAATAACAATATGCTCTTCGTGGTTGATTAAGGTAGCAGACGTGTAAGTGAGAGCATTGCTTGGTATATTTATACTGTATTACTAAGAATGTCTACTTAAGGAAAAAGTACTAAGACAGACAAGACTAAATCACTCCCAAGACAGTTTAAAACGGAAGAAGATATTGATTAATTTGATGTAGTAATAAGTTTCCGTTTCACGGAAATAAGTCCTTCATTAAAAAAATCTTTATTATAAGTATTCACTGCATTTACAATAGACTGTAACTAACCAGTTGTCTCATCATTCACTTTCTTTTACCTCAAATTAATGTTTAGTATCAGATTAATTGATTTTTTTTATTATTCTTAATAGGACTGACTTTTTTCGTCTTTCGAAACTTTGATGAAGCGCGGATTTCAACTTTGAGGTTTAAAATTCGGAAACCAATAGCCAGTACATGATATTTCGCATATATGCTAAGCCTGTCAAGCACCGAGCAAAGTTTGACAAAGATCGGATGAGTGTTACATATATGATGAATAATATATATAGGTGCTATCCTTGTGACGATATAATATCCACTTGCTACTATTCGCTACCCTGATTACTCCATTCCGCAGGTATCTGGTTTTGAATGTGTCCACGTGGGTTTTTTAATGAAGTGCTGAATTCGCCATCAAGAAGCGAGGAATTGGCATTACGCAGCCAACGAAGTGAACCTATATTATCATGACAAAAAACAGTAACAATGTTACCCAAGTGTTAATTGCCTTACTTATACATATTGTAGCCAAATGAGGCCCAGATCAAGATTATTTTTCCGTCTTGTGAAAGTTGCAAACCGAACACTATTTTTCTTTCACCATTTCAGTGAAAATCAGGAAGTGTAGCAAAATAATATATCTGAGTCAATGCAACAATATAAATATGCAGATGTGTCATTTATGAACTCTTTAGCTGAGAGTTTGAAACAACAGCCCCCCCCCCCCCCCAAAAAAAAAATACTGTTGAAGTTCCGTGTTTTCGGTAATTGTCTAATTTTGGTAAAGTAAGCTAAGGTTTTGCTCTTTGAAAGTCCATTGAGGCGCTTTATTTTCATATGCGTCGAAATGCACATCGTGTTTTTGCTGTCAGTCCTACAGCCAGTCTCCAGTAATGTGTCTATAGTGGATTGGTACGTGTTATTGAGAACCATCTTCACAGATATCTAAAGGGAAACATCAGGCATTCGAAAACTATGTAAGATTCGAAAGAGAACTGGTCTGCTTGAAAGATAACTTATAACTCACTTCGATAATAAATTATAATCATAGATGTACCGTATTTTGCGATACAGTTTCTCGTTTGCATGGCAATTCAATGATTTTCTGTAGCAAACTGTTATCCGATGCCGCCCAAGAAAATGTATATTACAAAATAGTATAATGGAAGCCACATATTATCTGAAAAATGCAAACTATTAAATAACCATTAACAGTTTACAGACAGGAGGCCAGAAATCTGGCTGTGCAGTTTATGACGTCATAATTACGAACGAGATACTCAAATTTCTGCAGTATACGAAAGCTCTTGAAAACAACTATTAATTTATTTCATGAGAACATAGTAATAGTTGTGGTTCATTTAATAGAATTTTGCAAATATTATCAGATGCATCATGTAGCGTGTGTGATGTTTATTATCTTCAGTTTATTCATCAAAGTTCACAAAGTAAAGATAAGTTTAGTGAAACCTTTTAAAAACAATAATTCTACGTTGCTTCAATAAAATAGTAATTCTATTCATTGTGTTTCTCTTAACTTGTTTGTGTTTATAGTAACGAAAATCACCAAAGGTACGTGTCGTGGTTATAAGTACCTATATATCTTTCTTTAACTTTTAATGCTTTGTGTTCGATAGGCTGTTTCCTTGTCCCTCCTTTTCTGTGTTAAATCTTCCAAGATGAAAAACAGTGTAAGAATAACGTGCCCTTGTGATAAATAGAAGACATATTTTACTCTAATTGTCGTGTAGCTTATTTTCTCTTCGTGTTCCTTTCAGAAGCTTTCTTTGCGCCTATCCTTCCTCTCGGTGTGTGTATTTGTGCTTGTGAGAGAGGATACGAAAGAGAGAAGTCCTTTTTGTTCCTGTGTGTCAAGCAGTCGATGTACCACGTGTTGAACTAGAGAAGTTATAATGACATTTGTGACTTGCCTTTTTAGCACTTAGCAGAAGAGGCACGCCGAAGGGATCGAGATGATCGAAAGCCAGGCGTGGCTCATCTTCTCTACTACTCGTTGCTGCTTTTGTGCGGTCTGCAATTGATCAACAAAGGGAATGAGCCTTCAGACAAAAGCAAAAGATGCTCCTGGTTTGTACTTAGGTGGATAAACTACGGTATGTGCAGTAACACTTTGAAATGCTTGTATATCTTCATTTCCATTGTTAACTTATTTAATTGTATTCTACGTGTTGTTTAACAGTTTAGTAAAATTCATTTATGAGTGCGAAAGTTTATTAGTATTTCATTTTACTAATTCTGTCGGAAAATTAGAGAATAAATGAATGAGAACAGAGTAAGAGAAGTTATAAGAAATGTGAATGACTAGCTCAAATGCCCGTTCTTCGTACGGGGAAAATAAGTATGTAAAATATTAGAAGAAAGGAATGAATAAAATAAATTACATAAAGAAACGCCTTGGACATTGCCCCTGTCAATGTAAGTGGAATAAATTAATAACGAAGATTCTCGCGCCAGCTGACATGCTCTTTTCTGCCTAAACTTTGGCTTAAATGTTGTTAGGATTGTCACCAATCAGCTTAATGATCCCATAAACTATTTATTCGACGGTAATTTGGATCATTTTGGACATGTTATCTTGCGCCCCTTGATGCCTACATGCCAATGATGCGTGAACGTAAACTTAAACGAAACCTGGAGTGTTACTACCCATCTCAGCGATTTCGAAACTATGATTCGATAGTAATATGGTCCTTTTATTTAGTTTTACATGTCGCCTCCCTCCCACCTTTATCCCTAGGGGCGTCTTATCCCTTCTTGATCAGAACTTGGATTTAAAGGGCAACCGGAGTGTCATTATTCAGCTCAGCGGCGTAGATATGACACTTACATCGTTCGTTTTCGATTATTTTGCATGCCACTCCTTCACAACCCGTTTCTAGGGGTGCTAGGGTTATTAGCCCCGCTCGAAGCTGAATTTGCATTTAAATGGCATCGGGAATCACTATTAACCTCAGCAACAACGGAAATTCTGAATTCGACAAAAATATTGGTCGTTTTCTACTAACTTTGTCACCGCTTCCCACCCACCTAGGAAATCTAGGGGGTCTCACTTTTTTTTTTTTTTTTCAGATTGTTATACATGTTCTAAGTTTCGTTAAAATTAATCCAGACATTTTAGAGTTGAAACATATAACACACACACTCACACATACACAATATATATAGGAGAAGACAAAAAATCTAAAAACACTTCATACAGGACACGTAAGTTTGGCCCTCCACTGCACAACATGTGTTGCGGCTGCCGATCGTTTTTTTGTTTTCAATGTGTCATGTGGACCTTCCTCTTTCGTCAACAGTAACCTGTTCACCTGTAAGTGTCGTGGTATGAAAGTGGTGCGGTAAAATGGGCGACCTGACAGACATCCAAAGAGGCATGATCGTTGGTACCTGTCTAGTTGGAGCTTCAGTGGCAACAGTCGCGAACATTGTGGGGGTATCGAAAGGCACCACATCCAATGTCACGAGAGCGTACACAATTCATGGGCAAACGACGTCTGCAAAGCACAACAGTAGTCGAAAGACAATCCTGTCAGATAGGGACCGGAGGGCATTAAAACGGATTGTAGCAGCTAAAAAGAAGACCACTTCAATGAAAATTACGTCTGAACTCAATTCCGGCCTACAGAACCCGGTTTAATCGAAAACAGTGCGACGGGAACTTCATAAAATGAAAATTCATGACAGAGCCGCTATCACCAAACCCCTGGTCACAGCAGTAAATGCGAAGAGGCGTATCCAGTGATGCTGGGACCATAAGGCGTGGACTCATGAGCAGTGGAAACACGTAATGTGGTCCGATGAATCGACCTTCACCTTGTTTTTAGCAACTAGTCGTGTTTACGTATGGAGAACACCGTCGCAGGCCTATGATACAGACTGTCTGCTTCCAACTGTAAAGCATGGGGGGTGGTTCTGTTACAGTATGGGCAGTGATATCGTGGTTTTGCACGAAATGATGAATGCTAAGGCGTATGAGGCAATTTTGGGGGACCAGGTTCTACCCATGGCCCAAATATTGTTTCCTGATCCTGATGGCATCTACCAAGATGATTTGGCACCCTGTCACGCTGCAAAAACGGTTTCACGAGCATGACCAGGAGCTATCACACCTCCCCTGGGTCCCACAATCACCGGATCTGAACATCATTGAGCCATTGTGGTCTGAGTTAGAAAGGCGTGTTCGGTCTCATTACCCTCCACCAGCATCCCTTAAGGAACTGGAGCAGGTTTTGGAGGAACAATATTACAAAATTCCACACACCACGATTCAGGAGCTGTATACGTCCATTCCACGTCGGATGCAAGGTGTTTCGGACACAAAAGAAGGCTCCACACCATACTAGGTATGATTTTCACACTTTTGCAAACGTTTTAGATTTTTTTGTCCAACCGATATATATATATATATATATATATATATATATATACGTATCCATCCTAACTATATATAAAACTACATAAACTGACATAAAATAAAGGGGTACTTCCGGTCGACGTGGAAAGTTGAAATCTGCTTTTATTCTGAATGATTATAGCTTTTTGGGACTAACCTACAGGAAAAATGGCCAAAAGTAAATATTTTTAATTTTTAGGGGTTCTAAAGGGGCGATGAAGAAACTCCTCATGTTATTTAAATAGGCATTTTTTTTGGACTTATAATTTTATATTTTTGGTACTTGGAATAAAAACTTGACATTCAGTATGCTTGTACGTTTTCCTTAGCGTTACCTAAGAAAATCTGCAATAACAAAAAAATCAAACTTAAAGTGGCGTTATAGGGAACTGAAAAACTTTCCCATGTTGTTTATATGGAACATGTTCTACACCTCAAAATGTTTAGGCACTTCCGCAGGATGAGAACGATGAGATTTGGCATGATTGTAGCCCTCTGATACTAACCGACAGAAAAATTGCCAAAAGTGAATATTCTTAGTTTTTAGGGGTCTAACGGGGGATGAAAAAATCCTATGTTATTTAAATGGACGTTTTCTATGACGTGTTCAATCTAAAAGAAAGGGATTTTTTTTTTTTTTTAAATCGGACGAGCCGTTTGGGCTGTACACTCTTTATGCGCTCAATGTTAAATGAAAATGCAACGTTGCCATTTACCTGGACCCATAACATAAGTGAATGAAACGTAATCTGGTAAACTTAAATTTTTAGTACAATTTGTAATGGTTGCGCAAGCCGATTGGTAATTTTGAATACTATTGGTATATACACATTATTATACATATATTACTATATATTTTGTTATACACATTGTTATATACATATTACACAATTATACCTAAAAGCACATTATTGCTGATTGTATTTGCATTATTAAAACTGCGAAGTTTATTTCTGTTTTTTTAAAACTTCACTTTTACCTATTGAGTTTACTTAGATAGGGTATTCTTAGAACAGTATGGATATTGCTTCCTGTGCTCCGCAACAACTTGAAATAGGCACTGTTCCTGTCCTCGTCCTTTGTCATAATACCGTTATCAGTGTTGCCACAGTCCTGGCTCTGGAGTGGGCTGAAAAATAGTACCAAATTGAAACAAAAAGGGCTGAATTCATTATTTTATACCAGTGTAATATATGGCTCTGTAACATGAAACTAAAAGAGGCTCTATAACATGTTCTAATCCCCCCCCCCCCCCAGTCTTCTGAGTCCAAATCAAGAAAGTGCTCTTTTAAAAATTACTTTTTTAAAAACATCCAAATAGGAGGACCCCGAACAACCGTGGAAGTAGATGATACTTTTCCTGCACGAAGGGAGTATAACAGAGGCCGCAAATTAAAAGGGAAAACAGTTATCAAATCATCATCGGTATGTATTGTAAAGAAACCAAACGCGCGTCTATTTCAAAGTGACCAATAAATCAAAACGACATTATGGCCATATATGAAAATATATTTATAAAATGAGGAACAAATGAATCATCTCCCAGTTCGTGAGTAAACAGTACGTTATAATAAAATATTAAAATATAAATTATTGCATTTTATTCTCGCTTATTTCACGACCGAAGGAGGATAATAACTGTAAGAAGAATATTGTGCTACTTTTTGTTTCATGATTTCAATCTAAAATTTCCAGCACACTGTTTTTTCCTCGTCTCCTTCATGTGCGGCGCGGATACGCCCATCTAGAGTAAATTGTTTCTTGACATAGTTCGAATTACGAATTATCTACACAAAGTTCGCAGCGTTATGCAGTGCAATGACCCAGAATGAATGTTCAACAGGGTTTCCTTAAGAGTCCAACAGAAAGTATGAGTAACGTGAGATGTAACAAAAATTTTTACTGACACTTAGTAAATGGGGCTGAATTGGGTAGAATTGTACCAACTTTTTCACAAAAGGGGCTGAAAATGCCAGCGTGGTACCAACGTGCCGATGAATGACAAAAAGGGCTGAATTTGGTACAATTGTACCAAGTGTGGCAACACTGACCGTTATACTCCTCTATGAGGCCAACTTCGAGTTCAGCGTGGTCTTTAACTATAAAGATAACCAAGAAAGTTGTGTCGCTTTTTGTGGAGGTCTGTGTTCCATTGGCCCTCACACCGTGAGTTGAATGCGAATGGAGATAAGGCGATGGCCAGTTGTTGGTGTGGGTATATCCAACATACTACGTGGTTGTGGTAGTTCAATTACACCAAACGTGCGTAAGGACAGAGTTAACATGGGACCTCCACAGAGCGTCATATGGGCGTGTATGCTGTATGAATTCAAACTGGGATCAAACACCGCTGCAGCTAGGCGGAAGACATACCAGGCCTTTGGTGAGAGTATCGTGGCTACGTAAACAGTGTAGCGGTGGTTTAACAAGTTTAAGGACGGTGAGGAAACACTCAAAGACGCACCACGGGCTGAAAGACCAACACATGTACAAAATGAAGATCTTCAGGCAGCAATCGAGACGAACAGTGGCCAGTCATGTGAGGAACTGGGTCTAGGATTCAGGGTGAGCGGGGAAACCATTTGGCAGCATTTCCATCAACTTGGAAAATACTACAAGTTGGGTCGATGGGTCCCACATGATTTGACTCCGGGCCAGAATGCAAAACGAGCAGACAGCTGTGTATCTTTGCTGTCTCGTCTGAGAAAGGGGCCATTTCTGGACAGGGCGTTGGTTGACATGTGATGGGAAGTGGGTAATGTACGAAGCTCCACGGTGTCGTCGTCATTTGTCATCTCATGAACCTGTTCCAAAACAGCCAAAACAAGGTTTGCTGAATGTTTGGTGGACTGCTTGCGGCATCGTGCATCGGGAACTGCTACCAACAAGTCAGAGAATCAGTGTAACTGTGCAGTGTCAGCAGTTGAGCCGTATTAAAAAAAAAAAAAAAAAAAAAACTGGAGTCAACACTTCTGAATCGCAAATGTGTCTTCCTGTTACAGGACAACGCTAAGCCCCAAATGGCTAAGATGACCCGGGACACCATTCTACGCTTTGGTTAGGAAGTACTATTGCATTCGCCATACTCCCCGGACATTGCACAGTCCGATTATCAGCTGTTCCATTCCTTTGACAATCACCTTAGAGGACGCCAGTTCAAATCCCTAGTGAAGGTGCAAAATGCACTTGAACTTCTTCGCTTGACGGCCCAGCAAGTTTTACCGCGATGGAATCCATGGCTTCCCAGAACGTTGGCAAAAGGTCGTCCATGCTGACGGGGACTATTTTTGATCTTCCAAATACGTCTTAGGTGTCATATCGATGTTCGAAGTTGGTGGGTGAGAAAGCGACATACATTACCTTTATACTTCATAACCAGGTAAGTAGTCAGTGTTGGATTTCCATGTCTCCGTATTTTGTGCAAGGAATGGTATTCGAATAGAGACGTTCAAAAAAACTGCGTTGCGTTCTTCTTCGTTACCAAATTCTTGATGTTGGCATCCTGTAGTGAAACAAGAGCATCTCAAGATATGAGCAGGCGTTTTGGAGGCTCATCATTACTGGTATCTGAGTTGAAGTTTTTCACCATTTCTTGCTTTGTTTCTTCGGACAGTTCGTCGTCGAATAACGCCATCCAATGAGTTCTTCGCTCAAGTACCCGAGATGACCATGACTTTTTCCCTGGGCTTTGTAAAGGGCTAGATATATATTTAAGAATGTTTTCCAAGAATTTGAGATCATTTCTTGGAGCAGATGCAGCAACTGGTGATAAGAACCACGGTTTCGAATAAACTTAAACAAGGAACGTACACAAAGTAATACTCTTTCTTCTTGATAGGTAAGGTTGAATTGGTCCCTAAAAAGCTAGATTTTTAATGCGTGCATTTCCTTTGCCATCTACTTGGCACTGTGAATAGCTCCAGATGTCGCAAATGGCCACCAAATGTCTCACCGGCAAATTTCTCATTGCAGTTAATATTGTTTAAAAATTGTAAAGTTAACATTGTTTGTAATGGCATGGTAAACACAAAATGCAATGGATGTACCAAAGGGAATGATAAGACAACCTTTCTTGATCATTGTTGGAACAATATCCCCTACAGTGGCATAGTTGATTTGTAATAAATAATTACATGGACTGGATATAGAAAAATAAATGCACAAAACCAGAGTGTACCTCATTGTCAATATAGTGACAATAAAGCACTAATCTTGTTAAAATTTAAGTCGATTGCGCAACCTCTAAATATTGAGGTATTGATTTGAAATTTTGGGTGTATTATTTATTTATAAGGGAGAACAAATTTAGGGGGTGCCAGGGAAAATTTCAAACTTTCAAAATTTTGGACTTCTATATAATACCATTAAAATTAAAATGAAAGTATATATATATATATATATATATATATATATATATATATATATATATATATATATATATATATATATATATATATATATATATATATATATATAATCTCCTGCTCCCATTAAATTGAAAATTTTCAACAACAACAAAACCTCTGAGAAACGTATTCCCTCATTTTGAATGAGGAATTTTTACTGCGTTTCATCTTTCTACGTTCACAAGCTTTTAAGATATTGTATTTTCGGTATACATTTTTCAACTACTACATCCTTCCTGAGGATGAGCATTTCCAGAAAACAAATACGATAGCCTAAAAACCGAAGTTATACTAGGGTTCTCAAAATCGGTATATAAGGAATGAAAAAGGCAAGAATAGTGAGAACTTCTCTTCTAAGGAATAGGGATGAGAGGGTTTCTTTTTCTTCTTAGAGAGAAAAAGAAGGGTAAGAAGAAAAGATATCCAGCTCCTCTTTCTCTCCCAAAAGGGAAGTAAGGGAAAAACTTTCACTTTTCTGCCATTAGCATTCCTTGGGGAGGGGCGGTGTTAATTTTCTTTCTTTTTGTTCTTTTTCTACGAAATTCTTTCTCTCTCAAACAAAAGAAGGGAAAAGGAAAGAAATAAAAAGAGAAACAGCATGTTTTTCTTCCTTTTTCTTTTGTTTAAGGGGAAAGTAGAGAAAACAACAGAAGGAAAAAGAAAAATAAGAAAAGAGGAAAAAGAATGTTTTCTTTCTTCTCTTTCTTTTTCTTTTGATTAAAGAGAAAGTAGAGAAAACGAAAGAAGGAAAAAGAAAAATAAGAAGAAAAGAGGAAAGAGAGTATTTTTTCTTTTGATTAAAGAGAAAGTAGAGAAAACAAAAGAAGGTAAAAGAAAATAAATAAAAAGAAAAGAGAATGTTTTACGTGTTTCTTTTTCTTTTGATTAAAGAGAAAGTAGAGAAAACAAAAAGGAACAGAGGAAAGAGTGTTTTCTTTCTTTACCTCTTCTTTCTTTTTCTTTTTGATTAAAGAGAAAGTCAAGAAGAAAATAGAATTTTCCCCCTTTTGGTATCCTTTTCCCCTTCCCTCTTTGTTTCCTTGTTACCTCGACCCTCTGGGAGTGAGATAGGGACAAAGTAGAATAAGGAAAACAGAAGGAAGCAAAAGAAAGAGAAAAAGTAGAGAGACGGGATCTCTCGTCTTTTTCTGTCTTCTTCAAGACCCTTTTATTGCCTTTTCTTTTTTGAGAAAGTGTTTTTATCTTTTTCCTTCATATATATTTTATTATCTTCCTTTTCTGCCCAGAAGAAAAGACAATTTAACAGAAGAAAGAGCTAAGAGAGGGAGAGGACATAGCACCTCCCCTTGTCCTTAAAGAAAGAGAATAGGATGGAAGATGGTTCTTTCTTTCTTTCTTTCTCGTGAAAAAGAAGAAAAAGGAAAAATTAAAATACTAAAAGAAAGAAAAGGGAAGTAGGGAAGGAAGGAAACCTTTCTTTCTGACTTCCCTCTTTTCAAGGAAAGAAGAAAAGAGTAATGATAGATATATAGATAATTCAATATTAGAAGAAATATTAACTATGTAATTGCACTTCAAATACCAAATTAAGGTAAACGACCCAACCACAATGCCGTGATTGCAGTTACAGAACGCAAAATTTCTTAAAAACTTGCTGAACAACCGTTTTAAGAATAAAAAGTATTGCCAACTAATGGTTTAATAAATGTAAAAAAATATAGTTGCAAGGTAGATCTATTTCAGTTCTGCATATCATTTCCTACAGAAATTAGTGTGTCTACGATGTTTTGATGTCTGAACAGATCTTCATCATATGAAAATGTTAAACATCAACAGATACAGATAAAAATAGAGATACTGCAGAGCAGATAAAATAGTACCGTGTGATGGAACTCTTATGTGTAGCTACAGATAAGAAAATGTTGGGAAATGGAAGATCATATTGAGAAAGAAAATTGATTTTACATTAGATGAGTAACAGAGACTTCTCCTGAACACTAGTTAACTATGTACTTTTAAATCCACTTCTTTGCAACGGACTTTGTGTTGTGGTTACTGAAGTTGTAATAATTCTAAAACTGGTGTGTTCATTCAAATCGCACAAGCGCAGTACATTCATATATCTTTGTCGAGTTGCACAAGTATTTTTCACTAGCTATAGTTAATGTTGTCGGCAAGAGTGATCACGGGCCGGCATTCTTCAAGGGAACAACAAATCCATGATATATGCACGTACTTCTAAAGTAGATATAAGTCGTATATCAGTGTGCACCTTCCACTTCTCTAGTTTGTGTTATAAACTAGTGCGGGAATAAATTTACTTATATTTGACAACTTCTTTCATGTTTAAGTACAGAAAGATGTTTCATACCGACGAAATCCAAATTACAGTTAGTTCTTATATCTATCAAAATCACCTACACAAGATCTAAATACTCTGTAGTACTACCAAATGTATGGCCTTACACGTTACGTGTTGAATTATCATAATACACAATGTAGATAGGATGATCACATAAAAAGAGAAATATCTGGTTGCAGAGAAATAAAAATAAATGTTCGTGCTGTTGATAGGGAACATAGTAATTAATATAGTTCATGTTACCGCATTAACCATGTCTTATTTCGTGCTGTAGAGTTTCAGCTAGTTTATCGTAGATTAATGCTGGAATACAGTGTTTGACCGAACTACAGTTGGAAACTCTGTTTATTGAACAGAAAGAAACTCGTCGACAGGAGCATCTGGATTACTAGTTGGAACCATCAAACTTGGTAATTACGCATCGATGTTTGGAGCGGATCCGAATTGTGGATGGTTTCGCTGGTCAAGTGCAGTTACTTCTATGTTAATGAGAAACATTCTAGCAATGGTATTGTCGAGTGAGAAGGGGATATGTACAAAGTGAATTACGCATGTCAAGTGCAGAAGAGCAGGTGTGCGATAGTCAACCTACTTGTAGTTCAAGTTGCACTATATACAGCAATTGGCAAAAAGGATTGTCAGTTCCAGTGCTTTAGAATGTTTGTCAGAAAAAGCACATGTTACATGTAAAGAGAAGCGGCATTGGGGTATTCAGTTGTTTCTCTTTCAAGAGGTTCCAGATTGAGTACAACTTCCAGCTTTGAATGGCACCTTGGGACATAAATAATTTGAACAAAATAATTTAGGGTTACGGAACCTGAACGATACACAAAACTAGTGTGTAGCTAACTCTCCTCCGCCACAGATTTGTACAGCATCGTAAACACGGTATTTATTACATTAAGGAAAGTTACAGTCATGCAGAATAAGAAACAAAAATCTGAAAAAGAACAAATCTGGTTCACTTGAGATTTGCGTATTAGTGTCGAAAGTTTACCTTGTACAGTTTTTTTTCTTCATTCGTTTTCAGGATGATTTTGTGAATTAATATATATATATATAGTCGCACTAGTAATATATATATATATATATATATATATATATATATATATATATATATATTGTGAATGAAACACCCACAAACTGCAATATATATGAAACGATGACTGATGTGTGTGTGTGTGTATATATGTAATTTGAATGTTATTATGACAAACTATTTCGAATGATCAACAATCATGGCAAAATGAAACCTTCTATCTTTCGTTTGGTTATTTTCTCATTCACAAATTGAAATATTTGGTATCAAAGAAAGGAAGAAGTCATTAGCTTTTTTTTTTTTTTTTCAAACTAGATTGTAAAGGTGCATTCCCAAATTCGTATGTGGAAACATGTATTTAAGTATATGATTGTAAAATACTTCGTACTTTCGCATCTTTCTTCACTTCGTACTTCCATACCTTAAATGTGATTAAACATTTTTCAGTTCGATACTTGCTCCATCTAGGTTAATCTTGGTGGAGACTACTGAGATGAGTATTGAACGATTGGCGTTATCACATTGTGCTCTATATATTTGGCTTCTAATTTCACGGATATTCACCTTGAAATTTATATATATAACCACTTAGTTCGAGCAGTAAATTCCGTAATCATATCCTTGAATATAACAGCTTATACAGAGGTATTTAAGGAGTATGAACGATTGATCGTAGAAATTCAAACTCCGATTAGTGATAATTTCATAGCCTTGTTTTATTACAAGTCTGTGCAGAGGAGGATGTGCATCGTAGACCAGAGGTGATGATGGGTTTTGGTGAGTTGTGCGTCAAAATTGGTCGTGGTGGGTCATGATAGGTGTGAGTCATGGAGAGTCGTGGGACACGATGGGTCGTGTGTAGGTGGGTCATGGGTCGTTTTCGTTGACCCTCATCATCTCCGTTTGGTTTCTGAAAAACAAGCATAGAAATCACGTGTATGTTGATCCTAATTTAAGGCTCGAAGTAGTAAATATATAAGTAGAGTAAAAAGAACTGTCCGAAGTAAAACGAGAGATATTTGTATGTATATTTTTAATAAAGGTATTATGGATATGATTACGGAATTTACAGACATGCAGAGTCATGACTTACTTTGAAACTTCTATCTTTCTGTTGTTAATGTTGCCAGTGTAAAATGACTTCATTTCTGTGTCTGTAGCTTTGTTAAATGGAGTCAATAACTACTTTACACTCAACAAAAAGTTTGAAGTTCAGTGAACGTAAATCCCATTTGCCAGAAGATTAATATAAATAACTATAATAAGTAATAAAAGAAGATCAAGGAAAAATAAATAATTATATATACGATTTTTAGAACGAAATGTGGTTATTAATTTTTTGGTTTATCGTGACGTAAGTGCGTTAACCGAAGCAGCAGTTTTATTTCGCTGAATCAGAGAAAATTAGTGTTCAAAGTGGATGATTCTAACAGCAAGGAAAACACGTGCATATGTAGTGAGACTATATTTATCTTGGCAGCAAAAACTGAATGCAAAATCCTTTGTCGTCTGCTTAGGATTGCCAGAGGAAGAATAATTCTAACCTATACCAAATGTTAAAAAAATATTTATATATAATCATACTTTTTATGAATTTGGTATTGTTATTCAGCAATTTAGCTGTGTGCAGATGGAATATCTTTTAAAAGTAAATATGTGTTAAAGCAAACGTTATAGTTATTCTCAGTTTGGATCAGAGATTTTTGACATTGTCAGAAAACCTATTCCATGTACGATACATTGCTAATTACTTCGATGCTCATTATTGTTCTGTGGCATAAGCTTCGTTCATTTACCAGTTCTTGTAAATTAAACTGCAATATTGACGTTACATCTTAAGAAATGTTTCTCATTCAGTTTATTTATTTCAAGTCTTAACTTGGTAAGTTCAGTGTTGCAATTGTAATATGGACAAGGGGATGAGAGGTGACACACCTTGCCGAAAATATACTTTGTTTTCATTATATGCAAAACTGTGAAATGTATATGGCTGTTGATTGCTGACATACGTTGAGGTATGCGAAACATAATACGCTGTACTGTAATGCTTGGTAAAGTCCGTGACGTAAGGTTGGTGAAATACATGATATTAATTGATCAAGTCGATTTGAATGTGCGCATTTGGCCACGGTGGCTCAGTAGTAGAGCATTCGCCACTAGTGCGTGGGGTCCTTTGTTCGATCCCAGCTCACGCCAAGTAAACGTTGTAGTAGACAAATACCGGGTGCGTAAAACTTAAAGATTTGAATGTGCTTATTGCTTCAAAAAATGTTTTATTGTGTTTTATTGGTTTATGTACTTCCAATCTCAACTATCCCTCCAGCATGGTCTTTCATTGGTTGTAGTTTTGCATCTCTTTTTATCACGAAGGCTGTAAGACATAAACCTACAGCTTAAGGTGGAATTTGAACCCCCATAATGCATTCAATTACAAGGTTCTCCCATTGGAAACCAAACCTCTAACTCCCTACATCAAAAGCACCCATGCTAGCCATGGACCAGCGGGGAGTGCTTCAAACTTCTAGTGTTTAAAATACGATTCTTCTAGTGATCTCGACCGGCAGAGAAAATTAACATTTAATAATGTTAGCCGTTCAAAGTATGAAGGCTATACATTTTGACACCTTTGTACACGAGTATTTTCCTTAGTAATTTTTACAGTGTGCTTCAAAGTGTGGTTCTTACAGAAAGTGATGTGGACATCCGAATATTTGAGTGACTACCCACTCGTAATCATGGGTTCAATTCCACGTATTGGTACTATATTCACACGTAATTTAGCTCGTGACTAACCAGGTTCATGAAACTAATTAAATAAATTGAACCAGATTAAACAACAAAATAAAACTAATATGAATACGTAATGATTAGTTTCATTGCTAATATTTGTGTTCCGTGACATGCATGTACACGATGATCTGTACTATGATCTGACTTTTACAAATGTATTCCAAAAATATGAGAATAAAATACCACAAATAATTATAACGATGATCGATACACACAGAGACCACCGCAATCTACCTCTCGCGCAGCGCTGCTCGAATATAGTAGACCGCAGTCTACGCATTTGCTACCCCTGATTTGTATAATGTTCGTAAATCTGTACTGCTTTTTGAATCTTCTGCATAACTTACTTTTTCTACTTCCACAATACGATACTCGTATAATTACATTATTTAAAGTATTCAGATACATTCTTTATTAATTGAGAAGGTATATATTGTTCAATCAGTTACAAAGACGTAGACCAAGTTAGTAGTAATTATTAATAATTATAATTATTCGTAAACAGTGATTTTGTTGTGGTCTTTTAATTTTCTGCGATAAAAGTGAATGTTTGAATATTCATTTTTAGAAAACAATACTGTTTAAGCACACTCACCACCACCATCACCACCATTACTACTATCACAACTACTACTATTACATCTACTGCTACTACAGTTAACGTTTCTTACTACGAATAACCTCTGACAGGTTATGTAACTCTTGACATGTTATTCTAATTTCGAATCTTTAAAAAAAAGAACCGCTTAAGGCTGATATCTTGTTCTTATGGCGTATATATTTTAATCTAGTTACTTATTGTTACATTTCTTCGTCATTTTCGAATCTGTACATGATAAATGTAGAACTGTGGTTTGATGTGGGATTCGAATCATAGATGTCCCATCGTGAATCAAACTCGAATCTTTCGCATCAATAAGATAACGTTTATTCTTTTACTGCCGATCTCGTATTGACAATATTTGGTTATGGAACTTCCAAAAAACCGTAAAATTTAAAAGCTTTATGACTACCCAAATTTACTTTGCATTTTCAAAATGTTAATGCATATTTATTAGTTTAATGAAGGTTAGTGCCCCATTTCAACACCGATGCTATATGAAACGTGGACCTATAGTTTAAGTTGGAATCCGAACCATCGTAATGCGTTTAAATTTTAGTAATCTAATTTAAATTAAACCTGGGATGCACAGAAGGCGCATGCGCTAGCCAGTAGAGCAACAGAAACCGTCATAATTTGAGTGTGTCTATGTGTTTAAAATATTTCGTGCTTTGTCATGACATATTTTACCAATACATTACACAGAGTAACAAACAGTTCAGAAACAAAGCTTACGTTGCAATTATTTTTTGAAGTATTTTAAAATTCTTTTAATTCTTTATTAATTTTGGATTATGCTGTTAGATGAAGACGTCTAAGATAACACGATATATTGCTGAGTTGGGGAGTATGCGCAAGGCTTTAGTGTTAGCTGGAAAGCCTATGGGGAAAAGACCTTTCGGAAGAGAAAAATAATATGGAAAGATAGTCATGAGCTTTTGTGTCTTCTTTGATGAGGTTATTTTTTGAGGCACAGATTAGCAATCTTAAAACAGTTCTATGCTCATAGATGTATGTTACGTATATCTTAAATAATCTAATGACTAGTAGGTTCCCATTAAAGTATAGATAGCCTGGATGATAGTGAATTGGATGACTTACCTGTTAGAAGAGAATTCGTGAAGGATTACTGTACGAGTTTTTGTCATACGTACTCTGGCAACCTTGTGAAGCGTCGGAAAGCGAAGTCTCATTGGAGCTGAACTTGGTTGAGGGAAGGGATGCTATGATGTGCTCCTTCCCTGGATCTCCGGAACACGGTAGATAAAGTGGCACGTGGTCAGGGAACTCAACAGCCATACACGAGACCAGCTGTTTTATTTCTAATCGTAGAAATATAATGAATATTCCTTATGGCCATATGTGTAGAAACTTAGTGTTTATGGTGTATTGAAATCACATGTTCAGTGATAATTTAAATCGCAATACTAAACATATATATCACCTTGATGGATGTCGTGATGTTTTATTTGTAATTTATATTAGTGTACAAAGTTGAGTTATTGTGAATGTGGTCTTCATGTGAAGAAATATATTCTCATTGTGTGTGCTGTTGCTTTTGTCTGTGTGGATATATGTGTATGTGCATAACCTGTGTGTTCCAGTAGTTGTGTGTTAGTCGCAATGGATCACCGGTTTAATTGCATTCGAAGGATGGATAGCCGAAGCAAGAAGCCTAGGCCCCACAGTTGGCACAGTTCCACTCAGACTCTGTACCACGGTGGTATGTATTCAACCATACACGCATCACTTCATGAATGTTGGAACATACACTCCCATTCATCATATCTATTGTATTTTACTTTTTCACCTTCCTGTTTCCTAAACTTTTCACACAGAACAATAAATGAGTTTGGTTCAGGTTTCACGAACACCTACGCGCTTCTTTCCCTATCCATGTTTTTCACATCTTTCATGTGGTGTATGTGGTATTGTAAAACTGTCAACATTAGAACATAGTGATATGTATAGCAAATGAAATAGACTTTAAATATTTAATTTTCATGTCGAAAAGGTTAAA
This sequence comes from Thermobia domestica, assembly GCF_964235325.1. Classification (NCBI taxonomy): domain Eukaryota; kingdom Metazoa; phylum Arthropoda; class Insecta; order Zygentoma; family Lepismatidae; genus Thermobia; species Thermobia domestica. The sequence continues at coordinate 151,668,068 of NC_137460.1, read as the reverse complement.
CTATTCGAAGTGAATTTTTTGAATAGTTAACACTTAAGTCGAGATGGGATTTTATCATTTCACGTTGACAATCAACTGTCCACAATTTGAGATAATTGATAACCAAGGTTTCCATTGCATTACAATGAAGCCAGTTTCTCATTTTTGCGGCTAGTCATTGCGCATTTACATTGATTTTAATTTTCGTAAAACTTTACCTTTATGTTGTAAGAGACGACCATTAATCCACACATTTTTTTTCATATTTTTCATTGTTGGTGTTGTTACTCCTTTATTTATTTTCTTTTTATTTCGCCTTTCTCTGTCGTGTCTTACGGCAGTAGTCCCCACTGGTGTGTCACGCAGTCCCGTACAGTATGTCGCAGAATTTTAAAATTTAAAAAAAAAAAAATGTTGAAATCAGTTTTGAGACACACTGTGCAAGTCAGTGCCTTCAAGCGGCAGCAGCAGTGCTTAGCACTACATTTGTAGAAACTTACAAGCGCACTCTTATATTACTATTCATAAAAATCAAATAAGTGTGTCGCGATGGTGTGGGCGTTGAGTAAAGTGTATCGTCATTCAAGAAAGATTGATACTACGAGATAGAAAGAATCATATACAGGGCTAAATTTATTCGCAGTTAGAATTTTATTACCTTTAGCTTTGATGCGAGTTGTCTCAGGTTCGATTCCTAGTAAGACACTCGGTCGGAAAGATGAAAAAGCCTTTTTAGGACAGCCATTCTGAATGAGGTTTTTCTGGGTTTTCCTCAGTCACATCAGACAAATACCAGGATGATACTCATCATACAGGTTCCAGAACGCTTCATCCCCACCCCCAGTTCCGTAATGTGATCGCCGGGGAACATCATTCCTCATACACGATGTGCTCAAGAGACCACAGATGCCGAGTACCCAGAACTATAATTCCTAATCCTAATTACCTTTTAGCTTCTCCCAACGAAACGGCTTGAACGAAAGTTTATATTTATAATATGCGTATGTATGTGTGTTTCAGGAAAATTGGTAGCAGTATCTAGAAACAGGAATAATTATGTTTGGTGAATTTTCCATTATTCATAAACAGTTCGTAATACCATTTATAATGTATTCGAGTAGTAAACTACTATTTAAGTCATCTATATTTTGAGTCTCATTGACGATAATGCTACTGATTCACGTAGTGCAAGATTTACGTTGTGTGTGCCAGTGCATTTCAGCCATTTCCTTAAAGCAACACCCTATTAATATATACATTTTTACACGACATTCATTGATATTAATTGTATAGATTTTCTTGTAATAAACATGGCTTATTTTAAAGAAATGTTAATGTTTATAGGGGATTTCCCAAGCATAATATAGTTGACACATTTTCCATAGATACAAAACTTTCCGTTTACACGTTCACAATAGTACTGAAAAGTTGTATCTGCATGTGACAGTTCAATGACTCACGTTGAGTTGGCGAGTGTTACAATCTCGCATTTTCGCCGAGGTGTCAAAGACTCAAAGGGTTAAAACAAGTCGATTGTTAGCACAAATACATAGCATTGAGAACAGTAGCTGAAAGAAAAAGTAAATGTAATATTCTTTCATCACAAGTTCTTTTTCAATTCTGAGTATTAATACTACCACGTGACATCCGAGTTGGAAAGCTCTACAGTATGCTGAATGTTGATATTATGACTAATTATCAGCTATATAATTTCCGAAACTTAATCTTCATCGTATATATCGATAATACGAAAATGATTTACGAATTGATATCTTGTAACAGGGTAAGAACAAGTATGTCCTACCCCTTGTAAATATTCTAATTCATTAAGAAATTAATATAATCAAATGATATTACAGTTTCCTGTAAAGAAAAATGATTCATTTTAAACATGAAGAAGTTGTCAATTCATTTAAATTATTGACAAAAGAAAAATTGAAAATCTGTGAAGAAAATTAACTCCATTTTAGTTCTTTCTAGATTAAAGTATATTAAAATATAAAATATACTTCTGAAATGTCACTGCAATACGGCACAACAACAACAGTAATAATATGTTTTGTGGAACGTCATGTTGATTGTTCAGTTTTAGTTAGTTTTTTTAAGTCCTAAATTTGTTGACTATAAATTTTTATATCACGAGCATATTGTGAAAAGTTGATTTGGAAAATGGAAATGAAATCTCGTGTAATGTATTGAGAGCGCGTAGTATGCCTTATGTGATGCAACCCACACAACAGTGTGACTGCGCGTGGTAGACTATACCGCAGGATAATTTCGTCTCATCCTGAACTGTGACATGTATCATATTCCGAAGATTTGATTTAAGCGAAATTTTCAGATTATGGTTTGATAAAACAGAAAAATATATTTAAATAGACGCGAAATTCGCCAATACGCTTCCGTTTGTTGTTTCTGCTTTCAAATTGTTAAAGTACTCTTTTATGTGGCAGGACAAACGTGACATTCTCATGCTTCTACATTTGTAGACAACTATTCTAGTCGTATTGATTTTTTTTTACTCTTTACGTTTTGTCTGCTATGTTTCACATATAGTGCAGAGAGGAACACTCATGGAGATTTTCCAGCAAGCGAAACATAAAAAAAAAAAAAAAAACTGCTGCTGTTGTTGTAGAGAGGTTGGTTTTATAGTAACATCTGCATTGTTTTGGTCTCGGATGACGAGTTGTGTTACATGTAGTGTCATGTGACGTCAGTTTGATATGATCGATTTGACAGAAGATCAATGAGGATCCTTGTTTCATTTACTTGCAAACAGCGTCTGAGAAAAAACAAGTAGTGATTAAAAAAAAAAGACTTCTACATCTTGATACAAGGCAATGGGCAAGGAGAAATATGATAGCTCTTGTTGCATATAAACTTAAAAGAAAATGTCTCAGATGTATTCGAGTAGGCATTATCTCGATGTGTTGACGTTCAATCCTGTTAGTAAACCAGACCCATGTTATGCGTTCTCCTGAGATGCTTCTGTTTTGTTCCGTTGTAATTTTGGTTCCCGAATAGATAAATCGTTACTGTTCTCTCTGTGTGTGGTTTTGGTCTCGATTTCATTGGAATCTCTCATGGTTTACGTCCTTTCTATTAGAATGTTACTTCGTATATCGATGCTCTAAAAGACGTCAAAACTGGAAATTTGACATATTATTTCAGCATTAATTTGTGTTGCTCGTTGTCCGTACTTTCTCGTGGAATACTTAATTTATGGAACTGAAGGTAGCAGTCGCAGTTCTGGGATACGGGGTTCAGATTTTGAAGTGGATCTTTTCCAAGTAATTTCTACAATAATGTCAGGATCATGCTGGATTCATACCTTTATGTAGCCGTTAGTCGATTATTTTCTTGCAGATGATGCATTGTTAGAATTTTTGGTAGGTATACGCTCGACCGTTTTCAAACATATTATCGCATGCTCGTTTGCATATACGTTGGTTCTTTTGTAAATTTAAGGTAAGTATACGCAGCACTAAAAAATATTAGGTATACACCCCATCATCCCTACTTACTACCTATTTTAGTTTTTAATGCCAATAAATAAAGAAATAACAGCTTAATTGAGTTATTAATAAATTCACAAATTGCAATAAAGGTACTATTCGAGAGAGTGGTAACTTCTAATCCATTGTCACTAGTTTAGTCCGAAGTGTGGGTATCCCTTTCTTTGTTAAGGGTTCTTTTCTCTTCTAACATCTGTGAAGAGTGTAATGCGACATAATGAAAAAAGCTTTGGAAACGATAAATTGCAAATACACTATGCCTAATACAGTACTTCTGCTGCCTGCAGATAAAATGAATGGAAGCATGAGATTCAGTGAAAGGTGGATGCTAATTTCCAGTAAAAATTTTTCAAATGGCATTTGAAATAGATATCCACAACTAGATATGCGATACTTATGTCAAATTAGGCGCAAACAGTGCGTTTAATTGCTTTAGGATAATCTTTGGTGTCTGGATTCCGGTGAAATTCAATTTCAGTTGAGAGCAGTCTTCGTGGTCTTATAAACAAAAATATATGTTACTTAAATCTGAAATAAACTAACACTGGGCTATGAAGAATAACATGGTAAATTGTATTTCAAAGTACTTCTACAGTGACTTTCTGTTTTAAGTAGAACTTTGTATTTGCTCCAATTCCGTTCGGTATCGCAGATCTTCCTAACATATTATGCATATTTGTTTGGTGTGTTGAAACGAGTGACTGTGAATTCCTTTACAAATTTTCATATTAAAAATTACTATTATGCTACCGTACTTTGTGTTGATTAACTATAAATTCACTGACGTTTTCCTGTAGACATTAGGTAGTGATAAACTGTGATCTTTATTACTCTTTTTATATATGCAACGTAGAGATACAGGGGCTCGGAAAAAACTGCTTTTTTGGGGAAAAAACTCGGTTTTTTTTCTGCTTCGCTTTTAGTTTGGAAATTTTGGGCTTTTTTGAAAATTTTGCTTTAAACTGATAAAGCAGACTTTGTTTTGCTTCTCTACAACAAAAAAAACCTCATTTAATTAGTGGTTGATGCAGATAATAATATGAAACCTCGAAAATAAACCGTGAATTTCAAAAAGATTTTTTTTTTAATTCTTAACATATTTACATTATGAATTCCAAAGGATTAACCAATATATGTAATAATATTTTAACCTCTTATATAATAAGTACTTTTAAAAAAAATGATACACAAATAACTAGCAAAATTGTATGTAGTATTTTTACTTCAAAATATCACACATCCTCTTTTTCAAGCAAAATAAAGAAAAATATGAGAAAAATCTGTACATCAAGAGATTCGTTTCGGATGGTTCTGTACATTCTTGAAATTTTGCAGTTAAGTTTTAACTTTCATATACCGGTACATTGTACGAATATTTCGAACGAATTTTTCACTGATTGATCACATACGTAATAATCTGTTACCACCTATCAGGTGCTTCGGATCTGCAAAATTGGTAAAGCTCCAAATTCTGTAATGCACTGACTGTTCCTTAAGCTTGTTCAGAATCGGGAAAGTATCGAATTTTTTGTTCATGGATTATATACGTAATAGACGGTTCATCTGAACGTATGGTTTCCTAGGCTGTAGAATATATAACCACCATCACGGTTTACCCAGTCCTGAAGGTATCTGAATTTTTAACAAGAAAATTCAACATATCCATACGAAACTTTTTTTTTTACAAAAAAGAAAAAAACTATGGAATACATTTAAAAAGAGTGGAAGAATCAATCACTGTTCCAATTCACAAGAAAGACGACAAAATTGATTGTAATAATTATCGCGACATTTCTCTTAACATTCTATTAATAAGATTAACCCCATACGCAGATGAAATTATTGGAGATTATCAGTGTGGATTTAGTCGAAATCGACCAGATATTTACCATTCGACAAATACTAAAAAAGAAATGGGAATATTTACCCAGTACATTACTGTTTATTGATTTTAGAAAGGCTTACAACTCGGTTAGGAGGGAAACATTGTACAACATTGTTACAGAATTTAGAATACCGAAAAAGCTAGATTTATTAAGTGTTTAAATGAATCCCAGAGTAAAGTCCGAGTAGAAAAATGCGAGCTTCCACGTCGAGATTGGCCTGAAACAAGGATATGCGTTATCGCCGTTATTATTCAGCTTTGTTCCGGAGTACACTATAAGAAAAATCAAAGGTAGGAACCAGGACCTAGAGTTGAATGGTATTCACCAGGTTATGATGTATGCTGATGATGTAAATCTGATAGGAGAACAATCGAAAGAAATGCAGAGGCCTTATTAAACGCTTGCAGGGACATGAGTAAATACAGAGAAATCTAAATACAAAGAAGTTCACAAGGATCGTAATACGACAAATTATGAATGCGTAAAATATCAATTAATACTTTCGACACAGTGGGTACTTTCAAATATCTTGGATCAGTATTACCAGACCAAAATCATACCCACAAAGAAATTAAATGTCGACTGCAATCAGGAAATTCTTGTTATTATTCAGTTCAAAATATTTTTTCGTCGCGAATTCTGTCAAGGAATTTAAAGCTTAACATATATAAAATGATAATCATGCCTGTTATGCTTTATAATTGTGAAACATGGTCGCTTACGCTGAGGGAAGAACGCAGACTGAAATTGTTTGAGAATAAAATTCTGAGACGAATATTGGAACCCAAGAGGAACGGGAGTGGGGAATGGCGGAAACTTCATAAGGAGGAACTACATAACTTATACGGTTTACCAAACATCGTTAGTCATCAAGTCTAGGAGGCTCAGGTGGACAGGTCATGTAGCCAGAATGAAAAAAGTAGGAACGCTTTCAAAGTTTTAACTGGAAATCCAATCGGGAAACGTCCATTAGGAAAACCTAGGCCCAGAGGGGAGGACAATATTAAGATGAATCTAGCAGAAATAGGAATACAGAGTAGAAACTGGATTGAATTGGATAAGGACAAAAGTCAATGAAGAGCTTTTGTGGCCATAGAGAAAGAGAAAGAGAGAGAGAGAGAGAACACATTTAAGTTAAGCACAATTGCACAACAAACATGAGTGAGTGGTTAGCATTCGCGCTTCTATCGTGAAGTCCGAATTCAACCCCGCATTCGACCATTTTGACAATTTTTTTTCTTAATTCCATCTGAGATAGTGCGTGTACTGAGAGTCCTGGCCGATTTTCTTTCTAATCGTTTTTAAATCTTTGTTATTACTAATTACCGGCAGTGATGGATTTGCGAAGAATGTTAGGGTGAGGATGTCTTTCGGATTGAAGCCTCTACCCCGAAATTACGGAATTTCTAAAACAACTATATATTAGATTTGCCTTTACTCATAAACTTCAAGCTGTCCTCAAATAAAAAATTATAATTTTTTTTTTAGAAAAAAATCTAAGCATTAATAAGAAAAGCCCCTCCCAAAATACTTTTCTAAACCCGCCACTGATTATCAGTATAAAATGGTCTTCAAGGTTTATCTGGAAGATTATAGCTGAATATACAAACGAAACGAAATATTTGTTATGCCTGTACTCATAAACTTAAGCTCCTCTTAAATAAAAGTTAGGAATTAAAAAAAAAAAAAAAAAACATTATTCAGAAAAAAATCTCCCAAATATTTTCTAAATCCGATACTGATTATTTCTATCAAATGGTATTCAAGGTTATGTCCGAAAAATTATTGTTAAATCATTGCACAGCTACAGTATAACGGAAATGTGGAAGTACGCTCTGATGAATATAATGAAAAACATAAGTTTAATTATGTGCTAGAAGCTAGAGTACTAAGCTCTAAGAAGTGAAACACGGATGACTAAAAAGAAATGATCTAAAGAATAAAAAAATGTCGACAATTCAAAAGTTAGAATAAAGTTAAATAGTCTAATAGTTAGTTACATTCCAGAGCGAAATATGGCATTTAGATCATGAAATCTTATTTAACTTTAGAGTATACTATAAGAAATCTATTTAAACAGGATAATCATGAAAATGAAAAAAGCCAAAATTTCCAAAATTCTCGTTTTTTTCGCCAAAAAACATCGATTATGTGCAAAAAACCATCGATTCAAAAAAGCCGGCTTTTTTGCATCTCTAATGCAACGTTCTCTTATCCTTCCATTAGGTATAATTAACCTGCCTGATAATATATGAAAAGTTTTTAGATCTTAATTTCAAATCTAAAGCTATAAGCGGTTCATAATATTGAGTGTTCAGAAGTAAATTTTAAAATATTACTTGGAATTTGAACTTGTGTTTATTCAGTATATCTTTCTGATCTTGAAATTATATAATCTAAAAGTGGCCAAAGGCTTTGTTTTAAATTCCTTTAATCTTAAGTTATGTATGACACGCAGACGTGCCGAAGAAACAAAATATACAAAACTTCATTTCACATATAGAATACTCGTATTCTTCGTCCGAATGGAAATTTAGGACTTTACGAAGGAAGGTATCCTTTTTCTTTGAAAAAAGTCGCACGAAGATGATCATTTTGTTTGAAGACAGTCGCACGCACGGAACTAGTTTTCGTAGGAGAAGCGGTAACTTTGTATAGAAATCTAACATTTATACTTCGTTGCAGTTTATAATCATGGGAGAGTGGACCAGAATCCAAGAATGAAGGTCGTTTCGTTGGAGGAGCAGGTGTATGAAATCGTGTTTTTACGAGAAGTATTGTACTTGAGGCACAAGAATATTAGCCATTATCAGTAAATGTGTGAATGCAGACAGTTTACGAAAAGACTTTCTGTGTCTTCCGAAAGATACTAAACCTTCAGTAGAATGGCCGAGAAAGAAAGAAAGTTGTTAACTGCATGAGAAATCGGTGAATTCCTTGTTCGGGGATGAGCCGTGCTGAGATCAATAGAGTGCGTAGAACGCCTGTAGCGTCGTAAAAGTGGAAGAAATGACTGGTCGGGTATCCGACTTTGTGGCTTACTATACCTAACCGTAAAAAATTGAACCTTATTGGGTCGTTAGCGACGCTTGGAACTGTGCCATTGGACAGGAAAGAAAGTGAAAGACAAAGTGAAGAAGGGAGATTAGAGACAGAAAAGAAATAGAAAGGGACTATTGGGAAAGAACAGAAAGATGATACTCTCTCAGCTTTCCTCAATTATTTTTCGCTGGACGTGTTCGAAATACGGACAAAATTGCTTGCTTACTGTCTTTCCGTGCAGGGTCTTTGTTCTAGATAACAAAAGGTCTGTATAATTTGTCCTAGTGGAACACACTCTGGTCTCTGCGGAAGCTTAATTTGCTCTGGTAGTTTAGTAATAATGACCGTAAGCTGTTGATGAGTTTCGGAACTTCTTCCTTACCCATAGAAACGAGTAGATGCGTTAAAATTAGACGAAAGGTGATTAGTGTGAAGTGCCTAGGTAAATAGCCATCAGAGGTTTATTTGGAAAATCGAACAAATCTCCACACAAATGTCAGCAGTATTTTACGCTGAATATTCTGAGCATTAACAGCAAATTTTAGTGAGAAAGAACGAATAATTTATGGACTGTACTTTTAAAGAAGTATATTTAGAATGTGTTGAATAAACGTAAATATACGTAACACTAAAAATACGTCAGGTTTGCATGGGTGTTACTATGATACATTTTTTTGCGTGTATATTTAATTATTCTCTATTTAATTAACATTGTGCTTGTGTACAATACGATATACCGGAAAATAGAAATAAGGTAGACTATATTATTATTATTTGTCACCTAATCAACTATGACAATCCGAAGGTGATTTCATTTCATTCGACTATACTGTAGGTGTTGGACAAAGAATTTTCGCATCTAATGTTCTTACGAGTTTGAGGTTTTGTGTTTTCCATCCTTATACCACACCAAGGTTATGAATGATAGGACCTCGTGGGTTTCCAATCATGAGCAGGGTTTGAATCTTGAGAGTTGGCATCACAGACCATCATGCAAAATCAACTCTCAATATTGGTCATTCGCCACCACTGTCTCACCTTCAAGAGATTTTGACTTTAGCACTCCTTTGAGCAGCTAGGCTATATGAGACATTGACATACAGCTTAACATGGGATTCGAATCACATGAGCTGCCGCCGGAAATCGAACCCTGATCTCCAACGCCAAAGGCGCTACGCTAACCTCTTAACTACGAGGGAGCTCTAGATGTAAAATAGAGCTCCTCCTAAAACTAATATTCACCCAACGAATATCATGGTAGATGTTATGATGGTCCGTGGAGCAAATTGTCCAGTCGAGCCTGAATTCTGGAGTGGCCACTATGACGGAGGAATATTTTCAAGGAATATACAATATGCACCAAGAACTATAACTACTATGCTTTGCATTGGCCAGTCGATAAGGTCCAAGGTTCTACGATAATGTGTGCTTACATGTATGATTGGAGAAGTCAAATGAAACTGGAGAAGTTATACGAAGTTAAATCATGCTGTGTTTGTCCCGCTTACCCAGCCTGTTTACAGAGGTATCCGAGTCCATAGGCCTACTTCGTTATGAGTAAAGACCAGAAAATGTGTAGGGAGATGATTGTTGAAAGTATGGTTTTAAGTCTAGAATGCTGGAATTTTCTAATCGCACCAATCGTTTGAGCTCCACGCAGATAAGGCACCGTATGCTAAATGAAATAAGCAACATTGACAGTTTACCAGAGTATTCCCTTGGGTCCTCACAATTCCAACAATATAATACTGCTTGGAAACTGATTCGAGATATTCTAGGTTTCCCCACACAACAGTGTGCACGTTCCCTGTGTCATTTTTGCGTGCTCTTATGTTCCGTTCGAACAGCCTGCTAAACAGGGATCGTTGGTTTTTAACATAGGACATCTTATCAGTGTGGATCCCAAACTCCTGATGCGATTCGAAAAATTCAACTATTTTCGATAGAAAACACCTGTTACCAACAACTTTCCTCTCTTTCCATTCATTCTTATATTTTCTCATAACGGAGTTGGCGTATGGACCCGAACTTCTTATACACCCTGTATATATAAGACCCAGCTGTCATTTGCTATTAATGAGTCTACTTCTTACAGTTTTAAGATGCAACAATACAATAAAGCAGGGGTGCACCCACGAGGTGTCCTCCGGGTCGTCTTAAAAAGCTTCCTAACTCAACATACATTTGTACAGTCCGCAACAAAAAAAAAAACTGCAACATGAGCATGTAAGTTTATTGTGAAACAACCGTCTTTTGCTTCAAAATAAGTGTACACGGGAGGACGCCGAGGTTTCTCTGGCGTGATTCGTGCCACTTAGATGTTATGAACATTCCCTGCGCTGTTAGGCGTAGTTTCACAATAAATTTACGTGATCATGTTGCAGGTTTTTTGCTGCGGACTGGACACTTTCTCAATAAAACCATACTTGTCTATTGGGATATGATTGATATAACATGAAAATTTAATCTTAGACTTCATTTGTACTCTTAAGTAATCTTTAATCTTAAGAATAAAAAAGAATTTCTATCGTTTTTTTCTGAAAAAATAGATGGAAGTATTTTACAATTACTTATCGTATTTTCGAGTGCAGAATAATACCCATTCAATACTACATAAACGTTAGTGGCTTGTAATATTGGACTACCTCCCTTAAAGCTTGGTCCCCTTCCACAAAAAATTCTGAGTGCACACCTGCAATAGAAACAATAGAAAAGGGAGATATTTTAGAATGGATTGATGATTTGTATTTCCTTTTTGTGCTAGCATTGAAGCTATGAGACTTACATTTAAAAAAATATCTGATCCATTGTACTGTATTCAATGCTCTCTCATTGAGAATCGAAGTGAGGCTTCAGCTATTTTAGAAAGTTTCTTTTTTTCTTTCTTTTTCTTTCTTTCTTTCTTTCTTTCTTTCTTTCTTTCTTTTTTTTTTTTTGTATAACAGTGACAACAACAATAATGAACGCTTTCTACAAAGGTTAGATGTTGGTGCTGTAAAATTCGAATAATTTATTCTTAGACACTCTACCGAGACACTCTACCGACTACGCTCCCACGTCTCTCTCAAATCTCTCTCTCTCTCTCTCGTGGCGTGGCGCGTTTTTTGCGCGGTAAACCCGGGTTCGATTTCTGATGGGATTTAGATCTCACGTCACCAGTGGCGGATTAACGCAGAGGCACAGTAGGCACGTTCCTGGGGCGCCAGCGCTGAAGAGGCAGCCAAGAAAAATATATTTTAAAAATCAATTATCGAGAAATCGGTCTTTGTTTACTAAAAAACTTGATAGACTTATTTTATAATTTTAGAATAAAGCACTAATCTAATGTTGCACTTGACTTTTTTAAAAGCGCAGTGTAGTTTTGGTGCCAATAAAGCTCAGATTTCATTTGGTGAAGCGCCCACCTATGTACGCACATCGTATTCACTACCTTTCTGTTCTCCAGCAGACTAAGACTAAACAGAGGACGCTGCCGACTTGGATTTTTAAAGAAATTTTGGAAAGAATTGAAAGAAGCAAAGTATTACACCATAATTGTTGATTCCACATCTGATATTGCACATATAGATGAGCTCACTTTCGTGATTCGGTATGTTGTTCGAAATGATGAAACAGCAGAATGGTTTATTAGGTTTATTGAGCACCCCGGACACAAATCTGAGAAGTTAACACAAGTCGTTCTGACAGGAATTCTAATTCTTGGACTTCACATGAATAAGGTTGCTATAGTTTCTCAGGATCTGCTATGATTCGTGGCTTTCAGAGTCAGTTTTCCCCAACTCATAAACTTCTAAATTTAAAAAAAATACTCCAACATTTTTCCATTGTTGTCTGTTCAGTTTTATTAATTAAAACATTACATTTTTCTTCTTAAATGGTCAGCGAAATATTACCAAAAATATCGGTCAGGGATTATTGATTAAAATATCTGGGTTAGTAAAAAGTAATCCATTATTTTGCCAATAGATGGCTTCAGTAATCTGTATCTGTAAGTCCGATCGGGTTCAACGAGATGGCGTTCAAACGATGAGATTGCGTACTACAAACACTGTTCAGATAGTTGTGATGAGTTGACTCAGTGTTGTGTGAGCGCGAGTCAAAATGAACACTAACAAAGAGAAAATACGCTATATTTTACAGTTTTTCTTCGATAAAGGCGAAAACGCAAGCCAGGCGGCTGCAAATGTGAATAGGGTTTATGGTCGTGATACTGTAACAGCCAATCACGCGCAATTTTGGGTTTTCGACGTCAAAGATACACCACGCACTGGAAGGCCAAGTGTCGAAAATGTCGATAAAATCATGGACATTGTCTCGTCCGACCGTCATGTAAGCACTGTGTCGATTGCCCAAGAGCTAAACATTGCACAAAAAACCGTGTGGACCCATTTGCATAAGGCTGGATGCAAAAAGAAGCTTGATATATGGGTGCCACACGAGTTAAAAAAAAAAAAAAAAAAAGGACCGAATTTCCATCTGCAAATCGCAATAAAATCGACCCATTTCTGAAGCTGTTTGTGACTGACGATGAAAAGTGGATCACTTACACGACGTCACGCGAAAACGGTCGTGGTCGAAGCGCGGTGAACCGGCGCAAACGGTACTCAAGCTAGGATTGACGGCCAGGAAGGTTTTGCTGTGTGTTTGGTGGGATTGGCAGGGAATTATCTACTATGAGCTGCTCCCCTACGGCCAAACTTCTAACTCGTAACTGTACTGTCAACAATTGGACCGTCTGAAGGCAGCAATCGCCCAGAAGCGGCTAGCTTTGGCCAATAGGAGAGGCATTGTGTTTCACCAGGACAACGCCAGGCCACACACATCGATAGTGACTCGCCAGAAGCTCCGGGAGCTTGGTTGAGAGGTTCTTATGTATACACCTTATAGTCCGGACCTGGCATCGAGTGATTACCATCTGTTCCTGTCCATGGCAAACACGTATGCTGGTGAAAAAGTCGCTTCAAGAGAGGCTTGTGAAAATCGACTGTCCCATTTTTTCCCCACTAGGGACAAGGGCTTTTATGAGAGAGGCATCATGATATTACTTTCCAAATGGCAACACGTTATCGAACAAAACGGCGCATATGTGACCTAAATCGGATCATTCTGCCTATGGTAAGTCAAGCCTTCAATGTCATGCCAAAATAATGGATTACTTTTTACTGCACCAGATATTTCAGAAGCAAACTGCAGATTGAAGCAGTGTACCAAAGGTAACAATAAGATTGAGCAGTAAAATCTTTTGTCCCCAGTCCAATGAAACGAATGCTTCGTTCAATGTCAAAGTAGTTAAATCGTGAACTTAATTAAATCTATGTTTTATGTATTCAAGTTTCTTTTTCAACTTTTGAATTGCCATACTCCGAAGTTGAATAGAATAATTATATACCTAATCCTATGAAAAAAATAAACTATAATATTCCATTCCTTTCGTTTTCACAGAAATTCGGGACATTTAAACGTCCCGAGAAATATTTTCGGGACGCAGATCTCGATTCCGTGACGGTCCCGGGTTTTCCGGGACGAATGGCAACCCTAGATATAAAATACAGTAGGGGATAAAGTTACAATAATGCTAACAACATGTGAGGAGTTTACGCTGGATTACAGGCAAGAATTAAAGGTGTTAGTCCTTTGGGTGGAATACATATCCTGTTTTGCGCATTCCATAAATCTTGTAGGAACATGTGCCGCAAAATCTTGTCGTGACGCTATTTCGTTTTTTGGTTTACTGCAGAACCTAGAGAACTTCAGACAGAAGGTAGGCAATTCTACTAAAATTTTTGAACCCAGGATCAACTGTTCTGAAAACCTTATCAGCATTTCGTTGGTCAGCAAGGGCAGATGCGTGTGAAGCACTTTCCACAAGCTACAGTGAAATTTTTCTAGCTCTGGAGCAAGTTGCAAGTGATAACAACGGAAAACCACAAACTTGTAGTGATGCTGATATTACGGGCGAAAACTACAACAGTTAGAGTCGGCATTGATGTGTACTATCTGGGCAGAGATCATGGAGCGATTCGATGCAGCCAGTAAAAAACTATAAGCAATAGATTTTATATGAGAGAAGCAGCATAAGTAATTGCAGGATTGGAAGCATATTTGCAAATTGTTCGTACGGAATTCGATGCATACGAGGAGGAAGCAAAGAACATACATGGATGTTAGAAATATCTGCGTGACAAGGACGGAAAAAAAGTAGGAAAACTGCACCCGATGAAACAAAAGAGAGAGAACACGTATTTGCAGGAAGAGAATGATTTCGTATGTAGACATTTAACGCAATTATGGATTCCCTCATCTCTGAATTGTGCAATGGGAAAAAGGCGTACATGATAAATGAAAAATTTAATTTTCACGCAAAACTGGATAGTGAGCACTGTGAAACATCCGAGCAAAAGCAAATGCATTGCTACTCTATTACAAAGATGACTTAAATGACAGTTTTTCGAATGAGTGCATTCATTTCAAAGCTCACTTGAATGCGTGTTGTGTAGCCATCAAAACTGCTTCTCAAATATAGAAGTACATTCAGACAAAAAAAAAAAAAAAAAAAAAAATCTTTCCCAATGTAGATATTTGCCTACGAATGTTTGTATCTGTGTCAACTTCAAACTGTTAAGGGGAAAGATCATTTTACGTGTTAAAACGCGTTAAGAATCATTTCGGTCCAGAATACACAGCAAAAAACTTTCAGCTCTTAGTAAAATGTGTATTGAATGCGAACTGTTAAGATAGATTTTGAACCCCTTATTAGTTTATTTGCAGACGCTGTAGCCAGGACAAATATCGTAATATCTACTCTTTCCAATAACTGTTGATGTTTAAAGCTAAAAAGATGTGTTACCTTCCAAATTATGACATGTAAAGATGCAGCCTTTAACCACTGTAAAATTCAGAGAGTCATAAATGCTTATGTAATGTGATGAACGGAGTTTTTGTATACTGGTATGTATACATTTTAAACATGAGTTGTGGTGCTGTTTATGAGTAGGTGTATGTTGGGGAGGGGGCGCCAGAAACCTTAATCCGCCCCTGCACGTTACACTGTAGGTCAATGTCTTGTATGGCCTCAGTGCTGAAATACTATAGCGCTTATTTATTTATTTATTTATTTATTTATTAGAATTACTAGAATGTTTATAATATTTTTAATTACTTTTATCAATTATTTGCTGTACTTTGACATAAAATGCATACTTGTGAAAGAAACAAATAACATTTTCAAAGGGTACTGAAAGAGAAAATAAGTGAAAGATGCGATGAAGGCGGAAGTTGAATTAAGTTGATTTCGTGACGGAAGAAGCGAATGAAGTAAGAGGGAGAAAGAAATAAAATTTTCGTCAACCAGAGCTAGCTAATTTTGATCAGATCAACAAAATGCAATTTCCTGTCCTTCTTACGTCTTGATTGAACATTATAAAGAAGATAGCTTTCCTGGACGCATCCTATACTCGCATCAAAATAGCATTTGTTATTAGTTAAATTTCGCTCTCTTGTTGTGTAATGATACCCACCTGCTTGCTCTGACATTATGAACCTTTTTAATTTGATTCGGGGAAATAGAGCAAGCCAGTTTTCCTGAGAGAGGTTAATTAGCGTTTAATTGCTCTTTTATTTTGAGAAGCTCAAAAGGAAGATATTTGTTTACCGTAAACTGAACAAGAACTGCAGTGTCATGTGTTTACATAAGAGCTTTAACACAGTAAATATTCAGTGCTTTTGAATATTCTGGCAGATGTTTATTGAAAATATTATAAGCAACAAGTAAGGGTACGGTTATACGAAACTTTCCCCTTTCAATTTTCCCTTTTCCTTCTTCAACAGGACGGAAAAAGCAGAACATTCTTTTAAATGGAACCTGGTGATACTGCATACTGAATCAAGCTTCATATCTCCTTTTCTTTCTCAAAAAACAAACTTGTTTATTTTTGCATCCGACGATCAAATGAACAGGGCGCTGGTTATCTACTCACACAGATAAATACAGAATTCTGCTTGTTCAGTGACGTTTAAAACATGACTGTAGATGTACTCTTTACTGCATTGTGTGCTGTTGCTGCTTGAACCGGAGGGCAGCGGTGACTCACAAGTAAACCTTACGTTTGGGTGAATCGAGTTGCTGACTGAGACACATATGAGAAAGTAGTACTAAATGTGGTCAGTATTTCAGTGAAGTTGTAGGTGCGAAGCTCCAGGGGTTTAGGAGATACAGCTACCAAAACATCACATGGAAGTACACAATAGTCTTCACACAGTTGGAGGTAAAAGCTCTGCAAGACCTCTTGTAACGACAAAGGGTGAATAACAAATATATGGGTACATATTAGGATTAGGGGGAAGTCATATAGTAAGGGTATACCTGACGGCGGCCATCTTGAAATCCGCCATTTTGAATTAAGGTTAAATTTTAAAAATAGGAATAGGGTCATGTGATACATGATTTAAGGCGCAAATTTAATCAGAAGAACAATGGTGACGTTAATTTTGATTTACGCGCAATTGGTAAAAAGTTACAGGGAAATTAAATATTGTTGCAGCATATGTATTAGTCCTTTACCCCACCTTGTAAATTTTGTGTTAATGATAATAATTAAATAAAAAGCAGGTGGATAAATATTAGGTCTTTGGTAAGAGTTGCCTTGATGGCGCCCATGTTCAAATCCACCATTTTGAATCAGACAAAAGTTTTAAACAAAACGCATAACATTGACACCTTATTAATAGCAAATTTTACCATAACTGCAACGGCATAACCATTTTTGCTTTATCACTAACCAGCACAAAATTAAATGGATCGCTCCTTACGACTACTACTTTGACGGAATTGTTAACGACAAATGTGTCAAGTGTAACGCGATTGCCTTGTCAGGTGTGCTCACTGTGAGCAGAGCATTTGTGCAAGTCATGCACTCTTTTCTGAACTACATATTGATTGTACTAATTGAGGACTTTTCTGGAAGAAAGACCCAAGTTCAATCATGACTCAATTCCCTTTTGGTCATTTTTCCTTAAATTAGCAACTTGTTTATGCGATAACAAATGCTGGTTAATGATAAAGCAAAAATGGTTATACCGTTGGATTTATGGTAAAATTTACTATTAATAAGGTGTCAATGTTATGCGTTTTGTTTAAAACTTTTGTCTGATTCAAAATGGCGGATTTGAACATGGGCGCCATCAAGGCAACTCTTACCATAGACCTAATATTTATCCACCTGCTTTTTATTTAATTATTATCATTAACACAACATTTACAAGGTGGGGTAAAGGACTAACACATATGCTGCAACAATATTTCATTTCCATGTAACTTTTTATCAATTGCGCGTAAATCAAAATTAACGTCACCATTGTTCTTCTGATTAAATTTGTGCCTTAAATCATGTATCACATGACCCTATTCCTATTTTAAAAACTTAACCTTAATTCAAAGTGGCGGATTTTAAGATGACCGTCGTCAGGTATGCCGTTGCTAAATGACTTCCCCCTAGTCCTAATATGTACCCATATATTTGTTATTCACCCTTTGTCGTTACAAGAGGTCTTGCAGAGCTTTTACCTCCAACTGTGTGAAGACTATTGTGTACTTCCATGTGATGTTTTGGTAGCTGTATCTCCTAAACCCCTGGAGCTTCGCACCTACAACTTCACTGAAATACTGACCACATTTAGTACTACTTTCTCATATGTGTCTCAGTCAGCAACTCGATTCACCCAAACGTAAGGTTTACTTGTCAGTAGTAGAGCGTTCACTTCTGGTGCATGGAGTCCCTGGTTCGATCCCAGCTCGCGCCAAGTGAAGTTTGTGGTGGGCGAACACCGTGTGCGTGGGTTTTCTCGGGGTTATTCCGGTTCCTCCCACTTTCTCCATTCCATCATTTCCTTAATTTCTCATCATCACCATCTTCTTTAGCCTAGCCGGCATAATCGTGGGACGTAAAACTCAAAAAAATCTTTTTTATTTTTGCTTGAGCCGGAGAGAGCCATTTAAACGTTTTTGCTGCCAACCCTGATATGTCTATGAGCGAGGAAAAGTTATCACTAAACTGCATAAACACGCTGTTCTATGAAGAATGAAGGATAATTCGAGTTAGAAAAATTGAAAAAAAAAAATAATAATGAAATAGGAAAATTTCGGTATAACCTTACCTTAAATGATTTATTGAGCCATTAAATTTTAAACATAATATTGATTTAATATAATTCCTGAAAGAAAAATTATTTTCATGGTCTGTCTTACAGTGGACGATAATTAAAATTATAAACCTTCGTGTTTATGTCAGCGTCAGTGGAGTACATATTAAACGCTTTTTAATATGTTGTTAGTTGTTTGTTTGTTAAAAATTATAAAAGCAATAAGAAAGATTTTTAGCATGAAACAAATTTCGTAAAAAAAAGGTAGTTGAAAGCTATTTTCTTTAATCTGATTTTCGAGAACTTTGAGTCTAAAACTTAAGTAGATAGAGATGTTTGTCTTAAAACTTATAATTTTGTAAGGTGAAGTTCTGTCAGATTCGCCTCTTAAGGGAACGGGATGGAGTTAGAATATTTTTCACTTTGCTTTTTTTCTTCTTTTATCTATTGGGCATGCAGGTACTAGATTCAGCATATTGAGGCTTTTGTCGAGAGAGTAGGAAAGGTAATTTTCTTACTGATTTCTTGTGTGGTGGCGTCACGCTTGAACGGTTCCGTGCATGTAGCGCCCGTAGACTTAGCGCCCAGTGTTTCTGGCTCACAGAAGGAATTTTACATTGATTTTATCTCACAATCAGGGATGTCCAGTTCATTTTACCACTCTTTCCACAGGTCGTTAATTCCTGTTATTTTCTTACATCCATGTTCCGTGTACTTAGCGTCCACTACGTAAAACTGTTATGAAGAGGGAGAAAGAGAGAGCGAGAGAGAGACAGAGACCAACCAATAGCACTGATTATGACGCTTCAATGAATCATAACCTCCGGGGGAAAGGGTGAAACGCAGAAACGTAGTTATATATATATATATATATATATATATATATATATATATATATATATATATATATATATATATATATATATATATATGCATGTATGTAACTGTACTCCGTGGTATGCAATGCTCTACAATATTTAAATGTACTATAAACTAAGGTTACATATTTAGCTTTTAATGTGAAAACTATGTAAAACAGACGTAATCTAGAATACCGCAATGAGGAGAAGGCATACAAAAAACGGTGAACATATTCTCACGACTGAGAACCGGGACAAAATGTAAACTGGTGAAACACCGGGATAAGAGTCTTCATGGAGGTCACGGTGGTTCAGTGGTAGAAACACTCACATCTGGTTCATGGGATCCCTGGTTTTATCCCATCTTGCGTCAAATGGGCTTTGTGGTAGTCAGACGCTGCGTGCATGGATAAACTCGGAGTTCTCTCGTTTTCTCTCACTTTCTTCATTCCACCATTTCATTCATTCTTACAATCACCGTCTTCTCTATCCTACTCAAGGTTTCATTTCATTTCAAGAGCTTTCAAACCGGGACTGTCCCGGTAAAAACCTGACATATGGTAACTCTGACTATATAACAACATCGGTTTCGATACCAAAAAAGAAAAAGTCAAATTATCATATGGTATTACACAGTTTCAGAAAAAAAAAAAAAAACATCTAACAAGCTATCCGCATTAAGTCTGATACATATTTCACAACTTTATGCGTAATATTAATGTATATAGTTAAGCAATTGATATCATACACTACAAGCACTGAAAAACAACGTAACGTTCTATAATAAAAAGAACGTTACTTTACGGACCAATAAGTTAATCGCACAACGAACCTTATTGTACACATCATACCCTAAAGTTACAGCCTTATGCAGTAATCAATTCCAATAAGATATTGAACGGGTATGGTGTTTTCTTGAGAATAATCCATCAATAAGTTGAACAAGCGCCTTTGAAGATTAATCGTCTTCCATTTTATCCTCTTATTCGGTAATTCATCTCGCTACTCTTGTTCGATGCAGTTGAAATCATGGCCTCATCCTTTTGCAATGTCCATCCACAAGGAAGGATGAACAGGTTCAACCTTTTGGAATTTCAAATTTGAAGCTTCTGTCAATTTACTCGTTCGTGTCTCTTTCTGTAATGTTGCTATATGAACGGGTATGTTGCGAGGAAACAAAAGAGGCTAGCAAAGAAATCGAATCGTAAGATCATAAGATGAAAGTCGCATACTCCAGAGACTACCTGATACGTAATGTTGATCAAAATAAATTAGGAATTCTTCAGTTTCTTCTGGTACGATTTGCTGTAAGTAATCCATCCCTTCTGACCCTTGTCAGAGGGAAGGAAAACAAATCCGTCCAACATTCCATAGAAATCGGACTTTCTCATTCTCCCTGTAAAAATTCGCCAATCCCAACTGCTGCAGTATGTACTTCGTGTTCGTGTGACTTGTCTGGAACGCTTTGGCTTACGACTTCCCTTACTAGCCACGTCTGGTGTGAATTTAATTTACATATTCCAATATTTGTTTGTTTTATCCCTCCCCGCTGGTCTAGTGGCAAGCACGCAAGCCTTTGGCGTATGACGTTCAAGGTTCGATTCCTGGTGGGAGAGCATTGAGTGACCAAAGTGGTTCGGGTTCCACTATAATCAGTAAATTCAAGTCTTCCTTAGCCTACCCGACAAAACCATGGAACGTAAAACTAAATACAAACCTTTTCTTTTTTCGCAAAAGGAACGTTTTATTATGAAGTAAAACACTATTCAGAAATATAATATTAAAATTTGCAAGAAGGAAATTTATTTCTGCGTAACAAAATTTAAAAATTAATTATTCACAGGTAATTGTTTTATTGGATTGTAACGAGTTACAGTATAATTTCCCAAAGACTCTTCTCATACAATTCTGCTGTTCTCACATGTAACACTTCCCAAGTGTAACACTCCGATTTTGATAAAATTTAGCAGGTAGATATTACACATGAAATAAACGAATGCATGTTTTTTTTCTTTTCAGCGGAAAAACAGTTTTAGGGGGCAAAAGCCCTCACCCAACATTTTGAAATTTGAGTCCCGAAAGGCAAGAAGTGAACCGAAGTGAATAATATTGTGCACAGATGCTATAAACGTAAAACGAAGGAATAGATCTTTCGTATTTTCCTGGGAAAAACGGTTGGGCATAATTGCAACGATAGTTTGTGTAGCAACAGTACGCAAAAATAAATAAAGAAAGAAAGAAAGAAAGAAAAGAAAAGAAAAGAAAAGAAAAGAAATGATTACGTGTTTTTTATTTTGTGCAGAAAAACAAAAGTGTGACAAAGGCCCCCCTCCTAAAAATACGAAGTTCAACTCCACGAGCCCAGAAAGAAATATAATGTAATAAATGAAAATGTCCACAAATATTGTAGACGTAAAATGAGAGAATACGTGTCGTATTTTCCTGTGAAAACTACCTGCACTTCTGCGGTAATAATTACTTTTTTTTCGGAGGGACTTTATTCACACCACAGTTTTTCCGCAGAAACTAAAAACACGTATTCGTATATTTTTTTGCGTATTGTCTCTAAACACAGTTTCGTTACAATTCTCCATGTCCTTTTAGGTACTTTTCACTATACTAATGAACACTTTGATAAGTCGTGATTAAATGTTTGAAGGGGTCTGTACCCCACCCAACCATCTTTTCCAGAAAAATGCGACACAATATTCTGTCATTTTACGTCTACAATATATGCACACAATTTCGTTCATTCCGGTCTACTTCTTCATGCCTTTCGGTCGTCAATTTCAAAATTTTCGGTGGAGACTTTTGCCCCTAAAAACATTTTTTCTGCAGGAAATAAGAAAGAAGTGTTCATTTATTTTTTCTATATTGTCCCTACCCAAAATTTCCCTACAATTCTCCATGTCCTTTAGGCATGTTTAACGTACTGTTATTAGCGCTTTTGATATTTCGAGATCAAAGGTTTGAAGGGGTCTGTGCCCCACCCAACCATTTTCCCCGGGAAAGTACGAAACATATATTCCATCATTTAACGTTTATAATATCTGTGAACAATTTCATTCACTTCGACTAACTTCTTCTTCTTCTTGTCTTTCCCGCTTCAAATTTCTCCAAATTTTGGGTGGGGGCTTTTACCCCTTAAAACAGTTTTCCCCAGAAAAGAAAGAAACACGTATTAATTTATTTCATGTGTAATATCTACCTGCCAAATTTTATCAAAATCGGAGTGTTACACTTGGAAAATATTAAATGTCAGTACATTCATGTAGCTTGCATTTGCGGCAAAAAGTTCTTGATTTGTGCTCCCTCTTTGCTGGAGAGACTTTCTTAGGCTGTTCCTCTTCAGTATGCAGGGAAGCTTCAATTCTTCGTGATTTCTCAACGTTGGCGAACTGCTAACCAGACGAAATGAAAAATTTACGGAATTTCAAACTTTTTAATGTTTGTTTCTCGTTTGAAATTACGCTTTGATGACACAATACCATAAGTGTTGAGTCCACTTACATCAGTTATGTAAAATACTGTCATAGGCCATTTTGTTCATTGTTTTGTGGTGTAACAGCGAGCCATATGATTGTTAGTGTGAACGTATGATTTTGTTCACACTAATATATGATAACTTTGAGTTTTTTCCTCCGCTCTAGAAGTGACAACTTCAGGATAGTTGTGCATTGTGTTTTGCAATGGGTGATCTTACTGGGTAGGCCTATATATTGTCAAAAAGAGACAGCGCACCCAAAAAATGAGAAATTGTTCGTCTACAGTCATATTATATGTAAGAATAAAATTATATTGCAGAGTGTGTGAAGAATTTGCAACTTCACAAATTAGGAACAGTTCATCATCAGGTATTCTAATAGCGCCGATGTTGTCATCAAAACATAAGGCAGCCCATGTAGGATCGCTTTTCTCCGGAGTTTTGCTTTTTGCATTAGCTATAGGTGCTACGCTTCAAACTTCTAACCAATCCTCTGGATAAGAAAACTACTCAACGTCTCATTTCAATATCGGTACCTGAACAAGAAACTTCAGTTGCATTTGTATATAAGTCTGCTAATATCTTATCGTCTGTCGGGAATCAATTTCTTCATTGTTTATTGATTTACCAAAAATATTCCTCCTCTACCATCAATAGTGACGTGTATTGTTAGTGATCTGTTTGTCTACCACGTGCAATGATCAAAACACACTAACAATAAACAAAACTTTACATACAATCAGTGGCAAAGCCAGGATTTCTATTCGGGGGGGGTCAGTGTCCTACTCCGGAAAACTTTTTTGTTAATGTGGAGACTGAAAGCGAAAATTTAGATTTTATTCTAGCAACTTTTTAAAATTTTGGTTCTTGGGAGTTCATATCCCGGGAAACTCCCCCTGGATACGCAACTGCATACAATGGAAAAATTAATAGTTTGATAGACAAAAGCAACTATTATGCTTCTGACAATGGACTTATATAAGTGAATAAATAAAGAAAAGCTGCTACTAAAATAAGCAAAATTGCAAATAATTAAATCAATTAAACTAAATAATAACACATAAAGTTGCAATATGTTATATCTGACTTCATTGGGACAGTTAGATCATCAGAACGTTCACTCCGCTACGAGTCACAATCTCAATCTATTCTGAATCTATCCTTATATTTCTTCATTAAGGCTCGAGTTTAATGTACCCACTCGGTACCCAATGCTATAACTTTTAAAAACTATCACTTAACTCACGGAAATAAAAAAAAAAAAAAAAAAAAAAAACTTATATAACGTAATACAAGAATACAACCAGGGAAATATCATAGAATCTCAATACTTACTAAGCCTTAGTAATTATTAAAGAAAGTATGCGTACGAGTGCAATGGACCCACCTGGTAGTCCTAGGCAGTGGCGGCGGTTGGACGTTAAAAGTGGGGAGGCAAGACATGATCTGAATACAGTATTTGTATGTCAATGTTACTTTTCCTGGTTGCTTGTAACACTTTGTAAGACTAAAGGCTCTATAACTATTAGGAGACTGTTATATAGACTAAAGGCTGTATAACTGTATAACTATCTTTTTCAGTTAAAATACCGTATATCTTGTTTCATATTTTGTTACGTAAATTGACAAGAGCAACACAAGATACTAACTCTTTGTACTCTTATACAACGAAGGTGTAAGAAGAGATCTGATTCCTTGCTCATGAAATCAAAAAATCATAAAATTATGCATCTTAAAATTCTGTCTGGAAAATTGTGTGATCAGACTAGGGACCTATTTAATAACAAATTTGCAAAACAAATAAATAGAAAGGATAATATTAATCAAATAATCATAGTAATGGATAATAAGGCTTGTTCTGCAAAAGTTATATTGAAACTGGAAATTAATGAACAATTTATATTTTTAATTGCACGCATGTTATTATATGTGTTATTACTCTTAGAAAGACAGTGAATACTACAAGCATATGCTACGACATTCAAAGAAATACTTTTGCAGCTTCCCGAAACATGTTCGTTGCCATTAGATACAGTTTTCATTTTCTTGGAATACATCAAAACTCAACAATAATTAGTCACTCCACATTCCAGTTATACAAAATAATCCTAAAACCTAGAATTATGTAGAATTTACTAAATTTAATTGTATAACAAAACTGTATATGTACACCCCTAAACTCGTATATTACACTGCAAAATTATATATTACTTACTGAGTTCCTTCGTGGCTAAGCGGTTAACGTACGCACCTTTGACGTGGGAGACCTGGGTTCAATTCCCAGAGGGAGCTCACGTGGTTCGGACTCTACGTTAATCATTAAGTTCACGTCTCATATAGCTTCGCTGCTGAACAGGATGTTAAACTGAAAAAAAAATCAAATCAAAATATTCCTTACTATAAGAAAGAAGAAAAGAACTGTCAATTTTTCAAGAAAAGAACTGTTTTAGGAACTGTCAATTTTTGTGCAATTAAAGAAGAACTTGTGAAGGACTTCTTTTCTTGCGAAATGATATCTCAATTAGATCCAGAGCGGCTTACTAACATATCGAGCCCTTGTAAGATGAAATGAAAGTACGCTCGAATTGTCTCGCTCCAACAGCTTAATTTTTGGGCCATTTTTAGTGGCATTTTTAAAACGCAATTTCTGTAGCTTTCTTAACTTCACGGAAAGATAACCAATACGTACTCATGGAACAGCAAATATTTTATGGCACCATTTGTATTCTATGAACCAATAATACATACAAAACTTTATATTTCCAAATGAAACTATATACATTAATGGGTCATTTCAAAAAGTGGAGGGACAACTGCCCCCCTTTGCCCCCCCTAATCGCCACCCGTGGTCCTAGGGTTAAAAGTGTATCCTTGTATGGATATTTAGATAGAGGAAATACTAGTTCTTGCCGAATTTCTTTAACTACTTACGATATGTTCCATTATTTTTAAACTAGGGTTTAAAATGTGATTGATTGCGTTTAGGGCGGCTTATAACACTTGACACATGTTCATTAGAACGTTTTATTTTCATTTGATATAAAGAATTACCCAGCAAATTTTGGCATTTGAATTTTTTGACACCATGTATTTACGATAGGAAATGAAGTTATGCAATGTGCATAAATAATTGCTGTTTTTCATGCAGTAGTATTTGCATTAAGGTGCGTGTAATTATTATTATTTAAAACTATATAAATTTTAAAATAACGCTGGCACATGAATTCACATCCATATATGAAAATCTCATAGGTGATATGGTAATGCTCTTAAGTCGTAATTAAATTTACGTAATTACAGATGTACATGAAAAGTCAGAGTGTTAGAGCTGACGGTGATGAACAGAAGAGGAAGAAAAGACATTTCTTTCAACTTGCCTAAGGGGTTTTAAAAGTGACATGACAATTGTGCAGGAAGTAAAGCAGGATCTTTCAAGTGAAAAAAATTTGTTCTTTAGTCGTCAAAAGAGAGGGGATGGGATAGATGATTTGAGTACGAAACTACATTTACACATATAAACTAGTTCTCTCTTTGGTCAACCCTAGCACACTGATAAGCATCAAATATTTTCTGGGCGCTAAGTATACGATATTATATGTGGGCGCTAAATCTACGGGCGCTAAGTGCACTCCACGGCTTGAACATTATGTTTGATGTCGGAACTGTCTAGCCCTTTCAAGATGAGAAACCATGGTGGCTCAGTGGTAGAGCGTTCACCTCTGGTGGGTGGGGCCCCTGGTTCGATCCCAGCTCGCGCCAAGTGACTTCGTGATGGAAAAACAGCGTGTGCGTGGTTTTTCTTGGGGTTCTCCCGTTTCTTCCCACTTTATTCATTCCACTCTATTTATTTCTCATCATTAACGTCTCTTTTAGCCTTGCCGGTATAAGAGTGGGACGTAAAACTGAAAGATCTTATTTTGTCTCTAGAGTACAGAACATTTCAAGTTCATAATCGTAATATATATCCTGCGTTTTGGAGCGGAATTTTTTTTATGGACAACAACAATCATGCATACGTCTGTCAGTGACTTGCTTGGCGATATAGATATTGTCTTATTAGAATGTTTGTATGTTCTTTAGACATCATAATTTTTCTAGATGAAAATGAACATATTCATGGACGTTCTGATGGACCACGCAAGTCAAGATATGGAGAGTAACCTTGAAGAGTGTACAAATTGGACCAGTATTAGCTTTGTTACTTGATTTTCAAGAGGTATCTAATCCTAGTATGCGTTAATTCAAGGAGACAAGTGCCCCGTGTGAACTAATATATGTGAGTTTTGGTTGCGTGCATTAATAGTGGTAAATCAGTAGATCTGTTGTTTATTCGTTGATGAGATAATTTACAGCTTAACGTCCCGTTCAGAACGGAGACCTACAGTTTAATATGGATCGGAACATAAACTCCTGCCGGGATCGACGTGGCTAGCATGTCTCCCACCGGAAGCCGTACGCTAACGATATTGCCATGATGGAACTCGTTGCTGGTGTTTAGCAATTATTGCATATTCCTTTTGCTGAACAGGTAAAATGGCACCGTAAATTTTCATGACTGTGATAAGTTGCGTGAATTATTTAGTTTTTTAATATTGCAAAATATTTTTGATGTGTGTGTTATTTTGGAGGAACGATGTAAAAATAAAGTATAGCGAATGATCGAATTTTGTTATTAACAACAAATAAATATATTTCCTACCAAATCAACATCTTAAGAATCAGTCATTTTAAATGTATCTTTTTTCGTTGACTTACATCATTCCTGACAGTTAATCATTCAATAGCATTTTACTTCATAGTGAATAGTTACGTATAATGTTACAGATATTGAGACAATTCAAAGAAAAAAAAGTTGTCCACGATGAGGCGGTAACTGCTATAAGTGATCAAAAATTGTGTTTCTAACGAGTATCTCATCGGGAGACGGTATTTTTGATTTGTCAGCTGTTCAAAATTACGTATTGTTATATAGGCAATATTACAAACGAAAATACAGCATGTCCACAAAAACACTGCGTTATTTTAATCTATCTATCAAAATGCTACAATAGCAATTAAAAGCGCCTGAGCTCCAACCTATAACTTGAGCTTTCAAATCTTTCATTTACGGTTGTGTGTGATGTTATCCATTTAGCATTCTCTTAATTGAATTCACTCCGAAGATCTCTGTTTGAACCAGAGCATCATCGAAATTGCTACCAAGGAGGTACCTCCCAGCACACCAGAGAGCCGCTTTTGTGCAATGAAACATTCCAAGTATTGGCAATATGCCATGAAATTCCTCTGGGTTACTGAGAACTATGTCCACAAGTGAACAAAACACTCCTTCGTCGCAGAAGACCGGAAGATTGGGTTTTCTCACAGATTCAAAGTTTTTAAGGGCAATTCACATAGTAGCGTAATCAGTAACTGGGAAAGGAATAACTCGGAGAAACCCAACTTGTTTAATGGGTGCAACCTTGGAAGAAATTAGAGTATATACTGCTCCATGTTGGTGATACAGGCCGAGTGTCGCCTAAAAACGCACCACATTGAGTAAGAGAAATAACAAACTCAGTTTTTAGAGCACATGTGAATGCCTCATCAGGTGAATCAATGCCAACATCCTTAGCAACTTTAAAGTTGTTCGGAAGAGCAGGTTTGGTTGTACTCTTTCTTCGATTTTTTTTTTTAAACGATAGCTCACATTGAAGTTTACAAGTTCTCTTTATCAGTGCAGTTTGTGAAAGTTTTTTTTTTTTCTGTGGATCTGTTTTGATGTCTTATGTTGCCTCTTTGTTGTGAAGTCTCTTAAGTTGAAATGACTTGGTATCAATTGTCAGCTTTGACCTCCGAAATAAATTCCTGCGTACGTCCCTGGCTATATTATACACAAGACTTCAATATATCGTAAATGTAAGTAATATTTGAATTCTCTGACCCCAAAAACCTGATTCGACACAAAGATCACTTTCCTAGGTGACTTAGTTCCGTTGTTACGTATGCTGATTGCTTATTTGGTGGCCATTTTGGAAAGTGGCGTCTGTGGAGGTAAGCAACCATAATTGAGATGTCTACCCAAGAAAAATAGAAAGCGATAGGTCGAAGAACACGATGCAACAATAAAACTCCGTTCTCCTAAGAAATTTTACGGGCATGTACTGTGGATCCCGGAAGAGTGTTTTTGTGGACACGCTGTATGATGACGATGACGAGAAATTTCAAATCAGAATTCTGTTAGTAAAGTGTTTGAATTTCGCTTTGTAGTTCGAAATACATTTGTCAGTTCGAAACACGTAGAAAGTTACTTTGACATTGTTGTGCGTATTGTTCTATATTCTGAGCTTCTATATTATTTTCAGAATTTCTGAAAATTATTATCATCAAATTTGATGTTGAAAGCTTTGTTTTGAGTATATGTAAACATCGAGTATTACATTAACAGGTAATTGATCTTGTTACTGCAAAAAAGGTAATTTCAAGCGTACCCTTTCTCCGTTTCTCTTTTGCTCACATGAGGAAGCATAAAATGAGGGGAAGAGGTGTGCTATCATACATCATAGGGTTTTTCTCCTCTTTCTTCTCTCTCTCTCTCTCTCTCTCTCGAGTGATGCGTTACCATGGTTACGAAGAATGCTCGTCTCATTCTGCTGGAGCACTATTATCGGGTGAAGGACGTTTGAGACGGGGGATGTAATAGAATTCATCTCTCTGATGACATCAAAGTGATTTGTCCTTCAAAGGCAGATGGCATCAGCATAATAGTGTCGGTGACATTGGAAGTAGATGAATTAGGTGGGAAACGAATAGGATCCCTAAAGTATCTCTGAGCGTTTCTGAATTTTTTTTTATATATACGAGACGTGATGTGCGGTTTTACACAGCTGGTCTTTTTTTTCTTTTTAAATATGTATGAGTAAAAAAAAAATATATGCGAAATTGGAAAACATTGTTTCAAGAGGACAACACTGGAGGAACGTCGAGTATTTTATGTGCGGTTTTTGAAATATAAATTCAAAACATTTGTACGTAACTATGAATTCTGCCTTTGTAAAGTAACATACTCTCCGTTTCGAGAGATCGTTCCACGTGGATAGTCTTCATTGTAGTCGGTAATCCAAAACCAGATATCCCTCACAATGTAAGATGCCAAATATCTTGAGGCATTCTGTTAGGCTAGGCGCATGCATGCTTCAGTTGAGATTTTATATATATATGTAAAAGAACATTTAACGAACTGCAATGTTCGGATTCCATCTTAAACTTTTGACTCACATCTCGTGTGGCCTCCGTACTGTAAAGCGACGCCATTTGAACAAACGAATAAACGAACAGTCGAATATATTGAGATTATTATTATTTTTTTTAGATAATTCAGAAAATAATTTAAAGCACTAATCACTAAAACATATTAACAACAAAATCATCAAAAACAATATAAGCATTTTATAGTCATCTATAAATTCACAAGAGAAAGCAAGAATATACATCCAGCCTTACCGTGACATTGAATTGGATGGAGACGTATTAAAACATTTGTGATTAAAGAATTTGAAACAGATTGAAATTAGAATTTATAAAACATATAAAAATCATCGATGGTTAATTCAGTTACGAACAAAACGTTAGGGAGAAGTTATTTGTCTCGTCTCGAATTTAAAAATAAGCTTTCTGTTTTGCTGGATAAATTGTTTCTGTATGTATAATAGAATCAAATAGAATGTTCGAGACTCTTATGGAGGATACGGTGGTTTAGCGGTAGAGCGCTGAAGTCTGGTGCGAGAGATCCTTGGTTGAACCCCAGGCCACTTGAGTTTGTGGTAGACATAATGATATCCATGCATTTTCGTTTTTCCATTTCCTCCCGCATTCTCATCCCACAGTTTTTCCTCATTTATTTACTTTCATTAGTTATCCGTTTCCTTTAGCGTAAAGAGTATAGTCATGGTGTTAGATGAAAGAAAAAAATTATTTCGCGAAATCCTGTAATCTCATCCTGTAATGCCTGTACATATATGGTTCGACATTATAACCGTATTAGTTTTTAAGACCATATTTCTAAGGACATCGCCCATGAGAATAAAATGGTCGAAAATCGAGTAGGTATTCAGAATGTTTTTGAACAAAACTGTACAATGAAACGAGAGGGGAAACAACAGTGCTGGTAAAGCAATAAAAGGGGAAATGAATTGTAGAGAGAAAAATGCTAATGAAGCCCATAATTGCATTGGATAATCAAAGACAGAATAACCACAAAGAAGAAAAGATGGAGGCAAATGAAGGCTTTTCAAAAGATGTGCGATTAGGACTTAGTTTAAAGAATCTCCAGAGAGCAAAATGGCTTTAAAAGAGGCCAAATTAGCATACGACGCAGTTCACAAGAACAGAATCGTAAAAGAGCAGTCCAAAGGAGAACAAAGATAAATCTATAACAGAAAGCGAGAGAGTTAGTAGAGAATATTTGCTATAAAATATAGAAGAGAAGCTGGCGCTGAAGAATGCTATTTATATCGCTTTGTCTGCTATTTAAAATTTCTCTATTGAGATCTAGACCTATAGTAATAGAAAGTCTTGTGCATCAGTTAATGGTTTCATGATACAGATTCGAACTGCATACAGCAGTTACTTTATTTTAGAATGTAATAAAATCAGCCTTCTTAATCAGTAAAGTTCATATAAATGGGAAGTTAATCTTAGTTACGATTTTACGAGAGGGTATTCTAAATTTGAACCATGATGTATCTGCGAACCCTTGTAGACATTCATGTATTGAAAGCCTTGTTTTCGTTCCTCTATCAGGTGTTAATTTAAGTAAACAGTTATTAGGGAAAATAAAGACCTAGAGCAGCGTTTCCCAACCTTCTTCAACTTGCGGCACACTACGGGTATAACTTGAATTCTCGCGGCACACTTACAGATATTATTATTTGTAAACTTAAAACACAGTGTATTTTTTTTCTGTGATTACTGATCATCTTCTCACAGAGAAGAAAGCTCGATCACTAGTTTTCCCCAGTGGTAAATCATTATGCTTATTCTGCATTCTAATTTAAAAATAGAAAACAATTGCAATGAAATATTGGACTCATGTTTTTAAAAATACGCTTTCTTTTTCGAAAACTGTATCCAACCTTTCACAAGAAGGAAGATCACTAAATAACGAACGAACAAACAAATCTCCTGTACTTTTAAAACACAAATGTACGTAATTTGTATGCACTTTTGCTTTGTCGAAGAGATTGAATGATATTTTAAATTTTCAAGTTACGAAATAGTCTGCAACAATAAAGAAACAATAATGATCATAACAATGATAAATATTTTTTCAACATTAATAATGTAAAAAAAGTAACAGGGTATGAACTTAAAATTGTAGATTCATAGAGGTTCATAGTCGTGTGAAATAGAAATATACATTTTCCCCTACGTTTTGTAATTTGATTGCTATAGAATTAATAATTTTGTTTCGATTTCCTCTCGGCACACCAGCGGCCCATTCACGGCACACCAGTGTGCCGCGGCACACCGGTTGGGAAACGCTGACCTAGAGCATGATAAAACGAGATTTAATTTCTAATTGCTGTACAAGCATGCAGTATTACGTTATATTTACTCTACATATATTTGATATAATTTCCATTATATCGATTCTTGGGAATGTAATTAAAGCTTATTGGGATCCATGCCTGATACGTGCAACTAAAATAAACAAACAGTATAGAGTTGTGTAATTGAAGATAAATATTTATAAAAAATAATACATAAACGTTGGGTGTGCTAAAAACGGAAAAATTGGAATACATGACAATTATATCGTTGGATTATCTCTTTGGCTGGTTAACTAGAGGGTAATTAATGCTTGTTGGACTGAAGTGAGGAATAATATACCTAGATATGTAGTGCCTTGTAACCTAATTCTGTTTTCTGTGTATTCGAAATTTATAATGGAATTCATCATGTTTTCCGCTTCTTTCTGTCCCATCTATTCCAACTTCATTCATCATCATTCTGTTCATCATCTTTTTCTGTTACCTCCGATAGATTTCAATTAGTATGTCAATATTCGTTGCTAATAATGTTGTACTTAACGCGTTTAAATGCTCTTTTTTTTTTTCATATAAACTTCCAAGTTGAATCTTTCGAGCAAATATCAACTTTATTTGCCTTGTTCTGACAGTAGCGGTCTTGATTATCTAAGTACGACTTGAAGTAACTTAATCTACCTCCTTGTTGGCAAACTGCCAGATGTGTTTATACAGAGTTCTGTTACTTCCTTTAAAGAGTGAAATTGCACAGTATTAGCACATAGTGTGTTAATAATGTATTCTGAGCGGTATTTTCCTGTTTATTTTATTAGGATCGTTCTTAGAATCCATTCTCTGTTTTATGAGTGATCCGTATGTT
This sequence comes from Thermobia domestica, assembly GCF_964235325.1. NCBI lineage: Eukaryota > Metazoa > Arthropoda > Insecta > Zygentoma > Lepismatidae > Thermobia > Thermobia domestica. The sequence goes on along the minus strand of NC_137460.1, from coordinate 151,634,782 downwards.
GCATAGAATTGCTATAATAATTGTTACGAATACTTGGACCATGTCCATTTTTTCCATTGTTTGGCCCGATATAAAGAGCAAATGCTGATATATCTAGTGAGAAAGATGGAAAATTTGTGTTGCTTCATGGAGGCAAAACGGAAGTACGTCCCCCACAGGCAGGTAATAAATCGAGTAGAGAAGCATTGGAGAAGGAACCGAAGCACAGAACAAATAAACTCCAGCTGAGCATGAAATGGGGCTATCCTTATGGCAGACGGAAGGAAAAAGGCTGGAGTAGGAAAGCACCTGGAGTTATTCAGGTGATCTCGTCGTCTGTCTGTATCTCTCTCCCTACATGCAGCGAAGCGTATTCTGATTGAGAGAAGTCTTTATCTGGAACAGCATTTTCTTCCGTGAGATTCTCAAAGTTCTTCGAGTATTTCCAGTTGATTGTTCAGAAAAGTAGAACGTCGTTTGCTATGGAAAAGAAAGAAAAAATTTAACTGCAACATAAAAGGTAGAGAAACTAAGTTTTATCGGCTAGATCTTTGAGTTGCAAGCAAAATGCAAATAAAAATGTATTTTCAACACGCTAGCTGTGTTTTTCTTAGATCTTCAAATTAAATCCAAAGAACGTATATAGACTACTGTATATCTACATACTCAAATATAAGCCTTTATCTAGAATTAGTAATTGTCTAATCTTGTTACTCAGTTCATCGAATTGCAATAATATATGTACAAATACATGAACATTCAGATACTTTGGTACTTGCTTTGCGTTGTTTGTATGGAATGTAATGTCCCATTTCAACATTCGTATGAGATTTTTGAATATAGTACTACCATTGAAGTTCGATACATATACTCTTCTTAGTTAATGAGTAAAAGAGAGGAATTCAGGTAAATATAAGAACCTACACCTGTACACCTGTGAACAATCCGACAATGCAATGCATTTACTTTAAATACATCACTTCATAGGATAACGAATTTCTTAAACTGTTCGGAACATATTTTAGAATTGGTTTTGTCACACCTACCCTTTGCAGTCATTGAAATCCTGGCTGCAAATTTATTCGTAACTTTGAAAATTCAAATAACATATTCCGTTTTAAATAGGATTATCAGTGCTTGATAAATTCCTTTCGATTTGGCTGAATATCCCTTTACAGCGCCATTTTTTTAAAGCATTTATTCAAATGTTTAGTAGGAATTATATATTATTAATAATATTTATTGTATTTCAGAAGCCCGCAGGATGGACGGGTTGCGGGCTCTTGATGTGATGGGCTTGCTCCAGGAGCGGCTAGCCATCCTGGCGGGCGGGAGGGATAAAAGAGGCGGTCCCGTCCTCACGTTTCCCGCAACACCTCGTCGGGAGAGGGCCAAGCCAGACGACTATCGTCGTCTGCTGCAATATTTGCTCAGCATTCCATGGTAAGTACTTGTGTTTTTATTTTCTTTCACAATGATGATATAAATACAGCTTGTCTCCTAAATAATTGTTGTTTTTATTTCACTTTTTCTAAACCATCGAAAAATAATTTGGCTTCTACGAACTGACATTTATATATAAATACATACACATCTAACCGTCTTGACATTACAATATTGTTAGTTATGTTTTCATTAATAGTATCTCTTTTTCATATTGGAGCTAAATTCTGCTTCAGTTGCTAGGCCAGTTCTTCTTTTGCGATGTTAAGTGTTGTTTCTGTGATTCTGATGGAACATCTACTTCTCTAAATAATGAATACGTAAATAGTAGTTGCAATTGAACAAATATGGAAGGCCACAATTTATGTCCAAATAATTTTGAATTTTGTGCACATTGCTAGGACGTCCGGTGTCATTGCGTGAGTTTCTTCGCAGCTGTTGACTTCCAATGAGTCTATGGTTCGTAGATTGTTCGCGTAAACTATCCCTTTCAGACATTTCAATATTACTCAGTTGGCGTCAGGCTAGGTGTGCTTGATGTGCAAAAAGACTTCGAAATTACAGTCAGCAAGGAATAACAAGTGAATTTCGGCCATCCTGGCAAGTAATATATGTAACGTTGTCTCATCCTGGTGAAAATATTCAATTGGATCCAGTTAATTTATTGAAATTCTTATATTATTCTGTGTATGTAGTTGTTATAATGGTTGTATTGTAGATGATGAGACTAATTATACGCTGCGTGGACTTTCCACACGAAATACCGATTATCTTGGATTATTTGTATATGGCGTTGGGATTTTCATTTGCGCAAATACGAAATTTTTGAGAATTAACTTATCCCAACAGATGAAACCACTCCTTCAGAATTCCAATATCTTCCTAAAGGTGTGTCTGGAGCGATCGGTAATATACCATCCTTTCTAATCTGGCCTAGCTTTTTTAATTCATAAACCACAGAGATACGATACGCACGAAACTCCGCATTTTTCGTAGCAGGTGTCAAGTGCTTTTGGGCATCTCTGATTCCCGTGTAAGTCAGTAAGTCGGGGCAGTGGCTTATTTGAGTACGCCGGCATGTTCTCGACGCTTTGGACTGTCTTTGATATTTCTGGACGACCCATGCTCGTGCAATCCTTTGGTTTGAAGTTCTTCGCAGGGGCGTCATTTAGGGGGGCAGGAGGGGGCAATTGCCCCCCCCCAAGAGTTTGAAGAATACATATACTTTAATCGATTGTCTACTAATATAATATAGTATAGTAACATAGTATAATATAGTATTATATTACTAATATAATATAATATAGTATAATAACTAATATAGTATTACAAAACGTGAAAGTCTTGTGTCGGTGGTGCCCTTGCCCCCCTCAAGCAAAGTCTGAAATGACGCCCCTGATTCTTCGATAAGATGAACGTATTCAATGGATGTCTGCTTTCGTACTTCTGGAATTTGCTTTTGGCATAATACTGTCAGCTCTGTTTTCCAGTAAGAGCGAACAATAAACACTCACTACTTCAGAGATTCCTATCTACCTAGGTATTGTCAACTATTGCTACGCACACAAGTACGCACCAATGATAATCTTGAACGCTAACACTCACGAACATGACCGTCGACAGTAGGGGGTAATTACCCTCCCTCCCCGCATTTTCGAATGGTATTCAGTTCTTGGAAGCATATGACAATCCATACTAATTTGCTCTCACATACTATAGTATTACGGCAACTAGTGGATAATTTAAGAAGTCGGTCTGCAACTATTGGACAGTTTTAGAAGTGGTTGGAGTAGTTAACTCCTTTTTGTGCCAATCGTTTGAGTTATTTTTGGAGGGAAGAGAGGATGATGAGAAAATAGTACAAACCGTCGAATTCGAATCGTACTCCTTATTGTAGCAAGCTCCTCAATTCTGCAAAATGAAAGTTACATATGTCTTCAATAGCACTTCTGTATTTAGGTGCCATCCTCATTTGTTGAGACCTAAATAACTTTAATATAAAGTACTCATTGAAACACGCACAAACATACATACATACACACACACACACACGCATGCATATATATATATATATATATATATATATATATATATATATATATATATATATATATATATATATATATATATATAGGGTGTTTCAGATAAAACGTCCAGTGCTTATAAATCCGAAACGGCTGAGAATAAAACGATGAAACAAAAACTGAGATAGAAAAATGTCATAGGGTGCATCACATGGTGTTGTTGTGGTGACCCCCAGGGCCCTCAGAAATCCGAAATGGCTGAGAATAAAAAGATGAAACAAAAACTGAGATAGGAAAATGTCATAGGGCGCATCACATGGTGTTGTCGTGGTGACCCCCAGGGCCCTCCTTCAAGGGGGCCCAGGGGCCAACTTCAAATTTTCAAATGGGAACATGTATTGAATCATACCTCATTCAATAGTCCTTGAAATACGAAACAACTTTTGTATGAAACAATTTTCGATTTGGGGCACCGTTTTCAAAATGGCCGCAAAAAGTCCTGTATCAGTTTGAAGTTGGCACCTGGGTCCCTTTCAAGGAGTTTCCTGAGGGTCACCACAACAACACCACTTGATATGCTTTATCATCGTTTCTATCTCAGTTTTTGTTTAATCTCTCTATTCTCAGCCGTTTCTGATTTAGGCCTATAAGCACTGGACGTTTTATCTGATACAGGACCCACTTTTTGCGGCCATTTTGAAAACGGTGGCCCAAATCGAAAATTGTTTCCTACAAAAGTTGTTTCCTACAAAAGTTGTTTCGTTTTTCAAGTACTATTGAATGAGGTATGATTCAATACGTGTTCCCATTTGAAAATTTGGAGTTGGCCCCTGGGCCCCCTTGAAAGAGGGCCCTGGGGGTCTCCACAACAACACCATGTGATGTGCCCTATGACATTTTCCTATCTCAGTTTTTGTTTCATCTTTTTATTCTCAGCCATTTCGGATTTATAAGCACTGGACGTTTTATCTGATATAGGACCCACTTTTTGCGGCCATTTAAAAACGGTGGCCCAAATCGAAAATTGTTTCCTACAAAAGTTGTTTCGTTTTTCAAGCACTATTGGATGAGGTATGATGCAATACATGTTCTTATTTGAAAATTTGAAGTTGGCCCCTGGGCCCCCTTGAAGGAGGGCCCTGGGGGTCACCACAACAACACCATGTGATGCACCCTATGACATTTTCCTATCTCAGTTTTTGTTTCATCTTTTTATTCTCAGCCGTTTCGGATTTATAAGCACTGGACGTTTTATCTGAAACACCCTGTATATATAACAGGGTGGCGCAAGTAAACAGGAAATTTTGAAGATATGTAATTTGCATGTATACAGTATGCCATTTGTGTTTTCATTAGAAAATATCACAGACTGTCTCTTTACTTCTTAAAGGTGACATGGGAAAGATGTGCCCTTTCGGCATTCACATTCTAATAGCCTGTTATGCAAACTCCAGAATACTTGGTGTAGCATGTCTCGGAGAATGGCAACGATTTTGTCTTCAATCATCCATCTTGCAATTCATGGATAGTTGCAGGACGTGTGCGGTATACCTTGCCTTTAAAATGCCCCCACAGGAAGAAATCGCACACACTAAGATCAGGGAATCTTGCAATGCTGGTAATGCTGTCGAAATATCTTTTGCGCAGCAGTAACACTAACACTCTGCTTGTAAAACGCTCTTACAGCGATAGCACGTTCCAATGTTGGATAATTACTAATGGCAACGCATTTACAACCACCACGAATCGGTTCCCAAACAACTGCAGGCACTGCAGTGTTGCCAACTCTAACGTTCAAAATTTCCCACTTCCCTGCGTCACCCTGTATAACAATAAAACAATATTTTATGATTACTATTCCATTACTAAACCTATTACAGTAGGACGTCGATTACAGTAGGATCCCACCCCCGCCAAGTGGACTTTGTGGTGGAAAACACCGTGTGCGTGGGTTTTCTCGGGGTTCTCCCGTTTCTTTCCACTTTCTTCATTCCACCATTTCATTCATTACTCATCATCACCGTTTCCTTTAGCCTAACCGGCACAACCATGGGACGTAAAACTCAAAGATTTCATTTTTTTCAGACTTTTTTTTGTGGGTGGCACCGCCCTCCGGAGCTCTGAGAGTGCCCCCCGGATAAGACCAAAATAATACGTCTATAATATAATAATAAATAGAATAATAACAGCAGTGCCCCCCGGAATACTGCGTGTGCACCCCCGGAACATTTTTTCTGAAAAAAAAAAAAAACGACTGATAACCACTGTATCGACAAAAGAGCATACCGTACAGTATATTTTAAGTCTAAATGGCATTTTCTTGGTCATTTTTGAAAATCCGAATTACCTGTGGTCCCAACTAGTTGGGATTTTCGACTTCCTACTGTATTTTAGTTCAAAGAATTGACAAGATTATTTAAAACCTAATTTGGAATAATAGTGAGTTAAAATGACTCTCATCGACCTTATAGATGTATATATAGCAATATCTTGAGAACTAATTGTCCAAATGGCTTTAAAATACACATATAACATACTGAGAGAATATGTGATAAAAAGTCGAAAGAACCGATTGGAAAAGAGTTAAAATATTTTGCATTCGAAGAATGAAATGAGTTATACTGACTCATGTCGTCCTTATAGTGTTAAATACTTATTCGAGTTAGCATTGATGAGCAAACCGCTAATTTACTGAAAATAGATCACCCTTCTTGCTGGAAAGTTTCAGTTAGGATCTATGCTTCGTAAGCATGTGGTCTTGGATTCGAAAATTGCGCCGTTCGTCATCCTGGCAGATGTTGAGGTATCTTTTCTGTACTCCACAATACGAATGCAGCCATTTTCTACGTATACATTTTGGAAACCGAGTTTGTTTTATTATTCGAATTCCCGACTAATATATTTTCGGAGGTTGTGTTCTACTTCATAATAAATAAGAGCAATATTTTCATGTACATATCATTATCATCATAAGTATTCTGCCATTATTAGCAGGTCGCTTGCTGCAGCTAAGCTTTCATGCTCCACGGTCTTTCGATAAGCGCTTCGTCTTCACGTACGGTTTTTGTGTTTTGATATTGTCCTTCGCCATCTCCCTGTCTTTCCTGCCACCATACCCTTTAACTCATTCTTCATGATATAGTTTTTTTTTTTTTTAAGCCAATGTCTCAGCCAGTAATATCTAAATTCGTTCTTGTCTCCTCACAATTTTTAACACCCTCTCATTCGTTTTCCTCACGACGAAGCCAGTTCGTTTCATTCTTCTCCACACCCACATTTCGAAAACTTCATCATTTTACGTAATGACCATGTTTCTGACTCATACAGTACAATACTTCACACGAATTCTTGTTCTCAATTCTTTGTTCAAGATAGGTATATGTAATGACTATATCTTATAACGTGAATGTTGTATTTATGACGGCATGTTCCTCGTGGTTTGTAAATTTCGAGATATAATAAAGGAATAATTTATTAATCGTTTTTATATTTATATTTTTCTTTTATAAAGCAAGTGCTATAAATTTTTTCATGGAGTTTTCATTCATACCCAGGCATGTGGAGCATATCGATTATATGTAGCTCATCAATCAGAGGCTGTGAATTCGTCTGGTGATGGAAGTTGTTACTGGATTTGCGTAGATGGTGTGGAGCAATAATTCATTCTGCCTGTCGATTGATGTGTGTTGCGAAGATTGATTCAGTCAAGGATGCCAATATTAGCCCAGTGAAATATGAGGGATTAGCTCGTAACCAGAATCTCACGTTAAAGTCACTTCTTTTATTTGTGGTTACATGCTTTCATAAGTCCTATTGTAGAACTTCTTAAGAAAATAAAATAAAAAGTAAGCCTTCTTATTGTATTTATGCTCTATAAAATAGAGAAATATAGGTGATCTACTATCTGGTGATTGATATTCTAATGTTCCATGCTATTGTTGGGTCTAATAAATAACCTATTTAAACCCACTTCAAAAATATAGGTTCTCTATTGGACCTATATGTATGTGCGCATGTCAATCCATGACAGTTTCTTAATGTTACTGGACAGCAATTGATTATGCTTCGGCAGAATTATTCATGGTGGTCAGAAGACTATAGAAGTTCTCAAGAGTTTGTATATCGCTTCGCCAGCAAGAAGTTTTTTTTTTTTTTTTTTTTTTTTTGACTAATTCAAATGACGGTTAATGAGTTATTCTTCGTAGACATACAGTTATACAATTGTAAATGAATTATACAATTTAATATCCAAACTTCTCCGGACTGATACCAAAACTTTATCATTGGTATTTCGAGGTCGCTATCACCCTCAAGATAGCCCCTTCCTGTACATATATATTTATTCCAACAGCCCCCTTATTATTAGGAATACTGTGTGAAGTATTTTTTTTTTCTGTCTAAAAACTGTCGAATACCACCTGCAGTTCTCTCTGGATGTGTACAATTGTCTGAACCTCATCCTTTCCATGTCATCTTGAGTTGAGTTGAGTAGATGTTGGGCCAACTCTAACGAGGCTGATAAAATATGAGATACGACATGGGATGTAAACTCTGCATGACGCTTGAAATAGTAGCATCAAACTTAACTAGTCTCTAGTCCAGCCATGCCCACGGCGAGCAGATAGTGGAAACTCTCCTCGTGAACGCTCACGAGCATTCTACGGGCAAATACCATTGTTCGTGCTTCGTGGATCTTCGGGTTTCGTCCTTAGAGGAGCGCAAGTGTTGTCAACCTTGGCGGTAATCACTAGCTTACCAAAAAAAAGTATGTATGGTAACTGATTGCCATTTAGTGTAAAGTGTTTTTTTACAATGTGGTAACCATTAATTATAGACAATACAAACTTGTAACAGCAATCAAATGATAAACTATGTACGTTCCTTTTCTTCTTTTTTCTTTCCTTTTGTTAAAGAAGGATGTGGGTTTGTTATATCCGAGTGTGGGTTTGTTATATTATGTTGTTTCGCTTTTTAGGAAAAGAGATAATCTGTTGATACGAAAAAAAAAACTGTAGCACTTGTTTGTAATTATCTAAGTATTATCTCCAGAAAATTAGCTTATGCATGTATGTGTGTACGAATAGGCTTAGCAAGGGGTTGGTTGTGGAGATTAGAAGCCACTATTACACTATCAATAAGAAGAATAGTATTTCTTACTCCACTTTTAAAGTTACTTTGATCGCAAAGAATCAAACAAAATATTAAGAGAGCCAAAGAGATTTTCCATTTTTAAGAGTGACCGTTAGTGACTGCAATTAGTTTTATATATATATATATATATATATATAACAAGGAGTGTCTTTTTAACAAGGAAAAATGTATTGTCCCTGGCTGGTTGCTTGCCGGTGGCTTGTTAAAAGTGAAAAAGAATGTTAAATCATTTCAACGACTGAAGCTACACGCTTGTCTTTCTTTGATAGTTACTGACTGATTTTGAAAGTCACAATGTTGTAGGCCTACTGTAATAGCGTAGGCCTACTGTAATAGCGGAGGTCTACTGTAATAGCGTAAATTCGGAAGGAAACGTTCCAACTGAATGATACGAACAATTATTCCCAGTGTCTTGAACATGAAACGTGGGTTGCACGGATAACGCTTAAAGTAGGCTGGACTGCACTGGAATTTCCTTCCGGCAAATTAGTGTTTGGTCGGAACTCAGTTCTTCTGTGTAATTGTCTCTTAACAACATTTGAACATTTCTTTTAGATAATAATAACTAACTAACTCTATGGCCTATGGAACCCGAAGGTTCAATGCCGCGTTTACAAAATATTTCCACTAACTTCTGTCCTTAGTCAACTGGATCCAGTTTCTACTCTGTACTCTTATTTCTGCAAGATCCATCTTAATATTGTCTTCCCATCTACGCCTAGGTCTTCCTAGTGGTCTTCTTCCAATTGGGTTTTCAGTTAAAATTATGAAAGCGTTTCTAATTTCTTCCATTCTGGCTACATGGCCTGCCCACCTGAGCCTTCTACACTTAATAACCCTAATAATGTTAGGTGAGCGGTATAAACTATGCAATTCCTAGTTATGAATTTCCTCCAATCCCCATTTTCATCCCTCTTTGGTCCGAATAATAATAATAATAATAATAATAATAATAATAATAATAATAATAATAATAATAATACGCATTATTATTATTATTATTATTATTATTATTATTATTATTATTATTATTATTATTATTATTATTATTATTATTAACCTCCCGTCGTTCTCCTATCAATCTAGCAACGAAAGGCGTTTACAACTTAGCAAACGTGAAGCGAGTGACAAGTTACAGACCGAGTGCTAATGTAATACAACGTCACGAATCGTGTAAGCAAGCTAAAAAGGTCTGAAACAATTCGTTACCGATTTTTTCAGTCGTTTTTACGTCTGTAAGATGACATGTTTAATATTAGTTTCTTTCTTTCTTTCTTTCTTGTTCATTTGTTAGTTACTTCAACGCTAACTGTAACCTTTATCATGCGTCTTCCTCGACCAAAAAACGTACCAATTTTATTTCCTGGAGTGTTTTCGCGTCACTGCTTTCGAAATGGGGAGGGGGAGAGCACACCTGCACATTTCATGCTTGCATCTGCTCAATGCTTATCATCGTGCGAATTTCTGGCCAGGCTTGGCCATAGGTTTTTTGCCATCATGTATGGTTGGCAACACTTATCGGATGCAGTGGAAGAAGCGAAGCTAGCAGCACCTGTGTTCACCTGTTCTTATCTTCGCTCGTGCTCGCTCACGCTTTGGCTCCGGGAGCCAATTCATGGACAGGCCTGCTCTAGTCATACCCCAACTTAACTAGTCTCCCATCATAAGTTTCATAACATTTCATGCAGTAGTTTACGAGTTAAAGGCATAAATGTGACGCTACTTGTGTGAAGAAAAAAAAATATTCCAAAGAATTTCGTATTTTGATTAAACATTACATTTTACTTGGAAAAATACTGTCCAACCCAGTGGCGTAGCACACTTTTGCGGGCCCCCCCGCAAAGTATAGAGAAGGGGCCCCACTTGTAAAGCCGACACAAGTAAGGTGGAAGTTCTACTTCTTTAAAACTTTATTCATCGCAAGACTTCGGGGCCCCTATACATCGGGGCCCCCCCGCACTGCGGGGGTTGCGGGGGCAGCTGCTACGCCACTGGTCCAACCCAAGTAGTGGTTTAACAAATGTTACGGCACATCTGCTCCATCGTATACAGCAGTAAAGAAGTGATATGCAGAACTTGAACGTGGTCGTACATGCACCGATGACGTCCAAATGTGGCATTTACTGCGTCCACATTTTTTCCCTTCAAATTATTGACTGAACGAAGCCGCCAAACGATAGTGGTATGGTTTGTGCCTAACCCGTCTGCAGTGGCATGAACACTTCTCCGATGGTCCGCTTCCACTATGTTCCTAAGGAGCTCATCCAAACATGTTGTTTCTGTATGCCCACTGGCCTTTTTTTTTTTATATATATAATGCGGTGTCGCCGAAACGAAATTTGACAAATCAACGGCAAATAGTGCGTCTTTTCGCCATTCTTGGCTCAAGAGCACTGTTAACCCTTTCGGACTCAGGTCATTTTTGGCGTTTTCCTACATTTTCAGTTAGTGACTTATTGCTCAAAAACTTTAACCGATTGATATGTTTTTTTTTATTATTTTTTTTAGAAGAGGGACGTGGCTATTTTTTGGTGTAATTTAGATCGCAGTGTTGCCAACGGGAGGGAAATTATTGAGGGAAATATACGGTTGAAAACTTACAAAAATCCCTAACCGAATGTCAGGATTTATTTTTACACCTTTTACGCCTCAGTAGCAAAAATCAACAAATGTGCACGGGCTACAGCTTCCCTAATTATCCTATAGAAACTTTTTATGGTGCTTTCTGTAGATCAAAGAGGAGGCTTTCTGATAGTGGTACGTTTGTTACAGTGTGGCCAGCAAGAGGGAAATAATAGAGAGGAAAAGGGAAATTTTCCAAATTTTTCACCTAAAATCGGGAATTAACTTTTTGGGCTAGAAGCTCTGCCACTAGGCAGACGCAAACTATTTAAAAATAAACCTTGGTACCCCAGTAATATTCCACAAGTGTCATGGCGATATCTAACAAAGTAAACATGAAATTTTAAAAAAAGTAAGCATCTCATTCTACCTCAGAAATCCACAATTTTTTTACCATTTACAGAACATGGTTTATTATTAATCTTAACTGCATTTCCCCTAATTACCTTACTGAAACTTTTTATGGTGCGTTGTGTAGGATAAGGACGAGGCTTTCAGACAGTGGTACTGTTTCGTAACTTTAAAATAGAGTGATTAGTTATTAATTGAATAATGATTATGGGATATTTTTTATTGTTATCCTCGGTAGGACAATACTATTTTAGATGCATCTTTTATTATTGAGAAGTGAAGAAGGTTACAAAATAAATATAGACATTATAAATTTTACAATATTTTGCCTGTCATGGAGGAACACCTCCATGCACGAACTTTTTATGTTGTGCTTTGTAGCATATTAACGAGGTATTTACAAGAAGGTTGGATGAAGCAGATTGAGGTTTATTACTGCCAAGATTTTAATGGTTAGACAAAAAAGGAAGTTTTCAAAAAAAAAAAAATCCCCCTAAAATCGAGAATTTTCTGTAGCTGACAGCACTGCTACCAGACACGCAAACTATCTTAAAATAAACATTGGTACACTACTAATATATTCTACAAGTATCATGGCGATATTTAAGAAACAAAGCTTCTAATTAAAAAAAAAAGGGTAACAGAAAAGTAGGCAAAAACGAGAAAAATCATATTTTAGCATCTAAATAAGAATTTTTCGTGCACCCCCCTAATTACCCCATTGTAACGATCTGTACCCGCTTTTGTTCAGTAAGGGTCAACGTTAGACTGGCGTAAGTTGACTTGCGCTTGGACGTATAGGTACGGATTTATAAACAAAAATTTCGAAGTTTCTTTTTAGCCTAAATCTACGGAAATTTTAATTTCCCTAGTTGGCAACACCGCGCTTGCCGGTCCAATTGATGTTAACAGTTAGGTATCTATCCGAGGTATATACCTGACAAGTATTAATGAGATCTCTCGGCAAAGAAACAGGTACAGGAAAAAAAATCGAAATTCGAAAATTCTCGAATTTTTTACTTTGGGCTGAAATTTGAGAAATTCGACACCCTGAAGAAAAAGAAACTAATGTGATAAAATGTGGTCCAACCATATTTGCCCTCCCCCCCAAAAGTAATCCTGATATCTTAATTAGTGTCCACACACGAGCGGATTAAAAGTGACACACCCGTGTGTACCACTTTGGCCACCCGGGTCCCAAAGGGTTAGTGGTGTTTTTTGCTTCTTGTTGTGCAGAATGTCCCAGTTTGAATTCATAAAGAATCATCACTCCCAGCGGTGTGCTTTCTGTAGTGTGCTTTCACACGACCCTATTCAACAACATACTTGCTGCTGACTTTTCGGTGTTCCAGCATGTTTGTGTAGTGTAAATAGTTTGTGACGTTAGGCATATGACCTTAGTCCGTCCCTGTGTTGTCTTATTGATGTAAAGGACCCCGCTCAGAGTTTATGGAAATCCGGTTTCCGTTAAATTGGATGGTATTGCAATATGTTGTGTATTTTGGTCCCTCGATGAAAAGTTTCAATGGGCATAAAGCCCGAAAACCACACGTTTTTGAGTTATTCGCTGATTATGATCGTCACTTAATGGCATACGCTCTCTCGTAAACTGAAAATAATAATTACGTCGACATTTTATCTAGAAAGTATGAGTGAGTCTCACTACGGTATACTAGAGTTTTTGGGGTCATTGATTCCGAATCCAAGGGATCTTCCATCTTCCATCACGTCAGTTACAAGGTCGTTTGAAGGTGAATTCGAGATGAAACGTTGCAAAATCTGAACAAAAAGTACATAAATGTTATTTGAGTCGCTGGAACTGATTATGTCATTTTCTTGACCAGAGAAGGCCATTTCAGCGTCATTGCAGGGTCATTTCAAGGTCAAAGTTGAAAAACCGTCGGAGAAATCTGTAAGTCTGAAAGTCGTTTATTGATGCTGGATAATATTGTACAATTGTCACAGCAAAGTCGAGATCGTATCGATGATGTTAATGTTATGCAGACTAGAGGAGAAGCAGAGAATTCGGCGAGGTGAAATGCTATGTAGCAGGAAATCACACAAGCCGATATCACAGAATTCCTTCAATTTGATTTTTCGTTTCTTAATGAATTACAGTGGGTGTTTATCAGAACTAGCACCTACACATATACAAGATGATTTAAACTATGAGAATACTGATATTAATCAATTTGATAGAAATAGATTTGAGCCAGGATTGTTACATTTTAGAACCTTTTCAAGATTTAGAAACGCTAATCGATATCAGCTTTGGATACACTTTGTAGTGAATGATGATGAATTGCCAGCCATGGAAGTAGAATATAGTCCGATATTAGGGTATTGTTGCATTTGTAACTCCCGTGGAAGGACATTATTTTGTTATGCACGTGTAGCCAAGTGTCCTGTGATTTTTAGAATGAGCTCAACATCAACAACAAATCAAATACCCTAATCGAGCTCTGCTGAAATACATATAAGATGCTGGTATCATAATGTGAACAACGATGGAAATGAAGGTGAAATACTGGAATTGAAGATGAAGGATGACGAGATGTATGGTGCCCAACAAATTTTTATTGGAAAGGAAGACACTGCAAATGACTGACTGGAAAACTAAATGGACAATATTAATTGCAAATTCGATTTAAAAAATCATTGACTTCGGATTAGGAATCAGCTTTTCCTAAAAAGCTATCTATGATTTTTTTCAGATTTTCCCGACGGATTTCAAGTTTGACGTTAAAATGACCCTGCAATGGCCTTGAAATGACCTCGGATCAAAAAAATGACAATCGGATCCAATGACTCAAACAACGTTTATATACGTTTTGTTCAGTTTCTTTGCAATATTTCCTCTCGATTTGACCTTCAAATGACCTTGAAACTGACGTGATGGAGGTTAACCGATTTCGGATTCGGAATCTGTGACCCCAAAAACCTTGTATACCCTAGTGAGACTCATTCATACTTTCTAGATAAAACGACGTAATTGTTATTTTAAGTTTACGAGGGAGCGTATGCCCTTAAGTGACGATAATAATCAGCGGGTATCTCAAAAACGTAAGGTTTTCGGGTTTCGTGTCCATTGAGACTTTTCATCAGGAGACCAAAATACGCAGCATACTGCAATACCAGCAAATTTAACGGAAACCGGATTTCCATAGGCTCTGAATGGGGTCCTTTCCCACCAGACGTCAAGGCGGACGTTTCATTCTCACCAACCTAGTATACACAGATTTATTTGCATGTATAGTTTTCTTTTCCCCTTAACAGTAGGTGAGAAGGACGTCGAACGACATAGTGTGTAAGAAAAAAATGTTCATTGAATAAAGTATTAAGTACATTACTGGAAATATGAAAAACTCGTATGCAGTATTTTATTATGTAACACAAAACTGGTTTTCTCTATGTGGTTCAGAAAATTAACAACTTCTTAGCATAGCTCTATATGAACACCTTCATTTGTTCGGAAAATATCAAGTCTGGACTCAGTTGTTCTCGATACGTTCGTTACTGATGGAAAGAACCCCCAGGATTCACAACTGATGTTGATAGTTAGCATACTACATTAGTGGAGTAACAGTCATTAGGCTCTTGACCACATCTAAAAATGTGTAAAACTGTTTCTGTCGAAACTGAAAAACTAACGTAAAAAGGAATGGACATACCAACGACGAGTAAAACATGAATAAATAATAAACCCGTTCCTTCTAAAAAAAATTCTGTTTAGTACATGTTTTTCCAGTGTAATTAAATATTTGGACGGATATGGGCTCTGGACGTTTAATCTTGCTATTACGTGTAAATGTATAGAAAATATTTCAGCAAAGTTTCTCATACTTACAGATTCGTAACAGAACGCTTGTCAGTGTATGTTTATAACTTTATTTATTGATTTATTTGTGAAGAAGTAGGTGTTTGATGAAAGGGATATTATTATAAAAAGCATGTTTTCGCTGAATTTTCTTCGCCCTTTATACTCCGATATTCGTTTCGTTCTTCATGTAATATCATGTGATTAAATTAATATTTTTCATACGCAAACTTCCTAATACCCAGTGGTCAGTTATCTATGTAAATAAGATGTATGGTTAAGCTTCTGTGCTGTTAAATGAAAGAAGCAAACCAGATTTGGCTTCTCTAATACGGCGCTTACATTGTACTAAACCTGTTGGTTTATTTCCAGAACGGGGAAATAGCTTCTGTTTTGTTTGTCTTGAGGTTTTGTATTAAATAAGATTTTAGAAGCGAAAGAGAGAAGCAGGTCATTAACATTTAGCGACTGCTTCTGCCTCGACGCTCTTCGATTGTATGGATCGCGCTCTAATAGTGGCAGACCACTTTTTTCCCCTTTCGTACGGCATCGTTAAGACTTGGAAGTGCGTGGAGAAGACATAGAACTGAGAAAATTAACGAGAGAATCGCACTTCCCAACCCCATTTGTCACCGAGCACTCTACATTAACTTGAGAGAGAGAGGGAGAGAGTGAAATTCTACCACCAAGGATTTCCACTAGAAGGAACTTTCACTCCTCACCCTTCTCTGAAGGGGAACGCTAGGAAAATAAGATAACGGGATATCCAGATTAAGAAGATCCAGGAATCTTTTCCGAGTGGAATATTCTGTTCAAGAGTGTGATTTCGCTGCAAGTGTGGATCTGTCAGAATGAAAGCTCATTTCGTTACTCGGAATTATAGAAGGTTTTATATATATATATATATATATATATATTATTTATTTGATAAGAAAGAAGCAGTCTTTAATACTCGTAAATCCAGCGAAATTAAGGATGTGCATATGGCGTGACAGAGAACTAAAGACATATCGTAAGAAGTAAAGTAAACAAAACAGTATTGAAAACAAATGCAAATGAAACTAAGTATAAAATAATAATACCGTATATACTGTAAATACTGAAAACACGAAACATAATCATAAAAGAGAAGAATTTTAAAGAATCAATAATTTTACATGTTCATCAACCAGTATTCCAAATAACATGACAAATAACTGCTAAAGAAAGAGTTTAACTTTGCAATATAGCTTAATAATAATAATAATAATAATAATAATAATAATAATAATAATAATAATAATAATAATAATAATAATAATAATAATAATAATAGGTAGCATCTTAAAAATGAAAAAAATATACGTGAAAGAACAATATTCAAAACAATAATTTACTAGTACACTTATAGTGTAAAGATATAGTGTTAATAAAGGAGAATTACACATTCCTACGAATATTTGAAAGGAGAATAATTAGGAAAATATGCATACCGGTTCAAGAACAAATGAAGAGTTAATAGAAATATTAATAAGAAATCCCAGATATAGTGTGATACTTATTAAACCACAACATACTGATAATTATGTCACGTCATGAGAATGAAAATGCGGTTATATATAATGAAAAAATATTTCAGTGTAAGAAAGGAAGAAAGATGCCAGAAGATGTAATATGTAACTGAAGAAAGTTAAAGGTATTCGTACAAGAGGGGACTGTGTTGAATGAATAGTGGAAAACGGCACAAAGTTGTAAGTAGAGTAAAAGTCCCACATATGTGCAAGTTTTTCTTCATTTTCTTTTTTCTCCTTTTTTAAAAAAGAATCTGTAGTACTTGATAATAAAAATTCATTAACTTATAATATTGGATTAATGCCTATATTATAAAGTGAGTATTTTACGATACGCTCTGTTAAATTGTACCGAACAATGTCAGTTTCAAATATCGATAGAAAAGAAAATTATTTTATTAACTGGTTCCAATATTTTCCAGCTTACTGGTATTATAGGTCGATTTTTATCGTTACTTTATATCTTAAAAGTTACATTTTTTAACATACATTTGTGTTTTACGTGTTGCTTACAATATATTTCTTACAAGGTACATTAGCGAAGTGTCCCCTCGTGATTCGTGAAAAATTGTTTCAAATGCATAGTTCTCCGCGACCCAATGTGTATTGTACTAATTTAAGCGGCCCATACCGGTATATATGGGCCTTGAAATATCCGGAATTCAATCATACACTACTATAACGCTCGGACACAAAATTGCTTTTAATTTCTTTAGATGTAACTGGACATGAATGTGGGCATATGTGAAAAAGATTGGATTAAGTATTGGTTATCTGACATGCTACCCACCTCGGCCGCCATCTTGGAACCGCCATATTGGATTCAACTTTTGGCTTTTCAAATGGAAATAGGTGAAGTGATACATCATATTCATGTACAGTTTTCTCGGAGATTCATTGATATAGTGAGTTTTATCGTAGGTTGTTCCGTTTGCAACGTATTGCATATTAAATGTCAGGCACTTCACAAATATTGATCAAATAGAAAGTTGTGCAGGGACCCGTGTATATATGTAATCTTTTATGTGATTTATCGTCGGCGAAATATTATCTAAACGTGCATACATACAGACACATAGACGTCTATATGGAAATGGTAGGTCTTCACCCAAATCTGGTCATATCTGGATTTACATCAGGCATTTTGATCGTAATACAATACTTCCTTGTTATAATATTACATGGAAGTAATAACAATCACTCATAGAAATGTAATAAGAATTATGACAACAATGTTGTAAATAATTTGTTTATACCTACAGTATTTTTCCAGCTATTTTTTTTGTCAACATTTAAAAACGTAAACGTAATTGATATTACTCTGCAATGTCTTTTCGCGAAGTGCCTGGAGGGATTTAACATGCAATACCTTCCAAACGATACAAGCTACGGTAAAATTAATTACACCAATGAATTTCCGAGAGAATTGTACATAAATTTTATGTATACTTGCACCTATTTCCATTTGAAGAACCGAAAGTTGAATCTAACATGACGGATCCAGATGGCAGCCGGGGTAGGTAGCATGTGTTAGAGAAGCAGTACTTGATCCAATTTGTTTTGCATATGCCCACATTCATGCCCAGTTACATTTAACCCTTAACGAGTTTTCGTTACCATTTGGCTACACATTTTTGATCTTGCCTCCCGTTTGAAGAGTATTATTTTCAGGTATTGTTCGTTGTCGTTATTTGTGTACGTACTCTCCGCGATGGTAGAGCAGTTATTACCCCCTGGTGACAACTCTGATCAATGTTACGCGGAAAGTAGTCTGTGGATATGTTGTTTTGCAAGCAGTGTCGGAAGCAGACAGAAACGGTAGTGAACCGTTAAGGGCTAAAGAAATTGAAAGCAATTTTGTGTCCGAGCGTTATAGTAGTGTATGATTGAATTCCGGATATATTAAGGCCCATAAATATGCAAATTACCGGTATAGACCGCTAAAATTAATACATTACACATTGGGTCGCGGAGAACTATGCATTTGAATCAATTTTATACGAATCCCGAGGAGACACTTTCGAATTTACCTTGTTAGACAGACTCTGTAAACTATTACAATCCATTACAATATTACTTCAGCTTACCAGATAATGAGGAGTGCAAATACTTCATCCTGTATTAGCTAAAACTATAACAAACATTAACTTTTTGTTAGCTTGTTATGCTACGGACTCGTAACTATATCAGCTACAAAAAATGAGTCTAAGACCACCTGCAAGAACATTTGAACTGTCTCTATTCTTACTAAGTACATCGTTGAAATATGAATCACATAATAGACATTCTCCATCCTCATCTTCATTTCCATCTAAGTCTAAACTGTCCGAAGTTTTTGCTAATGAGAAGCATTCTCCCAGTACTATGGACATCATCATAGTACAAGTATCACAACTTCGTTGTCGTACGTGAGATAGCTCGCAAATAGACAGAACTGTTTCCTCTTGTGTTGAATATTATTCCAGCGGTCTCAAATCTTGTTAATCTGCATTTTATTAAACAACTTGTTACATATTGTTCAACTTTAATGTGTCATTTGTACGTACTTATTACTTTGCAGTAGCCACTAATTACCCATTAGAGACAGTGGTTCAAATCTTCTGGTGTAAAAAGTGTAGAGAATTTAAGAATTTTTTTTGTAAATGTGCTGATGTATTAATTTTCCAACTGTTTTACCACAACTGTTAAGCGTACAAATGGAAATGATTATAGTAAAAGATCTCTATTGTACAGAGCTGAAAATAATTTTGCTAAATTTTTACATTTTGAGCGGCAGTCCATTGCTGCTTATAGTTTTAAAAGAAGTCTTATATTTTCATGATTTAGTTTAAAAATTGCGAATGAGAAAATTTAGTACGGTGGCCCGTTGTTAGACTTCCAAGATACGTTGCGTAGGTATAAGAGATCTTACAGAATCCAAGTTTACATAACGACTATGTCCATCCATCTGTCTGTGGACGACACCTATTGGAGCAAAAACGGAAGGTAGAGCGAGAAACGATTTTCTGAAATCAGTTCAGCGTCCCAAGAATAAGTTCTACCTCTTCCCTCTTTTTAAAGCGGAAGTGGTAGGAGACAGACCATTTCCGGTTTTAACACATATCATCATAGGGCAAAAACTGTAATAGATTGCGAGAAACAGTTTTCTGCAGTCGATTCAGCATTACAATAATAGATTTTCTCCATCATATTTCTACTAAAACCAGCTTAATGATGGAAATTCAGCTTAACTAACGAAAAAAGCTTTTTAATATGGATTTAGCGTGCCAAGAATAAGTTTTGTTTCTGCTTGTATCACTCTGTTCAAACAGGAAGTAGTAAAACTCCATAATTTCCAGTCGTCATAGTAAAAAGACAGTAATAGATAGGAAGAAGTATTTTTAAAAAATAGATTCAGTATATAGCAGAAATAGGTGGTAATTTACGACTTTGTATCTATTGTAATCAGAAGTGGTAGAAATATACTGCCAGTTTCTGTTTCAGTTTTAATTCCCATAGAGCATAAATGGTAAGAAATATCAACAAACGGCTTTTGTTTGCGATCAGGACTGTCCCATAGTTAAGTTTCATGTTCATTGATGGCGACTTGGAACGGAAATTTATCATTCTACTGAACATTTAATGTAATATTTAGCATAGTTCCTTTAATTTTTTAAAATTTATTATCATTATTTTTTTTAAATAATGATGAAGCTACTTTTCAGATAAATCTCTCGTGAAATTTATTTGTGTAATTTTTCTTCATTACATTAAGCCTGATGAAGTGGATGGAACTCCGCTGGAAGTACTGTTATCGGAAACAGACTCAGCAGCGAGTTCATTTGAACAAAATAAACCCAGGAATAACGTCGTAAGAGATAGTTGGCCTCCTACATTTAAGCGTGGTGTCGTCTTTGTGTCACCGTAGTCTTGATGGAAATCCGTAAGAAGCAGCAATTTCTGTAAGCTTACGATCAACATAGTCTTCTTTCTCCCTGCTGCGCGCACACGTTCGTTCTAAGAGCAAGTTTAACCAAACATAAAAAAAAAAAAAAAAAAAAAAAAAAAAAACTTCTACGATATTATTACCGTACAACGAGAAAAAGTCCAAAGATGATATATTTAACAATTAATATACTTTGCTGCTGAATAAAATATGAACGAGTGGAAATCTTTGTGTAGTTTTTGAGAAACTCAAGAAAAAGCTATCTTTGTAATGAGAAATTCATGAAAAAGCTATCTTTGTAAACCTAAATACAGTAGGACCCCGATAATCCGAACGTCAAAAAACCAAAACGCCAAAAATCCGAACGCGATCCCTAGAAGCTTTTTACATTTTTTCTTTGCGCTAGCGATAAGCAAAACAATAGGGTTGTCCGTCGGCGTTGTGTGAAGTCAGTGTTTTTACAAAAGCTCATTCATATGTAATTGTTTGTCATATATATTAGATTTTTTTATTTTCCCGTAGGCCTATACAAATTAAGTTTTAAGTGTGAGTTACAATAACAGCGTAATTTAGTGTACGAGCATGTTCTTCAGAAACATTATATATAAGTAGCCTTACGTACGGTATTGTAATTGCTGTATGTACTGTATAACCACTGTATCGATAAAAGAGCATACCATATAGTATATTTAAGCCTAAATGGCATTTTCTTGGTCATTTTCGAAAATCCGAACAACCTGTTGTCCCAATTAGTTCGGATTTTCGACTTTCTACTGTATTAACGTATACGATAACTGCACCACCTATTACTAAGACGAAACTGATTCTGAAGTATATTCTCAGCAAGCTTTAAATTACAGTAGAGCGTCGATTATCCGAAGTAATTGGGGAACATGGGTGTTCGGAAAACTGGTTTGTTCGGATAATCGAACTGTACATGTTTATTTGCCAAAAAGAAGTACTGTACAGTAAATTTATTCATAAAAACAGGCATCTCTTTAAGTATTACAAAGTAACGTACAAAGACAACTTTAGTAGGAATATATAGTATGTGGTACAGTTTATTAAACAAAAATATGTACATATTACATACGCATTTTGCTGGCGGCTTGGCCGGTCAGCAGCGCCTTATGAAGACCCCATTAGAAGCAATGTTCCGCCAGCGGTGGCTCAGTGCGGCGACTACTGTGGGAAACTTGGTTTGGGAATGAGGGGGAAGATGGACGGTAGGGTGGGAGAGTAACAGGTGCGAGCGAGTACACAGTTCGGTTAAGCGGTCGTTCGGTTGGCCGACGTTCGGATAATCGACGCTCTACTGTATATAACACTAGTAAAACAATAGTATATTGTATAGATATGACCAGTGGCGTATTTAGGATTTTGTTTCTGGTGGAAGAGGCTATGCACAACACGTGATATGTTGACAGTGTCTGATGAAGCCAATATGTTCAGTTAGTTGGCGAAACTGTCACGCATTTATTATTTTATAATAAACGTTGCTTTGCTCAGCAATTTGTATTTCAGTGTAAGTTATACAACACGTGAATAAGCACTTATATTTTTCCTTTTGGGTGCCGACATATTTTAATGAAGTTCGTTTTTCTTTTTTTTTTAATATTCTGTATAATGACATTTCCAAATATGAGGAATGAAAACATTGAGTGAGAGTGGAGAGGGGCAGAAATAACTGAAAGGTAAGATAATACTTAAATTATCAAGAAGGAAATGCACGAGGGGGGAGGTATGAAATTCGGTGGCGGTACATTTTAGAAAAAAAGTAACGTATCGTTTACAATTAAATACAGATCCCACGATAAGGAAAAGAAATAGAAGTCATTTAAAATAAAAGATGAAATTTGAATGAAATAATCAAAGAATAAACAGTTATGAACAATAGAAGGATATTAATATTATTACATTATATTTTATTAAACAACATACATTTTATTCTTTTTCACAACTAATTTAACATTTTTAAAAACAGATTCTTGTGAACAGTATAGTGATATGTACTATATTAAGATACATACTTTTCTTAGTTTTGGTGTTACTGACGACGACCGACTTAAATCACAACTAACTACGGTCGAAAGTATGATAGGAGAAATGAAAGAAAGTAAGAACTAAGAAAAAATAGAAGAGTAGAATGGACGAAAGAAAGAACAAAAAGAACGTAGTTCTTGTATGGAATGAAATTTGATAAATACAGTAGTATTTCTGAACAAAGAGCATAAGAAAATAAAAAGGCAATGTAATCATTTAAAATGGTAAGAAGGATTATTGTTGTACGTGAAATGCGAAAACTAACAATTTATTTCGGAAGAAGGGGCTTGAGCCCGATAGCTTCCCTAATTACGCCACTGGTTATTATATATAGCCAAAATTATCATTGTTTAATTTTTTTTATCTAACTGTAATATAGTTTTAAAAATTAGACATATGAGTTGATAGATCACATCAAGAGCAAAATGCAGTGTTTACAAGTAAATCTTCGTGCATAGTTTTCGAGAAAAAACGAACTTTTATAGAACCAAAAAGTGTCTCGTTCGTTTCCACATGATACGTTTATTTACTTTGTCTTCCGTCTATTGATCTAAATGAACTGTTTTTTCTCTTACTCCCAATTCTGTCATAAACACAAGCTTTTTGTAAAATTACTAACATATTCAATAAATTGACCACTTGGTCATTCTTTATGGGAATTTGGATATCCATTGTCTGTTTCTATAGCGTGTAAGTTGCACTTGAACATATATACTTCATTTCTGTAAATTTGGCGTTGGTTGTATCCAATAAAAAAAAAAAAATGGTATAGCGTGTACATGAGTGAGTGTGAGAGTTAGGGGAGAACTAAGCTCTGTGTGAAGAATGAAAGAAACATGTCGCGAAAGACAAGCGTGAAGGAAGAACGACTAATCCCCTTAGGACTGCTCTTTTGATCTTTTCTTTTCCTTTCTTTTTTTACGTTTTCTTCTCGTTACTCTGGTCGTTGTTTTCATGGTAGAAGAACCATCGAAATAACTCCTACAAAGACGGTATCGAAATTTTGTATTTCGAAAAGTAGCAACTCAGTCGAGGTTCATGTTGGCATAAAAATCAGTAGTTCGGAACCAGCGTACTAAGTAGAATAAATATCTGTTAACAAACTGATCGATCACATCATGAATAACTGCTATGGGAATACACGTTATTTCATAGTATGTTCGTTGAGAAAAAAAAAACGTGTTCACGTGAGATTCGTAGAATACGAAGCTTTGGAGATCCAGGGTCGCTCGACTGGTAAAATAAAGTATAAATTCAGTCGAGCGTATTATTATTATTATTATTATTATTATTATTATTATTATTATTATTATTATTATTATTATTATTATTATTTAAAAAGAAGATATATTCATGAAATCAGTTCTGCACTTACGTCTAAATTTGTTTATGTAGTTGTTGAAGTAATGTCATAAAAATACTAGTTATAAAATTTTGAAATATAATACTAAATTTATTCTTGTGTGTGTGAAACTTTTTCGCATTATGTAAGTTTGCTTTAAGAGCAGTAGTCCATTCTGGTAAATATCTTCTTTATGGTCTGGAAAGAACGCTCTGAAAGTGCGTATAAATAAGGCGAAGAATATACTGACTTTGAGATTGTACTTATCGAATCGTTGTAGTGGAAATAACATAATCAATAGTAATAAGGTAGAGAAAGTTAGTAAGTTAAGAGGCATAGTTGTAACACACAAAACCGAGCTCTTGGTGCACGTGATCCCGTGTCCAATTCCCGGTAAGAGAGCACAAAAATTTAATGTCACAATCATTCACTTTCGTTAATCATCTGCTTCTTTTAGCCTAATGGGCATAACTGTGGGACGTAAATTTCATTTTATGTCTAAAACGAAGTTTATGAGAAAATAAAAAGAGTATTGAAGAATCTACTTCTAGGGCAGTTGAGAGAATAAATAGGCTTCCCACTCCGCTAGGATAGGATATTCGTATATCATACGCGATCGATAAAACTCATCCGATCTTGACTAGCTTAATATACTAGGAAACTTGATTATCTTAGTAAGCACATACAATATTTTGATTTGCAGGTCTTTCGTTTCCTACTTATGAGCCGTGAAATTTTGAATTTAGACTGTAGTAAAATTTTCCAGATTTTTTTTCACTATATTGAGAATTTTTATATGTGGAATAGACCTGTTAATTTTAGACATGAAAATAAAATCCGGAAAGTAAAATCGAAAAAATTCCGGAATTCGGAAACATTCCGGATTTCGGAGAAATTCTTGTCGGAAAAATGCCATAATTCGGAAAAATGCGGACTTTATCCGATTTCGGAAAAACTAAATTTTTCCGAATTCCGTTTTTTCTGAATTCTGAAATTTTTTGGAAATTCGTAAAGTGAAATTTCCTATTCCGGAAAATTTTGACCATCGCTAATACATACAATAAAGGGTTTTGCTAAAAGAGTTAATTAAGAAAGAATTTTCCGCAATAGGAAATTTATTCAGTATTTAAGTTTTCCCCTCGTATATTGGATATAGTTGTGCGACATAAAACCAATATTTAGAGGTTTGTTTTATGTTTGTTTAACCTTTTTATTCTATCATAGAAACTGAATAAGAAGAAACTAGAGTATAACGTGGACTGTTATCCTATCGAGAGTAGAGTACTTGGTCTCGTCCATCAGAAGCTCGATGTTAACTATTCATTACACGAGATCTTTCAATCCAGGGAAGTTAGTTTTTTGTATCACTTCAGTCACTGCACTAGTTTACATTCGGAGATCCTAAGTCGAGTTGACAACCGGTTCGACTTTATTGAATCATAGTTCCAGGTTAGCGATCAGAAGACCTGTCTGTGTGGGTTCGACTGTTACCTTAAAGGGAGCAATCATGGACGTGAAATCAATAAATAAAAATAAATAAATAAATATTGGCTGACGCTGCCTGAAGTTATTCATGGTTGCAGGACATGGAAGTGAATTCATGCTACAGTGCCAATTCATGTTTATCTAACAATAGAAACAATCGCCTCATTGTTTTTCCGTATTGAACTCGTAATTTGAATGGGTTTTGCCTTTGGTAATTAATTATTAATATATTTATTATATGTCTGTATGTGATGCCAATTGTTGCGTTAATCAATTCGTGTGACGTCACTCGAGAGAAAATTGCTACTAGTTCATTTATAAAGGCGTTGTTTGATTTTAACCCCCCCCCCCCCAGAAAAATGAAATTAATACATTCTAAACAACCAGTAACTAAAAGTTTGAGTTGAAACTGAGGCGTGTTTATAAATGAGATTTGTTAAAAGTTCTTCTATCTGCTTTTGTATTGATTGCTTCGTAGAATAACATTTCCACATGTTAATAATGCTACAAAAGCTGCCAGGATGTTCCATTGAACAGAGTCAATCTGCGAAATTTACCGACGTTGATTTGTATTGTAAGTAGTTTACAAGTTGGGTATGTGAAGTTTGTATTAAGCGAAAGAAGAAAAGAAAGAAAACACAACTTTCTACATAATTTTTCTTTTTTATTCATTCTTCTTGAGTGGCGTTTTCCAGACACTCCAATAACTAGACTTACGAGACTAGTATCTTTCCCCCCTTCTAAATTGAGATTCAAGGGTAATTTAATCGGAAAACGATACGGGTCCCCAGATTTTTGCATTTATGGCTTTGAGAAAAGTAGTTTGTATCGTCTCAAACTTGTCTGATGAATAGAGGATTTTGCGCACAAAACTTTCGCGCAGAATTTCTTGGATTATCCGCTAGTGAGGTTGCAAACCTCCTTTTTATTTTAAATCATTTCACAACAGAATAAACACTTGTTTAGTGTTCTTTCATCAAGCATCTCTTTTTTGTGTGTAGATGTCTTGTTAGCTTGATCATTTTCACTTTGATTGAAATACCTCACATTTTCTTGAATTATATTCATTTATCTGGCACCATTTCAATCAAAGAGTAGAATCACAAGTCAAGCTTATTTTTGAAACGCATGTCTAATTTAGGTTTTTATTGTAGCGCTTCATACTAAAATTCACAAATTCACAAGCAGTACATTATTTAAAGGTAAAATAATCAAGGAGAATGGATCGTTACAAATTCATATTTCATGAATATATATAGATCTTTTAAAGTTCTTGGTAAAATTGCAAGATTGCCACACGTCAGCATCTCAGTCTGGATGCATCAGAGTGTCTTATTGCTCTTAGTGAATTGCCGCCGATCAAATAGTGAAACAGTATCTATGGTTAAATACATCATAGGTAGAAAACACAAAGGGGCGAATGCAGAAGCATTCGGCAACAAAAAGAGCCCGTTGGACGTATACAGCGAAAGTACCGCGTGAATTGGTTTGTGGAATTCATCGCCTGACAGGCCGGAAGAATCCACTACCTCAGCGTGACGTGACCCAGAGATTAAATCTGGCGCAATCCACTGTCAATCACAACCTCTGCGGGTTCACAGTTTCTTCAGGTGCCACAATGCTGCACATAAGACAAAGTACTGCAAACTGTAGGAGCACTTAAAGGGGTGAAATAGAGGACGGTTGAACACATTAGATTGGCCGACATTTATCTCATGCATAATAGTACCATTTGGAAACTTTCGTAACGTGACAGCTCTGGCAAGAGACGTGCCGCGTTTTGTCACCAGTTCAGAGTAAGTTTCTTGCTGAAAATCGTGATTGACACGGCATACAAGGAAAGCTTGGAGAAACGTAAAGTGGATAGAAGCGTGAAGTTGAATAATGCCTATTCCCAGGAATTAACCAAATCACTGCGAAAGATGTCTCCTATTTGTATGAAGCAGGGTTTGCCCAAGTGGGCCCAGCCCGAAAAAACCCGGTGGGTTTTTTCGGGTTGGACCCACCTGAAAAAACCCACTTTAAAACCCACCTGGATTTTTTTACCTATTTGTTAGCATATTATTGGTACAACTAAGGTGATCACATTGTAAGTGATTTTTATCAGATTTTAGACTTTCCTTGGGCAAATTAGAGGCTTTTACATTAAGGTATACAACAACATTCAACATAAGACCTTTATAAAGTTCTGAATGCACTACATGAGTTTAAAAAAAAAAAAAAAAAAAAAAAAACTTCCCTCAGTTTGAGATAGTTATAGAACAAATTAATGTATGAATTAGCTTATAGCCTATTTGAAGTAAAATAAACAATTTAGTACTTTAGAAAATATTTTCCGTGAATAGTGTGCTCGTCGACTTCGTGACACCGAGGGACATTATCACTAATACGTTTGACGGGTTTAAGGTCATAGGTGCCGGTACTAATAGTGCATATGTAAATACATTAGTAAAACTATTAGTATTATTTCTTACCTTTGTTGTAAAACACAAGTATTCTTCAGTAAAATTTGGTTTTCCAGCAATAACAGTTTAGTTCTGTCATTTGTTGCTACTCTTCAAATAAGCAATCTGTAAAATTAACACCAGCAATAGCGTAAAAATTCTTGTCAAATTTAAGAAGCTTAATGCTCAGGGTTTTGAAGACTATGTAATGCTTAATATTTCAAGTGATGAGTTCAAAGTTCCGTACTAGTGGCAGTTTTGATGTACACGCCGTGAAAGAAGTGCTCGGGAAATTCCCGAATTAAACGCCTATTTGTTAGTATATTATTGGTACAACTAAGGTGATCACATTGTAAGTGATTTTTATCAGATTTTAGACTTTCCTTGGGCAAATTAGAGGCTTTTACATTAAGGTATACAACAACATTCAACATAAGACCTTTATAAAGTTCTGAATGCACTACATGAGTTAAAAAAAAAAAAAAAAAAAAAAAAAAAAACTTCCCTCAGTTTGAGATAGTTATAGAACAAATTAATGTATGAATTAGCTTATAGCCTATTTGAAGTAAAATAAGCAATTTAGTACTTTAGAAAATATTTTCCGTGAATAGTGTGCTCGTCGACTTCGTGACACCGAGGGACATTATCACTAATACGTTTGACGGGTTTAAGGTCATAGGTGCCGGTACTAATAGTGCATATGTAAATACATTAGTAAAACTATTAGTATTATTTCTTACCTTTGATGTAAAACACAAGTATTCTTCAGTAAAATTTGGTTTTCCAGCAATAACAGTTTAGTTCTGTCATTTGTTGCTACTCTTCAAATAAGCAATCTGTAAAATTAACACCAGCAATAGCGTAAAAATTCTTGTCAAATTTAAGAAGCTTAATGCTCGGGGTTTTGAAGACTATGTAATGCTTAATATTTCAAGTGATGAGTTCAAAGTTCCGTACTAGTGGCAGTTTTGATGTACACGCCGTGAAAGAAGTGCTCGGGAAATTCCCGAATTAAACGCAGAAGGATCGGAAATGAATACTTCAACAATAAAATTATTTATTTTACGCTTATGCCTGCCATACGTCCCGTTTTGGGACCCGAGTGTCCCACGTCCCCGTACATTTAGTTGGGACAGGGAAATGTCCCGTATTTTAACTCCGTTCCATTTCTGCTATCAATATCAGCTTATTCGAAAAGCAGGGCTCATAGCGAGTCATTCTTTTTAACTAAAAGTTACTTTTTTTTCGTTGGTCACTAAAAGTTACTTTTTTTTTTTTTCAGATTTGTCACTAAAAGTTACTTTTTTGGGAGGTAAAGTGACTTTTTCGTGTGTTTATGTTTTGCATTGGCAGTTTTCCAAGAAAAATATTATAAAAATAAATGAAAAAAACCAGAAACTTGTTACTCATTACTTCTCTGAAAGCTTCAGTACTTGCTGCCACATGTGAAACAGTCAGCTTTATTCTCACTTCAGCTTATTCTTTCTAAAGCACAGTGGATGGTTGGTGGATGCTTAAGCTCTCAAGGTGGGGTTGAGAACCCTTCTGTGTCTATTCTTTCTTCTATCATAATAGTCTTTAGTTTTTTCTCGTAATAGTTAACGCTCCGCTCAACGTTGTGTGTGTGTGAATTTGTGTGGTTCATCATGTTCGTCTTGTGTTATCAGGATGCTTATCGGTCACGAAAGTCACGAAAAAGTCACGAAATTTAGCTTTTGGGTCACGATTTTTTTTATCTGTACAAATGTAAGTACAGACTGGAAAATTTTGTTCTATGAAACGTCAAAATTTACCACCAAAATTGTCTATGGTCGGCTTTAGACGCTACCAAATCGCATGCAAACCACACTTCTATCGCATGGATGAAAATTCGGCCTAATTCGCACCCAAATTCACTCTTGGGAGTGTTGCGAAATTTTATGATTTGGTAAAGAAAAAGTCACGAAATTTTATTATGCTTCTTGTATGTTCTTAAGAGTAGGTATGAATTTGAATATTTTACGGCTTTGAGAACTCTACTAAGTTAAAGATAATGTCTGGGATGAAGAAATTCGGAAGTAGCCCAGAACTGGTTCCACTTACTCAGAAGCTACTTACATCTGCTAAGTCTGCTTACCGTAACTAGAAAGCATACTTAGAAAATCTAAGAAAGGAAGTAAAGAAGAAGTAAAGAAGACAAGATGAAACAAAACAACAAATAAAGAGAGAGGTGATGGAGAAATTGACAGATGAAAAAGGGGCATGATGAGATTTTGGTCACATTTTCGCGTGTTTTTGGTCACTTTTTCGTGTGCTTTTGGACACTTTTCAACTATTTACAAGAGACCAGACCACTATGAGCCCTGGAAAAGTGAAAAACAAAAAATTCTGACATTGGCTGTGGATCCTGTCGTTAGTGAATGAACAGTACGCTGTTGCATGTAACAGTTTCGAGGAAGTTATTACATCACCCTGTTCGACTTGATAGCGGGAGAAATTTGGAAAGCTACTTTTCTACATTTACAAACACAGGAAAGATGACTAACCTTTTCTTCAGCAACACATTAGATAAGTTAGCAAGAATTATAATCTTTTTCAGAGGCTAGGAGCACAGAATTGTGCTTTGGTCCAGGTCTTAGAAAAATGTAAATCTGGTGCTGACAATTACACGAGGGAGAAAAATCGGCTTTTCATCAGATTAAACTGACGAACGTAATTTTGGCAAAATACAGCCATGTAAATAAATATGACATCTAAATTTAACGTCCCACGGTTATGCCGGTTAGGCTAAAGGAGACGGTGATAATGAGAAATGAGTGAAATGGTGGAATGAAGAAAGTGGGAGGAAACGGGAGAACCTCGAGAAAACCCACGAGCACGGTGTTTTGTCCACCCAAATTCCACACGGCGTGAGCTGGGATCGAACCAGGGACCCCAAGCCCCGGAGGTGAACGCTCTACCACTGAGCCACCGCGCTCCCCCCATGTAAATAAATATTGCTAAACGCGCGAAGAATATTGAAGGTAGATTGTACCACTGATTTAAATAATTTGCATATTGTTTTCCTGTAAAGCATTTTTATAGCACATCTTAAGTTTTTAGGCATCTTCAGTCTGTACAATTAATTGCAGGGTACGAACAGAGAAAAGCAGCTGCTGCTTAGTGAACTTTCACCTATTATATTCTTGAAAAAAAAATAATAAATTAAATCGTTTAGTTTTAGTCTCACGGTTATGCCTGCTATGCTCAAGGTCACGGTGATGATGAGAAATGAATGAAATGGCGGAATGAAGAAAGTGGGAAGAAACGTAAGAATCCCGAGAAAACCCACGCACAAGGTGTTTGTCCATCACAAAGCTCACTTGGCGCGATCTGGGATCGAACTAGGAACCCCATGCACTAGCGATGAACGCTCTACCACTGAGCCATCGCGGCCTATTATACTTTTGTTCATAACCAGACTACAGTATTGTGTTGGAAAGTTGAGGGAAGGGGGAGGGGATCTGAGGTGTCTTGTATTCTCATGGAAAAAATATGGCAGGTTTATTTACGCTGGAAGATGTTAATTTCATATAAGACATTTTAAAACGTAACGTTTATTTATTTCATACAACATGAATTGTATCTTTGTTTTAAATCAATAGACCCCTTTTGGTATTCATATTTGGCGAACGTCAGTCAGGCTTCTGGATGACTTGATCTACATTTGTTCGTTTGTCTGCCGAGCTCCTTCATGGCTATGCGGTTAGTGTATGCGTCTTCGGCGTGAGACCCGGGTTTGCTTCCCGGAGGGAGCTCACGTGGTTCGGATTCCACG
Organism: Thermobia domestica; assembly: GCF_964235325.1. Lineage (NCBI taxonomy): Eukaryota > Metazoa > Arthropoda > Insecta > Zygentoma > Lepismatidae > Thermobia > Thermobia domestica. Next base: position 151,602,810 of record NC_137460.1, on the reverse strand, counting down.
TTAATCAGTAGGTCCCCTCTCATATAGACTCGCTACTGAAAGGGACATTAAACACAAAATCAACTCAACTCGTTTGTTTGCCTCTACCACACACACTACAGGGTTCAACTTTCGGCCTTTTAAGTTCACCATTCACTAGTTACTGTCCGTCCGCCTTTGCCTGAAATACCTTTGAACATTTTATTTCTCCTTATAAAATTTTGAGAGTACAAGCACGAGACACTCTAAATTACCTGTATAGATTTTGGCGGCATACCAACGTAAATATCAAAATGGCGGCCACTTTTTCAAAACAGCGAGTATCCACGCTACGTAGCGCAATTTTCAGCCTTTTAGGTTGAAATTTTGACGGTGGAAGTACGAGATATACTAAATTTGCTGTATAGATTTTCTCGGCGATCGAATGTAAAATTTCAAAATGGCGGCCATTTTTTTTCAAAACACCAGTGAGTAGAAAATTGTTGCAAGTTGTGATAATGACAATCTTGAAATATAAATAACATTTTAACACTTTTACCCCAAAGACATTGAAATATTTCGAAAAAACCCGATTAAACCCGAAAAAACCCAATTAAACCCGAAAATACCCGAAAAAACCCGTATGGGCCCAGGTGGGTTGGGCTTTTTCAAAAAAGCCCGGGTTTTTTCAAACCCTGGTATGAAGCCTCAAGAACCAGGTACAAATCAATGTGGTACATCCACCCATCCTTCCCGTTCTACTATGGTGTCAAAACAGGAAACTGGAATTCGTGTATTCCCTTTCGTGACAATCCTATCAAAAGCCCAGTTCAGTTCTGCGCATTTTTGACTCTCAACTATAAAATTAACCGAGAAAGTTCTGTCGCTTTTTGTGGAAGTCTGTGTTCCGTTGAAGCGGGACGGAAGACATGCCAGGTCTTTGGTGAGGGTGTCGTGACTACGCGGACAGTGCAGTGGTGGTTTAACAAGTTTAACCACGGTGACGAAACACTCAAAGACGCACTACATGCCGGAAGACCAACACATGTACAAAATGAAGATCTTCAGGCAGCAATTGAGGCGAACAGTGACCAGGCATGTGAGAAACTGGGGCTACAATTCAGTGTGAGTGGGGAAATCGTTCTGCATCACCTCCGTCAACTACAAGTTGGGTCGATGGGTCCTACATGATTTGACTTCGAGCCAGAAGGTAACGCGAGCAGACAGCTGTGTTTCTTTGCTGTCTCGTCTGAGAAAGGAGCCATTTCTGAACAGGATGTTGACATGTGATTAGAAGTGGGTCCTGTACGAGGCTCCGTCATCATTGGTTAACATATCATGAACCGGTTCCAAAGCAGTCGGAACAGCATTGCACCAGGAGGTCCTTCTGTGTGTTTGGTGGACTGCTCGCGGCATCGTGCATCGGGAACTGCTACCAGCTGATCAGAGCATCAATACAACTATGTAGCCCATTGTCAGCAGTTGAGCCCTGTTCAAGAAAAAATCAAAACTGTGGAGCCAGCACTTCTGAATCGCAAAGGGATCCTCCTGTTACGGGACAACGCTAAGCCCCATGTGACTAGGATGACCCGAGACACCATTCTACGCCTTGGATGAGAAACACTATTACATCCTCCATACTCCCCGGACTTTTCACCGTCCGATTATCACTTCTTCCATTCATTTTACAATTCACCTTAGAGAAACCATTTCTTCCATTCATTCACCTTAGAGAACACCATTTCAAACACTAGTAGATGCACTTGATACTTGAAATATCCCACCAAGTTGTACCGCGATGGAATCCATGGCCTCCCAGAACGTTTCCAGAAAGTCGTCGATGTTGATGGGGACTGCTTTTCATCTTCCAGGTATGTCTTAAATGACATATCGATGTTCGAAGGTGGTGGTTGAAAAAGCGACAGAACTTTCTTGGTTACCCTTATTTGACTTGCAAACACTGCCAATGGATAACTTGCAGGAAGAAATGGAATGAGATCTCTATGTCTGTGTTTCTATGTAAATTGCTATAGCGGGCAATAGTCCTGATATTCTGATAAAATACAACCAGTACCATGTTGGCCGCACCTTAGAAGTAAGAACACTTTGAAAATCGGTTCAATATAAGCCGAACAGCCTTCTATGTGAGTTTTTTCTTAAATCAATAAATAGTTCAGTAATAACTACAGCATAATTGTAATTTAATTGAAGAAATAAGGACGAAAAAGTTTAATGCAGAGCACCTTCAATTTTCAACAGATTTCTCCTCTATTGTCAGCAAATCATTTTGAGAAACCAGAATAGCACAACATTAAAGAAGCATGTTTACATCGTCTTAGAGTAAAACAGTATGAAATCCACATTCCACAAAACGAGGCGAATGAGTGTCTTCATTGTTTATTACTTGTTCTTGCGTCAAGAAACAACGCCTCCTCTCAATTCAACAAGAAGTTAACAGACGAAACCTGTAGAGGAGAACTTGGCTTTGACAGTGTAAGATTGTATGTGTGCTATGCAACACACATAGCACTAGTGTATGTGGAGGAATGCTATCGTGCAGGGGCCCAGAAATATTAACTTAGTGTTTTGTTAACTGGAAGAAAACACTAGGTGAGTGTTGTGGAAAGGCGAATGAAGTATAGGGTGTGTTGTTAGTCGTTGTAGTGCACTTTTTGTTTTCAGTTGTTCATATGAGACCTTTAAGGATAGCTTATAAATTTTAACAGGATTCTGTAGTTTTTTCCCTCATAAACTATGAATTTCGGACAAACCATGATCTTCGGGTAAGGTAATAAATACGGCATAAGCTTTTGTAGTTTTTTTTTTAATAAAATGGTATATATATATATATATATATATATATATATATATATATATATATATATATATATATATATATATATATATATATAATATGTATGTATGTATGTATATGTATGTAAACAGAAAAGTATTGAAAAGTTGATTGTTAAGAAATCCTAATGATAGGTGTATTTTTTATTTTAAAATTAGTAAGTGTGAAATCTTCCTAAGAGTGTGGCTTAATTGCTATTTTAAAATAATAATGTAAAAAATAGTGGACGATTTTATTTTATAAATAAACAAAGGTGCAGTAGTATAATACACATTCCTGTTAATGGTGATGATGATAATGAAATATTTAGAAATTATTACTTTAATACGTCTCTTCTTTATATGCATATATAACTTTTTCTCTAGTATATCCTGAGAGAAATATCAACACGTACGTTAATCTGCACTGTAGTAAACGGTAACATCTGGAGTTCGATTAAGCTAAGGGGGAAATGCTTTTCTAAAACAGTGAAAAGCTATTTTTGCAGTTGCCTTCGAATCGACATGAAGTGGTCGTATTTCATGGTAGTCATGTTGTTAATTCTTGAACTGTTATTGAACAAAGCGTGAACCCATTCGCAAGTATGTTATTGTCGATGGAACAAATAAAACATAACAACATTGGTGCAGCGATATCGCCTGTTTGGAAATTAGCGTGGGAACGAGAAGCGGATGTGTTAATGTTTTCTACATGTTCTCGGAGGGAAAGAAATTGAAATTTTATGCTGATAGCGTACGGCTGTGTAATTGCTTATTGCAGTTGGTATTTTCAGTCTGACGACTATTCGTGTTTTTTGTTAGAATATATACTGCATGATGACAAATGGTTCATGATATATATGTAGCTTGTCGTTCAGAAGGCTTAAATTTGATTTTTGATGTAAGTGTATCTGCCTCATTAAATCTTTGTCTGACTTTATTAATGCTAAAAGTGAGTGTTTTACATTTAATTCAGATACAGCCTGGAAATAGGTAATTATAAACAAATAGATACATTTTCAAAGGAAGACATCCATGGCTTGCATTTAAAGATATTATCCAGCATTCGCCTGATGCAACAGAGGGGAAAAGTCTATCTAGCCGAAGGATTCAGTCAGCTAGACATTCACGTAGCTTGGTTATTCAGATGTTAAACTCAATTAAAGGAACGAAATTAGTTATGTCACAGTAGCAGCAGTAATATAGAGGGTTATTTGTTAAAGTAGTAAAATATTATTACATGATCCTAATGATATTTATGTAGTATGTATTATCTGTCAAACAAATAAATGCATGTTTTCCGCGGAATAGTGCCCTGCCCCTTGCTGCTATGAAAATAAAATACTACACATTACCCCATATAATTTCGCCAGTAACTTCCTATTTGCTGATCAGTTAAAACAGTATTTCTGGGCATCGTAGCGAAAAATGTATTTGCTTTTTCGTGCATTGTACGAGAAACAGAGTGAACGCAATAAAAACGAAACAAGGAAAAAAATACAATGCGATGTAAAGTGCTTGGACTCTTTCGACAAATCACTCAATGTAGCGCTTTCCTTGCAACCTGGTCTTGATGGTGTAATCGGTAACACCGTGGGCTCAAGTTCATGTGGTCCTAAGGTCGATTCCCCAGAAGGCATACTTCTTATTTTCTTTACAATAATAGAAGTTTTTTTTAAAAATTATCCAGTCATCCGAGAAAAGAAAATTGTGTAGAAACACAAACTTTTGTATTCACATTATCGCCAAGAAATATGATCATTTCTTGTAGTTCAAACCGTAGACAATAAGTTAGTGAATAATGTTTTTTGATCTTTTTATAAACAATGTCCAATGTGCTGTCGTCAGCAGAGCTCTACACTATAGACGTTAAAATCGCAAGTTTCTGAGGAAAACAATGTCCATGTATTATTATTATTATTATTATTATTATTATTATTATTATTATTATTATTATTACTAGAATGACAAAAGAAGGAAAGAAAAAGACATAGTCAAAGCTATTGATAGGAACAGAAGAGATATACTTTGTCAGATTATTTTTAGGTTTACACATGAACGTAATAATATTATTACATTTATGGATTGACAGATAGAATTATAATTTTATGAGAACAGGAAATGGAGTATAAATATTTGTTATCTGGTAGCAGTAATGAATTTTGTTTCGCCCTTCTTCTAGATAGGTTAAGTTGATTTTGAGTTTAACGTCCCTTTTAGCAGCAAGGCTATATGAGACGGGACCTACTGATTAACGTGGAATCTGAAACACATGAGCTCCAGTCTGGAATCGAACCCGGGTCTTTTTCTAGATAGGAAGGTGAGGTGGCACCTTGAATAGAATCGTTCTTGTGACTAGGGTTGTAAGTTCGACCACTATATTAATTTGTGTTATTCCTTTAATGCTTTATCAACGTTGCATGTAGCGTTAAATTTAATAATAACTTGTTGGCGAAATTACGTGTAAAATTTGAACACCGAGTTAGTTGTGTAAATTCGCATACAGATCGAGATAACGAAGACGGATCGAGATAACGAGTAATGTGCGTATGTCTCTTGAATAAAGAAATCAGTTTCTCTACTCTGGCCATCTTCCCTCGTAGAGTACTCTATAGCAACGTGGTCTGAAGAACTTGTAGTCCACGATCGATTCCCGCGCAGAACCGTTTTTAATTCTTGAGCACAAGTAGAAAAGGCAAAAAAAAAAAAAAAACTATGGAGACGCATGAAATTTAGAGCTAACAAGTAAGTCCGAACCAAAGGTATGGGTCATTACGTAATTTGTTTAAGAACAATAAAATGGAGGAATTTGTTTTCTCTGTGTCTAGAAATGGAATATAAATAAAGGAAGAAACCACTTCTGTCCAGAATTTCTGTCGCATGTCTAAAAATTACATAAATAGAAATAACTCTCTTTCTTATGATAGAAAATATTAAATATCTTCTTAGAAATATGCAGAAAAAGGAAACCACATATTTCCAAAGAAAATATTTCTGTAAAAAATTAAGATATAAAGAAGTTATAATTAACAAAAGAAATCTCCGAAACTCTTCGCCAAATTCTAAGTTCTATTTTCGTAAGCGTGGCAAACGCGCGGCGACACAAACACAGAGGGAGGGAGGGGATTTTATGCTTTATTAAAAATACAACGTAAATCTTTCATAATGTTAGTCACTATACATATTGCATAGTTCTAATAATAATAGATATTAAACATTTTATACGTAAACAAACAAACAAAAGAAAATAAGCCACAAAATATACGAAGCAATCAGCCAGTGTGTGGTAGTGATTTTCTAATATGCGTTTCCCACGAGAATGAACCTTGTCATACCTTCGTAGAGTAGACGGTTATCGCACGCTCCTTGAATATTTTATTTTCATCCACGATCATCAGTTCGAATCCCATACCCTACGCTGCCTTTTTTATTTAGAAAGCTTGATTCTGTCAATTTCTTAAACAGCAGTGTTTTGTTCCAATAATGTTTTCTTAGTATTATCGTTCTCATTCTAGTTTATGTGGATATCTCCAAATAATCAAAAAATTACGTCCTTTAAATAAAGTATTACAATTATCAAGAATTTTATAAAAAGAGGAAACTTCATTTCTAATCATTATCCTAACCGGAAGGGGAAACTTTTAAATATTTGAAATAGTAATTAAGATATGACTAAACTTAAATGAAATATTACTAAAATAAAAAAAAAAATACTGCGAATAGTCTCTGCAAGTAATTAGTAGAAAATGGACAGAAATAGTGAACATAAACTCTTAATTGTCAATTAAAAGTGTAGTAGCGATAGCGCTATACCCAAATAGGATATTCATTCTTTGATTCATGAAAATAATAAACATTTTACAAGAAATAATGATCTTTTGGCTGTAGCGTAAATCTTTTAGTAAATAAATAATAATGAGGTGTTAGACTTTAGTGTTGTCAGTGGCTTGGCTCACGGCTGTCACCACCGAGCCGAACTGAGAAGTGAGCCGAACCCACACCTCAACCTGCCGAGCTGGCTCGAGTCCTCGACTCCGTTGGACCAAACCGAGCCGAACCAATGGCTCACCCCAACGTAGCCGCTTCGAGCCGACGGCTCACCTGAGCCGAACGAAACCGAGTCGGCTCGAGCCATGGCTTACCTGAGCCGAGCCGAACAGAGCCAATGGCTCACATGAGTCGAGCCGAACCGAGCCGATGGCTCATCCCAACCGAATCAGCTCGAGCCGACGGTTTACCTGAGCCAAACCGAACCGAGCCGGTGGCTCATCGCAATCGAGTTGGCTCAAGCCGATGGCTTACTTAAGCTGAGCCAAACCGAGCCGGCTCGAGCTGTTAGTCAGTTGAACCGAGCCGAGCCGGAGCTCGAGCCGAGCGTGTCGACATCATTATTAGACTGACGATCGTGAGGTTTTCGAGTCCCTCTGTAGTAGGAAAGGAGGAATTTTAATTGTTCTCAATGTTTCTGAATTCATATCCCTGTCGATTCTAGGAGTCCTGAAATGTGATTGAAATAGAGAATAAGTCAGGAAGTTAAAAAGTATATTTTTGTCACTGCATTGACCTTCTATGTCTGCACTTTCCAAACAAAACTAATATCTTGCATCACCTTCCACACTTTTCTCTATACTATGCAATATATATATTAAATTGTCCTGTTTGGTTTCAGTTTTAAGAATTATAAATTGACATATCATCTTCAGTATCTTTCAGACCTGAATTCAACTGTTGTGAAATTCTATGGTGTAGGCAGGAGTACATCTGATGCAAGGCGGTAAAGTTCTCGTATAAAAAAAAACTAAATTATATATATAATATGTTTCAGATGAAACATCCAATGCTTATAGATCGTAAGGGCTGAAGATAGAACGAAAAGTGAGATATGAAAATGTCTTGGGCTCATTGAATGAAAGACAGTTTTTCCCATAGGAGCCCCTATCATAGTAAAGAAGATGGGAGATGCAACTTTAAAGCCGCTCAAACCTTTTAAGAACCTGCTAAAGCCGCTCAAACCTTTTAAGAACCTGCTATTCCAAGCCCTGCGATGTACAACAATTTGAAATGTTTTATTTGGCATTTCGGAAGAAGAAAGGGACTAGTAATGAGAACTCTCGGTTTCAAGAATTTATGAAAAAGATTTCAGTGATGGATTCACTATCTAAGCTACTATCCACCTCACACTGATTTCGATATCACATTTTGCGTGCCGTGTTCCAGACATACTTGTGGCGAAACGCTTTAACACCGATTATCCCCAATTAGGATCCAACCCTCCATGTATTTTCTAAACGTTATGTGTATAGGCTTCAATCTACACTTATGACAAGAAGTATGAGTCCGCCTGATCTTGTGTAGCCTTGAAAATGCCGACAGTGCACCACAAAGAATTGTGGATGTAAAAAACAAAGAGAACGTTGTTGTGTATTTTGTGCTTGTAATGTAGATGTGGAAATGTTGACAACCGATAAATGTGGATTTTGGTTTAGAAATTCAGAAACAGTTCGTTAGTTTGTCAAATCATAATAACCAAATTTGATTATGACTGAATCACGAGTGGTTGTGAGTCTTAAGTAAGGACTAGTTTTTCTTCAAAATCTGAAATTACATTTAGCCTATGTATACAGTATGCACGTACATTTAGACATTTTTTTTTGTTAAAGTTCCCCAGGTTTTCTTTTATCTGTGTGTCCAGTTGAAAGGTTGATGTATAGTATTGATTTGTACTCTATTTTCCAATTTTAGTTAATCAATTTTCAAAAAAATCATAATGTATTTTCGGTTTTCATGAAATATTCATCCTCGTGGTGGTAATATTAGATTTTGACCGCCCTCTTGGATTTGCACTATCTTCGAACATGACGTCATCGATTTGTGATATCACCATGGAATAGGAAATACAACCGAAGGAACATTGGCTCTGGTAAAGTATTGTACGATTAGGTAATTTTGTGAAAATACAACTTCCTTACAGTGGAAGTGACAAAATTGCAAATAGGAAGAACTTAAAGCATTATTTTTTCTTCCCACACATCACTCCGAATGAAGTGAAAGTAAGTGAATTTATCATCCATAAAGTGTTATATTTTTCTAAAAATTTGGATTTATGATGACTACAAGGGAGCAGAGCTATAGGTCATGATATTCGCCGAAAGGGAAATTTTAGAAGGAATTTTTGTTCGAATTCCCTCACAGCTTCTCTCTCTTACGTCACAGTCTAACACAAGTAGTACCACTTGAAAGCCTATTTAAAACTGAAGAAAACCTGTGCAAAACAATGTTTTACAATAATTAATACAGCAGCAGTGTCTCACTAAATGAAAGTCTACAATTGTATCAAACGGTATGGTAGCCATATTTGATTTTGGCCGCCATCTTGGTTTTGCACCACCTAGGAACATGACATTATCGCTTTCTGACATTACCATCATATGGGGAACAGGATAGAAAGAACATTAGCTCTGGTAAAATTTTGCATGCTCAATTTAAGCTAGCGCCTGGTCTAATAGATGTACTTATTAAATTTGAAATGTATCGTGCTTTGCTTAGGTATTAACAATCTCAACCGTTGCATCTTCCTCGTTACATAAACGGTGTCGTACAGAAACAACTGTCACTAACATTGTTTGCTTTATCATTTTTTTCCCTAATGATATGTCCGACCACATAATTTCGTATTTAGTATTTCGAGTGACTCCCTAGTACCCCATGATAGAGGACACTGTGTGAAAAACAACTCTCAATTCAATGCGCTCTTTGGCATTTTCCTCTCTTATTTTTTTTTTTTAATCTTCATCCATTTATGATTTACTGCATAAACAGTAGATGTTTTATCTGACTGTGTAAAAACTTACATTTTAACAATGATGTTTTTATAAACAGTGTCCCACATATTTTTTCTTCAAAAGTTTTTTCCTTTTCTATGAACTTTTCACTGATATGTGATATGAATACCTTTTCATGTAAAATTTTCGACTGGTTTCCCCAGTACCCATGATAAGGGTCTCTATGGGAGTAACTGTACTCTTTATTCAATGCGTCCTATGATATTTCACTATCTTGCTTTTTGTTTTTCTTTTTATCATCAGCGACATGATTTATAAGCACTGGACATTTTATCTGATTGTGTTAGTTGTGCCAGATGACATACCTTTCGATTTACAATTTTGAGTGACCCTAGAGAGTCCATCATAGGGGGCCTTGTAGAAAAAATAATACCTTTCATTGAAGGTGCCCTATGCCATTTGTCTCACTTTCTGTGTTATCGTAAACACCCTCTACTCAGTGGTAGAGCGTTCTCCTGTAGTGCATGGGATCCTTGGTTCGATCCCAGCTCGCGCCAAGTGAGCATTGTGGTGAACAAATACCTTGTTTTCTTGGGGCTCTCCTATTTCCTCCCATTTTGTTTATTCTATCATTTCATTCATTTCTCATCTTCACTGTTTCTTTTAGCTTAGCCGGCATAAACATGGGACGTAAAACTTAAAGATTTCATCTCTATGCCATTTCATTTCTTAAACATCCTGTATATATTTGGAAGAGGAGTTTGGTATCGCTTGATTTTGTTACGAGATATTAGTTGCCCGAGGAACTCAAATGAAGTAAAATTCGTTGTTCGATGGATAGATCAGTGTGTGACATTAGTGATCTAATAGATCTATCTATTTGTTGTGGTCTAATAGGATTTTCAGTTGGTGGTAGATCTTGTATTAAAATTAGTTGTATTAAATAAAGTATGTGTATGTATAGTATAAACGAACTGTACTATACTTTTAAAATTAAACTTCTAGTTTAACGCACCTCGTTTGTGCGCTGCTGAAACTAAGGAGATGGTGACTATGGTAATGAATGAAATGTGCATTGAAGAACGTGAGAGGAAACAGGAGAGCTCGAGAAAATTCGAACACAATTTTTCAAAACGAAGCTCATCTTGACTTGACGTAACTGTTCGTTTGTACGGATACTCCTCCGAGATGTCTGAATGAACTGTTCCTAAATAAATTTCATATGGTGATTTGAGAGCGCGCGCTGAGTGTCGTAAGGGGTAGCAAGTCCCAACCGGACATACCATTGAGGAATAATCACCGAAAAACGGGATACCCATAGACTTAACTTTGGAAAAGCATTTGGCGCACGAATTCTCATTATAAACAAGGAAAATAGAATTTGCAGTATTAGAAACAGAGCGAAGCCCTTTCCGTTTTGTTCTGCGAACACAATTTTTCAAAGCCATAATGCTTTTCGTTGATATGTGAAATTCAACTATTTGCATGTCGTGTTCGTTCACGAAAACGATTGATGCACTAAGGAAAATAATTATGAATAATCAATAAAAGTCGATCGATTCGCTCCAAATTTGCAAGTAATGCATACATAGTTTACAAAGACATAATTCAATTATTTTTTTTATTTTTGTACCTAGTTACTTACAGTATCCTCCAAAACATATATGACATACATCGCAGTGTAGGCTATTTGACTTCCCCCGTGCCTTGTAAGAGAAAATCGTTTCTACCTGGTTTTGGCATACAATGTCCGCCATGACTGGGATCATAAGTTATATAACTATTATTTATTAAATCAACAGTTGTATTTGGTGAATAATTCATGTATTATTATTATTATTGTTAGACTTCCAAAATATGCTATGCATAAGTGTCGGAAGTCTTACAGAACGACTTTTATCTGTCCGTCAGTCGACATGTAGATATGAGAGCGAAGACTGTAAGACATATTGAGATGATTATGATGATGATGATGATGATTATTATTATTATTATTATTATTATTATTATTATTATTATTATTATTATTATTATTATTATTATTATTATTATTATTATTATTGCAAACGATTCGGCGTCTCATGACAACGTAACATGATTATCCACAACACTCTACTAAAACCAGAAGTAGTTGAAATTTAGTATTAGTTCCTGTTTGAACATTTATCGCCATGAACAAAAATGGTAAGATAGAGAGAAGCGGTTTTTTGCAAATAATTCAGCGTCTCAAGACAACATACCATGATTATTCACAACATTCTACCAAAACCAGAAGTAGTTGAAATAAACTATTTTTGGTTTCAACCCTTATTGCCATAGATCAAAAACAGTAAGAGATAGCGAGTAATGGCTTTTTGATATAGATTCACGGTCCGAGGAACAGGTTGTATCTTTAATGTTACTCTGTTGCAATCAGTACTTATCGGTGCACTATGAGTATTGAATTCACGTAATTGGGAAGTCTTAATTTCACTTTGTGAAACGATAGTTACATATTATTTTATTAGTTCAATGTTCTAACAATAAGGAGATGTATGATAGTGATGGGATGAAAGAAGTGGCAGAAAACGTGAAAAACCCGAGAAAATCACTCCCACACAGTTTTAGTCAACCACAAAGCCCACTGAGCGAGAAGTGGAATCGAAACAATGATCCCACAAACCAAAGATGATTATTCTACCACTGAGGGATCGCAGCACTTGTGTTATTGTGTAAACGCAAATTGGCATCATATATTACGGAACTTCTTAGTGTGTGATTTTTTCACGCTTGTTAAAATAGAATTTTTTTGGCAATACAACTTGTTACTCTTTTTATCATTTAACATGTAAAATATTGATATGCGAAGCTATGACAGTTATAGCTAGTATAATGGAGAGGACACCATTTTCGTCAGGTGGGCATAGTGCATTTGAAGTAAATTTTGTTTGTCAGGAGAATGGGAAACGATCCGCGACGGAAGTAAGAATGTCGTTGTTGTGAAACGTAGCACTTAAAAGTCTTGCTAAAGCATAAAAAAAGAGATTTAATGTCTCCGCCATAGCATCAGTTTTATGTAGAAGAGGAGGCAGCTTATGGATGAGGGAACATCTGAGCTGCAGTAGCTATGCAAATGGGATTTATACTGTGCAGGCGAAAGAACTCTAGTTCGTAAATTGGTCTCAAGCCAATACTCCTTGGAGCTAAAGAAAACATGCGTTATTCAAATATTATTTTTAAACTTTGATAGTAAAACCAAATATCAATGACGTGTATTCTTATAGTACCAGGCACAAGTGAAAGGTGTTTAAAAGTTTAAATAACAATATTCATTTATTTACTATACTTCCATTTCTAGTTTTCTGCTTATATATATACAGTATGGCACTAAATTCGTTGTACAAAAACAGAGGAGTGATTCCTGAGAGTAAAACAAACAAAAAAGTTCCAATAAACATAGGGCGAAAATCCCACCGTTTACGTGTTATAGGCTGCCGACAACATGAAAAAAAAAAAGAATTCTAAAGGTCCATAGCACCAAAACTATGGGAACTACTGTAATTGGGTCAAGACTTCACTTAGGAACTAGTATGTGCTCTATCCAAAAATACATGTTTTAGAATCCTAAGGTACTCACGCAACAATTTTTATGAAGGCAGTTGGAGAGTGCTGTATATCATAGGCCCGCAGTCAAACTCCCTCTATAAAAATTGTTGTGAAGCACTTCAGAGTTCTGAAATACGCATTTTTGGATAGGGCACATACTAGTTTCTAAGTGAAGTCTTGACCCGACTACGGTAGGTCCCGTAGTTTTGGAGCTATGGACCTTTAAAATCCATTCTTTAATGTTTTTGGCAGCCTATAACACGTAAACGATGGGGTTTTCGCCCTATATTTATTGGAACATTTTTGTTTATTTTACTGTTAGGAATCACTCCTCAGGTTTTGTACAACGAATTTAGCGCCATACTATATATATATATATATATATATATATATATATATATATATTGGGTATTGCGAAATAAGTGTTACAACTCTTGCGAGGTGACTCCTGCCACTAAGACAAGAAAAAAAGTTATCTTGAACTTTCGGCTATCGGACATAGTTTCAAATCTACAAGGTGCCGAAAGCGTGGGAAAATGACTTTCGGACGCCAATGATTCGCAAACTATCCAACGTAAAGAGGGCGGGTAATATATATATATATATATATATATATATATATATATATATATATATATATATATATATATATATATATATATATATATATATATATATATATATATATATATTGCGAAATAAGTGTTACAACTCTTGCGAGGTGACTCCTGCCACTAAGACAAGAAAAAAAGTTATCTTGAACTTTCGGCTATCGGACATAGTTTCGAATCTACAAGGTGCCGAAAGCGTGGGAAAATGACTTTCGGACGCCAATGATTCGCAAACTATCCAACGTAAAGAGGGCGGGTAAAAAATTCACTGAAGAAGTCGTACCTGCTGTATTGAATTTTGCATGTTTCACAATCCTACCATTCACGCGCAAGGGATTCCCCAAAGGAACGTAGGGAGTCCCGGATAATCTGTCAAATGAAAATTGGTCTAAATGGATATGAATTGATAGGGTTTCTACTAGGTAACAATACAGATGCAAGGGTTCGGAAAAAAAACGGCTTTTTTGGGGTAAAAACTGTTTTTTTTCTGCTTCGCTTTTTTGCTTGGGAAATTTTTGGCTTTTTTTTTTTTTTCAAAATTGTGCTTTAAATTGATAAACCAAACTTTGTTTCGCTTCTCTATAACACAAAAAGTCAGTTAATTGATTGTTGATGCCATAATAATATAAAACCTCAAAAATAAACCATGAATTTTCAAAAGATATTTCAAACAATTTTTCTTCAACATATTTACGTTATGAATTCTAAAGGATTAACCAATGTATATAATAAGAATTTTTTAACCTCCTATATACAAAAGTAAGCAGAATTGGCAAGAAAATGTCAAATACCCGTTTTTTGGGGGAAGTTTTAACCAGTTTTTTTTGTTTTGTTTAAACCAGGTTTTTTGATTTAGATATTTTGCGTTATGTATTTATATTACATTCACAGAAATAAGTTTGTTCCGCCTTGGTGTTATTATGCAACAACGGGGTTATGCTGGAAGTGGTCCCATAAGCTTAAAGAAGACCGGTCAGTAAATTTCTTAAATTGAGAAACTCCCATCCTAGCCATCGGGAAAATCCCGTCATTATTTTAAATGTAAAACAATAACGGGAAAATCCTGTTATTGCTTTGCATGTAAAATGTAAAGGTTAACGTATCATAATCAGTACGCTAAAACTGAGGTATTAAATTACAAATTTAGTATGCAGATATCATTGAAAGACCAATCCAAGCTAATGTTGGAAGCTACGTAGGCAATCGATAAATTTTGCCAATTTCTATCAATATATTTAAGCAACCTTGGCTTCTTTATAAAACAGCAGGCATTCAGGCATGCAGAAATATACAATTTGGTTTTGTTTCGTATGTTTAGGCTTAAACGTAATACCGAGGTTATCAAGAAGACTTCCGCTTAAAGTGACATCCGAACCGCTACTTGGTTTACGCATGAAAGAAGGGTTGTGGTTCGAGCGAGAATTGAACATGGGACACCTTGATTAAAAGGTGAAAAGGAAATAAAACTAATGCAGATGGTTTGATATGTGGAAACGTCACCATGAATTTCACACGATTCGCATTTTTCGTTCTTTTTATTTTTTTTATTTAGGCCAATTAAAAAAACAGCTGGTGTAAACACTTCTTTAAAAAAGTAAACACTTCTAACAGTAAGCACTTCTTTAAAAAATACACAAATAACTAGCAAAATTGTATGTAGTATTTTTACTTCAAAATATTCCATATCCTCTTTTTGGAACAAAATAAAATTAAAACATAAGAGAAATTCTTAGATTTATACGATACACTTAAAGGCTCTACATCTAGAGCTTTTGGTTCTGTATATTCTTGACATTCTACAGTTAAGTTTTATATAACCGCCATCACGGTTTACCCAGTCCTCAAGTTTTATAAATTTTTAACAAGAAGGATTCAACATATCATTACGGAACTCCCCCCTACAAAAAAGGACTACGGAATATATTTAAGCTAAATACAACTGCACAACAAACATGACTGAGTGGTTAGCTTTTGCGCTTCTATCGGGAAGTCCGGGATTCAACCCAGCATTCGACCATTCTGACAAAGGTTTTCTTCATTCCATCTGTGAATGTAGAAATAGTGCGTGTACTGTGAGTTGACCGACTTCCTTTCTTATTGCTTTTAAATCATTATTATTACTAATTACCAGCAGTGACGGTTTTACGAAGGTTAGGGGGGCGGTCTTTCGAACTGAAGCCTGTTCCCCAAAGTTACGGAATGTCTAAAACAAACGAAATATCTAGTAGTTATGCCTTTACTCATAAACTTTAAGCTCCCGTCAAATAAAAATTACGAATGTTTAGAAAAACTAAACATTAGTAAGAAAAACCCCTCCCAAAATACTTTTCTAAATCCGCCACTGATTCTCAGTATAAAATGATCTTCAAGGTTGTATCCGGAAGATTATTGCTAAATATATAAACGAAACGAAATATTAGTTATGCCTGTACTCATAAACTTCAAGCTTCCGTCAAATAAAAATTACGAACGTTTAGAAAAACTAAACATTAGTAAGAAAAACCCCTCCCAAAATACTTTTCTAAATCCACCACTGATTCTCAGTATAAAATGATCTTCAAGGTTGTATCCGGAAGATTATTGCTAAATCATTGCACAGCTGAGTGAACAGAAATGTGAAGTACTACGGTTTGACTGATATATTGAAAAACGTACGCTTTGACGGATATATAGAAAAACGTAAATTTAACTTTTGCGCTAGAAGCTAGAGAACTAAGCTCTTAGAAAGGAAACACGGATGACAAACTAAAATGATCTAGAGAAGAAAAAAATGTCGATAACTCAAAAGTTAAAATAAAGTTAAATAGCCTCTAAAATTGCCCTCAAATACTACATTTTTCGTGTTAGCTTTAATTCGTAAAACATATGCTCCATCCATCTTGATGGTGAATTTCAGAGCGAAATATGGCATTTAGGTCATGTAATTCGTATCTAACTATAGAATATACTATAAGAAAGCTATTTAGATAGAAAAATCATGAAAATGAAAAAAGCCAAAATTTCCAAAATTCTCGTTTTCCCCCCCAAAAAAGCCGGCTTTTTATGTGAAAAGAAACCATCGATTCAAAAAAGCCGGCTTTTTTGCATCTCTAGGTAACAATAATTTGTATTAAGTCGCTATCTGGAACAAATACAAAATGGCGAACACCTTCATGCCCGTTGTGTGTGGTTGCATAATCGCCAGGTACGGATGCTGGCCAACAGTGACGTTCTGAGCATTAAGTATAGCGAATTTGTACTCAAATGCTCTAGAAAGACATCTGCAGTGTCGGTAGAGCACAACAGATGAAGCAAGGTGATTCACATGTGTGGAAACACGTAACGAAAAATGCCAAGAAAAAATGCACTCATACTAAGTAAACGTGAGTTCGAAAACGTCGGTAATGTAAGGAATAGCATCAAGAACATGAAAGCCATTGCGAATTCACCAATAATATTCCATCAATCCGATACAATATGGTGTGCATGGTTGCAAACCAATAAGAATGCAACAACTGAGACCAAGTTCAAATTGTGCAGGGGGGACTCAGAGAGAAACTGGAGAAACTAAAGGAATGTCACTAGTAGCATAGCATGATTGATATTGAAATGTGGCCAATGTGTGTGTTGATATCGACATGTAGCTAATGGACAAATGTCAACATGTTCCACTACTGCTGGGACACCGTCCCACGTGCGAAAACTAGGAAAATAACGTTGTACATTCTGCTGTTACATCTGGTGCACTTTTTGGTAGAACGTAACTAGAACACGATTGTATCAATGTCTTTCTTTGTTTGGGACATTGTCCCACAGTCGACACATACGAAAAGAAATCTCTTAATCCACGGTTCAAATTCTGATAGAGTGTGAAAATAGCAAACTTGTATCATGTCCCATGTCATCTGGGATATATGACGTACTCGAATTATAGGAAAATACCTCCAGAAATTCGTATCTTACACACAGTGCACATACCAAGACGAAAATGAACCAATTTAGCACACTACAACTGGAACACCATACATATGGAAAATAAAACGACATGAAAAATAGAGAAACGTCTTAAAGCTCTGATTGTTTACAACTGTGCAGTAGGAATAACAAAATGAAACACACAAGCATGTCGGGAGGCTGTACAAGAGCGCTTGCCAAATAAAGTGGGTACTCCTCAAAGAAATGAATCCAGAGAAAGTGAGGCTCCCTCGAAGCCTCAGGGCTAGAGCGCTCGCTTTCGCTCGCGGAGTCGCAGTTTCCAATCCTAGTGGGAGCCCACGGCCTCAGATTCAAGACCCGAGTAGTTATTTTGTTATTTTTTGCACGTGGAACGATGTCCCAGCAGTAGAGGGATATGTTGAGATTTGTCCATTAGCTACATGTCGATATCAACACACACATTGGCCACATTTCAATATCGATCATGCAATTCCACTAATGACAGTCATTTAGTTTAGTAGAAAAAATGAAACACCATTTCTTGTTCGAAAACAAAAATCTAGATTTATCAACTGACTCAATCGACGTATGAAACAGATAAAGATGAAGGTTATTCGATATGGCATGACACCTAACATTCGATTCGATGACACCTGTCATTTGAAGGTGTGTTGAATGCTCCCTAACGGCTAACGCACTTACTTTTGGCGTGCTTGGTCCCGAGTTCAATTCCATATGCGGGTACTTGCTACGTATACAAATCAGAATAGTGGTTCGAATGGCCGTAAAAGAGTTAATCCCGTCTCATACAGACTTGATATTGAAGTGGAACGTTAAATTTAAATCAAGAAGTGAATCAATTGAGAGTGCGTCGGTTTTAAAAATACTATAGATGACAATGATTTTAAAGTATAGCTATCCATAATCTACTATACCGTTCTGTTAGTGCAATTGATAATTTAATTATAACTCCTGATTGAAGTTAGTTACAACAATAATTTAAGGGGAATGAACGAGGAATTAAATATGTGTTGTGTAATTTTGTCTCTAGCTTCCAGTACTCATAAAGTAAAGTAAATATCGAGAATACTCAGTGAGCACCATGAGTATCTAGCTACTGGAAAAAAATGGAGCAGATTCCTTTCGGCAGTTTCAGAAATTAAACCCATGCCATGAGTATATTTACTGGATCAACATTCTAAACCAACAGCCAAGCGAGAGTATACATTCAGTGAGCAAAACACGTTTAGCCCAACAAATACATTTTAGTCATCCGATAACTGTGTTCACGCGGGAGCTTGCCTTGGATCAACAACACAGTTAATACCTAATGAAGTTTACATTTCTGTAATGTGGTAGTGGAGATCTGTGATGCGTGAGGCATAGTTCCCATATTTATTACGTTTTTCTTTTTTGTATCTTTCAATCAATAAAAGAACGCCAAAAAATTTTTGTCGAGAATCATGGGCAATCATATTCACCGTGTCCAGGTAATACAGTGAAACCTGTCTTTAGCGGAATCGAGCGGGACTTGCAAAAATTTCCGTTTAAGTCAGGTTTCCGCTTAGTGGAGGTAGACCTTTCCTTTTTTTTAAAAAAAAAAAAAAATACATGCTTATAAAGGGGCATACTGAGAAAATATATTGCTGTACGTCCATTGTTCGATTACAGTACTTCTTTCTTCTACGAATAAATACACAAAAAAAATAAAATGAATACAAAATATACTATGCACACGTTTTCTTTATTTCTCTAATAGCCAAGCAGGATTTTCTGTGTACATTGCTGCTTGACTTTCCGCATATACTTTAACCTGAGACATTATACTAAGTGAATCAGAATCATTTTTCCGTAAGGCAAATTTTTTTAAACTTCTGAGAGCATCTTGATATGTATTTATTCTACACTTTTCTTAGAACTCGGTATCGTATTCCTCTTCTTCCTCTATCTCGTTTTCTTCTTTGCGACATTCCGTATGATTCTTGATTAAGTTGCGGGGATTAAGGACAATTTGTGAAGGTGAATATGAGTAGTGGTTGGGGAAGGTCAACACTGTCCAGAAATATTTAACAAAAGAACGAACATTTTATCGCAGACAGTGTAATGTATATGTCTCACAAAATGCCTAAACATCTTCTAAACACTGTAGTCCGGAACTCAGAATTTTCCGTTAAAGGTTTGTTTTTCTTTCCGTTGTCCGCGTAACACAGTTTCCGCTTAATGAAGGGACTTTTTACACGTTTTGTTCTCCAAAATTCATGGGACCACGAAATATTTCCGTTTAAGACAGTTTTCCGTTTAATAAAGGGTCCGTTGAAGACAGGTTTTACTGTAATTTTATTTTAAACGAAAACAGTAGGGAAAATATACATTAATGTGGTATAGATATTTATTTGACAAACTAAAGCTCAACATCTTTCTCTCCTTTTTAAACCTATTTGTCTGTCTACAAAGGAGTGCTTTACCCAGTGATATAATGGCTGGAGTACCCGTCTCTGCTATATAGTGTCCAGAGTTCGATTCCCCGTGGGAGAACCTAAAAGTTTGAACGCGTTACTGTGTTCGGATTCCACCTTACACTGTAGGTCCTGTCTCGTATAGCTTCAGTGTTAAAATTGGCTCTTAAACAACAAGTAACCAACCAACTAGAGTTCTAGGAGTCACCAGGGGTAACGCGTGAATGCACTTTATGTTAACAGAGTGCCATGATATATACTCAAAACTGTCTTCCGACGTTAAAATATTAGCTTTATATTTACCTTCATGGAAAAAAATATAGTGTGGCTTACGTAAATTACATTAACGAGAATTCTAGAGAGAGATTATTTCTATATTAAGTCCTGAAATTTTACAAACGCTGTGTATCGAAATATTGAATTTAGATATATTAACATGGGAGACCATGTAATCAGAATGGAAGAATGTAGGAACACCTTCAAAGTTTTAACAGGAGGTCCAATCGGAAGATTTTGTGAACGTGGCATTGAACCTCCGGGTTCCATAGATCGTAGAGTGAGTGAGTTATTGTGTAGAATTTTGTCAACAGTCTGATAATCACATACACCTATATACTTTAATAAACAGCGGTGTTGCGTAGTTTTTTTTTTAAAGAAGAAACTGTTATTTTTAATACATATTTTTAATATTTTTATTGTTGTATTATTTATTTCAATGCATTATTCTAGTTACTCAGGGAAAGCGGTACTTACACAGATTCCTTGTACAGGGCCGGCCTTAGGTGGCGCGGGGCCCGATAGGGAACATTTTGCGGGGCCCCAGGTTAGAATTAACTTGCACGAAGATCTGTAGAAACATTATATACAGGATGTTTCAAAACAACACCGAGAGGTGATTTCTGACATCAAGGTAAAACAGAAAGTTTAGACCAAGCTGGGTGAACAGATGGTTCCTTTCGAAATTATCGGCTGCCGAAAACATGAAACAATAAACTTTAAAGGTCAGTAGCTCCAAAACTATGGGACCTACCGTAGTCGGGTGAAGACTTCACATAGGAACTAATATGTGCGCTATCCAAAAATACATATTTCAGAATGTAGGTACTCACGCAATAATTTTTATAGAGGAAGTTCGGCTACGGGTATAAAATCTGAAGTACTCTCCAACTACCTCTATAAAAATTGTTGCGGAGGTACCGCAGGATTCTGAAACTTGCATATTTGGATAGGACACATATCAGTTTCTAAGTAAAGTCCTAACCCGACTACGGTAGATCCCATAGTTTTGAAGCTATGGACCTTTAATGTTATTTTCTTTGTGAATGTTTCCGGCAGCTTGTAACTCCGAAAGGAAGCATTTGTGTACCCAAGTTGGTCTATACTTTTTGTCTTACCTTGGTGTCTGGAATCACCTTCCAACGTTGTTGTTCTTTTGAAACATACTGTATATATATTGCGCTCTCCCTGCTGGTCTAGTGGTTTGTGCGTGCGCCTGTGGTGTACATAGTCTCGATCCCGATTCCGAATGGAACACACGAAGAGCTATTTCCATTTTCCACTGAAAACCTCCCACAGCTGTACAGAAAATTGACATCGACTAATCAGCGTAGCTTTTCGTACTGAAGAAAAAGATACCTAAATTATCAAGCTGAGTCATCTCTTTCGAAAATTATTGCATGTTGAATTTTACATTAGAGTATATGGCCAGAAGTACTTTTTTCGATTTTAAAAGAATGTAAGAGAGAGAAACTCAGTTCTTCGGAAGTTTCCAAGGGACAATATCAAGGCACATCCAATGATACTAGAGCAGGTTTTCGGAAAGTTCCGGAACATTGCTTAAATCGGGATGGAATTTGCTGCAAAATCAGTTCCAACATTAATACAAAAGCCGATAAGACAATTTGATGCAGCATTTGTTTAAAATGTACGGTTGAAAAAACATTGTAAAGTAAAAACAATCCTGAGGTGAAAAAAAAAACAATTAAATTAACAAATATTTAGGGATGGTACCAAGTCCGAGACTAGTCTCGATCTCGTCTCGGACTCGGTACCATCCCTAATTGTAGGCCATATATCTGGAGAACTACATATAGTGTAGCCAAACCCAAACTATCACTCACTTAACCCAGCAAGATGTCCTTATTCCTTAGAAAATAAGAAAACTCGATTTACCTAGAACTCGATCAAGGGTCCGTTCAAGAATTTTGTGGTCTCCAATCCAAAAACTATGGCCAAGATTGCAATCTTTTGATGCATTTTTTGATCATTCCTAAAACTCTTGGTCAAAATCGCAATCTTTTGATCCAGTGTTTGGATCATTCCTGAACTTCTCGTTTGTGTAGATAAGATACATTTACTTACAAACAAGTTCAACAAATTAGATCCCGATTTAAGCAATGTTCCGGAACTTTCCGGAAACCCACTCTAGCACCATATGATGTGCCTTGATATTGTCTCTTGGAAACGTCGTAAGAACTGCGTTTCTTTCTTTAACCGCGAGAAAGAATTTTAAAAGCGAAAAAAAGTACTTCTGGCCATATACTCTAATGTTAAATTCAATATGCAATAATTTTTGAAAGCGTTGACTCAGCTTGATGATTAAGGTATCTTTTTCTTCAGTACGAGAAGCTACGTTGGTTAGTCTATGTCAATTTTGTGTACAGCTAGGGGGGGGGGGTCAGTGGAAAATGGAAATGACTTCTTAATTTCATAATCGCTCCCTTTCATTAATCATCCATCTCCTAAGAACAAATCCTGCAACGTCAAGTAAAAAATATCATTTTCGTGTCATTTCAAAAGTTTAATCGAGATTTTGCAGTCAGAATGGATGGCAATCAAAATGTGCGCTTAAATAGTGCATGAAAGTTAATAGACTAAACATAGGCCTATATAAAGTGCATTTCAATATAAAATTATATAAATATGTAGATCTACAGCTAGCAATATGAGCCTATAATAATCTGAATAGAACATAGTCATAATACTACTCGTTTTAGTGACGCCCCGAAATTTTGAGAAGTTGTTAACATAAAACCTAAAATTACGTTTTCAGTCCCCACATTACCAAACACTGAGGGTCCCAGAACCCCCGAAAATTTTAAAGTTGTTAATATAAATCCTAAAATTGTGTTTTAGTGTCCCCATTGCCGAAAACTTTCCAGAGGAGGACCCCCAGACGCACCCCGAAATGAAATTCTGGCTGCGCCACTATGCATATATTAAATATAGTAAATATCTGTAAAACTATAGAATTTCATTCTAATCTATTAAATTCAACAGTGTATCAGCAAGCCAATCTAACAAGTTTTGACATGCATTTCGAAGAATTGAACTCTTTTCGAAAATATAGGTGATGTAACTGACACTTCGCCCCACCCTACGGGTGGCCATGCATACAACAATAATTATACTTTAAGACGTGTTTTAAAAATTTAGCAAAAGCTACCAACAGTCCTTATACTGTGGAAAATAAGAGAATGACGTCTTAAATGCGTCATAATTACTATAAATACTATAGTTTCTTTGTCAATTTGGCCTTAAACGAATTGACTTTCACAAGTTATTTTGCAATTTAAGGTTAAAAAATAGGCCCTACTAGCACTGTGTTAATATAACTTAATAAAACATAACACCTGCGTACAATTTCTTATGAAAAGTCGCCCGTTATTAAAGGCATACTTGAAAATGAATGATTGAAAGTAAATGAATTCATCTTAGGGGTGTGTTAGGAGTGTTGGAGGTGTGCAGAATATTCCCTGGACACAGTGTCGTATTTAGGGGGCTTCCGGGCTTAACCCTTTCGGCATCCGGGGTTTTTGGGGTATTTTTTAGACTTTCAGTGAAGCAGCTACTGCATCGTCATTATTTATCCTAGGATTATAGTTCATACCTCATTCTCTTCAGAATGGAGCTGGCTTTCAAATGGTACAACTTGCATGCTCATACCATATACCAGGAGAGGGAAAAGTGATGTCAAAGGGAAAATTTCGGGGGGATTTTTTTTCACACTTTGGGTCCCTCTGGAACGGCCCTGTGTGAACGTAGAGATCTAAAAAAAATCTGATAAATAGCACTTGGTAGACTGAATGTGTGTGCCAAATTTCAAGTTTCTATCTTGAATACTAAGGGCG
Organism: Thermobia domestica; assembly: GCF_964235325.1. Lineage (NCBI taxonomy): Eukaryota > Metazoa > Arthropoda > Insecta > Zygentoma > Lepismatidae > Thermobia > Thermobia domestica. Next base: position 151,578,541 of record NC_137460.1, on the reverse strand, counting down.
GGAGAAATTTTATCAAGAATCCCCACAATGCCCCAAATTACCGCAAAACACCATGATCTCAGGTAAAAAAAAAAAAAAAAAATCCTGAGACATTTCTATTTATCCTAGGATTATAATCCGCCAATCATTGTCTTCAGAATAGAACTGCCTTTCAGGCGGTACAATCCACATGTCTCCATCACGTATCTAAGGCGGGAAAATCCCGAAAAAAGGAATTTTCTGGTCTGAATATCCCTTTTTTCAACTTTTAGCCCCTCTGGACCCCCCTTTTTAACGCAGAAATCTGAAAAAAAATCTGTTAAATACGACTTGGTGGACTGAATGTTTGTGCACAATTTCAATCTTCTAGGTGCAAAAATAATCCCGCCAAAAAAAAAAATACCGAAAATGTCCCATATTCCCCTATACAGAAGTATATTTTGATAAAAATTCGCTGACATATCCCTAATTACCCTAGGATCATGCTTTGCACATCATTCTCTTCAGAATAGAACTGCCTTTCAGGCGGTACCATTCACATGTCTCCATCGTGTATCTAAGGCGGGAAAATCCCGAAGAAAGGGACTTTTTGGGTAAAAATATCCCTTTTTCAACTTTTTGCCCCTCTGGATCCCCCGTGTTTTAACCCAGAAATCTGAAAAAAAAATCTGGTAAGTACTACTCGGTGGACTGAATGTTTGTGCAAAATTTCCATCTTCTACGTGCAAAAATAAGCCGAAAATTACACTTGAGAATCTAATCTCAAGCATATAATCGTGTTCAGCTATTTGAGGTCTGTAGGCTGATGCATATGACTTATACAGAGTGAGCATAAAGTGGCATTCTTCACATATTGGGGAAAGCGACTTTGCACCCATCCTATATTTGGAACATGTTTTAGTTTGACAGAAATTATAATTTAAGAGCTGATGATAATTTTAGGCTATATTTCATGAACCTTACACAATGTACTACACTAATGTCTTGCTAGTTTTACAATAAAGCGCTTGATGAAAGTATATTTCAGTATGTTTGACCTTGATAACTGGCATATTTTCGTAGATAATCAGCTTTTAAGTTTACAAATTTATTGTTTTTTTCTCCGTTTTTTAACCCCGAAAACCATGTTTTTTTTTAAGATTTTACATTCATGCATATAATTTCTTCGACCCAAGAAGAGATATCGATATACTGTACAGCGTAAGACATCTAAAAGTATCATCTGAAATACCGAACAAACGAGAAACGCTATCGATATACGGTTTGCAGTAAACTGCAATATCAAATGGGGTTCGTCAAACAGGTGTATGGTGTGGTAGGAAAAATATCGGCAAATGGGGCGTCAGGAACTTTTTTTTTTTTTTTAATGGAACATAGTCAGTAGCACATACAGTGGCTCAATAAAGAAGTCGGACTTATACCTGCTTAACATTCTAAGAGAGAATAAACATTCCAAGAGTATCCCTCAGAGAAAAAAACAATTATATTCTAATTGTCCTATATTATTTACTTATTGGATATAATAACAACAATAACAAAACTCAATTTTATGACTATAAAAAATACTAAAAATAAAGCTAAAATCCATGTCAATCGGACACGTGGCAGCACTCGCTTTCTTTTTGGGCTTAATAGGGGGATTTCCAAGAGATTGTCTACTTGACAGTTTTAGGTGTCTAATTGAAGCGAGTCGAAGCCGTACTGTTTTTATGTGAGTGAAACTGTGTTTAAAAGTCAAAATGGGAAGGCAACGTGGTCAAACTTCTTTAGAAGTAAAAAAAACTTATTTTAAAATATTATAAAGAGGGAAAATCAGTTCACGATATTGGGGAAATAGTAAATACCTATGTTACATTCCACAGTTCATGACATTATTAGACGTTTTAAATCAACAAAATCAGTGGAAAATAAAACAAAAAGTGGTAGACCTAGGGTGTTTTCAAAGTCAGACGAGCGATGGATTGTTTTACTGTTTAGTGAAACATCAAGATAAGTGCTCCTAAACTGGTCAAAGTAGTATCAAAACATCTTAATAAAAGCGTTCATCTCGAAACAATAATATTGGTTTTAAGAAGAAGCAATTTACATGGAAGAGTAGCCCGTAAAAAAAAATAAATAAATAAATAAAAAAATTTAAAAAAATAATAAAACGATCGCGAGCAAGTGCAATAGAGAAAAAGAGAGTCAGTTTTGCAAAAACTTATAAAAATAAGGATTTTTCGTTTTGGGGCACTGTGTTATTTGCAGACTAAAGCAAATTTAATTTGTTCCGCTCAGATGCTCAATATTATATCTGGCGAAAACCTAATGAAGAACTCCGACAGCGTAATCCGCGATCCAGTGTGAAACGGGAGTGATTCAACAATGGTCTGGGGCTGTATGTCCACTGCTGGTCCAGGTAAACTTTGTGTAATGAATGGTATTATGGACCAAACAAAGTATTTAAACATTCTGAAGCAAAATTTGGTACAAAGTGCTGAAATGTTGGGAATAAAATAAAACTTCCAGTACTACCAGGATAATGATCCCAACCACAAAGCACTTAATATGCGTTTGCGGCTTCTGTATAATTTTCCGCATGTGCTGGAAACCCTCCGAAATCTTCTGATATTAACGTTATTCAGCACTTATGGGCTCATTTGGAAAATAAGTTTAAAAAAGCATACTATTAGAACAAAGAAAGACTTGGAATCAGCACTTCAGACTGAATGGACAAAAATTGATCCTCCCATCTGCAAAAAACTTGTACGATCCATGCCCGCAAGATTGAAAGTCATCGTGAAAAATAAATGATTGTCAACAAAATATTAAAAATATCTAATAACATTCTAAACTTTTGATTCAAATAAAGTGTCCAACATGGATTTAAGCTATGTTTTCACTTTTTTGTATTTTTATAGTCATGAATTTGAGTTTTGTCATCGATGTTTCTATTTTTCATAAGTAAATAATATAGAATAATTAAAATATATATTTTCTCTGGAGGGTACTCTTGAAATTTTATTTTCTCTTGAAATGTATATGTATGTATGTATCTGTCCGTCTTCTTTATTGAGCCGCTGTATCTAAATAACATGAAATGGCACACGCGGAGAAATACAACGCCGATTATCTCATGTTTCTACTTCACATAGGAACGAAGATATTACCATGAGAATGGTTGTAAGTAGAAAGACAAGTGACACGCTTGACCGCTAGTACTGCGGTGCGTATGAGTTGTCAAAAAGTCATGGGAAGACATGATGAAAGACGAACGTATGGCGTTCGAGAAGGAAGAAAAAAAATGAGACATCGTCAACATAATTTATATAACAGTGTACGGAATGTAATTACAATGAGCAAGACAGTAGTATATCGAAAAACCATTTGAGATTGACATGTGCAATGAGCGTAAATCTAGTCTGTCAAAGTGTATGTTCAAAATGGTGACCGTCGAGATATCGAGGCACATACGTACGTAATGATCAATATAAAGGAGTTTGATTTGCTAAAACTCTTTTGTATATTTATTTTGTCTGTTCATGTGTCAGTCCTAGAGTGTGAAAATCTCAAGAACTATGTGATAGATCACCATCAATTTTGGCCAGGATGTAGAGGATCAAAATTTAGGAATTAAGTTTGTTGTTGGAAGTGATCTATCCAGTTGACTCCAATATGTGTACAATCAGAAATCGGGTCCCCATGTATTTCTATGAGAGTAATTATGCATATCATTCTTGCTTGATATACTACCTGCAGTGTTGTTGAGATTAGCGAGTTACAATAATGCTCAGGGTACCAAATACTAATTGAAACTGAGTTACTTTCAACCATACTCATTCACGTCGTATACAGTGTGATAGTGCTATTCGTTTTTCTCTGTTAAATGCTGATAGTATTGTAGAATTTTACCGCCATTCAATTGCACTTCTCACTGTATTTAGGCTGCATGATTCATTCCAGATACAATAAAATTTAGATAACCTACTGAATGTTGTGGAGTACTCCTAGCAAAGCTATAGAAAATATTTTATGACCTGTTTATTTTTATTTATTTATGTATTTATTTTTTGAATGTAGTTCCTGTGTTCTTCAGTCTTAGTCCGTTTGAGTTGTAGTGTTTTTTGCTTTTTACTTCTGATCCCATTCTGTTTTTTAAGTGCATGTGGAAGGCAATTTGTCCCTGATGATTGTTTAACGGTCATCTTGTCTAAAGGTTTCTTTTATATCTTTTACGGCTTGCATTGTACTCTCTTCTTGGCGCAGTCCGTGCTAACATTAAAATCTCATTAGGCATTTCTGCATCAAGCCAGGCTTGCTCTTATATAATATCGCTTTCTGTGAGCGAAGGGGAATAACGTTTAAAAAAAAAAATCTCTGTTGCTTCTTCACGTTTTAAGAGTACCCTTTCCAGAACAGATTAAGAGGTTGAAGAGTCAGGGAAGCACATTTCGTTCACCATGAAGAAAAATGTTTTATTTTGAAGATGATCCAAAAACGAACAGAGTTCGGGCAATGGAACTTGAAATAGACAATAAAGGACATCACGGTCGTGAGTCAATAACAAGAAGAAACTTATTTTGTCGAGAAAGAGGAAACTCATATGTAAGGACTAGTCAACTAAAAGTAAGCTTATTTATTTTTTCAAAAAATAAACTACTTCGGTTCCTTCGATACGGAACGTAGTCATTTCTGACTTCTTTTTTTCTTATTATTATTTAATTATGTGCTTCCTATGTTTCATTGTTGAATTGAAACGTTCAAGTTTTCAGTTGGTTCATGAACAGTGAAGATATGAAGTTTAATAGAAACTATTTGAATAGAGCGGATGGTCCTCCCTTAAACTTAAAGAGTTTGGATCCTAGTTTACATATGGGGTCTTCCATTATCGTGTGTACATCTACAGACTTCCATGTTCTTAATTGCTATACGTAGGATTGCAGCATGTTACAATCACGTTCAGTATTACAAGCTACGAACGTTTATCATACTAAAAATTAGTTGCGAAATTGTCAGAAATGTTTAACTCTGAACAGTAGCGCAACCAGAATTTTATTTTGGAAGGGGCCAAGACTACGTAGTACAGTAGTGTGCAAATGACGGGCTGCACCATCTGATATGGACACATTTGAGTTTGAAATCTTCCCCCAACATGCTAAAAGGCCTTAAAATAAAAATTCAGAATTCACAGCTATTAAGACACTATTTCACACGTGATGATGTCTCATGCCTCAAGGCAGATTAAGAGCACTTTTCATGCACGGTGCGTATGTGTGTGAGTTTGGGTATTTTTAAAGATACTGGACAAATGACAAGCAATAATGATTGTTCGGAAATTTCACAAAAATATGTCTGCAGCGCTGCTATTTAAGGTAGGCCAGGTTAGTTTGGGAGGGGGCCTGGTTCTCCCGAGCTCATACCTGGTTGCGCCACTGACTATGAAGTCCTTTCATCGGCTCTTTCATGGATTCCCTCAATCATATTCAAAACAACTCGTCTTAATCCTCTACAACCTCTTGTCATCGTAATGTATCTTTACAATTTAGACACACAACTGCAGCACAGAAACACATTGTGCTCCATTTGAACCCAAACATTGCATACTATCTCATTTGCCCTTGTAGAATCAAGAATCAGTACATTACTTGTTATATCTAACAAGTAGCAGTATTCATTACAATGGTTTGTATGGCGTGATATGTCCTTAATCAATATTAAAACCGGAAGTGGTAGTAGATTTCCTACAATTTTCATCTATGTAGATATTAAAGCGGAATTAGAATATACTTTTTGGGCACTTAATTAATTGCATAATAGCCCTTCTTGCTATTATCGTTTTTATTCTAGTGATCAACTTATATAATTTTCTACAACGCATATGTTCTTTTTTGTAGAGAACTCAAATGTTTTTGAAAAAATCTTAATTAAAAGAAACTATATAGTGAACAGAACTTTCTAACATTTTTCTTTCAAGTTGACTTTGGAAATATTGAGGTTGATCATAACTGTTACGAGTATTGTTCTCAAATGATTACAAGCACGTACTAAAAAAAAGTGTCGTCTTAATTAAATGAATTGGGTTATAACTGGTCCTAACCTAACTTATTTAGTAAATAATTTCTATTAGACTAACGCGGTCTATTATTAAAATATTAAAATAACATTAAAAGAACAGTTTGAAGCCATGGTAGTCACTGCAGGAATGACTGAAAATAAATTATTGACACTCAATATTAGAACAGTTCGTTTGAATTTGTCTTTAATAACTTGTTTGAGAATTCGTCTGTGTAACCACTTTTTTCCTCGAAAATCTGTGTTTGGGAGGCAGACCTTGATATAGAAAGGCGTTGAGTGATCAATTCTCGAATATATAATTGTTAGTTTTCATGTTTAGCAATTATTAATATATTTAATAATTTTTAAGTAAATTAAGCAATGAAAAGAAAAATAACTTCTTTCTCAAAGGTGAATTCGGTTCACTCTGTGTTTTGCTTGGGATGGTATCATGAACACTGAACACATATTTCATTAAAACCAAATTTTACGTAAGCATCAAATCCAGTTAATGATGTTAACCCTCTCATATAAAATAGGCTATGGATGGTTGGTGACAGGTACGTAGTATATCCTCATTATAGAATGCATTATCTTGCTTCTGTTTGCTGAATTTAATTGGACTACATGGACACGATAACCAACAAAGCAGAGCTTAGTGTTTTAATTCTTCCTCCAAATGGTGGCATCAAATTATTGTTATTGTTTTATCGTGAATACAGCTGCAAATGCAAAATGTGATAATTTCAGAATTCATTTAAAATGTCTGCTGCTATCAACTTCGCCGTTGCCAGCTAAGGAATACAGAGTCCCGACAGTTTTATTTAGTTTAGTGTGCATAGAAAAGTTAGGTAATGAAGCTATTGTTAATTCCTTTGGGTAACTTCCTATTATTTAGAGCTTATTTTTGAGTTAAAAGCATAGTACAAGTAATATATATATATTCTTATTCGGCAAAGAGAGAGAGGCCACTTATTCATCAATTTTAATTTATCATGTTTCTTCTAAAAAGAGTAATAAAGAAGAAACACTCCGAAGATGCCAACATATTCTCTAAGTATTTATTTTGGAGAAATCTGAATGAAAGTACACCTCTATTTTAAACAGTATTAACAAAAGTCACAATATCTATAAAGGTAGTTTGTAAACAGCTTCCTCAAACTAAACACACTTTAAAATATTTGCATTAGATAAACGTGAAATTGCATATAGCCATTAATAAGACATTAACCATTGTACTGAAATTGTTTTGAAAGCTATACATATGACCGTCAAAACTATTTGCTTGTGAATAAGAACTTTATAAGTAAACAAAAACAAAAAACTGTTGCGTGCTTTCTTTGTGGCGGTCCGCATTTAAAGTAGGGATGGGCAAAATCTGTTTTTCTAGAAACCGGTTTCTAGAAAAACCGAAACCAAAAAAACCGACATTTCGGTTTTCTCCAAAACCGGGTCGGTTTTCACCGAAACTGGTGCCGGTGAAAACTTTTGGAAAACACATAAATATATTTCTGCGAAAACAGATTCGGTTTCCGGAGAACAACGAAACACTGTTCTGGTCAGAAATAGAACAAATTTTGAAGAAAACCGAAACCGGATCCGGTGAAAAACCGAACCGGATCCGGTGAAAAACCGAACCGGTTTTGAAGAAAACCGAAAACCGAAAAACCGGTTTTGTGCCCAGCACTAATTTAAAGCGAAACTAATTATGTAAAAATTCGTCTTCTTCCATGTCGTTTGTAGGAAATAATAAAAAGTAAGTGTTATTTTGTTATTTAGATTAGTTCATTGATCGGTATCAACTACTTTTTGAAATTAATATTCATGGCATGAAAATGACTTTGTAATAGAAATAGCATCGTGCCTTTGATGCACATGTTCTGGATTCTATTCTCGGTGGGAACAGATTTTTTACGTTTGATCCAACCTCATGAGACAATTAGGAGCACGTGAACAAATAGCGAAGTATGACCTAGAACAGTGGTTCCCGACTTTTTTTTGACGTTACATTTTACTGAATGCTAATAACATCGCAACACTCTTGTTCGATTTTTAATAATAATAATAATAATAATAATTAATAAAATAATCATTATTATTATTATTATTATTATTATTACTTTTATTATTATTACTATTTTATTATTATTATTATTATTATTATTATTATTATTATTATTATTATTATTATTATTATTATTATTATAACAGTGTAAGTGTATATGTTTCTATCAAGCAATGACACTATTGTAGTACTGAGAAGAAAAGGACATGAACCTCTCAACGGGACTTCCTAATCGAATCTAGTCCATTCGATAAACATAACAAAGATATGTTCATGCACAAAAAGTTAGTTGTCATGGACAACGGAGTAAGTCCCTGCGGCCCATTGACCCTGTTAGTATAAAGAAAATCGTAGATTCGCAATAAAATAGTTATTTCATCAACATTGTTCATTGGAAAGTCATATTTTGTAGTTCATTCTCTTCAGCATGAAACAAGCCTTCCAGAGGTGCTATGTATTGGAGCCCCTAACGTACCTGAACAGGGAAAGCAGGAAGAATGTCGGGAAAGTTCCGTCCAGAAATCTCCCATCAACTTTGACCCCTCTGGAGTGGCGCCAGGTAAAAGCACACAATCCAAATGGATCTCAAAAAATACTATAGGGGATAAGAAATGTGTATACCAAGTTTTGTATTGACAGACGGAGTAGATAAGAGGAAAAAGGTTGTATACCAATACACGATTTCCCTTGATACCTGTTCTGTATATCAATACAAAACTTGGTATACACATTTCTTATTCCTTATAGTATTTTACGAGATACATTTGGATTTTGTACTTTTACCCTGGGTTACTCCAGAAGTCAAAGTTGATTGGAGGGATTTCTGGATGGAATTTTCTTAGCATTCTCCCAGCTTTCAATCAAAAACGTAACGTCAGAAAAAAAGTTGGAAGCCACTGTTCTAGATCGTACGTCACTTTCGGTAATGAATCCATACCGAAGAGCTTTTTTTAAGGGGGTTATGGGTTCATTACCATAAGAAAATAGTTTCCCTCTCTGACCTTACCGCTCTTAGGCAAGTTGAAGTTACAGATTTATTACTTCCTGCTTCAGTTTCAAATTCGGATAACTTAGAGGTCTACCGTGGTTTCACAATGTGAAACGAAACTTGAATTTTTTTAAAACAAGAACTTAATTATCTGAAACTTATTTTAATTTATTAGTTAATTAGATAGAATATTTTGTTAAGAAAATATATCTACTAATTACGTGTTCCTCTTGTAATGTAGGAATATAATGTGGTGTTGCCGTATGTTTTATGAAGTAGAGAAATTTGTTACTCAGAAATACCACACATGATTTAATTATATGGCGTCTATATATACTTGTAATTACGCACGTGTATTTAATTAATTCCATCGGAGCAATTATTCAACAATCATAGGTTTAATTGGTGTAGTCATATGCGTTGCTAAATTAACACAAATAGCACGTGTCACTTGCCTGTACCGAACAACAACCGATATATTAACGTGCGATTCGTGATGAACTGACTTGGCTTTTCCTTTCGTGTCACATTTGGCCGTGAGCAACTTATGAAACATTGATTAGTTATTGAAGATTCTTCTTTAATCTGAAATTGAGCTTAGAATATCCAATAAACCCTCGTAAAATCGAGATGAGGTGGTGTGAGATGCTGAGAACGAGTAGCTTGGCAAGGAGTCGAGGGAAGAGGGAGGCTGTCTGTGTATTCTGAAGTTCCGAGCTGTTGCTAACGTTTAATCGCACTAAATCAACAAAGGAGCTCGGCTGTGCTAGGCAAACAAAGCTTCCGTGATATGATGTAACACGAGTTATATAATATGAATGCGTGCGTGTGTGTGTGTGGAAAGGAAAATAAATTATCTTTTGGGATACATCCTAACTATATATAAAACTACATGAACTGACATAAAATAAAGGGGTACTTCCAGTTGACGTGGAAACTTGAAATTTGGCATGATTGTAGCATTCCAGAACGAATACACAGAAAAATTTCCAAAAGTGAATATATTTAATTTTTAGTGGGTCTAAAGCAGGCATGAAAAAATCCCCATATTATTTAAATGGCTTTTTTTTTTTTTAATACCTACAATCTCATATTCTAAGTACTTGGAACTTGGAGGCGAAGGCTCCATCTGGGCCAAATTGAGGAAATGTAATTAAAGAGCAAATATACGAAATTCACTCTTGATGCAAAGGCTGATACATAAGAGTTGCGAGGCCGTAGGCGGAGCAAAGGCGAGTACTGGGGGCTGAGCCCCCAGCTAGTCAAAGGCTAGTTCTTTTATAATGCACATTAACCTTTTTTTTTTTTCGGATGAAATAAATGGTTGTGAAGATAGTGGTAGAGCACTCATCTCTAGGGCGAGGTGTATCTCGTTCGATCCAATGTCATGTGAGTTTCTTGTGGACATCATCGTGTTATACGTTTTTTCGAGGTTTTCCCTTTCCTCCTACTTCTCATTTCACCATTTTTTAAATAATCATTTAACTTCCATTTATCATGTTTCTCCTTTGGCAAGATGTGAGATGCATTGGTTTAATTGTACCGGAAAAAACCGGAACGGTGTTCCAGAAAATATTTTACAACCAATATTGAAACCCGGTATGCGTCCATATGGAGACTGCTAAATTTGTGAGATGAACTTTCGTGGTGTATATATATATATATATATATATATTTTTTTTTATGGAACAAGCCTGTTAAACGGTAAGTTGTGGTTCATGATTAAGTAAATGTAGTGTGCACTTATAATAAAGATTTTCTAAACTAAGTCGAGAAACTCATTACTAATGTCACCTGTTTGTGCTTTTAGAATATACTTTTCATTTTTAGACCTCCAAACTATGCTATGCATAAGTGTCGGATGTCTTATAGAACGGCTGTGTCCCTCCATCTACCGACAGGTATTAGAGCGTGAACAGTAAGATATATTGAGTTTTTTTTTTTCAGTCGATTCAGCGTCCCAATAATAGGTTCCATCTCGTCCGTTAACCTTCTATTCAAACTATAAGTAGTTGAAATTAACCATTTCCGATTTCAACATTCATTGCTATAGAACATAAACGGTAATGAGTAGCAACATATATATATATATTTTTTTAAATAATTTGTTCTGTATGGTTGCGAAAGATGATCACTTACTCTGAAGGAAGAACGTAGACCGAAAGTATTTGAGAGCAAGATCCTGGGACGAATATTTGGACCGAAAAGGAACGGGAATTAGGAATGGCGGAAACTTCATAACGAGGAACTGCAAAATTTATACCGTTTACCAAACATTGTTAGGGTCATCAAGTCTAGGAGGCTCAGGAGGTCAGGCCATGTAGCCAGAATGGAAGAAAGTAGGAACGCTTTCAAAATCTTAACTAGAAATCCAATCGGAAAATGACCATTAGGAAGACCTAGGCGCAGATAGGAGAACAATATTAAGATGGATCTCGCAGAAATAGAATTCCAAGGTAGAAACTGAATCCAGTTACCGAAGGATAGAAGTCAATGGAGAGCTTTTGTGAACGCGGCATTGAGCCTCTGGATTCCATAGGCCATAGAGTTAGTTAGGAAAACAGATCGTCTCTGCCCGGACCACTGTACCGAAACCGAAGGTGGTTGAAATTTGCTAGAACTTCCTGTTCTTGAGCAAAAGCTGTAAAAAATGTTGAGAAAGATTTTTTTTTTAATCTGTTCATCTTCCCAAGAATAGGTCCCATCTCCGTTAATATTCTATTCACACCGGAAGTAGTAGAAATCAGCATTTTCTTTTTGTACGTTGATTGCCATAGAACAAAAACGGTAATAGAAAGCAAAAGCAGTTTGTAACAATCGGTCTTCGCGCATGACTCTTCCGAAATCGGGAGCTCCTTTGTGACTAAGCGGTTAGCGTACGCACCTTTGGTGTCGGAGACACAGGTTCGATTCCCGGCATGTTCATGTGGTTCGGATTCTACGTTAATCAGTAGGTCCTGTCCCATTTAGCCTCGCTGCTGAAAGGGGTGTTAAACTCAAAATCTACTCAACTCTTCCAAAACCGGAGGTGGTTGAAATCTATATGTACTTTCGGTTTCAAGACGTATTTTTATAAGTGAAAACGGTAAGAGATATCGAAAAGCTGTTTTCTTGACAGATCTAGCGTTTTGTCTCGATTTTGATCTGTCTGTTCAAACTAGAAGTGGTAAAAACAACGATTTTTTGGGTATGACACTGATCGCATAATGAATAAAATGAAAATAGATACCGAGTATTTTGATATGGGTTCAGTCCGTAACAATATGTTTTAACTCTGATTTTGTCTTTATTGCAACTGGATGTAATAGATATCAACTAGCGCTTGCGGTTCCAGTGATAATCTCCATAGAGAAAAAAAAGGTAAGAGACGGCGAGTAGTTCCTTTTAGATATAGATTGAGCGTCCGATGAACATGATCTATCTTTAATCTTATAACCACTAGTTATAGATGTACTGCTTCAAGTTTGAGTATTGAATTCGTAGTTTGGAAGTCAACCGTAGTTTTTAACTGTGAAACGGAACTCACTTGGTAAATTGGCAACCTCTTCTACGTATTGCAACATAGAGTATTGGCTTGTATCGTACAACCTCGCTGCGGGTGTCCCCTATTATACTCCCAATCAATCAAGCGACTTATCGTGAGGCAAAAATTCTCAAGAACTGCTTGATGGATCACTATTAATTTTGACCACAATGTACAAGGACAAAGGTTTGATGGGGGTTGATGTAGCCACCAGAAGTGGTTGAAATCAACTATTTTCGGTTTCAGCGTTGATCACAATAAAGCAGAAAACAGTCATAGCTAGCGAGAAGCGGTTACCTGCAGTCAATTAAGCGTTCCAAGAATACGTTTCTTCTCCATCCTTAACTCTCTACCAAAAATGTAAATGATAGAAATTTACTAAATTCCGGTTTCAGTGGTGATGTACATAGAGCAAAACGATAAGAAGTACCGAGAAGCTTTTTGAATTGCTTTAACGTTCTGCGAAGTTACAATTTTCTCAGTTAACCCTATATGGAGCAATCCAAATGAAATCGACCAATTTCCAGGACAAAGGTTACTGACATAATTTATTTATTTATTTATTTTACCTAAGATTGTACCACATTCAGAGAGTTGTAAACGGGTGTTCATTTGTTTTTTTAGCTGCGCAGGTTTGTACGGCCATTTTGTATAGGCGCGTGTGCGTATTTTGCGCACGCACTTTTCAGAGGATTCCATGAAACGCTGTAACTTTTTAGCTTTTAAAGATAATGAGTTCAAATCAAAACCATATGAAAGATAATGGAATGGACAACATTCTGTGTTCTGTTGACGTTGAGACGTACTTTAGAACGTCGGGGAAAAAGCTCTGAACATTGATGTTGGAAACCTAAAAATGGCCGTTTTGGAATATATATTTTGAAACGATATAAATGAGACTCACCTTCAATTTTTTGTCTACATAGAGACTAGATAATAAGCAACGTCCCAAACAAGTTTCAGATCTTAGAACCATATATTGATTGTTTGGAAACTTTTTAAGCATTGCGAATTTTCGAAAATCGTGTATTTTCGACGATCAAATATCTCAGGAAGGACGCAAGTGAAAAATCTGAAATTTGCACAAAATTCACGATAGTATTGCAGTAACACGTGGGTAAAATTGCATCACTGAAACTTCAGTAGTTTCTAAGTTATAAGTTGTTGCAATGATGTGAAATTCGTAATTTTAACAGCTGAACAGATGTTCAGGTTTTGAGTTGATACTATCTCAGGCATACAATTTATCTATGTTTCATCAGAAGAAGTGCAGTCAAACAGAAAGAAATTCGAGATTTGCTACTTGTAAAAGAATTGTCAATACCAGATCAGACGCAAACACAAATCAAATGTTATGAATTGTCACAACCAGATGCATTTACTGATTGCAGTGCTTCGGTACTTCCAGAACATAGCATATTGTCATTTGCATCTAATGATACCGTAGTCTGCATTTACGACGAGAAATGGCGGATTGGGAGGATTGAAGACATGAGTCAGGACGATCTTTTTGGTCACTTTTTCCATCCCTATGGCCCAAGGACCTCTTTTAAACTACCTACGAATAACAAGGTGTGGGTGCCAATCACTAAGGTTCTCCGGAAACTCACACCCACAGAGTTCACAATTCCTACAGGTCGTACTTTTAATATCAGTGCCAAACCCTGTACACAAATTAGTCAACTGTTTACCTCACTGATGTCTTAACAGCAGCGCTATAGGCAGAAAAGAAATAACAGACGCGTTTTGTTTTTTTGTACAAGATATGATTCATAAATTGTGCACATTTTACCAATTTAATAGTACTATTGTGTTATTTTGACTTTTGCTACAAAGTTTACATCCACGCCTCATGGCGCTTCATGATATTAAGTCCCAGTAAAGAAAAAAAAAAAACTTATGACTGAAAAACCACTCAAGTCTCAGTGATGCAGTTTTACCCACGTGTTACTGCAATACTATTTTGTGCAAATTTCAGAGTTTTCACTTGTGTTCTTCCTGAGATATTTGATGGTCGAAAATACACGATTTTCGAAAATATGCAATGTTTAAAAGCTTCCAAAAATCAAGTATATGGTTCTCAGATCTGAATCTTGTTTGGGACGTTGTCTATTATCTAGTCTATATGTAGACAAAGAAATGAAGGTGAGTCTAATTTATTTCGTTTCAAAATGTACATTCCAAAACGGACAGTTTTAGGTTTCCAACACCAATGTTCAGAGCTTTTTCCCCGACGTTCTAAAGTACGTCTCAATGTACACAGAACACAGAATGTTGTCCATTCCATTATCTTTCATATGGGTTTGGTGTGAACTCATTATCTTTAAAACCCATAAAGTTACAGCGTTTAACGGAATCCTCTGAAAAGTTCAAAATACGCTCAGGCGCCTATACAAAATGGCCGCTACGACAAAATCTGCGCGGCTAAAAATATAAATAAGTGCCCGTTTTCAACTCCCAGAATATGGTACAAACTTAGGTAAAAAAAAATAATCAAAAACTAAATTTTGTCAGCAACCATCATTGATCGATTTCACTTGAATTGACCATATCTTGATTATAAGTTCAGAAATCAACTAGTTCTATTTTAACGTTGATCAGTGTAGAGCAAAAATTGTGATACATAACGAGAAATAAATTTCTACAATCAGTTAATAAATATTTCACCTAAATTCTCTAGAAAAGTTGGAAGTGGTAGAATTCTACCACTTCTGAAGGGAGCCGCGGTGGCGCAGTGGTAGAGCGTTCACCTCCGGTGCTTGGGGACCCTAGTTCGATCCAGCTTGCGCTGAGTGGACCTTGCGGCGGACAAACACCGTGCTCGTGGGTTTTCTCGGGGTTCTCCCGTTTCCTCCCACTTTCTTCATTTCACCATTTCATTAATTTATCATCATCACCGTCTCATTTAGTCTAGCCGGCATAACCTTTGAACGTAAAACTTAAAGATTTCATTTTTTTCCTACCACTTTTGATTTCAGTATTATTTGAGGAAATATCACGCAATTCAAATCAGATTCCTTCACGTGGTGTAGACGTAGCACTGGTATAAATCACATTGAAAGTGTCGGAAATGCATGATTTGTGTAATAGAGTTACGTTCTTCAGCTCCAGGATCTGCCCTCTCACTTTCGTAGTTGCGTTGTCTGGGAACTCACCTTCGCCAGTGCTTCTTCGAGAAACTTTACCGTAATGTAATTGTTTTTTTCTCCTATTTGCTTCCATGTATGTGTGATTTTTTCTTTTTCTTTTTTGCAGAATTAAAATGGTAATGTATGCCAATTGTGCTTTACATTTTGAAAAGGCTTTTCTGTTTTTTTTTCTTCTTCTTCTTTCATTCTTTCTTTCGCTGGAGAACCCTTTCGATCACGGATGCGATTTCTGATTTACTACATTCCTAATGTCGTGTTAGCGTGCAACGGCTCGTTAATTTCCCTTGACAAATCCGAAACACATGTACTAAATTGTACGATGTTTCCTTGGTTTTTCCCGTGTGTGACAGTATTTTTTTGTGTATTTATTTCCTTTCTGGAGCTTTTTCAAGACGTTTCGATACAGTCTCAGCGGAATCCACATTTTCCCGTTTACTGTGTGTGTGTCTCGTAATCAACATAGTTCGCTCTTACTAGCAGTGTGGGCAAGAGCTATATTTCTCTTAATCAAGTACTCCCTCCCTCTAGCTTTCTCGATAGAGGAAGCAGTATAATTTATTTATTCTGTATATCGAAGTTTGTCGTGTTTTCTTCTTATTCTCTCCTTTGTGTATGTGAGAATTCGTACAAGTAATCATAGCTCAAACTTTTCTCAGTTGCATACTACTTACATTGTTCGTATGACATGCGGACTACCTACGAAAAACTCTACATAAAAAGTATTTACTTTGTATCATGGGTTTCCCTTTTAGGAGTAAAGTAACATATAATTGACTATTTTGTGTTGTCTCCTTAAAAGTAGTAATTGGATGATTTATGTAGGGAAAAATGTACTTTTATGAATAAGTATATATGGGTATATATATTGTGTTAGACACAATTTTAGCTATCTATGAATTTTAATTAGCATATACTTAAACTACAGTCCATTTGATACTTGTCCCTTCTGACAGTTGCTGCACTCTGCTTGCACTTGGTCACAACAATCAGATAAGAACTTCTTCTATGGCAACAGCACGTTCAGCCAATTATAGTGGCTCATTTCTCTCGCTCTGCAATGGTAAACATTCCACCGTTTCCACACGTTGCCGATTTGAATATAAACAAATGCACATTGTTTTAGCCGATGTCAGCTTGAGTAGTGGGCCTGCTGTTGCTGAGAGCATTCTTTTTAGTTCTCTTTTGTGTCATTTTATTTTATAAAACTGAGATTTACTTGCAGTGAATAATTTCGTGTTTCAATACCCGACGCAAAAGCTGGCAACACAGCATTGATCACAACGTGCTTGCAAAGGACAATAGCATCAATTGCAGTATAATTAACATATAACAAATGATGATTGATTTATGTTTTGAATATGAGGCATTTTTAAAGAGAACATTTTTTATACTGATATATGTTTTGAATTTTAGGAACAATTTATTTTTGATGAAATTGATTACATGATTCAAACATAGTGTTGATTACATATTTTAAGGAGCCATAAATGTAGCATAGTGATAGTATCAAATTTTTGAAATGAAAATGAGATTGTTTCCTTCACTTTGCCTATTGAGAGACCTCCTAAATCACAATTAGCAAAAGTCATAAGCCAAAGTATTAAATCTAGGAACAAAGAGAGATAAACTTACGTTATTTCAGGTATGTAAGCCATCGTCACAAATACTTCCCGTTCCAAGACCAAATATTGGAGCTCTTATCTTTTTTCTTTCTTCTTCTCATACTAGTTTTTGAGTTTTGTATTTATAGTTGACAATTTACTTTAATTTTCTGTACGTCAGACTTGTTTACCATTTCTTTTCCTTCTTTTAAACTGATTGCTTTTTTAAAACCTTTTCTATTTGATTACGGAAAAAATAATTATTTTTTAAAATTATTAACCAATACAATTTGATTATTATTTTTAACGCTATGATATATTTCGTATTTTTGTAAGATTATAAAGAAACCACATATTTTCTATTCAGCAGCTAAATATAGCTCTTTAAGTTTTTTCTTTTATGTCGTTCGCCAACATGAAATCAGGTGGCGGGCCACATATTGAGCATAGATCTTCTCAATTGTAATTAGGGGCCACGATGGCTCAGTGGTAGAGCGTTCACCTGTGGTGCTTGGGGTCGTTAGTTCGATCCCAGCTCGCGCCAAGTGAGCTTTATGGTGGAAAAACACCGTGTGCGTGGTTTTTCTGGGGGTCTCCTGTTTCCTCCCACTTTCTTCATTCCACCATTTCATTTATTTCTCATCACCGTCTCGTGTAGTCTAGCTGGCATAATTGTGGTACATAAAACTTCAAGATTTCTTTTCATTTTTCAATTGTAATTAATGTCTCTTCTCAGTGTGTAATGTTAATTATGAGATTCTGTGATAAAGAAACTATACAAGCAATTTAATGAGTTGTGAAATTACATCGATTCCATGATGTCAGTCTGTTTAAGTGCTATAGATACTATAATTGATTTCATTTACTGCTAGGAGATTGTAATATCGACGAAATTGCTTTCACGTTTCTGTTGGCCGGTTTTTTCTCATCCTCCAAGCTAAAGAAAACGGGTGGTTAATAAAAATTAATGATTTTGAAAGAATTAGTGAAAAGAGAATGTAGGAAACGGGAAAACGCGAGAAAACCCACGGACAAGATATCCACCACGAACGTACATGATCTGGGATCGAACCAAGGACTTCTTTCACCTGAGTTGAGGGCATTGAGCCACTGCGCCCTCATCAATTACACACCGAATCCCGAATTTCAGCTTATTAATAGTTTCTAATGAAATAATATAAGGCTTAGTTTTTTTAAGTTATTCCCAAAGAAAATAGTTCAGAGACGTCAAGTAGTGGCTAGACATTACTATTGCTTGACTAGAGTTGTTTCTGCATTTGAGCTTCGATCTCAATATCGTTATCGTTACATTGACTATAGTCATGTCACTCAAACCTGTTATTCTTCTTTGGATTATTTAAAGTTAAGGTTTACACTTTTACACCACAATCCACTTGTGTGGTGAAAGATTGAAATAGATTTAAAATTGTTGAAAGTACAAAATTTCAGCAAGATTAGCATCATGCCAGCAAGGGCATATTGGCCGTTATGTCTTTATATTCAATTCACAGTGAATTATAACATATATTGCATTAAGGGTATTATTATTTAGATTATATGGCTGGATCCAGTAAATAACTGACTAAGTCGACTTTTTTTTTTTTAATTGAGATTCTACAGGTATAAGCTTCTTTTGATGAGTTCTACATTGTGTAGAAGTGGCTAAGGCGAAGTCATAAAATTGAGGAAGTTACAGCATTTGGTTGTCAAAATTAGCCAATTAACTATTGTAAAATTTACCTTTAAACTGCTCTCCTGTAAAATTTACTTTTCCCGAATTAGCCGATTATTCACTGGAACCAGCCATATAAATACATTTCTTAGTTTTATTGTTGTATTTTTAAAAAGTTATTTTTCGATATTTTCATTTTAATTCAATTGCTACTTACAAATACAGAAATAAAACAATTTATACACTAATAAAGTATTTAAAAAAAATGTCTGCAGCAGATGGACCGATGAAATTATTTGGAATAGATGTCTTAAAAAGACAAATATAGTTTTTTTTTTGTAGCTTGCCCTACACTTTCCATATATATGGTAAAGCTGTTTGAAAGACTATGATACAAACTGATATGACATAGATAACCAATAATCATATCATACTTACACCTGATGTGTAAGTAAGTGTAATAAAAGTGAAAAAACTCCCAGCCAAGTAAGTTTGTGGTGGAGAATATAGTGTTCATAGGTTTTCTGAAGTAGTACCGTTTTCTTCCACTTCCTTATTCCGCCAATTCTTTCATCATCATTCACTTGCCTTAATCATCGTCTCCCTTGGCCTAAAGGCATAATCGTGGAACATTAAGCGAAAATATTTTATGTAATTTTATTTCATTTTTCCCCGTCACCATTCACTTGCTTTGGTCATCGTCTCCCTTAGCCTAAGGGCATTATCGTGGGACGTTAAACTGAAAGATTTTATCTCATTTCAAAAGATGAATTATTGCAGTACATTGGAATACTTATGACAAGTTACTGAAGGCGTAAATGAAAAATTATACACGTAAAGTAGCATTGCATTTATTCAGAATACGCCAGATGTTTTGTATTGTCTGAAGTTTAATAAAAGTAATATTGCATGGTATTGGAGAGGAGCACATGGAAAGGAAATATATTTTTTTTAAAAAAAATCAGAACAATGGCAAGAATACTTTATAATTCTCTTCTGTTGAGACTATTATCATTTTTCGTTTATTGTTCGAAATATGAAATCGTTTTGGTATCCTTATTTCGCCAGTTATTCAGTTGCTGCTATTTTCCCGATTCTTCTGTTACTAGATTCATGTTGCAGTAATCGTTGAACTAATAAAAAAAAAAAAAAAAAAAAATAGGGTAGAATACATTTCCTTGAAATTTTACTCTAGTGGAATTTTCTTTCGATACACTAAGCATTTGCAGAAAATATCCAGAATCGTAACAGTAATATACGAACATCAGAGTTTGATTTTAGCTTCGTAATAACATCAAGCCCTTTGAGTGATGATAACGACTTAACATATATTTTTGAAAGAATGAAGAATATGGCACATCAGTTTCAGTACAAGAAAAATGTTTCAGTTTGATTTATTAAACACTTGATTTGTGTCTTCACTAAACTGTAGGTCCATGTCTTATGTACCCTCACTGCTGAAGAAAGGAGAAAACTCTTTAAGATAGAATCCGAATCAGCGTAATGTGTTCGAACTTCAGAGCTCTTCAACCAGGAACCGAACCCGGGACCTAATAAAGACGCGTGCACTACCACTAGATCAGTGGGCAAGGCAGTATGCAAATTATTGTTGATCTCAACATTGGAAATTATATTAGAAATTGATATTTGAGCTACTTTTGACTTTTGGTTTCAGTCTCATTAAAGAAATAGATTTTGATTGATTTGATTTTGAGTTTCTTTCAGCAGCGAGGCTATATGAGACTTCGATCTACAGTTTTAACTAACCAATACTGACACACATTAAGAAGTAATTCCTCACATCAAAGTAGTTCACACAGACCTGTGAGGAAAGTGCGTAGTTTAAGAGCTAGGAATGTCCAAAATCATTGGAAAGCTAAATTTTAACAACCGCTGTTTCGAATTCGAGAAACCGTGGAGTGGCGGTCTATATTAGGATAAAAAAAAAAGTCATACATACGCAATCCAAAAATGCATATTTCATCAATGTGCAATGAGTGTGCAAGGATTTTTCTACAGGGTATAATTTCCAAACACGCTCTCAACAGAACTCTTAGGTATGGTCAGATTTCAAGATGTGGTCCAAAGTAGGCAAAAAGCAAATGACAAAAGTGGACACGGAATGCTTTGGCGAGAAGTCGAAAGTGTCTGTGGAACTGCCGCTCCACGGTTCCTCGTGTTGGAAACAACGCGTGATGCGGTGTAATTTGTGACGGTATATTTCACGTTCTTCACATGTAAGCGTGGAACAGTTTTTAGACGCAGCCTTGAGTTTCTTCCACTATTATTTCAGTGGAAGTAATTCAGGAATTGCGTCCAAAACTGGAAATTTCCAGAGATCAGTTTCTGGATGGGATTGTCAAGTCGTTACTAAATAATACGAAAAAGGTGAAGCAAGTTTGAGATATGAAAAATATATTGCATAGTGTTCATAATGATCCGAACTGTTAAGGAACGGTCTTTGTAGGTTCGTGTGTTATTTTTTTTTAATGTATTTTTGTATTCCTTTGTTTTATAATTTGTCGACCAATTGTATGACTTAATAATTGGCCATGGCCAATTTATATAATAATGAAGCAGTATCTGAAGGCATTATTGTGTATGTCTGAACGTCCACCAATCTGCTTACAGCAACTTCGTTAACGCTGTGATGTGGAAATTCGATTCGGTTACAATATTCTCCCGCTTAAAACAAATTTCTCACTAGAGGTTTGGCAGCAGCGTATCATGAACTTGTTGATTCACAGCAAATGTAAACTCGTTTGGCGCGTAGGATAGCCACTTTTTTATTTCATAGTACTTTTACAAATAGTAAACAAACGATATTATAAAAAATTCCAGTTCATATCAGTTTGAGGAAGAGTTCGTTCAATCTTAAATCGTACATTTTACAAACATAAGAGTTTTTATGTTATTTCAACATATATATCAATGAAGTTCATAAGATGAGAATTATATTATAAAGTAACAGCTGTTTACTTTCATATTATGTATTCGCATTCTATTTACTTTGTAACTTTTCGTATGTAGATTCCGTTTTTAAGGAGTTAATGTAGCTTTCATTTCGCTATTGTGTTTGCTCGGCCAGAGGAGAGGATTGTATAAATAGTCTGAACGAAACACTACGGGGAGAGAGCGAGGCGCGTACTGCAGAAGCGGGCAATGTTGCAAGGACAACTGTGCCGAGGCTCAAGGACAATGTGGGTCAGGGTTTCCTGCAGACTAGAAAGGGATTTATTGCGACCATTAATCTCTTCTTTTTTAATTGGAAACTTCTCGCCTCCAAAGTGGTTTTGGCTCTTTTCCTACCCACCATTCATTTTCACGTCAACTTACTTGAAAAGTGGAGAAAGGTGCAGTAGTGGCTGTGTCTCGGAATTGTTAAAGACTGGTCATTTGCATATTACGTTATTAAGAGCAAAAAAGGACTGCGTTATGTATATGCATAGAGAAGAGGGAGAAACGTAAACGTAAAGAAGAGAGAGAGAGAAAAGTAAACTTCCAATAAAAAGGAATAATCCAAAATCTTGTATGAAATATTAAAGAGTAAGTTTCCGTTCTATATACAGTAATCTAAAATTCTAATTAATTGAACCTAATAATGGTATAATTTTGTACTTGGTCTTTTTTATTCTATAGATTTTCTTACCATAAAATAAAGTGGAAAGTCTTAACAAAACACTACGCCGAAAGAACACAACACATGAACTAGCTTCGCGTAAGTTTTTCTTTAAAAATTGTTCCATTAGAGTAGTGAGTGAGTGCAACTTTACACGAATATGCTGCAAAGAGAACATCATTTCGGAAAAATCCAAACTACTGCTCCTTCTGGTAGCCTATAGAGAAGGTATGCCGAGGCAAAGTACGTGGGTGCCGACTACCCCACAGGTTATATAGAGGTAAGGCTTTCACACTTTCTTAACTTCAGCACTTTTGGAGCGGAACGGTCTGACCACCTCTACGCCTCAGGTATCAATTTCACAGAAGCTATGTGAACTCCTGAGGATCCAGGGAACATGTTTGGTAGATGTACGCCGTATGATACCGGCTGTAACTATAATCAAATAACATTGGCTGACGTCAGTTTAGTTACAGAAAGGAAAACCTCTGATTCTGACTAATTTCAGGATGCTGAATTCGAAATTGATAGCCGTTTTACTACATTGGCTCGTATTTTGGCGTTATACATTGTTGCTAATTTTGCCATTTTGTAGGGACGGCTTCAGTTGTCATCGAAGTAACCGGTCTGATAATGCTATTTGAGTAAGAAATAAATTAGATTTCACTCAGTTGGCGACAGATAGGACCCCCCTTGTTGTTGGCATATATATATATATATATATATATATAACAATAAATACCAGGAGGACGGTGATGATTGAAATGTTTGACACTTGTGTTCCTCCCCTTCCTTTGTTTGTTTTTAGACCACTGAAACCGGTTTACAAAATAGGGTCTGTGTGGCAACAATGAGCGGCACGATGACCGGGCGAAGAAAGCGCCGACTGCGCCGTTATTGCGTGGCTCAGTCTTGCTCTTATGCATTGCAGTATGTAATCTCTCAAGTATATAAGTATTTTGTCGGGAGAGTTGACTTGGGATTTTTACGTCAGTAACTTCAGTTTTATTTTACCGTATTTTTAGAACTGTTTGCCTGTGTTTTCAGTATTTTCTAGTGATTTTATGGAATAAGTGGTTGTGCTGTTGCTCTAAGTTTCGCTTTCCTGTGCAAAATGTCAAGTTCTTCCCGCGGAGGATGTAAATACTCACCGGACAGATTTTGTTATATCTGTGGCGTATTTATGGTTAAGTCGCAGATTAGATCGATAAATGATGACGTTAGAAAAGTATATTATTTTTATTTTGGCTGCAAGATCGGTGATCAAGATAAAAGCTAGGCCTCTCATGTGTGTTGTTTGATGTGTTATGCGACTCTGACTGCCTGGCTTAAAGGAACCAAACGAAGGATGCCTTTTGCTGTTCTGATGATATGAGAGAACCCCGGAATCATTATGATGATTGCTATTTCTGTATGACGAATACAGCAGGAAGTAACAAGAAGAAACAACGTGCCATCGAATACCCAAACTTGCAATCCGTGATCAGAGCAATGCCCCATGGAGAAAATTTACCTGTACCTACTCCTCCGAAAGATTGGGAAACTATCGATATTACAGCGCCTACAGGAAGCGATAAGGACACCAACTCAATATCTGCAGATGAAGATCCGAGAGACAGTTCCTTCCACGTAAAAGATGAGTCTCACTTCATCCTACAACATGAGTTGAATGATTTAGTGAGAGAGTTACAGCTTTCGAAAGAGAAAGCTCATTTTTTGGGTGTTAGACTCAAAGAGTGGAATTTACTGGCTCCTGGAACTACTTACACACTTTAGGAAAAGGAACGAGCCCTTTTCAGAATACTACAGAATGGAAGGTTCCCTTTACGTATGCACGGACATCAATGGTCTGATGAATGAATTGGAAATTCAACATGATCCATCCGATTGGCATATTTTCATAGATTCGTCTAAGTACAGTCTGAACGCAGTTTTACTTCATAATGGAAATAAGCTGCCGTCTATTCCTGTGACACACACTGTTTTGATGAAAGAGACTTACGAGAACCTCGCACTCATTTTAAATCGTATTGACTACAAAGAATATTGTTGGTAGATTTGCGGAGATTTGAAAGTTATTGCAATATTACTTGGTCTGCAAGGTGAATTTACAAAGTACTGTTGTTTTTTTGTGTCTTTGGGACTCAAGAGCCACAGGGAAACATTTTTCACAAAAACAGTGCCCCCCCAGAGAGACATTTAAGCCCGGTACCAACAGTGTCAAGTATGAGTCTCTGATCGATCCAGCCAAGATTCTGCTTCCACCTCTTCGTATTAAGTTTGGCCTCATGAAGAATTTCGTAAAAGCTATGGACAAAGAATGTGAAGGATTTAAGTATCTTAGACAGTGTTTTCCAAAACTAAGTGATGGTAAATTAAAAGAAGGAGTTTTCACAGGACCTGATATTCGCAAACTTATTCATGAGGAATTGTTTGAACAGAGTTTAAACGACAAAGAGTTAAATACCTGACGTGCTTTTGTTCAAGTTGTAAAAGGTTTTTTGGGCAAAACTAAAGCTCAAAATTACGAGACTCTGGTGCAGCAACTTCTGGTCGCATATGAAGCTCTGGGATGTCGCATGTCTTTGAAAATCCACTTTCTGCACTCCCACCTCAACTTCTTTCCAGAAAATCTTGCAGATGTAAGCGACGAAATGGGAGAACGGTTCCACCAGGGTATAAGAACGATGGAAACTCGATATCAAGGACGTTGGGACCCTGCAATGATGGGGGATTTGCTGGTCAGTGAAGATAGAGGACCCAACATTTCATAAAAGAAAAAAGTAAAGCAGGTGGTGTTATTTGCAGCTCTAAACATTAGACTTTATAAATTACTCTGTGTATGTAAATGCTAATAGGCCTACACTAACAGAATATATATAGTTTTTTAGTGCTAATACACAAGCAGAATATATAGTTTTTTAATTGGTTTGATTCAATAAATTAATTTTAAGAATTTTAAAAACTGAATGTCGTTCTTGACCAACTGTCGAAATGAAGATGATTCTCTTTCGGCACGCAAACAGCTCATTGGCCGGTACACTTCATGATAGCTCATTTCCCTATTATGGTAAGTCTGGCAACTATGCGTTACACCAAAATGCGAGCTAGTGTAGTAAAATGAATATCATATTCATATCCAGGGACCTAAAATTAGCCAGAATCAATGATTTTGTTTCTGTAACTTTTCAAAAGTTTAAAAACGTCGGCCTGTGTAATAAATCAATGTTCTGCGAAAAAACTGAATCTGTAACGTGATTGAAATCAGTAAGAATGTATGAGCTGACAAAGCAGGGGATGTTCTATAAATCATCATCATCATCATCATCATAGGTATTCTGCCATTATTGGCATGTCAGTCCGCAACTGAAAAACTTCCATGCTCCATGGTCTTAAGCTAACCTCTTCGTCTCCACATAATTTTTTTCTGCTTTGATATCGTCCATCAAATTATAGCCTCCTTCGCTCTCCCCTCTCTTTCCTGACGCCATACCGTTTAGCACGTCTCTCATGATACAGTTCTTACTCAGCCAATGTCCCAACAGTTTCTTCTTTTCAACAACATCTAAAGTTATTCTTTTCTCCCCCACCATTTCTAATACCCACTCATTCATTTTCCAATCGACCCAGCTAGTCCTTTCCATTACTACATTTTGATGGATTGCAGTCATTTCTTATTCTGTTTTGCGTAATGTTCATGGTTCTGACCCTTATAGCGCAATACTACACGCGAAACATTTTATGAGTCTTTTTCTCAACTCCTTGTTCAAGGCTCCACAAAATAGTATTTTCTTTCTCCTAAAGGCTTCTTTCGTCATCGCTATTCTTGCTTTTGTTTCACATTCACACCTCATATCATCACTAATAACACTACCCGGGTATTGAAAACTAGTCAACTGTTTTATTTTCTTCCCTCCTACTTATATATTTGACACCGATCGTTTCTTTCCAATCACCATAGCTGTTGTCGTTCTAACATTTGTTTTCATCCCATATTCTTCAAAACCCTTCCTGAAGTTTTCCAATATCTTATTGACTTCGTTTTCAGATTCCGCAACAAGCGCCATATCATCTGCAAACCGTATCTACCGAGTCATTCTACCACCTACAGAAATACCGTATTCGTTATGTAGGCTCTTTCTCATTATCTTCTCTAATTAGATATTAAACAATGTTGGCGAGAAATAGCAACCGTGCCGAACTCCCTTTCCAATTGCACTCTCCTCTGTCATTTCCTGTTCTGTTTTAACACCTACTTGATTTATATATAAGTTTCTTATGAGTCTTCGATTTTTTTCATTCCAATCCAACCTTCTTGAGAACTCTCAACAATTCCCAATTCACACAGTCAAAATTCTTTTCTAGATCAATAAATACATCATACACCTGTTTTCCTTTTTCTATAAAATTTTCCCCGATAATCCAGTTGCAACTCTTGTACTGTTACCTCTCCTGAACCCGAACTGTTTCACCTCAATTTGTTCATTTCTTCTTCCACACAACCTTCTGTTCAGGATTCGAAGCAAATTTTTTGCTGCATGAGATATGTGACTAATACTTTTATGATCCTCTCACATCTTTCTAGGTTCGATTTCTTGACCACTTCGGTGTCATGATCGTCTACAAGAAGTCTTTTGTTCATTCTTCTGTTTCATATATTTCATTGAGGAGTCGGAACAATTCTTTTTTGCCCTTGTCTCCCATATTCTTAATATATTCGATTGGTATATTATCTATCCTGGTTACCTTTCGATTCCTAACCTCGAATGTAGCTTTTTCAAAATCGTCCCGAAGAATAGTGAATCCCTTCATTGTCGTAAAATTATCCTCGTGTACTTAATTTTCTACTTCAACATCTATGCCACATGGTGTATCCCTAGTCTCATATAAGTGATAAGCATATTCTTTCCATATTCCTAAAACTTCTCTTGCTTACTACATTCCCGTTCTTATTTTCTATTAAACCTGAAATTGAAATCGGGCGTTTTCTACGGCAAGCCTGACGAAACGTCCTTAAAGTTTGAACGCATTACGGTAGTGCGCCTAATGCGAGACTTGTCCTCAACACATGATGTTTCATTATATCGCTATATGGTGCGATAAACGAATTTCTGTGTAATGTTAAAGTTTCTGCAGTAACTTAAAAATGGTTGTCGGATGATGTCCACACTTATGTACGGCCAAAACTGCAACACGATCTTCTTTCTCTTCATACTCCATCTTCACTTTGCAGTAAACAGAGCACTAATGATGATATATATGCAGCCAACATTAGGGTTTCGCAACAATACTAAATTATTTTCATACTTTCTGACTCAAGCATTTTTCGTACATTTTCGGACAAAATTTTTGACCAGGTTGTGTTCTACGATTGCGCCCACGGACAACAGAGCGCAATTTTTCAGGTCAAAATGGCCAAAATAAAGCGAAAATGCTATATAATAGTATATCCTCCGGAGCTCCCTTCAACCGCTGTGAGGAATTAAATATTTCACTATGTAGCAACGTCGTAGAATAACTGAACCATTAGGATTGCTCTACAAGTCCATCAAGCAGTTACATCGATTGTTATGTTAATAAGTGGTGCTAGTGTTAACGTGTATAGACTTTCACTTCCATATGGAAAGAATCAATGTAACCTCTCTACACCTCAATATTTACCACTTCGAACCTACTGTCCCCATGTTTTTGGCCCTCTCTGGCACTGCCAATATGCCCAATATGCTATATTTTCATAGGACCTCTTTTTTTTTTTTCAATTATCTTGGTGTCATAAATCACCTCCAGACGTTTGTTACATTAAGATACACTCTATATATTCCCTTCATCAGATATTATCATCATGTGTCCGATGAACGTGGTGATAAATTGCCGAGACGGTTACAGAAGTTAATAATATTATTAATACATTAGTACATTGTTCACACTACTACTGAAATTTATTGAAATTAAAATGAGTCAGAGAAAGTCAGGAAAATGCTTCATGAAAGTCAGAGAAATCGCTATATTTTACAAATAATAGACTGTCAGGGATTTTTGGGAAGGGGGGGAAGCTATCAGAAGACGTAAAGAACACTTCAAACAATCAAGACAGATTCAAAAGGAAAATAAGAAAAAGACTGAAAATATAAAGTTATCTTCAGAAATATAGAAGCTTGAAGAGCGCAGGATGATGCTAAAATTTCAAGCTTTAAAAGAAAAAGAACAAATTAAACGAAAATTCCAATGGAAGAGAACAAATAAGTTAGATTTGTTGATTGAGATATTAATCAAATGATAATATGTTAACTTGTCTATTTATAAGCGTGTTCTGAATGAGAAGAGGTTGAATTTGTGTAATTATTATTAGTTTGCTCGTTTACTTTGGTACTAGTGTTTAATTGCATTCCAAACACAGGAAATTCGACTTGTATTAAGTACGTATTGTAAGATAGTAAGCTTATACTGTGTTTAAAAAGTAAAAATGAGAGTATTCGACGGCTATGGGGATAGTGAAGGTTGATTTAAAAAATGTTTTTCCCCCTAAACTTAACCTTAAATGACAGTGTTTGCTGTGTCATAGGTTAACGAGAACTAACTTGGTCGTGGAAAATCAAGTAAATTAATAATAGATTTTTCATTGTGAACCCTGTAATAAGTATTAGCTTTGGTTAGGCTATTATTACTATTAGTAAGTTATTCAAAGTTAAAAACTGAGAGCGTCCAGCAAAATGAACAAAATTATTGTTGAAAGAGGATATTAACGTTTATGTATTCATAGTTCCAATGTTGATCGATTTCCGATTTATTCGCATCACTGATATATAAGAAGTTTTTACGTTTCCTAACATTTTCATGTTAAGACCCAGAAGGAGAGAGGGAGACGTATCTTTGAAAGCATTGGCAACGGAATTGTCAGAGAGCGAGAGTAGGGATTTTCGATTTGCGGTTAAAACCTGGCGAACCACTTGTGGCTCTGTTGTGGATTTTATTAATTTTACCCTCGGAGCACTTTCCCACAAGAGAAAGAAAATTAAATTGGCCCCATGGAAGTTGCCGCTGAATCACCAAATAGAAAATAGAATTGAGTCTGCTTTCCAACCTTTCCCTTCTTTTCTTCCAAGAACAACCCGACCCGAATAAACAAATACTTGAAAGAGAAGGGAGAGGGACAAAAAAAAAAAAAAAAAAAAAAAAAAAATCGTTGGTTTATTGAATGAGAGGATAGGAAGTGGCGGTATTTCCCGAACGCTTTTTATTTGATAGAAAAGTCCTTTAATTTGCATTTGTAGGCGGTCCTTATTCTGAAGTTACAATCTCCTTCAAGTGTGACATGACTCCGTACAGACTTTCACTTAATGATAGTGTGTATTAAGGTTTGAGCTCCGTGGGCTAAAAGAAAGCTAGCCCTCATTCAATGCGCGTGTTCCGGGCTCGATTATCGGTGGAAAGTCAAGATTTTATGGCAGTAACTCGTTTTTTTAAGAATAAATTTCTTAATGTTAGAAGTGGATGAAATGACCAGTCTTCATCGTGTCAGCACGTATGCTAGTTAAACATCCAGATTGACAATCTTCAGCACATACATATTGTAATGGGTTACATTACGTAACTTCCTTGCATTTCTCTGTAGATCTGTTTGGAGCTTAGCAATTGAAATATAGGAGCCAAATCGCATGCTATTTAGCAGAATGTGATCTTTCTGGGGTAGTAACACTAAATGTTATGCTATTACTTTTTAAGGGTACCTTTGTTTGCATTCTAATCGTCAACATTGACCTGCAAATACAAGTATGGAAACCAATTCTTCGCGAGAACTAAGGAAAGTACCGGAGCCATTGTTTCGCCATGATCTCATCAGTAATGTAATTTATTCATGTACAAGTATGATTAATTTTGCAGTTATCCAATAAGAAAATATCAGGAGTGATATCGGCTTCTGTGCTTTCCGAACAGTTTGTATTAAAGCGTTCTGCATGCTTTAAAAATGCTCATATTGACAAACTAGTTTTGTTACATTAAATCGTTCGAGTTTAGCATCATTCTTCGTCAGCACTATTGATGTTTGAGAAACAGTCTCTCCTATAGCCTTGATTCTAAAAAGGAACATATTCGGGTTCTGTAAACTCCGATGAGAGGTTTCAGTCTGACATAGAATGAGAAATACAAAGTGAGGAAAAAGTCGTGCACTATCTTTTTAATTTGAAAACTGTACAAGAGAGGACGATAATGTCTGAGACGTGGTGATTAGATGAGCTACATTAAACAAGAATGGATGGACTTAGCTGCAAAGTTTCAAGAAGGAAAGAAAGCACGAATCATATAGTTTGAGATGAATTTTACTCGGGAGTACGAATGTGCAGTTATTATTATTTTATTATTATTATTATTATTATTATTATTATTATTATTATTATTATTATTATTATTATTATTATTATTATTATTATTTCATTCGCCGGAATTTGTTAGGTTGTCGACTGTTGAATTTCACATATAGTATCCTCTGGCATATGCAATACATGATGCAAGACGTTTTTGTTAATTCGTAAGAACGCATTAATACTGAAGGGTTCACAGTAACATGCTTGGGAAATCCATTGATTGGAGATGTAGGACATTGGTGATTTTTTTTTTTCTTGATAGAATATGACTTTCAGGTGATTCCAGAGGTAAATGTTAATGAGCATAAGATCCGGGGAACAGGAATGGCTACTTTACCAGGTCCTCTCCGACCAATATCTAGTCAGTAACTACTCGTTCAACGACTGTCGATGACACATAGGGTAAAGACGTGTCATACTAGTGAAAAAAGCTGGGAAATCGCTTGTTATTTAGCAGTGACGGAAAAGCCTTTTTCTGAACTATTTCCAGGTATGTTCGCAGAGAAGAAAATGGGCCCCTCAGTTCGGTCCTCCATATCCCACATCACGCAGTTACCTCTGATGCACCGACTTCTTACAGGAGTTAAGTCCACGGTGGATTGCTATCCGGATAATAAAGATGCTTCTATTTTTTTTACGCCGCCGTTGGTAAAAGAAGAAGCTTCATCATTAAAAAGAACAGTGTTCGGGAACACGTGATCCTCATTGCACTAGTCCAAAGCTCAATTTGCACATTGTATCCCCTTTCTGAGTCATCCTCGGTTAAAAACTTTAGTATTTGTAGTTTGAAGTACCAGTTGTCCGTATGTAACACCAAGTGTATGGACCTCTGATACTCCCGAAATGGATTCCAAACGCCGGGTATTGCGTTTGGAGCTCTTGACGAAAAATGCAACGATTTCCGGTGCTGTTTAATCAGCTGAGACAACTTTGGCACTGCGCTCGCCACTTAGAAGAACAATTTCGTCCCATTCTTGAAGGGCAGATTTCATCACCTGAACGACAGAACAACAACCCATAAAATGAAACAGCACTTCATGTGCTGCATGTCCCTTTCTATACGAAACTTTGTAGCGAGATCCAGGATGGTGGCTTTCGAGATGGCAGCTGTGATGCAAACTACTGCTATCTGATGTATCCCTGCCTCCCACGTATCATCGCCCTCCGCCAAGTTCTTACAAATTAAAGGATATTGCTGGACTTTTAACATCCTGTACATGTAGCTAACCATTTATCTCCGAGACAGGCCATAAACCAGTTTGGGATATTTGCCCAAGGGGAATTCCATGTTTGACGATACTGTACAATTAGACTAGACATTAACTAATGTTGGTGATTTCACACTAGAATTTCTGATTGAGTTTAATTTTGACAATCTGGATATGAGAATCAAACTATAAACCACTCCTTCACAGTACAAGAGCATTAATTGTACTTGCCCAATATGGTAGTCTAATATAATTTACATAAAAATAACATTCTATCAAAATAATACTTGGTGTTGACATTATACCGTTTTGCAAGTTGTGATTCTACAATAAACGCAATTTTATTTGTTGTGAATTTTGTAAATACTATGTCGTAACACAAGAGGCAGCAAGCGTGTTTGCGAATGAAATTAGAACGTGGGAAATTTGCAGCAAACAGCTAACATTGCTATTTTAACTTCGCGGAAAGCAGACGGGAGAGAGGAGAAAGAGAAGTTATCTTTGCACGCGGGAGAAGTTGCAATGCAAACCACTTTAACGTAGAGAAAAAAACCCTTGCGGCAACGAAAGAAGCGACCACTTACAATGCAAATCTCAAGAGTGGTTTCTTCGCCTTCTGTTGATAAGGCACGACTACGAGCAACGAAGAATGGGTTGTGCACTTCAACAGCTGCGTCAGAATGTCTCAGACTGTTCTCTGAGTATATGGGTTCTACCTACATATTGACAGAGACTTCTAAATCGATGATACAGTGATGCTAATGGTATATTGTCCTGGTATTCCTACATCAGTTCAATTTTCCTCCTGAATGAACATCTAACAGAAAATGGAGAACTTTTGATGTTATCAAAATAATATAACATAACACAAAATGTTAAAACAAAATTTGACTTTTCTTTTTAAAGCCATGTGGATGGAGTGAATGATATATTAATCACATTGCTCAGTATTTAAAGAACATTACAAACAGTTTTACTTCAATTATATTAGTCATTTTAAGAATATCCCTTGTTGTTGGTTCAGAGGGTATACACATAACTTTCATGTGCTTGTGTGTGCTTGGTAGAAGGAAAAAGAGGAAGGGGAACACTATAGTGATGTATGGAGCTAGATAATAAGACGACGTTAGTAGAGACAGAGACATGTTAATATGGTACATGTAATCTTAAAAATCTAGTGTTTATAATACTTGTAACTGTATTTAACTCCTTACTTATATTTTTAACGATTCTTCATTTTGTCTATTTTATTTTTAGTTTTGTTTCTTTATCCTTTGGTTTTTTGTTTACTTTCGAGCGACAGTAGAAGAGAAGAAAGTATGGTAATAGTTGAAAAATAATCAAACTCGAGATTTCAACGGATGTGCATGATTCACTGCTTCTTCATGCCATAAAGTTATTTTTGGATGTCTGTTCGTTTGTCTCGATTTATGTAAACGTCCCTAGAGCCCATTCCGTTTAGCGTATATGGACCAAATTTTCAAGTTTTCGTAAGATTCTCGAGGAAGGGTTTTCGAATTTCCTTCCTGCCTCAAAATAAGTGTAGTTTACTGGATAGTAAATATCGAAAATTATATTTTGGTGAGAAGGTTCAAACAATTTTGTTTATATTTTGTAAACCAATATTTAGTTACGTGCACTATAATACAGTGTAAGTTATTTTCTGGAAGAAGTCTTCAAGGTGCAAATTACTTTTGGTTTTAAGTTCTTTTCAGACGATTTTCTCAAAAACGACATAGGCGATTTTCTGTATATTTAAGTTGCGAATGTTTCATTAACAATCCTACAATATGGAAAGTAATCTCTTCTTTTTAAAAAATTCCATAATTTATAATTAATAGATTGTAGGTGAGTATTTGGGTCAATTTTCTCAAATACTGCTCAGTCAATTTTGTTCATATTTCGTAGATATTTTATTAATAGCGCAATAGTAGATGAAGACCTGAAGTAAATTTCGATCTAAATGCCATTTTCTAAAGTTTCGAGTTATAACCGGAATGATGATCTATGGGCCAAGCCAGTTTAAGTATATATTCGAATCTAAGCGCCAAACCTATGCGTAGTATGTGTATTTGCACGGCACAAATTCTCGAGGAAAAACATCATTATCTCAAAACTGTTCAAATTGCACTTAGTTAATCTTAATTTACTTCAGGTCTTCAGATTATTTTTCATGAAAATTCCACAAAGGCAAGTTTGCTATCCGAAAAAGTCTTATATAATTTTTTAATATTTCATAAATTATTTTTTCCACAATAAGTGCAATATAATATGGTTTAAGAAATAGAAACGTGGCCCGTACTTTTTATCGATATTTCGCTTGAACTTAACCATTCTTTTATATGCCATCGTTCTTACCTCTGGCTCATGTCATGACGTGAGTAAATACATAACTTCGTTACTTACATTACCCCCCCCCCCCCATACTGAAATTTAGATAGTTCTTGGGGAACAAGCAGGCTAGAACTTTCCAAAATACGGTGCATTGTGTTCAGTTCTGCCCGAACCCAGTAGCGTATGCAGGAAGGGTCATTCAGAGGAGACGCTTCGTCTTTGGGACGATGAACGTAGTCTCGAAGTAAGGAGTTTTACATCAAAATAGAATAAAGTTGCCCTATTTTTATAGAAGTAGTTATAATATAAATTTTCAACACATAATATAATTAATAATATACAAAATTTGTCCGTAGATTTTGTGTGTTATCCTATAATAATTGTGATGTGATACTAAATAGCGAGCCTTTGGGGGAGGGTTGTCTCTACAACCCTTCCCCTGGATCCGTCACTACCCGAACGCCAATAGTAGCTATATTCTTCCTCACACTAAGATTAGTCCAGTTGAAATTTCATTGCGGTATCTTAATTACTATTCGAACTGCTAGCAAAGTGCAGAGTAAGGTAGCGAGTGGGATACAGTGTAGTTAGTGTTTTATTTATTCCTGTCATGGAGGGAGGGTGGAAGAGTAAGTAATAATAATAATAATTCTGGAATTTTATTTTCAGTAGATATTTTCGTATGCTCCTAAATAAGAAATGAGAAAGTAGATAAATATATTTCATAAAATTGATTGAAATAATATTAAACATAACTTTCTTACAAGGCTGTCTATATTCTTTATTATAAATTAACGAGAAATGTTACAGTTTCGGAAGTATATCACTTCCTTCTTCAGACTACTACTCCAACTCTGTAACATTTCTCGTTAATTTATAATAAAGAATATAGACAGCCTTGTAAGAAAATTATGTTTAATTTGTGTTTAAGATGGACACAAGGCCTTTTTATAAAAAATATCTATGAAATAATATGTATTTATGGTTGAAATATAACTGTTAATTCTATTTAGGTAGTTCGACTCAGTTATGGAAAAATACTGGGTGGCCCAAAAGTAGGTATACACCCCTGCATTGATCAAGTATAAAATTCTAGTTTATGGGTTTATTTGCTTCGGCTCTTCCGAGCTTAAGATGTAAGTAAACACACATTAAAAACAAATAATAAAGAAACTAAGTCTACCTGACGGATAACAATAAGAAATGATATAAAATGCATGAGCTGATCAGTACGGTACTGTATACCTACTTCTGGGCCACCCTGTATAATGGTATATTGAAAACAAATCTTTCCGTATCTTCAATATCTCATAATATCTCTACGGAAATTAAGATATTTTATTTATTTACTTTTACTGTGTTATTTGTTTCCGTTTATTGACCCTTTGTTTTTTAACAGTTCTGGTTTGTTTATGTAGAGTTTTTCGTGTTTCCGTGAATAACTATGAAAAGTGGATCTATAGCTTAATATGGGAATCAAACGAAGTGTACTATCATTATATTAGAAAGTGACTGAGATAACATCTATAAAATGGTAGTAAACAAATTAATAACTGTTTCCAGACATTTTCTTACTAGGTTAGTGATATGGGCAGACAATTTATGATATCGTGATTGTCAGGCACTCAAATTTTTGCATTATACGAAAAGTCTGATAACAGAAGTTAGTTCATTTAATCTGTTATTGAATTGCTCACACACATACTTACACAGAGTTGTGTGGATAGTAGTGAAGCTGTAACTCTTTTCTTTACTTTCATTACTTGGAATTTGTCGTCTTTGGAATGTAGTTGATTTCAGCGTGGAAGTACGCATAAGACCGAACCATATACATTAGCCGAGAATGGAATTTGAATCTTCCGTACTAAAGCCGAGAGTGCAAACAACTAAGCCAATTGAAGTTCTTGAGGTTAGGACATAGTTTGTCGTAGCAAGACGGACTTTCTATATGAAGAGAGATGGGGCACTGAAGCGGATCAAGTATTGGAAAAGTTTCGAACTCTAGAGGTCGATCTTGATTGGAACAGGAAATCGACAAACGTTTCCCGTATGTTGAAAAGAAAGAAAAAAAAGTCTTCACGGAAACGAAAATTGTGTTTTTCTGATACTTGTACCGTCAAGGGCCCACTTTAATCTGTCTCTCTGCTTTCCAATATAAGACTTGGTTGAGAACATCTTTGGAGTGATTTATTCATGTATTTGTTTACTGAGTAAGGTTAAGGCAACGTAGTGTATAATACGACAGAAGAGATGTTTAATAATAATATTCAACGAGCGTTGCTTGGTTTTATTGTTGTGATTTTTCTTGAAGTCATTACTAGATGACTCAAATACAAACATCTTTATTTGCAACGATCAGTTGCTGTGATATGAGTGTTATACGATTTGTTTTATTGAAATACCACACTTATATCAAAAACTCTCTGGAAAATAACACAGTAATATAAAGTAATTATTCAAAATACACATTTAGGGGGGCGCAGTGGCTCAGTGATAGAGCGTCCACCTCCGGTGTTTGGGGTCCCTGGTTCTATCCCAGCTCGCGCCGTGTGGACTTTGTGGTGGACAAATATCGTGCTCGTGGGTTTTCTCGGGGTTCTTCCGTTTCCTCCCACTCTCTTCATTTCACCATTTCATTAATTTATCATCATCACTGTCTCCTTTAGCCTAACCGGCATAACCGTGGGACGTAAAACTTAGATTTCATTTTTTCAAAATGCACCTTTAAATTCTTAAGTCGTTGTATGGGATGAATTGATATGATATATACTTTCAATTACATAATTAGTATTGTTTCGCCCTTTCGTATCGTTTTCTTTCAACTGAACTCGTCCGATCTGGATGAAACTTTGTATATAGATAGACATTGACCTACTATGTAAGTGTGTAAAATTTAGGGCTCCTCAGTTATGGGCCATCAAATTTGGGGTTACATTTTTGGAAACAACAATCAATCATTCCAACTCATCTCATCTGGATCAAACTTGATATGGTGATAGAACTTCTCTTGGTATACAAGCAGGTGCGCCGGAACGAGAGGGGGCAAGGGGGAAGCTGCCCCCTAAAACTTTTAGAGGGAGCAATATACTCGTTTTGCCCCCTCACTTTCAGACTGTAAAAACATCACACAACAGTGATTATATGAACTAAATTTTGCTTTCTATGCTAATGTGAAAAAATTCTCTATTCCAGATTCTTCTTTCTCTTGGAGACATGGGACCGGGCCTTTTTTCTCACCCCATGTTAGACAGAATGATTTAGGAAAAAGAATTAAAAATTTTCTTTATTTCCATTGGTCTACATTTTCAAAACAGTGTAAATTCTTTAAAAATTGTCGTTTAAGTAATCTTAAGTCTGCAATGTGAAACGAGTAGTTGAGCGAGATTTTAAAGTTTAAAAATATAACAGTTTAAATAAGTAATAGGAAATTTAAATATATTTTCTATAAAGTGAAATTAATGTTCTTACAAACAATATGCAGAGTGTAGTAAGTTTTATAGTGAGGATTAAAAATGTATGAGGTAGGATTAATAATTCAGAGCACATGAAAAATGCGAAGTCCATTGTCGTTCCGTTCGTTTAAGATATGAGTACAGAAACAGAACACATATTTCAGCTCTACTTTCCGACCAAGTTCGTAAACAACAAGAATAAGGAAGACAGTCGCTGCTTGTAATAATTAGTAGTCTTAGATACTTAGCTCACAGTGGTCAAGCAATCAGTGGACATTGCTTGATGTCGCTCCTGGATGAAAGAAAAATGGATGTGCCTGTTCTCAGGCAATGGATTAATCGACAGGATTACTGGCTTAGTGCTGATTGAAATAATGAAATCTTGAAGATTATGGCACATGCAATACAGACAGACTTGGTAGCAGAAGTTAGAGAGTCTCAATTTTATGCAGTCATAGCCGACTCACGACTGATATTTCAAAGAAAGATCAGTTGTCTCTGTGTGTACTGTGTTGACTCTGACTCATCAAACTCAAAAAAAAAAAAAAAAAAAAAAAAATATTTATGGGAGTGATTGCCCCACATGGCACAAAATCGGAAACATTAGAATTCGCGATCAAACCTATTTTAACGAGACAACCTGAATGCAGAAAATATCCGCGGCCAGTGTTAAGATGGTGCAGCTAATATGTCAGGACGAGTGAATGGTATGCAGAAGATAATTTTGACTCAACATCCGAAAGTTGTATGCATTCATTGCAGTAATCCGCTCTTATGAGCAACACTAAAAATATTCCACATTATTGCTTACATTTCTCATAGCTTTCGCTTTGCAGTCTAATCAGGCAATGATTTCAAAACGAGCTAAACGAGCGTGCCATTTATCAAACTCGACTCGACTCGAAACTCGACCTCAAAACAATGACTCGGCTCGGAACTCGACTCGAGAAAATTACCTTTGACTCGACTTGAAACTCGACTCGTGCCCATCCCTAATGAAAACAGAAAACACTACCTTATCAATGACATTGCCCTGAACTTTGACATACATACTTCAGCTTTAGAGTACAACATATTACAAGGAAAATATTTTTGTTTAGCTCTTTCTGTAACAGGGACAATAGTTGTTGAGAACTTCTCGTATATGGTATAATTGGCATTTTGCTAGATGATTCCTATACTTACAATATGAGGGTCTAGTTTTAAATTACCTATTCACTCTAGAAAATAACTTTTAATTTTCGTTTGTTTTGTGCTATTTCATTTATGTTTTAACATGGAAAGTATACTGATATTGTTATTATGAACTTGTAACCACTATAAATAGATTTATTCATAATTACTTTAAAATTCACGTGTATATATTTTTTCTTCTAGTGAGGATGTTCGGGAGCAGGGATTCACGGTCGTTATAGACATGCGGGGTTCCACGTGGAGTACAGTTAAGCCCATCCTGAAAGTCCTGCAGGAACACTTTCCCGGGAGTGTGCATATTGCCTATATAATCAAACCAGACAACTTTTGGCAGAAGCAGCGGACCTCTCTAGGCAGTCATAAGTACAAGTTTGAAGTAAGTTCTGTTTGCTTTTCTTTCACTTTTCATATATAGTATCATAGTAAAATGACCATTATTTAGTGAATTACACTTTAGGGAAATATATTGCTGTTTACTGTTTTTTTTTTTACAGTCCCATAATTATGCCATTTAGCCTAAAGGAGACGGATAATTAATAAAGGTGAATGATTTTGAAAGAATTGCTGGAATGTAAATGTGAAAATAGATGGCAGAGTCCCTACAAAACTCACGAGATTGATGTTCACCACAAACCGATATGGTCTGGGAAGTTCTTCCCCCCCTATATTTATTTTATACTGCACGGGACACACATGAATCAGCATATGTCAATATACAAATAACAGTTTCTTGTAAATCGACTAATACATAAAAAAACATAATTGTGAATTATAACATGCACCTCATTCATATACTTTACCGTTTTACATTGCAAAATTATTGCTAATGTCAATATATGATTATTTCAATTGCATGCCACATTGCTGTTATGTGAACTATATGTAAGTTACATGATATCTCATATAGCCCCGCTGCTGAAATGGACGTTAAACTTAAGTTACACGATAATTTTATCCCGTTTACTTGCCATAGAAACTATGGAAATTAAATTAAATTACATTTCTGCAATTTAAAAAAAACGAGAGAGTCGTCATTCGGGTTTGCTCGATGTAAGTTTAGAATTGTTTTCTACTATAATAAGTTGATTTCGCAATTGGCTATTGTACGCGATTGAAAATACGATTTTATTTATTTATTTTGTTTAATCAGTTAAGTAACATACAAGGGGGTATCAAAAAGTTCGCGAAATCGCCTAGAAGAAATCCACTCTGGGGAAATCTGAAACCATGATGATATTAGTCCTTTTCTACGTAGTCACCGTGCCTAGCGACACATTTTTGCGAGTGTCTCTTTACTTTCAATAAGCCCGTTGTATAAA
This sequence comes from Thermobia domestica, assembly GCF_964235325.1. NCBI lineage: Eukaryota > Metazoa > Arthropoda > Insecta > Zygentoma > Lepismatidae > Thermobia > Thermobia domestica. The sequence goes on along the minus strand of NC_137460.1, from coordinate 151,538,042 downwards.
AGTCTGCAGTTGGGTTTGAAGCCACACTTCAACCTCAGAAATGACGTCATTTGTACTGTCAAAATGGCGTTCTTTGAGTGGACGCTTTATTTCAAAGAAGAGAAAGAAATCACTTGGTGCTAAGCCCGTAAGTATGTGGTTGGAGTAATATAGGGTGTTTGAAAAAGAACTCCCTAGTTTTAAGTATAAATTTAATTGGGAAATGAATGAAAACTTACATCAATGAGTACATATCATGAAAGATAGTTCCTTCAAGTTTTGTTTAATGTAGGTAGACTTCAACGTGGGTTCCATTTGTGGCCCTACACACGTCGAGACGATATTCCACTTCTCGCCACGTATTCACCAACATTTCAGGTGTAACTGTCTCAACCACCGCGACGATTCTTTCCCGTAAATGATTGATGTCTCTGATTTTTTTCACTGTATACAACATTTTTTATGTGGCCCTAAAAGAAAAAAAAAGTCCAGTGGGGTTAAATAGAAAGTCAGCAGCATACTCATACCTTTCGATTTTATCAGTAGGTTTAATTTCATGTAATAGTTGCAATTTGTAGGCGCGCAACTTAAGTCTTTTACGGACAACATCATACATAGTACCTTTAGGTACTCCTAATTGTAGACTACGTCTGGCCAATGACTTCGGGCTTCAAACACAAGAAACAGGGATCTGTTCAACATCTTCAGAAGTTCTCGGTCTAACTGGTGATTTTACTTTTAAAACACTACCGGTTTCCTTGAAAGACTTTAGCCAATGACGGATAGTTTTTCTGTAGGTGGTTCACCACCATACTGACGTCTAAAATTACGTTGCACTGTTATAACTGACTTAGTTTTCAGAAGCCAAATAACACGCTACGCTTTCTGTTGCGGAGTACTCATTGTTGCTGAGTTGCTCTGAACTGCACGCCTCCCTGGACTGAACTGAGGAAACATATTAAAGAATCAGCACTGGTGCCTTTTCAAGGTCAAGCAGACCTGCCAACTGCAGGGGAGCCAAACTTGGAGAGTCGATGAATCCAGCAGCACAAACTAGAATAGTGAATGTCACTTTGTACATATTCTAGGACACATTAAAACTTGGGAGTTCTTTTTCAAACACACTGTATTTCATATCCTAATTCCACTGCCTCCATCATGGATGCGTGGGCGGATTGAACTTCCAACAGGAGAACCCCTTTTTATATAATTAATCTAGGACGTTTCTTCTTCAGTTCCTCTCGTAACTTAGTCAGGAGAAGGGAGTAATAGATGCTAGTAATAATGTACCCCTGTGGTAGGTAATTTAATTGGTCGTGACGAGCCCTTCACGGTCCCAGAAAACGGAAAGCATCACTTTCGCGGCAGTTATCTGAACTCGTGCCTTTTTAGGGGTGAGGGAGGAGGAGTTTCAGTTGTTTGCTCATTTCCTTTGTTTCTGGATCATAAAGATAAACCCAAATCCCATCCGTTGTCACTAGTCTACCGAAAAAGTCCTCTTCATCCACCTCACAGCGAGGCAACATTTCTTTTGCAGTGTCTTCGCGATTTCTCTTCTGGAGTTGTGGCACCTACCGTGCTGACACTTTCTGAAGATGCAACTGGTTGTGAATGATACTCCAGGCAGACCCATAACTCGTACCTATTGCACACACAACACTTCAATAGTTTTCCTCCTGTCTTCCATTATAATCTTCCCAAATTTCCCCTTCAAGGCGGCGTTATTAGTGGCATTCCAGATCTAAAGGCGTCCACGGTGGTCATGTGTCCAGTTTGGAATTGCCGTTTTCACTTGGATACCATTTCATAGGATGGACTTTCATCCTCATAGATTTCTTTAATCTCTTCGTCATCCTCATAGACTTCTTTAATCTTTTCGTGGACCTGCTTTGCTGATTTGCCCCTGAAGATGGACGAACTTAATGCTGCTCCGTGCCTCAAGCTTGTCAATCATCGCACCTTCAGTGATTTACCTGAAAAAGAAAGGAAGAAAGAAAGAAAGAGTTCCTCTAACGAGTCCAGAATTTGCATGGTTAATATACAAGGACTTAACTGAAAATGCTTGTCCTAGGGGTCCGTAGTTCGTCACCTTTTAGGTGATTGTACGAACTTTTTGATATACTCTCGTTCTCTTATAGTGTTTAAGCATGTAGACAACTTACAAGAAAAACTATGATTTTGTTGTAAAATGTTTTATTTGGTGCGAATGATTATTTTTGGCTTCTTATTCGGTATTTAAAAAATTCTCTAATAAGATAAAAATGTTATAGAAGTTCCAATAATTTTTCCTTGCGTACAATGAATTTGAAATTTTTATCACATGTACTTTCATCCCGCTAAGTAAACTATTTGAATGTTAATTTAATCAGGAAATCTGCTCAGTTGCAAGATACTAAACTTGCGTCACAACTAGACCTGAGGAGTTACAGCTTTACTTTCCACATACCTATTTCCAGGTTTTAAAATATAATTAGCAGTCATATGACTTTTGTTTTATCATGATGATCTTCACAATTGCTTCAGAAGAAATTCTTCAAATCTTGTATCAAGAAATCAAAGCTTCTAAAAATACTCCTGGATCAGGTGTTGCCTATAGCCAGTTTCTAGGTAAAAGACATCAAGGCACATTACATAGAATAAGATCCAAATATTACTGTGTTTCGGCAATGAGAATAAAATATTCAATCCCGTATAGATTGTAAGGGTAGTCTCGAGACCAGAGTAATTAGTCCACATCATGATAGTCACAATATTTCAAACGGATCAGATATAAGATGCTTTCTGAATACATTTAGTCAACAATTTGACGAAGGGTCGTATCTCAAAATCTCACTTTTTCAAATATAAAGAAAGAAATATAATTCTGCAGAGGAGGAAAAAGTTAAGTATGCTATAATTGATCATATATTCCACATCACAATTATCTAGAATAAGTAAAGTAACGAGTTATTACATATTCAACTGCTTTCCTGTCTACGTAATTATTAGTTCTTTCTTTATGTCTGAAAAAAGTGAGATTTTGAGATACGACCCTTCGTCAAATTGTTGATGATTTGTGCGTCAATATTGAGTAAAAATGTATCTAAATGAAAAGAAATTAATAACTTGGTACCACTTAAACTGGGACATACTTTGTTCATTGATCGAATGGAGTAAAGAAAGAAAACCAATCATTGTCTTGGTTCAGAATAATTATCTGATCACGAAAATTAGGTAACACTACACTTACTTTTCAATAGTCCGTATGTGTTTTCTATTATGTGAGTTCACTCATATATTATTAGGTTACTAGAAAATTCATAAAGGAACGAATACTCTGCATTCGAGACTTTAAAGTTTTCCCCTTACTTAGATTCAGGGCCTCTTTCTGTTTCCACAATATATAGATTTGTTTAACATACGCTTATTTACATTGAGTTACTGTATACATGACAATCTACAGAACAATACTTTTTTTAAAAGCTGTTTCCACTAAAGACAGACGTGTTTCACTGCATTACCAGGAATTTAATTTCTCGTTTTTTTAAATTCTCGGGGTACTTTAATTTTTTTTCCCTTTTTTGTTTTTGATTGACTCCCTATAAAATTTTAACAAATTATTAAACATTTCTATGAAAAATGTAACCGATAGTAAACGTCGGCAATAAATAATATAATCTGGAAAAATGAAGCTGCCCGAGTTGCGCTGAGCGTACGATTTCGTGTCTTTCAATTCCTTAGTCTGTAGGCAACCCACTTTGCACTGATGTTGTGCAGAGAAGTCTAAGAAGTGCAGAGAAGTCATTGTTACAAGTTGGAAACAGTCTCTATTTCTAATATTTAAACATTTGAAGAGTTCGGGCTAAGAGTAGTCAAGGGTTTTAACACCCCATTGAGCACACACACACACACACACACTTATAAAATATAAAATATAAAATCAACATCATCGTCATAGATATTTTGCCATTATTGGAAGGCCACTTGCCGCATCTGAGAATTTTTCATGCTCCACTGTTTTCCGCTCTCTTCGTCTTCGCGTACGATTATTTTTGTTTTGATACCTTCCATCAATTGTAGGCTCCTTCGTCCGCTCTCTCTCTTTCCTACCACCATATCCATTAGCATGTCCCTCATGATACAGTTCCTTCTCAGCAAATGTCCCAACCAGTTTCTCTTCCTCTTTTCCATAGCGTCTAAAATTATCCCCCCAATGTCTAACACCTTCTCATTCGGTTTCCACTCGACTCAGCTAATACTCTCAATTCTTCTCCACACTCACATTTCGAAAACTTCCGGTAGTTTTAATCACTTTTGCGTAATGCCCGTGCCCATACAGTACAATATTCCATACGAAATATTTTTACCCTTGCTTTCATTTCTCGTTCGCACTACTAATAATACTATTGAGTACCGAAAACTAGTCACCTATTCTGTTTTCTCCCCGTTTACTTCTATATTTGATGTCGACCGCTTATTCCAGTTACCATGGCTTTTGTCTTTCTAGCATTTATTTCCATCCCATATTCTTCAGAACTTTTCCCAAGTTTATATGTAAGACAAAAATGACGCGTCCTGAAAGGATGTAAGATAGAATACTCGATAAAATACTCGATACTTGACCCCTCGATAAAATTCTGCGTACGCCACTATTAACAAGGGAAGAGAGGGAGATTATATATCGAAGTGGAAGATGGCTTATACACTAATCGAAAGAACTAATGACGCCTATTACGAAACTGTAATAAAAATGTTCCAAATGCATATACTGTGCGAGTTATATGAGTATACAGGGTGTCCAGAAAATCCGTTTCCACCCCTAGAATCGCAAACGGTGACACAGAAGCCAAAACAGGAAAACATGTTTTTGATCATTTTAAAAGTACAACATATCAAAGCAAAAAGTGTTGTCCCAGGGGCACTCGCAGGATCGCAGGCGGTGTCCAACTCAAAAATTGCAAAAGTATAATGATTGGAAATTTAAAAAAAATATGTGTTTCAGGGTACCAGAATATTGAAAAAAAAGTAATTTTTAACTACTGCCACCTGCATTCTCAGGATAAATAATAGAACGAAATTGATTTTTGTAAGTAAAGAAAGTAGAATGGAATGTAAGATCAGATCTTTAAGCTACATCAATCATTTCTCTGTTAAAGTAAGTATATTTTATTAAGATAATGAACAAATGTTTGTCGAGTTTCAAGGTTTAAGAGAGAAGATATCCTGACTGAGGATCCGTCGTAGTTGCGCCCTTAAGTCTAAGACATGTACTAATTTTCCAGAAGCCTTATATGTAGATAACCTGAAGCTCTGTATTGGTTCCCATATTTTAAAAAAAGTTTCTCCGGTAATCTCCGTAAAACCTTCCTTAATTTATGGATCGTGACATATGAAAATGATGTCATTATAGACGCATTCCAAAGATTGGCATATACTCTCAGTATTGGCATAAACCTGGGGTGATTAGGTAAAGTCAGACCTTGTTAAGTTATTTTCAATTTAAAAAAAAATCAATATATTACGACATAATTTGAAAATATATTTTACTATTATTACAATTAAACTTGACAAATATATATTCTAGGGTATGCAGTAATTTTAGAAATAGCTTTTGTACTGTTACCTGCAACTGAGGTCCCGATAGGGATGCCTAAGTGTAAAAAGACACTTTTTTGGAGGGGGGAGATCGCTGATTTTTTTCTAATTTCTCCTGAATTTTTGGTTACGTAATATACGTATATGGTATCATTCAAAATATTGCTTCATTATAAAGACAATGATCTATGTATGTATCATAAGCGTCACGAGCAGAATTTTCCTACGTGATTTCTAAATTTATTTTTCAAATTTGCATTGGAAATATGTGGTTAGGCTTTTAAAAATTGTCATATCTATTAACCATACTTTAATGAAACTTCGCACATATGTACCGTAAGAGACGTAGTAGTTTTCAAAATACATTTCGTGTATATACGTGAACGTGATGCCTCAGTGGCCATTCAAATTTTAAAGACAAATGTTTTCTCAGGAAAATTCCGGAATTTTTTTCGAATTTTTGCCGATTTTATAGATTATAACACGTGAATGTTGTCGTTCGAGAGCCTGATTTATTCTAAAGCCAATGATGCGCGGACAATGAATTTAAGATAGTGTACAAGCAGCAGCTTTGAAGCGGAAGTCCATAGTTTCCTTAAAAATTACATTTTAATAAAAAGTATGAATCAACCAATGTGTTTACGTTTTAAGGAAAATCGGAAGACCATATTTTCTACGCGCATGTGTATCTAAAGATTTGATGATATCCGTGACTATTTCAGAAATTATTGGACCATTTAGTTTAACCTTTTCCGATTTTAAAAAAGACTAAATCAAAGAAGGTTTTAGGAAGAACATTTTCAGTGCAAATTCTGTTATGTCGATATTTATGCATTCAAATTTATTGGTAATAATCTCTGTAATCACGAGATCGATTGTGATTAATCTTTCACATATTTGTTTATTAAGAAGTGAATGTGCGACCACCCTAACACGAATGTGAACGCAAGATGGCTTCAGAACTATTGTCGGAAACAGTATCTAAAAAGACTGTTGAAATATTTGGAGTTCTTAAATACAGTCTATAGTGATATACTTTGTGATGCGAGTGAATTTAACTAACGTCAAACAATCTTTTTCCACTTGTACAGAACTTAATTATCTATGTAGTTTTTTCAGTAATTTTTTGTTGCCGTAACTAGAAAATGTATATTATCTCCAACAGTATTCTTAATATATATTAAAGTGATTTAACTGCTTTGTTTGTATACCTAATAAGTTCTGCTTTGTTTAATAATCATATTAGTGTTTATTCAAAATATTTAGCGATAATTACAAAAGTATTTGTGCATAGTGTTTCGTAAACCAATTAATACAGCAGTATTTCTAGTAAAGAACATTATGTAACTGGAGAATAAGAAAAAGAAAGTTCGTAAACTTTTCTTTCAAAGGAAATAAAACTGAGAAAATAGAAAAAATAAGAACGAAAAGTGGTACGTGCCTTATTCCTGTCAGCAAAGAACAAAAAACACTTCGACCAACTTTCTTAAAAGTATCGACAAACTTTCTTTGCAAGTAAGTTACAACAAAAGTAGGAACGCTGAAAGAGGTAACCTTTACCACAGAAGAACTGAGTTTGTAGAAGTTTTTCTTTTCTCTTTTTCTGATCAGATAAGTTTGAAAGGAATTTCTGTTTCCTACAAATTTCACAACTCACTGCTCTATTTGTATCTAACGAACATCAAGATGTGTAAAATATATTTAAAATGTGAAAGATCTCTTTAGACTCAAAAGTGGAAAATACGGTTCCTATAGTTCTGGGAAAACAGGAGCCATATAGTATATGAGTATCGTGGAGGATTGTGATTGAAATGTGTGTTTCTACACGTATTGGCGTACGTAGAATTGCATTGGGGGAAGGAATCTATTGCAGTAATAAAACTCTTAATACGCTGTAGATTATTTTTGAGCTTCTAACCTATCAAGTAGAATATAATAATAATAAAAATAACTTTATTTCAAGTGCTATGAACAACTCATAGGCAAAAATACCAGCACTATGCGAAAACTGTTATATAATAATTTTAAACACATCAGAAAACTTATAATATAGAATGAATATTAAAGCAGGTTAAGACTCTTGTCAGAAGGTTAATATATTCAGATTATAAGGTTCAAATTGATTTACAAAACTCCATTTAAAAGAATGAGTCAACCTTACTTAAAATTGCATATCCGGCGTACAAAAAATCGTGGTGACATATTGTCATATTTCAACATAAAAGATTGGTTCATTTAATAAAAGGTTATAACATAAAGATACACTAAAGAGATATGTATATAAGAACAAAATAAGGATTGGCAGCTGGATCCCGTCTCATAAAGTTTAATAATAATAATAATAATAATAATAATAATAATAATAATAATAATAATAATAATAATAATAATTTGCCAGTGGAAACATCTGATAGATATGTTATCAGAGTTACACTTTTAAGAATTCTTTGAGACAACAACTCCTTACTGTCCCTGCAATAGCTCTCCAAATGATGAAGAATTTTTAGTGAATTTAGAGATTATGATAATGTTTATCACTTTTAAATAATAGTAACCAATTTTAAGTAAAGTCAACATCTGGAGAAAACACACCTGGTAACAAATAGTGCACGAATTATTAGGGAAAAATAGTAAATTATATTTTATAAATGTTAGTAGTAATTAAACCCATCTTTGTGTAGCTTCTAAAAAACACGTTAAACGTAGTGTGGGAATATAGCTTATAACGGAAAAATTCTTATGTTAATGCCGTTGAGTATTGTAAATCCCAGCGGAGTAAAGTCAGCGAAGCGCCCAGATATGCTCTTAATGACAAAAAGGAGATTTTGGTGTTCGCACGTGTTGTTTGTGTGCGGCGGAACGGCAGAACTTACTTCGTCTGTACACCAGTCACGTTTGTCACATGCACGTCCAACCAAACGACACTTATTGTGACCAAGCCCCTACTGTATCTGAGATTTTATTATTAAAAAAGCGAAGAAGAAGAAAACGCACGTCGTAAAACAAAGCTGTATTCAACACGCTGCTTGCTTGCTTTTGTGCTTTTTTTAGAACTAAAAACATGAAAAAAAAGTTCTTCATATGAGATTGACTTCACTCGAAGCACACACACGCGCATTCTTTTTACTGTTGTTGGTGTGCGTGTGTGGTAAGCCAGACCGCAATATATTGAACGAAGGTAGGGTGCTGAGCCATATTTATTGTGGATGATATAACCTGCCAGGAGAATGAGGCTTTTTCGCTGGAGGAAGCCTAAGTAGGGGGTTGTTTTTGAAATTATTATTTTGTTGTTCGCGGATGGCGGGTTAAAAAATGTATTCACTTACTGTTCGAGGAAGTGTATAGAACAGCCTTTAGTAAGTATGATTGTACCATATAAAAATACGACTTATCCCTGTTCTCATTTTTAATTTAAGAAACAAAACGTTTTAAATTTATTTTGGGATGCTTTTATTGTAAAGAAACAAGTACAATGCACATCAGTGTTACGAGTGTCTGAATCAATGTATCACCTTTAGGAGATAATAATCATAATGTCTGTCTGTCATCAGCTTTTCGCTTAGAAAGGAATCGCCTAGAGCCACTAGATCGTATACATAGATGGATCTTCAGTAGATCTAAGCGCGTACGAAGCCGTTTTTGGGGGATCGTAAAGAATTTGCGGAGAGTGTGAAAATGTGTGCTATTTTCTCGCGGTTTTGTAGGAATGCCTTGTCTGTATGCAACCCACATTACCTTTTGGTTGTGTGGGTTACATAATAGCAGAGGATTAATACACGAGAACGGAATTATTGTGGATTTTTTTAAAAAAATTCTTCTTCCTCCTTTTTCATCCATGTTCTGAAGGAACAACGACAGGTGTATATAGGGTGGAAGCACCGGGTATGGCTCCATACCCCTTATGTCTACTTTCATTCTTAAGTTATTGGTCCAGTCTTAAGCTTCATACTTTTCTCATTCAATCGAAACAAGGCTTACTAAAAGCAGTAGGGTTTAAGCAACAGATTTAGTCAATAACCATTGTGAATGCAATAAATATGGATATGCTATTACATTTTTGTGTTGTGATGTACAGAATTTTCCATTTTCTTGTATGCTGAAAAAAGTAGCTAATTAAGTTCAAAGCAGAAATTTAGTTGAAATAACAAAAGTAGATCATAGTCTCTCTAATTTGCTAATTCACAAAATTGTATAGACTGATGTGATATCTTGGACAAGATCACAAAACTATCTGGGTGCTAGTGACATTATCCACTGAGAACGATTAAAAAAGAAAGTAAAAAATCATATTTGTGTTCTAAACACGAGAACATACATTATATTTGTGCTGCTTTTCCTAAAATACATTAATTAAATTAAATCCGAAATTATTGTTTGAAATCTTTCCTTGCGTCCCTTCATCACTCTCCCATCATCCTTCAAGGTATCAACCTATAATTTATAATTATAAATCAAGCCGATTTGATCGATTTAATTTAGTCATGTAAACCAAGGTATTTAGATATCTATATATTACCCATACATTTGACTAATGTATTTTCCTTGAGTTGTTCTGCAACTGTATTATACAGTAAGTGGTGATGGTAATAGACATTGTTTAAGAGTAAGTCAGAATATATTTTTTTCTTTAATTTTCAAAATAACAGTTAAACAAGTGGTATTGTTGTAGGTCCCTGTCATTTTGTACAGCGTAAAAAAAGAGTCGAATCTGCTACGAGCTTCCCATGAGGAATTAGACTAGATTGAATAATTAATGTGTGTGAGTTACGATGAATCAGAATGGCAGGAACACTGGAGCATCGTTTTACTAGTCAGCTCATGAGAGAAGTCGCACCAGTGAAAATTGACAGTATTATGCTTCAAACTAAGAGGCAAAAAAGTTATCTAATGTACTTATTGTTTATACAATAATATATACGTTAGGAAAGTTTTCTTACTTTAGTTTGAAGTGAAAAAAAGTACCGGTGTAACTTTCTATACGAACCGCCTCTGCGTTTTACCGAAGCCATACATTTCTTTTTCGCTAATTCTGTAAAACGTAACGGTTATCAAATGAAATATAACTCAACCAGAATGACTTAATCGCTATCAGAATTTGAAAATAAAGTAGTATAACATGCCATTACATATTGAAGTCCAGAGTATAATAGGCGGAAATAATTTATTCTAAGTAAATTATTTTTAGCTGATAATGCAATGTTGCGTTAGTATATGAATTCCATTGCTTTCAGTATTACACTTAAGCATTAAGTTAACGTGGACTTGAACACTTTTGTGGGAAAACCTATGTGTGAAATCTAACGTTTTTCATTAAATAACGTGAATCTACCATTTTTGAGTTAAGAGATTTAGATAGGAATCGATAATCATTTAGGAATCTTCATAATAATCCATTTAAAAAGTCCAAAAGTGAGCAATTCTTGGTTGTAGATTAAAAACTAGCTTGATGATTTTCATGAAATAGAGCGAGTCTGCCGTTTGGGTAAGAAAAATGTGATTTAGTAACGTGTCAATTTGGAGCGGAACGATTTAATGAGTTTCTGTGGAGAAACTGATTTAAGAGGGGGGTAGAGGTAGCGATTTTCTGTAAATTTTTACTTGGACTTTCACAAGCTAAGGGAGGGTTTTCCAAATATTATAAATTAACAACGAAAGAAAAAATGTAGATAATGCAAATATCAGCGATACAATTTTAGAAAAGTTAGCTTTATGTCAGTTGGTGGGTATTTGTAACAATATTTACTTTCGTTACATTCCCTGATTCAAATATACTTTGCATATTTATAAAGTCCACGAGATTACAATGAATTACACCACAGTTATGCACTTTTGGATATCTATATTTTTCAACATATACCGTATTTGCCACATTAAAATAATATACATCTAATTCTAACAATATGGTTCTTCGTTCTATATATTTCTACATTACTATATCAACCAGATAAACAAGTTATCATAGCAACGAAAACAAGAAAAATCTCGATATAATACAAAATATTTAAATTATTTGTTTATATGCTTTCTTCTTCTTAATAGCTTGTGCCCTTTAAATAGCACTTTTCCCCGTAAGTAGAAACGATACTTAGAAGTATATGTGAAATATATATTACCGTTGTATAATGGCTCCCGAACTACAGGACTTCTCTAAATTGATTACAATTAAAGAATGAATCTTGGACCGTTAAACATTTCATATACGTAGTTACTTTACTTTTTGAATAATCTTTATATATATATATATATATATATATATATATATATATATATATATATATATATATATATATATATATATATATATATATTAAATTACAATTCATGAAATAATATATTTTCGTCTTATCTCAATATCATTCTCATATTTATCCAGTAATCAATTTTATTTTGATTCTATAAGATTATCGAATGAGAAAGGAATATTCAAAATATGATAAGTGGATTGATTATTTTTAGGTCCTAAATAGATTCTTTAATGCAATACCATTTATGTTTGATAACAATAAAGTTGGTTTAAGTTAAAATACAACATAACCTATTTCATTTATTCAGGCATCGTTAGCATAACTTTGATAGACAATATTTGTATTGATGCACAGATATGATTGCATAAAATATAGACGAAGTACGAATTACAAAGAAATCATAACAATATTCAAAGTGGAAGAAAACAAAAACTACGGAGGCCATAACTTTAGCTTAAGTGACATTACCAAAAGATTCGATTAAGTTGCATTGAATAGCACAATCTTGAGTACAGTCCTGTATATTCTTGACTTTACCAGTCCTTTGATTCCTATTCTGAAAATTTCTGCCATCTATGTAATTACTACAAAATCTGGGAGTTTATGAGAAATTAGCTTAATTATTTACATTATTCCTAAAAGCGGTACGATTATTATTTCTGTTTCTTCTACAATTAGGTTCGGTCGTATTGCCATCACGAAAAAATCTAACATTACCTCGTATTATGATTACAGTCTTCTCTAACATTGATATTTCGAACAGGAATATGGTTAGCTTGATTTCTGCTATTATTACCTTGTAACCTAGACTGACTCTCATAATTTTGAACTATCATTATTAAGTGATTAAAATTAATACATTGCCAGATCAATACTTGCTGTAGCCTAAACGCTAATAATATTCTTATTGATGCAATAGTGAGTGATTCCTGCTGATATGGATTGCTCTGTTTCAAGTCATTATATGCTGAAATTACAAAATCTGTAAGACTTTTGTCCACTTTAGGATCAAAACGTCGGTTTCTAATCTGGGCATCCCGGTCTGCTAACATAAAATCGTTTTCAAAATTTGCTAACAGCGCATTTTTAAAATCTGAATAATTACGCAGACTACTTCTGATCGCTTTATACCATACCTAACAAGGTGGTAACAATATATGTGGCAATATTTTGAGGAAATTAGTCTTATCTATACCAATTAGGTCACATTCTTCTTCAAATTTTTCTAAAAAGATACTCGCTGGGATGTCCTCAATTCTACCGCTGAATTTAGTTAAGGATCTGATTTCACTAAATTTCACGCGATTACATTTAGCACTAAAATACCTTAGATGTCTAGGTTTTACGTTTGTGATTTCTTCGACGTGGTTTTATTTATTCGTCCTCGATATTAGAGATGGTGTCCTCCCTTTCAGAATAACCTTCTGATGGGTTGCTGTCGTCTTCACAGGGTCTTGATCAGGGTTTGAAAAAACCCGGATTTTTTTGAAAAAGCCCAACCCACCTGGACCCATGTGGGTTTTTTCGGGTATTTTCGGGTTTAATCGGTTTTTTTCGGGTTTAATTGGGTTTTTTCGAAGTATTTCAATGTCTTTGGGGTAAAAGTGTTAAAATGTGATTTATATTTCAAGATTATCATTGTCACAACTTGCAACAATTTTCTATTCACTGCTGTTTTGAAAAATTGGACGCCATTTTGAAATTTAACGTTAGATCGCCGCCAAAATATATACATCTAATTTAGAGTGTATCGTGCTTATATTCTAAAAAATTTCAACTTAAAAGACCGAAAATTGCACTTTGTAGCGTGGGTACCCGCTATTTTTTTTAAAGCCACAATTTTGAAATTGTACGCTGGTATACCGCCAAAATCTATACTGGAAATTTAGTGTCTCTCGTGCTTGTACCCTGGAAATTTAAATTTAAAACATCGAAGGTGGTACCCTGTAGTATGTGTGGTACAGGCAGATGAACGAACAAATGTAGATCGAATCATCCCACAAGCCTCAGTGACGTTTGCCAAATATGAACACCAAATATATTAATTTAACAGCGTAAAATAAATGGTTTTATTTGAAAGTCACTTTCGATATTTTGTGCGTTCAATTAGGTGAAATTCCCGAGCATTTGTTGCAAGACGTTTCTTTCCAGAAAATTAATTTAAACAATTAACAAAGATACAATTCATATTTTATAAAGTAAATGTTTCAAAATGTCTTAAATGAAATTAAATATCTTCCAGCGTAAAATAAATAGTTTTATTGTTGAAGTATTCAGTTACGATGCTTTGTGCGTTCAATTGCGGCAATTTTCCGTGCATTTCTTTCGCGACTTTTTTCCCCCCTCGAAAATGCAGCTTTCTTTACTGTACATCTAAACTTCCACTAGTACGGAAGTTTGAATTCAGCACTTAAAGTAGTAAGTGTTACGTAGTTTTCGGAACTCTGAGCATTAAGCTTCTTAAATTGGACAAAAATTTTTACGCTATTGTTGGTGTTGATCCTAAAGAATGCTTATTTGAAGAATACCAACAAATAACTGAACTAAACTGTTATTGTTGGAAAACTAAATTTTACTGAAGAATACTTGTGTTACCATCAAAGGTAAGAAATAATACTAATAGTTTCACTAATGTACTACATATTTACTGATGGTACTGGCACATATGGCTTTAAACTCGTCAAACGTAGGGGAGACCGGGGCACATTGTCACAAGGGGCACGTTGTCACAGTAGCAATTCTGAAAAAAGCGAAAACATTAGCGCGCCGGTGCTGCTTTCTTGTTTACTTACTAGATGTCACTACTAACTGTACTCGTTTGGAGATGCGCGGGAACAACGGTGCTGCGTCAGTTGAACTTTGTCTATTTTCAGTGCCGGAATGTAAATTTTCCGAGTCCTGAAATTGCTGTTTTGTGTGCTCGTGAAAGCGGTAGAAGCAAATATTTTTGTGTGTGTTATGTAGGTTACAAATAGAGCTTCATAGTGTGCTACTTTGAATGCGCCTAATCTTGTCGTTTGAGTTGAGTTGATTTTAGTTTAGCGTCCCTTTCAGTAGCGAGGCTATATGAGACGTGGACCTACTGATTAACGTGGAATCCGAACCACATGAGCTCCCGCCGAGAATCTAACCCGGGTCTCCTACGCCAAAGATGCGTACGCTAACCGCTTAGCCTCTTGTCGTTTGGTATATACCTAGATATTTTGTAAAAAGAGTAATGGCGGCGCGTGGGGCAAGTTGTCACAAATAAGACAGGGCATGTTGTCACTGTGACAATGTGCCCCACTCTGTTTCGCAGACAGTGAGAATATACTAAAGAAAGACAGAGAGGAAAGCGCCACCAATGAAAGATCTGCTGGTTGCAGCAAGAGCTATGAAAAGAAATAACAACCCCATATCAATACGTAGGCCTAAAGCTGCTAAAGAATTTCATGTTCACTACAGAACATTGGTAAGATTCTGTGCACGTGTTACAGATGGCGAACTACAGTTCGGCCAATGCTCATTTACATTAGGTTACTCTTCGTAATACTAGGAAGTATTACTAGTATCATACCAAAACAAGTTTTGCACATATAATTTGGACTCACTACAAAAGAGGTTTGCGATTTGGCTTACAACTATGCAAAAGCGCTAGGATTGAAATGGCCATAGTCGTGGAAAGAAAAAGCCATTGCTGACCCAGACTGGTATCCGGTATTTCTGAAGACATGGTGATCTTGCTATAAGAACTCCCCAAGGAAACAGTTTTGCACCTATAAACAATGTCAACGAAGGTCCAAAGAAGATTACGATTCTTCCTTACGAGGACGACGATACATTGTGTTCAGTTTATGGCGATCCATACAGTACGAGTACATGTAGCGAGAAGTGGATTCAGTGCATTCGATGTACGGAATCGGCCTACGAAAACTGAGGGAAGCAGAACTTGTTTTACGTGTGTATTGACTGTGACTCTGACGATGACCTCCAGGTATGGTACTTTGTAGAAGCAAAAGGATAAACATTTTCAAACTAGTTTGCGGTGCGTACTAATAAAACGCAACTAAACTTCGTAATAATATTTACTCCTCTTCTAGCTATACAATAGTCCTACCAGAGGAATTCTTTGCAATTCATAAACTACAATCAGAAACAACTTAAATTGCAATTGGTTAATTTTGTGTTGGCTTATTGGAGAAGTAGGCTATGACTTGATAATTTCGTCATTTTGTTATGACTTTTCAGTTTGTAGTTTTGATTCCTTAGCTAGAGTTAGTTCTGTTTTCATGGCCGTTTTGGTTTTCCTACAAAGCTTGATGTAACAATAAATCTTTTAGGTTGAGAAAATATAAGCTATGGAGCCCAAGGCATATATGACAGTTTTAAGAGTGGTTCAATATTGATTCAACAATCATAAGGTCCCCCTATTTTTTTACCTATTTAACTAATATAGTTTCCCCTTTCATTTAATTATGTTTTGATTCTCTTTCAGACGCTAAGTATTTAATGCTGGTAACATTTACAGTCTTTTTGCTTTAGTAATAGTTGCATTAATAATATCTACCAATTTCTGGAAAGTGCCACAAGAATAACATGTGACAATTTGCCCCGTATATTGTGACAACTTACCCCGCATATAGGGTACATTGTCACAACTGTATTGATCATAAAACATAGTACATAAGTCCAGTTCAGAGCGAGTTACATTGGACAGAGAAATATATGTTATGCACAAGATAATAAAGTATGTGTATACTAAAAATTATAATTTTCGGCCTTAGACGAGCATCACAAGAAAATAAAACGTGAAAATTGTGACAATGTGCCCCGGTGTCCCCTATGAGAGATAAAGTCTCTCGGTATAGCCGAGTCGGCGAGCACACTATTTACGGAAAGTATTTTCTAAAACATAAAATTGCATTTTTTCAAATAGGCTATAAGCATAATCAATACATTAATTTGTTGTATAATTATCTCAAGCTAAGGTAAGATTTTTTCATTTATTCAGTGCATTCAGAACTTTATAAAGGTCTTATGTAGAATGTTGTTGTATACGTTAACGTGAAAGCATTTAATTCGCCCGAGGAAAGTCCAAAATTTGATAAAAATCACTTTCAATGTGATCAACTTAATTGTAGCAATAATATATTAACAAAAAGCTCAAAAACCCAGGCGGGTTTTAAGCTGGGTTTTTTCAGGTGGGTCCAACCCGAAAAAACCCGGTGGTTTTTTTCGGGCTGGGTCCACTTGGGCAAACCCTGGTCTTGATTCAGTTCTATGTTCCTCATACACTACGTTGAGGGCAGGATCAGGATTACACTTTCTAGTACTGATTTTCTCTTTGATGGTCAGTACCTCTTCTTGCAGTCTCCGAATTTGATTTGTATGTTCATTGACTTGCGTTTCTACTACATCAGCGGTACTTCTCACCACTGCAAAACTATGGATAATTTGCTCTATCCTATTGTCAGTTATTTCCAGTTTGGTATTTATCTGCTGCGTTACTTGCTCCAATTTAGAATCCATCTGCTGTCCTATTTGTTGGGTTAGTTGGAAATTTTGTGATACTTGTTCCAATCTGCAATCCAAGCTTTGTGTTACTTGTTCCAATCTGGTATCCAATTTGGAATCCATCTGCTGTGCCATGGAATTCATCTGCTGTCCCAGCTGTCGTAAAAGATCAGTCACATCCGTTGAAGTCTCAATTGCTGGGATATTGACACCTTCAACTCCTGTACTGGTATTCATTTTAGTTCTTCGATATATTTTTCTTTTATTACGAAGTAAAATGTAATCCGTGATGTTGAGATAGTTTACTAAAGCTTCTGACTAATCTCACGGTTTCGGCACCATATAAATATGTAACGTTATTTACTTTCGTTACATTCCCTGATTCAAATATACTTTGAATATTTATAAAGTCCACGAGATTACAATGAATTACACCACAGTTATGCACTTTTGGATACGTAGATTTTTCAACATATACCGTATTTGCCACATTAAAATAATATACATCCAATTCTAACAATATGGTTCTTCGTTCTACATTACCATATCAACCAGATAAACAAGTTGTCATAGCAACGAAAATAAGAAAAATATCGATATAATACAAAATATTAAAATTATTTCTTTATATACTTTGTTCTTCTTCTTCTTAATAGCTTGTGGCTTTTAAACAACACTTTTGCCCGTAAATGGAAATGATACTTAGAAGTACATACGAAATATACATTATCGTTGTAATTGTAGGTAATTAATAGAAAAAAAGACCCAAAGAAAGTGCAGTTAATAAAAAATAGCATTTATGCATGAAAGAATTAAAAAAAAAAAAAAACTTGAGCGAATAAAATTGGAATACAATAGGCATTGTACCCGTACGTATGGAACACGAATTATACAGAGAGCAGTGAGAATGACATGCAGTTCCATTCAGAAGATCTGAATATTCATATTCCTTTCTAAATGCTTGTATCCGTAACTGAAAGTATAACGTTGATGGCTTACAACCTTTGGGGAAAACAAATATTGCTAAGTGAGGTTTGTGCTGAACAAACACATGTGTGGGAGGGGTTCTCGAAGTTTTCCGGTTTCCTCCCACTTTCTTAATTCCATCACTTCCTTCATTATCATCATCACCATCTTTAGCTCGAAACATAAACGTGAGACGTTAAACTTTTTTAAAAAAAATAGAGAGAAACAATGTACCTTGTTAGAACTTAGATCTTCATAATATAATAATTGAATATTCATGATATAATAATTGAAACAAAACAAACAAAAAAAGGAAAAAACTGAAAATAAGCAGTTATGTGGCTGTAGAATAGTTTAAAACATAAACTTTCAGAATTTAAGAGTAATGGTTGAACTTCTTGTTTGTGTAACTTTGGTATGTGCGTAATAATGCTTACTTTTCTAATGCGATACGGAATATTACGCAGCAGTTTCAAGTGTTGTAATTTCCCACATTGTTTCCCGCTTCAACTGTCAGAATGTGTTTGCTGAAGATTTCACTGGAGTTGTCTCCTACTATTCCCTCACGTTACGTTAGTGCGATGATACCCATGTCACTGCTCAGCAAGAGATGAGGAACAGAGAGCTGTTTCGAGGAAGTTTGTTGGGAGAGTTCCAAGGCCTTTCACAGAAGGTTGGGCGACTGAACTGGGTCCGTTATTTTCAAAATTTATACGATCTTTGGAAGCCCTGGATATAGACTAGGCGACTGGAACGAGAGAAAGCTTTCTTCGATGATATTAAAAGAAGAACATTTCCTGTGCCAGCTTAAGGCGGACTCCCTCTCCTCCCACACACAGAAAAAAGTGTGATTTGCATGCTGAGATCGTCTTCGCATTCCGTTTCTTGACGTAAGAGGAATGCTTTATCTATCTTTGACAACTCGATTTATTGATTTCATATGTCTCTTTGTCATACCGTTAGACCTCGAAGAAAATTCCAAACCATCTACGCTCTCACTTTGTCATTTTGAAGGTTCAGATAGGAAAATTAAGAACGCTGATTATCACTTTTCATGTAGTTCTTGGTTTCGGCTTTATAAAATAAAACTAAATAAACTCTCCAGGAAATTACATCTAATTCGTATGAGCTAAGAAAACAAACAAAATATAAGATTGGGATACGTTTGTTATGTTGAATGAGGGCCGGTTAGAAAGTAACCTCCGATTGGGTAAAAAAGAAACACCAAAGTAAATAGGAAGAAATTATTATATACGTCTGAAAACTGCTACTTTGCTCTATTTTTAAACATAGTTTCCATAAACATTCAAGCTTTTATCATATCTCTGCACTAGCTTCAAAATTCCATCAGCATAAAAATCTCCCGCCTGTGCCTTGAGCCACAGTACTTCTTGTAGCCTAACCTCTTTGTCACTATGTCATATAACACAGTCCTGGAAATTTGTGGAAATTCATCAGAAAGCTCTGAGATTGTGAAACGTCGATTTTCACGAACGTTTCCATCAATTTTCGTAGCTAATTCATTAGTGGCCACTGATATCTTGCCACTCCTTCCCTCGTCATGAACGTTTGTTCGTCCACTTTTAAATGAACGAACCCATTCACGAACAACTCATCACACTTGGTCCATACACGGCACAAAGTACCCAATGCTGCCGAATATTGTTTTGCTGTAAGAAAACGTATAGCAACTCGCATCTTGCACTTTGCGGGTTATTATTATTATTATTATTATTATTATTATTATTATTATTATTATTATTATTATTATTATTATTATTATAGCACACATTTTGAGAGGCTACAAAAGTGGAACTAGTGATCAGGCAACCTTCACTCTACCACGGCTGGATGCAGACTGATCTACCGGCCGCGCACGTCTGTGCAAAGATGATAGCGCTGTTCCCACTACTTTACGCACCGTGAGCAATCGGAGGTTATTTTCCGAACGCGCCTCGTAGTTTAGTTCTAAATAATACGAAGGATACAGAATGTCCGAAAAGTCTCTGTACCCCTAGGTTTGAATATCACTGACAATAATATTGGTGTAAGTTAAGTTGTGATATTGGTAACACTGTTCTCATAATCACAGACAATACTATCTGATATCCTGCGTTCAAGGTTACGCGAAACATTCCAGTTTTGAAGCTATGGGTGATGTGAGGGGTTGTATTTATAGCGTTGAGGAACGATTGGTAGCATTTATATGGGTGCACGAACAGCCATATACAAGAAGAACAGTGATACAGATAATGGCTGCGTTTGAAGATCACTTTTGCAAGGACTCACCTCATAAAGCAACTCTACTTGATTGAAAGAAGCGTGCATTTACTTCAGGACATGTCAAGGACAAGTCGCGAGTAGACGTAAGAAGACACGCGAGGACACTTGCCACTGTCGCGCGGTCAATTGCGAGGTTTCCAACTAAATTACTTCGTAAAAGAGAAGCTAAATTAAACATACCGCGTTCAGTAATGCAATCAAACTTTAGTAGTATTGGAACGTCTCTGACATCCTGTGGTTAAAGGACTGAAGAGTCTGTATCACCCCTCTCTGTAAAATGCGAAATAGAGGTTATCTCCTTTCATCCTTGAAGCCAATTCACACAACCAATCTTCATCAAAATTTGAGGAGAGCAAGTTGAAGGTTGAATGAAGGGTGGTCTTGATACATTTTGCTAATTTATTGTTTATTTCTGCTATTATTATTATCCTAAAGTTGTCAATTTTTCGAACATTACAAACGTGAAAATAGAAGTAAATTCATGAATTTTGATCAAGACCACCACAGAAGTAGTCTTCATTTGTAAAGTTCAAGCACAAGAAACATAATTATTTAATTCGTATATTCATAAACACGAAAGGAGCGAAGTACTTTATTCAAAATTATTATGTCATTCGTTTTCCGTCTGTGATCAGCAAAGTGAAATCCATCTCCCCCTCTGGTATGGTCAAGCTTCCCCACTCTCCTCACCCCGTGAAGAACAGAGGAACCTTGCCTTTTCGTGAAGACCTTGGAAGCACACAGGAAGCAGGAGGGGGTGGATAACTCTGCAGGAGGGTGAGTGGCTCAAAGGCAATAAACCAAAGAACAAAACAAATGTCAATCGTTCTGTACCAGTCCTATGGTGGAGGAAAATGTTGAGATGGAACTAAATCAGGTTTAAAGAAGTTTTGATGTTTCAAACTCGAGCGTGATATAGGGAGGAGCCGGGGCAAGGGAGAATGTCCCCCTCAGATTTCAATATGACTGAGTTATATATATATATACAGTGGCGGATCCAGGATATGATCAAGGGAGGGGCTAAGCCATAGTTTGCCGCTTTATCCAGTGTAAAACAGGATTGAAGTCCATTTTATCCAGTATATACCTGAGGGTCAAGGGAAGGAGGGCTATAGCCCTTATATGTATATATATATATATATATAAGAATTTTTTAAAATCTAAATAATATTTATAAAAAGATTTAACAATAAAGTATAGCATAAATACAAAATTATTAGTACAAAATTTGAACTGTAACCAAGCTACTCTAATTTAAAACATATTGAAATAAATATACAATAACTACATAATAACATTTATATCTAAATTATTTTGTTTTTAACCTATACTACGTAGGTATGTAAGAAATAATGTACAAAGATAAGTATCTGTATTAATGGAAAATGTAGATGAAAGTGTGATTCTTAATTCCATACGATATATTATTATTATTATTATTATTATTATTATTATTATTATTATTATTATTATTATTATTATTATTATTATTATTATCTCCTTGGAGCAGTACAGTGTGTGCTTTTTTTAAAATGATTTTCCAATGGTAAGTTTTATTTATAGTCAGGAGTTGGTATTTCTGATACTGTTTTGGATGGCACCTCATTATGTTCCACAAAGCAAAATATCATTTTACTAGGATAATGAACAATGAGTAAACAATGTTTAGTATAAATTAAATAAGAAACAGAAGTGCATGTAATGATTTAGGCCTATATTTATATTCATTCAGAGATGACACTAAAGTGTCTGATTGGAGGAGAATTCAACTATTTGTACAACTGTTATCTGATAAAACCATCCTGCTTTATATTGCCCTTTCCACTAAGACTTTCTTGATCAATATATTTTTTGCATCTTACATATGTATATGCAGATGTTCAAAACTCACGGATTCATTTGGCTCTAGAATTTCTAACTGAAGTCCGGTTTACTTGCGGTTTATTACAAATCATCAAGGAAGGATGGGAGATTTATGGGATTATGTTTACTGGTTTAAATTCATCCGGAGTAATATCGAGCAGGCCGTAAGAAAAACAGCAAATATTCGCCATTGTACGTTACAGTTCGAATGAAATATTGGATATTTGAAGCGAAATTGAAGAATACAAATTAAGTGTTAGTTAAATGAAATGAAATCTTTAAGTTTTACGTCCCACGGATATGCCGGTTAGGCTAAAGGAGTCGGTGATGATGAGAATTGAGTGAAATGATGGAATGAAGAAAATGGGAGGAAACGTGAGAACCCCGAGAAAACCCAAGAGCACGGTGTGTGTCCACCACAAAGTCCACACGGCGCGATCTGGGATCGAACCAGGGACCCCAAGCATCGGAGGTGAACGCTCTACCATTGAGCCACCACGCCTCCCAAAATTAAGTGTTAGTGGTAACACACATAAATCACATGTTGAATAGCCGGTTTCTCGCTACAAATGACAGAGGGATTTCTTGGGTGACTTAAAAGAGTCGGTAACTGACATCTTCCACAACATCCGCCAGCGAGGTCCGATGCTTCCCTGCCTTACTCCGAAGCGATCCCGTTTCCTGCAATTTATTCACTAGCGACCATATTATATTCCTGTTTGGGACAGAACGTAAGGCAAAGTTGCGTGTAACTACCCTTTGCGTAGCAACAACAGATCCCGGTCTCCAAAATCTTTTTAACGATAAAATCACTTTGTTCCAAAGAGTACATTATTGCAACTGTGTCCTGATCATATTGGTACAGTAGCACAGCATAATTCTCAATACAACGGCCCAGTTTCCTGTTTCTTATTGGCCGTCGCGAGGTTGCCATCTAACTAAGAAACTCAAATTTCCACACCGCACCTCACCTAATTCCAATTCGGTACAGTGGCGAATATTTGCTGCTTTTCTAAAGGCGTGGCCGATATTACCCCAAATGAATTTAAACCAGTAAGCATAGTTCCATAAATCTTCCAACGTTCCTTGATCATTTGCCATAAACCGCATGAAAATCGGACTTCAGTTAGAAATTCTAGACC
The DNA here is from genome assembly GCF_964235325.1 of Thermobia domestica. Taxonomy (NCBI): domain Eukaryota; kingdom Metazoa; phylum Arthropoda; class Insecta; order Zygentoma; family Lepismatidae; genus Thermobia; species Thermobia domestica. Next base: position 151,514,497 of record NC_137460.1, on the reverse strand, counting down.
CAAATGAAATCCATGAGTTTTAAAAGAATCACCTTGTATATGTTCTATGATGTACTATATAGGAAAGGTGCTTTTAGTTGTTCCTATAACTATTCTCTGAACTTGTAATTGTTTTATTTCTGACAAAAATGTCAGCTTCATTGTGTGATGAAAAGTAGTTTATAGTAATATCCAGCAAAAGACATGCAAGAGATATTGGACTCAAGGCAGAAAAATAAATTTGCTTTTCTTGAAATAGGTAATAACATTTTATTCGTTACATTATATGGTTTTCGTTTTCACAATATGAAATGTCGTAAATTGTTGTAAGTGGTAATATTCAATATGTATTACACCGAATCTACCGTACACCAAAATTTCCCCACACCGAGTTTTCCGTACCCCGACTTTTCTGTACTCCGAGTTTTCTTACACCGAATTTTCCTACACCGAATTTTCCTAGACCCGTTGAAAAAATAAATGTCGGCTAGGCTAAAGGAGACGGTGATGATGAGAAATGAATGAAATGGTGGAATGAAGAAAGTGGGAGGAAACGGGAGAACCACGAGAAACCCACGCACACGGTGTTTTTCCACTAAAGCTCACTTGAAGTGAGCTGGGATCGAACCAAGGACTCCATGCACCAGAAGTGAACGCTATACCACTGAACCACCGCGGCCTATTATACTGTTATACATAACCAGAGGTACAGTTTATTGGATTGTGTTGGAGAGTTTGGTTGGAAGGGGATCTAAAGTGTCCCGTATTCCCATAAAGAAAACATGGTAGGTTTATTAGTATAAACTTTATACTATGTACAGTGTGTGAATTTGACAAATTTAAGATCTTTTTTTTAATAGTAAAATGTCAAAGGGAAGTAGATTTTGATACCAGAGTGAATATGCTTTGTATTGTGTAACCGTGTATGCTTTGTGTGTGAATAAACCTTTCGCTTTGAAACAAAAGGTGATCATATTAATATAGAGGACAAGAATAGCTTATTTCAGTTCTGTTTTGCTGTAAGACTTTCTATTTATAGGGCTTTTCGAGTAGGGAAAACTGAACAAAAGTGTGTTTTGGGAATGGTATTATCAGTTCCTTTCATAACGGGGGACGACATCAGTTCCTTTCTTGTACTCACAGGAACTTCTCGTCATGCTCGTATCTTTATTTTCCGTAGACGTTTAGGTCTGACAAATGTCAACAAACTACGAAGTATGTCCCCATCTGGGGCGGCGCCGCTAAGTCTATTCTTATTACGGAATCTTACCAGGGGAGGAATTAGAATTGGCCCAAATAGCTTTTTTCCCACGATGTTTTGCGGTACTGTATAACGTTCAGGGGTATTTCGAGAGTCTTTGAACGGCTCTATGATACAGGCTCTGAAGAAGATGTATGAAAACAGTTCATTTAGTTGTTGTTAGGTTCAGTATTTCAGTGTGATGGGTAATGTAGTTGGGGACGAGATACCATAGTGGAAAATCAGGATATTTGTCAATGTGGAATTGAACACAGAAATGAAAATAACTGAACAATACTCTAGTTGGGATTAAGATTTAAAAACACAATGATAATAAGTGGAAAATGAGAATAGAGAATTCTTTCTAGCGATGTTTCATAGCAGATGTTATTGTTGCTCACGATACTTGATATGATAAACGACTACCACATTAAAAATTATTCCACAAAAGATACATACTCAAGTTTATTGGCAGTGCTTACGTACCTATGTAGAAAATAAATAAATACGTGATAAGTAAGCAGTATAGTAAAATTAGATTTGTATTGAATATTCGGATTCATTGCCATTAATCTCAGGTTTGTAAGTATTTCTCCGGCAGAGAAGAGAGAAGTTCGTTAATTGTATTTTGTCTCTTTCATGACTTCCATTTAAAATTTGATAACTTAGCCTGGTAAGAATATTTTGAAAACAACTTCTTACGTATTTTAAATAATAACTTCATTCCTTTGATTAAACATGTGTATAAAATGTAAATTCCTAGCAAAATCAGTAGCCTGACGTTTTTGAAATCCTGAATTTTTGTGTTCCACATGGTAAAATTAAAGAAAGAATAAAAGTTTTACCTAAAAGTAGGCACGTCGAATATAACATAAATCTCCACCTCAGACTAACGCGCTAGCTTTCTGTGTGGATGTTCAGAGGTTCGAGCTCTATACGAGTACGACACCACAAATATTAGGTTATGCGAATGAATTAACAGCCCCAGGTACGTCATTTCCAGAGGAAAAAGTACTACAATATTGGTTAAATCAATAGTCGTTGTCTGATATCACACACTTGTGCCATCGCTCAGCCGACGATTGGATTCCGTGGCTTTCATAACCATAACGTTTCGCCGGTGTGGAATTTTTGTCTTCCGAAGTGCTCCTTGAGGGGACCGAAAAGATGGAAGTCGCAAGGCGACAGATTGAGGCTGTACGGGGAATGGTCTAAGATCTCCCAACCAAGTTGGGTGATAGCTGTGACCGTTGTTGTGGCCGTATGAGGACGCGGTCATGCAGGATGATGACGCCATCCTTCACCATCTGTGGCTGTTTTCTTCTCAAAGCCTCTTTGACTTTGGTCCGGAGGAGGCTGCTGTAGTACGCCGCATTGATTGTGGCCCCGCGTAAAATTGAACATGGTTTTACGTTCAAACTCACGTATATTTCGAGATTATTTATGCTCACGTTTTTTAGAACGAGTTAGTTCATAAAATTCACGAAAAATGAGTGCGCTCAAAAGATTACAGATATAGACGATATATCCACACTCTTACTCCCACAACTCCTGATCTGTACAAATACTTCTTTTAGTATATGGATACTTCTTACATCTATTGTCTTCTGACTTCAAGTTACTATTACACCATCACATTAGTTCAAATTACAGAATTCAAGAACATTAAATAATTATTCAGATGAACTGATGCGGAAATAATGAATAAAAATAATTAGGGTCAGGATAAATATCAACTCAGAATGTAGATCAAAATCTCTCACAATCTTTCATAGTAACTCTCATCAGATAATACGTTACTTCCTTGTAAAAAGCCCATCCCCTCATAACATGCTAACCAGTTATTCTATATCACAACATGATCCATATGATAAGACAAGTAGAATTCGATATACATTAAGTTTACTTGAAAATATACTTGTGTTGATAGAAGATAATTTGGAATGTGTTGTTAACGTATCTTGAAGGATTATATCTACGATGTGTAGAAAAATTAAGAGAAATATTTGCCTTGAAAGTGGAAGTCGATCACATTACCATGGACTTGGTCTTGCTTATAATTGTAATACTAATAATATACAACATTTAGCGGTCAGGCACATCAGTTTGAAAGTACCGACAAACAATGCATGAACAACAGTTAGGATTACAAAATTCAGAAACTTTGACTGAATAGGTATTCAGATGAACTGGTGGGGAAAACTCCATATATATTGTTTACCAGAAACACTGCATTAATGTAATTTTGCTTACAAAGCACGCTGTCAGTTAATTTACAACCATATCCTGCGGCTTCATTCCCCCTCCCTTCGTTTGCAGCCCCGCTGTTTGTGTATTCCGATGGGTTCTCACTTACAGAAAGCTTCCGTTGTTAGGATGCTAAATTCGCTAAGACTCAGCTTCTTCCAAAAGATCAGGATCAATAAGCATGATTAATATGGACGTCCCGATCGCTTCTAATATACAGTAGCACACCATGTCAGAAGGAGTAGAAAATTAAGGTGCAAATTTATTGGACCCACGCATACTGTGACATGCAAAATATTCATCAACTTAAAAAGTCTTGTTAAAAAAAAAAAAACGAACATTTTGTTACTCCAAGCAAGAGCGCGTTTCGATTTATTAGGACAAATGGGGAACAAGAACTAAATGCCAATATCAATTCCATTTATCATCTACTATAATTTGTCCTCGCTTTTTTAAAACTTATTATAATCATTTTATTTCAGCAGTACTAGGCACAAAAGCTTAGGCATGAAATCTTTCTTTATCGTATGAAATGCCATACGAGTTCTTTTAATTCAAGTAATAATAATAATAATAATAATAATAATAATAATAATAATAATAATAATAATAATAATAATACGTGTTCAAGGCGCAAAAACAATATATGGAAATTTGAGAGAGAAAAGTACCACTTAAGATATTAAAAAAACTCCTAATAACATGGAATGGTATTTGTTCTTGTCATTCGAAATCATAATGTAGAAGTTCGAGGCTAAATATGTCGTCCTCTGTTAAAATTAAAGATAATAGTGTGATATTTCCAAAGAAAATCATTCATAGTTTTATCTAAATTACAAGTATGTTAAGTAGTTCTTCACGTTGCTCTAGTAACTGGCACGTGCACTTGTATTGCTCGTGGTTTCGCCTTCGATTTGTGGTGGGACAGCTTAAGAAATATATTTTCACAGTCATTCATTTTCATAAATCATCCATCTCCTTTCGCCTAAAGGTCTTACCCGTGGGTCATTAAACTAAAATTTCGTTTCACTTTTCATTCATTTCATTTAGTATCTCAAGTCTTGCTCTTACGTGAGGAATTCCTTATATATTGAATGTTGACCCCTAATCTCTTAACCGATGAAAACCAAAGTTCAGGGAGTGTTTTGTTCATTTTTTCAACATAAATGCTGTAACAGCATCAAATTAAATGTATCATCAACAAATGACAAAAAAAAAAAAAAAAAGTTTTACTCATGTATTGCTTAAGGTTGTGCAGTAATTTAGCAGAAGAAATTTTGCCCAGAATTTCGAATTTTTTGACGTAAAAAAACACCTCATTTTCCAATTCCTATTCCATTTTCCAATCCAAGCAAAAATAGAAAACAAAATATTCAAAATAAGTTATTTTTCACCATTTTGTCTTCTTACTGTCAAACTTCAGATGAACACTATTTCAATATATATATATATATATATATATATATATATATATATATATATATATATCATAGAGAGAGAGAGAGAGAGAGAGAGAGAGTGAGTGTGAGAGAGAGAGAGTAGATGGATAGGTAGGTAGGTGGATATAGCTCTCTTAAATAAAACATAGAAGGTAGAGAAAAGCAAATTGTTTTTTATTGAATACTACAAATGACAAGTAGAGACCTACACAACATCCGAATACACGGTGGTAGGACGAAAATAGGTAGCACTGCGAATATCTTGGAAAGAACTTATCCAAGGTAGATGCTTGTTAAAAAATATTGAAAAGATCTTAATTCAGGAGCAGATCAACAATTGTTGATAATAATTAGAGACCGGATGTTAGGCAAAATGCCTATTCTTTAATATTAAAGATATGATCAAAAACAACGTTTTAAAGTTTATATGGAGGGTTATAGTTTCAATTTAAGCCAATTTTATTTTGCCTATTTTGCCTATTTCGACGTTTACTGCCTAAATAATTGCTTTAGTGCCTAATGTTGCCTATTCTATGCATTTTCTTCAAATTAAGCCTTCATTGGAAAAATGTAATTTATATAACATAAATAATACACACATATATATGTGTACATTAGGTGTTTGTAAACACAAGCACGTGGTACGTTGCAATACAGAGTGAACTTCAAAGATGTGCACATACTTCGGGAAGTGATTAGTGATATCAAAAGTAGACAAACAGTCCTCGTGTATTGTTTTCATATTCCGTGTCACGTACAAGTGACAGAGTGCCAACTTGGAATCGAAAATCGAATCCTGACAATTGGAACGAAACCGAAAGATGTGCGCATACTTCGAGAGGTGATTCGTGACATGAAAAGAAGACAAAAAGTTCTCTTGAATGTCACGAATCACCTCCCGAAGTATGTGAACACCTTTATGTCTCGTTCCAATTGTCAGGATTTGATTTTGGATTCTAAGTTCGCCCCCTTGTCACTCCGACACGACGTGGAATTCGACAACAAGCAAAAGGACTATTTGTCTTCTTTTGATGTTATGAATCACCTCTTGACGTATGTGCACATCTTTCCGGTTCTCCCAGTATTTATGGAATACATAACAAGCTTCTTTTTTATATATACAATAAAAGAAGATATTAACAAAGAAGTAACTTATGTTTCTATATTCTGTGAACATTATCTATGACTTGAATCTAGTTTTTAATTATATTGAGTATTTATCTTCATTATTTCGAGTTACATTTTAGTGCCTATTTTACTGCCTATTTTTTAAATTTTTAGTGCCTATTTGCCTGCCTATTTTCCAGGTTTTTAGTGCCTAAACATCCGGTCTCTAATAATAATATATATGCGTTTCAAATGTAAATAACCATTACCACTACACTCATGTGATCCTAGTTCTCATTCTTGATATTTGAGATTAAGAAATAAACGCTTATACCTTCTTCTGAGAGATCAATGTTTAACCTTGTAGCTGTAAGGATTTCTAAAAACAAATATACTTAAACTAAAATTTACTGATTTTGGGTATAACAGGGTAAAGTTTACTGTCATGTCTGGGTATAACAAACGGTTCTGCGAACTGGAAATATTTTAACAATCGGTTCTAGCGAACCAGCCGAATAGCACCACTATATATATATATATATATATATATATAGTGATTTATGATAAAGGATTCATATATAATACTAGTGTAATATCATAGTAAGTAGAATAAATGATATTTGCCCAGTGGTTTGTATGATAGTGACTCATTTGGGTAAAAATCCCAGAAATGACAGGAGTCCTCTAATGATTGAAAACTAGAAAAAAAAAACTGTGTTTTTGTTGTAGCGTTAATTTTGGCAGAGAAGATTTGATTGATGTGGAATATTTTGTTATAAAAAGTGCAATAAATATGGTTGATTGAAAACGTTGCGTGAAATAAGAAATAAAGAATCAGGCTGTATTTCTCAGTACTAGTACTATTAATAATCAACCAGTGTGGTTGATCGATGAAAGTGCTGTAATTGTGCGAGGAGATGTTTAAGTGTTCAATAGAGTCTCCTAATAAGGATAGAATTAGAGCTAAATAAATTAGCAATAATCTGAGTGATAGGAGATCAAATAATGCTAGTTTTGCCAAGTTATTAAAATAATACAATCTGTTCAAAATATTGGCTTCTATCACTTCTGGTATTCAAAAATGAAATCAGCTTTTGGTATCAAGACTGATACTACTCTTGGCCGCTTTAATTTTCTTTTCTGTTCAGTGTATGCTCATGAATTCTACTTTCACAGACAAGATCTACGCATACAGGAAGTATTTATATTATTTCGAAAGTTATTACGTGTTAAAAAAAAAAGAAAAGAAAAACTTATGACAGAAATGATGATGACAGATTCATGTTAAGCATACTAAAATGCATATAAACAACTAGTTTTATCGTGGGGACAAAATATTTGTTGACGAATATGAACATTAACATTATTTGCGAATTTTAGGAGTATCATTTGTATATTTACAAGTTTCTAATTTCTTGTCGTGAAAATACTGTGGAACTGATCGAAAGAGGAAGTAGACAACGGTGTAAGCACCATAAAATTCAACGAGCTACATATATTCAAAACATCTATTATGCTTTGATACCTATGCTTACTGATGACACTTTACATGTGAACAAAAGTTTGAAGGGCTGGTTTGAAAACAAGAGGGTGCCTATAGATGTGTCATGTGGGAGAGAATTTCATTGAATGAGGAGAAAACCCATTGAAAGAATAATCGATATCTTTTCAGAGTCTAAACTAACATCTAGTGTTTACAACATCAACCAGATAAAAATAAACCAGACCAGATTTTTTTCATTTCTCACAAACTGTTGTGCTTCGTCTTTCAGAAACGCTATTAAATTCAGAAGCCGACCTTAAAAAGTGGCTTTTATAAGTCATAAAGATTCTGTCTCTCTCTTTATATATATATATATATATATATATATATATATATATATATATATATATATATATATATATATATATATATATATATATATATATATATATATATATGAGAGAGAGAGAGAGAGAGAGAGAATGAAAAGCGCATAAAAGCATACAAAGTTTCTCGTGGGAAATGTTTTAAAAGACCTGTTAGTATCGTCTTTCGTCTAAATATTGGCTCCTGAGACGTTTGGCTATTCATATCCAGAAAGGTATCGAGTCTTATACATCCCTAAGACAATATTTCACGTTTAAGGAGGCTGATTTTGAGTAGTGCGCGCGAAGGAGAAGTTAAACATCCAGCATTTGACTTAATATATTTATAGTACGAAGTTTAAGATTAGTATTAGCATGACAAAATATATCTAGAACTAAGATTAATTTCCCATATGACGAAAATTTAAATGTTATTGTTGCACTTGATGTATTATAAATTACATATTAAAAGGAAATCGGCAATATCTTTTTGTATAATTATGAGGAGTTTCTTATAGTTCTTTTCTTATATATGAATAACAGTGTTGACTTTAAAATTTGTTTATTATGTATATTTTATTGACTTTGTGAGTAACGTTAGTATGCTTTCTATTATAGTATTTTAAATGATGTTTTTTTACTTGCAGACAAGCATGATCAACCTGGAAGCATTGCCAAAAATAATTGATTCTTCTCAGCTGACATCGGATCTTGAAGGAACGCTGCATTACGACCATTCCCAGTGGATAGATATGAGACTAGTAAGAACATTGCTTTCTAACATAAATTTTAAACGTGACTTTAGCATGTAGTCATAAACGATAATGGGAATCATAGTCCTGTTTTAGGATTATTTTCTAGTGCATGTTTGCTAGAATAGGAAAGAAATGTTTATGGCACTTCCAATGCAATAGAATACAGTCCGACAGTCAGTGACAAGGCGCAATTTTGGTTTGAAAATACAGCATTTTAAAAGTAAAGTATTGTAACTAAGCATTTACGTCAGATTAATACTGTAACAAAATTACAGTTTAAGCCGAATTTATCCAAATGATCTAAAATTAGTGAAGTGGAAAATATTTGAATGCTATGATTCAAAATTAGTTTTATTATTTCACGTGCCTTCAAAATGCCAAAAATAGTAAGTATTCTTACAGAAATACCCTTTTATTATACCATGTAATTGGGATGGAAAAGTGTCTCGTATTATTCAAATTGAAAATGTCCTGTATATATTCTTTGTAGTTGTGATATTAAGTTTAGCATCCTACGGCTATTCCCTTTAGGCTAAAGGAGACTGATAATGAATGAAACTGAATGATTTTGAAATTAAATTTTTTGTGCTCTCCCTCGGAGACCTAACCCAAAATCACGTGCGCCTTTGCAATAGATCAACAAAAAGATCTATTATTATTATTATTATTATTATTATTATTATTATTATTATTATTATTATTATTATTATTATTATTATTATTAATAATAATAATAATAATAATAATAATAATAATAATAATAATAATAATAATAATAATAATAATAATAATAATAATAATAATATTTATATATTCCAATCATGACTTTTATCGTAGTGGATTTTTTTTAAATCCTAGTGAACATTTTTCTCTTTACATCAGAAACTCACTAGTACTCTCCTCCGCACACTTCTAGGTGTCGATTTCCGGTGGTAGCACAATACCCTAGATAGAAATCTAAGTAGTGCTTCGGATTCCACTGTAATCAATGAATAGCATTTCATAAATCTCTGTGTTTAATCAATCAATTGCACGTATCTGTGCCACGAATTTGTGCGTGAACAGTGGCTCAGCTGCTGATGTAACCGAGGTTTGTAAGACCGGGCTTGCTTCAACACATACCACTACTTGCCATTCAATTATGAAGTTCTTAGTATATCTATGTTTCTAGAGATAAAAGCAAATCGTTTGAATAAATACAGTATGGGTGAAAAAGAGAAAATATAACAAAATAATTACAATTGGCAATTAGCATTCTCAGCAGCTAACTATTGCTTGTTTTAAACTTGAACGAAAGAAATATGCTTTTGTAGAAACGGGAAGATTCAGCTGACTAACAATGACTTCGCAAACTGGATTTGTGTTGGAATGTCTATTATCGAAATTTGAAAAACTGTGTTACTTTTACAATGAACAGTGGAGTAACGTTGTTTACATTATTGAATGAAGTCGAGACATGATGAAAAAAGTATCATTAATTTGAGTTTTCGATTGCTGTCCTGGTTGTTTTTTTATATGTATTTTATATGGTTGTCTTTCTTTTTTATTTTGAAATAATTAAATAATGGAAGTATTTTCTGAATATGAATTTTCTTACGTGTTACAGCAATCTAGAGGATAATTAGATTATCATTTTTAATTCTACCTTGCAAATCTCGTTCACATTGTGATTCACTAATACACAACAACATAGGTAATTTTAAAACGATAAATACACAAATAGTAATTTACGTATATATACCTTACTGCCACTAGTATATCGAAGGTTTGGTAAGTACCACATAGGAACTATTCATCTCCATTCTCATCTGTAACATTCAAGTATTTGTATATTTATATTTTTAAATTTAATACCCATGTGACTCTCCTGGCTAATCTTTGATAGTAATTACGTTATATTTCCTTTGTATAAACTTCCTTGATAGTTTTTTATTAGATTTTTTAAAACATTGTAATAGCGATATGCTGTTTGTAACTTAAAAATGTACAAGTTATCTTGTCAAATTCCATAGGCAAATATGTCTGTAAGCGTTATTAAGTATTAGCAGAAATTCCCATTCTTTGCACATGAATAATTAACCGTATGGAAAAATCTTTGAAAACTGTATACAAACTTTGGTTTCACGGTAATCATTGGTACCTCATTGGAGTTAATGTAAATAGACCTACTTACACAATCACACCTAAATAAGACCGAGCAGAAGACAAGCCAAAGTCAAATCGTTTATACGCAACCCGAAAGCGATGGATTTATCCAAGCCATCCAAATAGTTTGGTAGAATCTTTATTCGATCTCTATCACCTGAAATCTATTTTTTTTAATGCGCGTGGAAATGCGTTTTTTCAAAACCAAGACAAAATTAAGTCGCTTTTTGTATCCGAAGATTCTCCCCATTTCCTGGAAATTGTTCTTAATTCTCCAGAGCTGAATTTTCCCAATGCCCCCGCAAATGCCTTTTCCAGTCTCAAAACTCAGGTAAATAAGATTTCTCGCATGGAGTGTTCATATTCTGTATGAAAATAGTACAGAAATTTTGTGGCTGTATGTTCAGCATTTTTAAAAGAAATTTGCAATAACGGTAGAAAATCTTTTATTCTTCGGAGTGGCAGTTCTCAAAACTCCGTTTTACCCATAATCCAGAGTACATAGACATTATTTGTACAAAATTTCAATTTTCTAGAGCGAGGAAACACTTAATTCATCGTGTTTTATCTGTATTCTGGAGTCTGAAGAGAACATTGTACAAAATTTCAGTTTCCTATGTTCAGAGATTTCAGAGATCGTGACCCAGTTTCCTTTTTCTTAGGAGTTGCATTTCGTTATATTCTCTTCAGTCTATAGTTCAAGGAGAACGTTTGTATAAATTTCAAATTATTGCGCCGAAGAGTTTTGGAAGTCTGGTGAACATCGAAGATTTAATGTCCCATTTACCCGCATGGGTCTCATCTTGTAAAATTCCATCTTACGCTCAACCTAGGATTCAAGGAGGCTTTTTATTTGTGTATTTACTTTTCTTTTCCTGCCTAAAATTTCTGCTTAGGACGACGTACTTACTTATTTAAGGAAATTAACGTTTTATCTAAAATCATTAAACACAGTTTAAACCAAAAGATTGATTGGAGTATTTAAGATCAAAAAGAAGAAACAGCATGCTTGCCATCTTATTTGGCGCTCCGATTGGATCACCGTGTTGATAGAGGTAAAGGAAGAAGGAAAACCAGGAAGATGAAAACCAAGGATAGAACATCTAGATGCAGTTATAAAGAAGATATCTTATCAAAGTATAAAACAGCTCTCCCAAGAGAGAGAAAAGTTTTAAAATTTCCATGTTGCCCACCAACCTATGGTTGAGGTGAGAAAGAATAAGCTCGAAAATTTATTTCGCAATTCAGTTTTTCGAAAGAAGGAAAACACAGACAGGAATTTAATACTCTGGATCACATTGAACAGAAAAATAATTTTTAAAAATAAAGGGAAGTACTTACGTCAATAGACAAAATCCACGTTTATATTGATGACGATATGAACTTTTCCACCTTTCAAAATCTGAAGAGATGAAGCTGAAATGCTTAATCAAAATTGACAGTGAGTCTTCTACCCAGATAAGTTTAAGATATCGTTAGTGTGTAACAAGACAGAAGTAAGAGGAAACTTGAGCCACTCGCTGCCCATTCAACATCACTTTCAATCCAAAATTTACCTTGCATTTTCTCTTGAGTCTTCTTACCAGAATTGCAACTTAAACTTCCTGTTATCTCGTGCTCTGAAGTCTTCCTGTTTTACTTATGAGAATAGTTCAGTTACCTTTGTAGAAGTCTAAAACAATAATCTCCAATAATTTCATCTGCGTATGGGGTCAATCCTATCAACAGAATGTTTGAGAGGATTTTACAGGATGTTGACAGAAGGAAGATGCCTGGATAATTATTACAATTAGTTTTATCGCTTTTCTTGCGAATTGGAACAATTATTGATTCTTTCCACCCCTGTGAACTCTCTCGTGCGTAAGCGGTTAGCGTACTTGCCTTTTGCGTGGGAACCCCAGCTTCGATTCCCAGCGGGAGCTCATGTGGCTCGGATTTCACGTTAAACTGTAGGTCCAAATCTCATATATAGCATCGCTACTAAAAAGAATGTTAAACTAAAAATCAAATCAAATCTTTCCACTCTTGTAGCGATTCCTTCTTGTTTGGATAAGGAGAAGGAGTTCGTAAAACTAGTTCCACAATTTTCCCCCTCCAACTAAGATTAGCTCAGACAGAATTTTGTCTGCACTCGGAGTGTTTTTGTTTTTTATTTCTTTTTTCTTTCTTTTTTTTTTAATTTCTATATTTTTGCCGAGACAAATAAAAAATCTGTCCCATAAAAGAGAGATCTGCTATTGAGAGGTGTCCGTTAAGAAAGATTTCACTGTTGCATTGGTTCATCATTTTTTTATAAAATAATTAAATCCTTTCAGAGTCATTGAAGCGCTGTCATATATTTAGTTGCTGTCTCATACATGTTAAAAGAAATTCAGAAATAATTCATAATTTTTGTTCCCAGAATTAATTCGTGGCTTATGTTTTTGCAGGCGTTAGAAGATTTCTTGTGGCAGGCAGCAGACTTGCTGGACAGGCTGGATGACCTGCAGGAAGATCTCACAAGAAATGATTTTGCAGACGACGTAGCGGGTGCAAAGCATAGTATGGACTTACATAACGAAATGAAGAAAAAAATTATGAAAGCTCCTGTAGAAGAAATAGATTTAGTTGGTCAGCGTTTGTTACAAAGGTACGGAGATACTGGTGTGTTGGTTAGAGATTTTAAAAAGTGTAAAAATATTAGTTTTTTAATAAAAGATTTTATTATTTTTAGAAATTTTGTTTTATGAAGTCAAGTGTTGCGCAACTAGGTAAGTTTCTTGTTTACGACGAAAATTAGTCCAATTTATTGTACATGGTTGTCATGTAATAATACATACAAATATGTACCTCTCTAGGGATAGTAATATTCAGGAGATCAAGAAAAATTTTGTTCGTTGTTTTTTTTTTTTTTTTTTTTTTTGTAAGCAAATAGAAAACAAAGTGGAAGTTTGTGTTGGATTTTGATGTAATGTCTTCAGAAAAAAACAATTCCCAATACTATCTGGTTAGGTAATTTATTCTCTGTTTTGGGTTAAATGACTATAAACAAAAGTACAGCTAATTTAAAGCGCTGATTTGCTGTTCACCTATGCGCTTCCTCACACAAGATGTATTTTTATTATATAATTTAAGATTCTTCTAAATTAAATAAGAATAAAAGAAATTACTTATTGATTCGGTATTAAATCGGGGTAACGAAATAAGCACGCAGTAAAAATATTGCGTTTGAGTGTACATGATAATACCATGACATAGCTTCTTCGTGGCACCAATTCAACTGTGAAGGTACGTGTGTTCTGCCTTTAAGACGAAAAAAATAATTGATCATGATTTTGGTTTCACTAGTGATAAAGTGGAGTAACAACATAGAAAAATATTTCGTATAGTGTTCTAAACAGGTTATGATGAATAAATTAATACTGTAATTATATACTGCTAAAAAAACGTAAGTAAAAGAAAGATATTTGTATTAGAAAGCATTTAGAGATTTTTTTCTTGTATCATATTCTCTAAAAACATGTGTTTAATTTGTTCCTTCTATGCATTATTAGGCAGTCACATTTTGAATAGTGGAAGGCTAAGTTTATCTTAGCTTAGAAATAAGAAGAAACGGAAAATATGCTTATAAACAAGTGTTTCTGGTAATATCTGCTGAAACTAGAAGTGTTTGTTGTGTTAGTATTTCAAAATATTTTATAATGAATTTAATTTTCTTGGTACACATGTTTGACAAATGTGTGGAAAATATTGTATCTAATATTTCTGTATTGTGAAAATATTTAGGATCCAAATGGTTTCTTGATTTTGCTGTCGAAGAGTGCAAAATTTCTAATAATAATTTCCTTTCTCTGTTTATTATTATTATTATTATTATTATTATTATTATTATTATTATTATTATTATTATTATTATTATTATTATTATTATTATTATTAAAAATATAACAGTAGGATTCAAGCCAGCAAATCCACAGATTTTAAATGTGATCAATTTTCGTGGTTCTTTATGTACTTCATATTATTCTTCATGTACTTCATATTCTTTATGTACTTCATGAAGATCGAGATATAATCCAATACAATCTTTTACTGGGCATACAGAATTGTAGTTTCGGCTTAAAGTTCACGCATATATAATTCATAAAATGTTTACATTATTCTCGATCTTTCCACAACATTATTTCTTTTGACGGTACATCAAACCTTCTGTTTTGTGGAAGCGTGAAGATAATTGTTACATCCAAAACCATTTGTCAAAAGACATAATGTAATTATAAACATATGAGAAAGAGGTTATACTTGTAAAATTTAGATCATGTTACAAATGAAAGAAAAGCTTTTTTTACTGTCTTGAAAAAGATAATTCAGAATTTAAAACAGTTTATTCTAGTGTAGTGCAACAAGACACCGATAAAGACTAGGATACTGGGAATCAGAAGCCCCTTCCGATATTCTATGGTTGTTGTTTACGTAGGTATTGTATTTGGGATATGGGTACACTATATAAAATTACATTTCAAAACATTTTTAAGCCCCTCTAATAAATGTTCTTATTTTCTTAAACTAAATGATCTCCGGGTTTTCTTCCCTTGATACGGCCTAGCCAATGAGCGCGATAGAATGGGCCGCGGTAGCTTCTTGGTAGAACTCTTACTTCTGATGCGTGGGATCCTTGGTTTGATCCCAGCTGCTACTGCCGGTTGGGTTTTGTTGCGGATTAACATTGTGTACGTGGATTTTCTCGGAGTTCTCCCATTTGCTCCATTTTCTTCATTCCACAATTTCGTTTGTTATCATCTCACCGTCTCTTTTAGCCTCGGCGCATAATCGCTGGACGTTAAACTTGAAAAAACAAAGCACTGCTTTTTAAATATGGATATATATCTTCTATCTTCGAACGATGTCATGGTAAAGTAATAAGAATAATTTAAAATCTCGAAGGAAACACTTGTCATGTTTCGCAAAAATCGGAAATCTTTTACAGAAGTTATTCGTGACCTATGTTGATCCAGATAGTAGATCTGTTTAGGAATTATCACGGAAAACATAAGTATATTTTAATTATATTTGCATATTTGTTTTATAAAAGCTGTCGTGGAAAGGGCCCAAACACTCACCAAATGCATGTCATGTTCATTGGTAGGATCTTGTTTCAGTAGTAGAAATCTAAAGATGTTAGTGAATGGCAACGAATGTAATTTTCTAAATCATGTTTTACGTTAACATGATGGTCGTTATGTGCTTGTAATATGCAAATGTTAATCCATTTAACTGTATTATTGGTTGTACATTCATGTTATTAAAAGTTTTCTTCAGTACAAAAATACATTTATGATGTAACTTTATATTATTTAAGTAGAATGGAACGATTGTTATTTATCATATAAATTAATTGTCTATATTGTATGCAAAGATTATTCGTATATTTTTAGTCAGTGGAATATATTGGGTTCACTTATATTCATTGCATGCGAAAATCTAGCCTAAGAAAAAACTTTATAAAAGTTATAAGTATATGGTACAAGTATTGATTTAACGTTAATATTTACTGTTACTTTACTATGGAAGAAATTAATTTTTTTTCTTAGGTTATCTGGTGACGGCAACAGTGGATATGACTCAGGGTATTCTGGCCGCGATAGTGAGGCCAGTTCTGTGGTTGCAAATCCCGATCTCCAAGCCAGTGTGCCTCAAATTCTTCAGAACTTAGAGGCTGTTCACTCGTCCCAGCAGCATCTTCTCCAGCTCTGGCACCATAAAAAACAGAAACTGGATCAGTGTTTCCAGTTACGCCTTTTTGAACAGGACTGTGAGAAGGTTTGTTATCTTATTTTGTTTATTTATTCTTTTTAAGTTGGTTGATATGCTACAATACAATCAAGTTGATAAAATATTAGTGGTCAGATAGTGATGTTGATTAGCAGTAAGCGAAAAAGATTATCTATTTCAAAAAAGACACACTGTTTCGTTTTTCATACCACCATTATCATCTTTTATGAAAGTGATAAAATTATGGCCGACCCGAGAAGAACTCGAACTCATGACTTGCTTATGGCTACTTGTGACTTAATTCATACAATTCATCGATTCGCTTGATTATTTGATTAAGCATCTTACGAAACCAGAATTAATTATCACATCTGTGTCATCAAAAAGTAGGAATCGGAATCATGCGTAACTGATATACCCTAGAGAATGTGTAGCTTCGTTTGTCTTCATTGCCATTGGCTGTCTACATTTTTCGAGTCAGTAAGATAATAAAAACCCGTGTCACAGTCATCAAATTGGTAACATTAATGAGACTAAACACTTGTACATTCTTTACAATAGGAAAATCGTTTTTACATTCTTTACAATAGGAAAATCGTTTTATTTAAGATTACAAAGGAACTATCAATGAACAAATGATCATTCCACTAGTAAAAGGTGCCCATGCTTGGATAAATTTCTAATTGCTCTTTATATACTAAGTTGAAGATGCTGAATTCAGCGAGGCTATTTTTAAAACGTATTCCTCCATGAGTCACGAGAAAAATTAGTTCAAGGTTGGGATTTTTGAGGTACCACTTATGCCAGTACTAAAAGTGCCCACGCTTCGATACATTTCTAGTTCTGTAGGTCAATCTCTAATTAGCCTAGACAGTTGAAACAAGAATCAGAAATCGCAGAATACAAGAGACTTTCAGATCATGTAGGACTTAGCCCAATTGCACGAAACGTAGTCTCATAAAGGAGGATGAAAATATTTACGTATTCTCTCAAAACTTAAAAATCGAATTTTCCCCCCTTGTCTCTCTATAAGTAAAAGTCTAAAGGAGTGAGGCATGAGGAACAGGAGATACTCGACAAACCCTTTTCAGCTTATCCATCGTTCAGGTAAAGTTTCATTGAGGAACTACCTGATAAGATTATTGGGGTACCATTTTGAAGATAAAATTTTTCGCTCCCATAGAGGTCTTTGATGGTAGGCAAAATGTGTATTTAGCATCTGAATGTCTGGGCCAGTGAATTGATCTGACACAGTATGGGAGTTAGCAGGACTTGCAGCTGTGACAGATCGTCCAGAACGGTTTTTGTGCTTATCTGTAACACAACCGTCGGCTTCAAATTTATCACGAATTTGGCAATTACTAAACGTATCGGTGATTATATTAAAGTTCTTTCCTCCATTGTGTTTGCATATCATTGATGATTTCGTATTCCACTTTTTCTTCAAATGTCAGCCTTGCAGCTATGTTGCTTCACTCACAACACCTACACAAAGAGGAAAAAATTAAACCATTATCAGGATGCAATATAATAACAGAACATTAAACTACAACATTACGAGAAATGAGACGTTCCTGTCAATCTACTTCAGAGTTATTCCTAGTTAAGCAGTATATGCATTTATTTTAGCCATTATATTTTACCATAAAAACAGTTTCGTCAAAAACAAACTCGCATTATAATCAATCTAGAACTTTACACTTGAAAACGATATATTTCATATCTTAATTCAGAACTGTACAATTTCGTGAATTAACTGTAATTATGTCGCCCCCTTGCGTGACTCGTGTGCCAGGAACACCGACTTCCTGTCCCCAAATTTTTGTGTGGATGCTCAGCACTCGCACAAAAGAGAAAAAAGAAAAAGAGGGAAATTTAATCTTTTGTCGTATTTCTTAAATGATTGTAGGATCCGATTGTTTCATAGAGCGGAGAGGAGAATATAAAACTTTAAACCAAAGACAAGCATTTAATTTCAATTCGTTGCATTATCTATATATGCGTTATCATTGGACGAAAATATACACTTAAATTTTGTTATGTTTAACAAACTTTATTTGTTTTCTTTCTTTCTTAACCTGTAAATTTAAAGGTTAGCATTCAGGATAACATGACGAGTTCTAATCTAAGACAGGTTAAAAACCTGGAGGCTTCCTGGTTAAGCCGTCTTAATCTCATTCGAGAGTATTCCCTACTTTAAAAAGTCAGGAGTCAATTTTTAAAATTTTGCGGGGTTTCCCCGGTTGCACACTGATCTAGGGACTACCACCAGAACCCTCCCTTCTGCACTGTGAATTAGAACATGTAACGATACGTGTATTTTTACTTGTATTTCAACATCTTTGGCCAGAATGTACTTTCAGTTGATACACAAGCTATTTAAGAAAAGGAAGAAGAAATATGTATAAACGATATATATAAAAATTGTAATTGCTTTGCTGTTGATATACGGTGCTATTTTGTGTTAAAAAATAGAGATTCGTTGTCATAGCAACAAAGTATCAATATATAAATAATTCCGGAACCATCTTATAAAAAGCTGCAAGCATAATCTTTGAGATGTGTATTTGAGTAACTGTGTGCCATAATAAAAAGGAAAATATGAAATGTAATATAAAATGTGTTACGGTGGTTTTAATAGCCTAGTCTAGATATAAATATAACTGAGGACCTTTATATAAGTGTCTTCTTATAAAATTTTGGTGGTCCTCGCCACAGGATTGTCGTTATAAACACCTCCCACTGATTTTCACAACCTGGCACTCTAGTTGCGTGCGATAAAGACTGATATTTAAATCTTAAGAAACAGCTTTTAATTGGTAAGTTTTCCATTGTGTAATATTTTCAAAGTGTGTGTAATATTTTTTATAGATATTTTTTATTTTTACATTAAAATCATCTTTAAAAAACTAGTTCGTATCATATTCAGGGCCATACTTTCCTTTTGTATTTTCATGTCTGCAGTAAATAATGATTTTTAGCGGATGATCGAGAATTAAAGTTCCCTATACGTCTTAAAGAATTTTGAAACATACTGAAATACAATACAACTTCATTTATTCATTTATAATGTTTGAGAATTACGAATTATGTACCAACAAATGAAGTGGGGAAGTACCTTAATACTGAAAATGTATGTGTGTATAATGCCTGACATTTGTTACATATTAAGTCAGCCTGATTGTTTTTAATTGCTTATGTTGCTGTGTGAGTGTATATTTAATGTAAATGTTACCGTAGAAGAGTCATAACGTATTTTGCATTTTCTTTTGCAGATGTTTGACTGGATCTGCCATAATCGTGATATGTTTTTGGTAAATTATGTAGAAATAGGTCATACGTATCAATTAGCCAAAGAACTTCAGGAAGAGCACAATCATTTTACTATGAGCTCTATGGTAAGGAAAACTACCTTTATCATCATATTATGCAATGATGTATTCATGGTTTTCTATTTGTTATGATAAAGGGATATTGTTATTTTAATTGTACCATTGATGGGCAATCGAATTTTCGCTCTCTGTTTACGCAATCGTAGTTTCGATTTTGTGTATACTACCTAGTTTTTGGATCTCAACTGACCAGATCGTTAGCTTTTGGAATGTATATGTGAAGAAAATTGATTAACCTGACGAAAATTTTCTTTTTTGTTCAAATTACTAGTAAATTCCATGTTAAAATGCTAATTGAACTATATTCTACAAGGAAGAACAAACGAACATTATAAATACTGAGTATAAAGCTTGTAATATTGCACACAGATAACAATTCCGTAAATAATATTAATACAGACTTTTTAAAATCTAAAGTCTAATCTTATTATTTATGTCTGTTAACTTCAATTGCATTTTTCTTAAATGGCGCTATGTGGGTTGTGTTAGTTTCGTTCTTCAGATTGTAGTCCAGTTCTGGGTGTAATAGGCTATTTTATTTCATGGCTGTTACATATGTTTATACAGTTTGTCTTAAAAAAAAAGAAACATAATAGTTGGTATTATACCTGGTCTAGCCATGAATACTGTTACAAAGTTCCAGATCCTGTAACACTGTCCGTTGTGAGAAGAATGAACGAACCTGACAGTGAAATGTCCGATGAATTATTGAGAGTGCTGCTGTGGAAAGGGAGACACAACCTGTACAGGTAGAATCATGGTGGAAAGACTACAAGGTGGATGAAATGCGGTGCTAAATCCATGTTGCTCTGGCACATGACGTCATCTTGGTCGCAGACGTGACCAATGAGAGGCAGATGAACTTTTAACTAGCGCTTGCTCGCTGGTGTGTCATACGCGAACTTCGCTGGTATTTGTAGTGATCTTCAACGGAGTGAAAATTTTTAGAACAAACAGTAATTATATAAACGTAATGTAATCAATAATTAAGCTAAGTGATTTCAAAGGAAGATATTTATAACATCAAAAGAAACAACAATATAAGTTTATATCAAATAACTTCGAAGCTTGAACAAACTAATATTGCTCACTACATTTTTCTCTTTTTTCTTTCTTTCTTTCCTTTTTTTAACATATGAAGTAGTACACTAGAGTATGCATAGGCCGGAATAGTCTAAAATGCAGTATGTCATTAATGCACTTCATGATTATATATTTATGCATGTTGAAGTGTATTCTCGTAAAACAGTGAGCGGTTTCAATTTACTATTATTATTATTTTGCTTGTAAGATAATTCTTTACAGATAAATTTTGAGGTTATCTCAGGGGCGAATTCATGGTTTTCGTAAACTGCGGTACACATACATATAATTTCGTTATGCTTGGACATTTTTAAAGAAATTGCTCCCATATAAGTTTCATCAGAATCTGAAGGGATGTTAAACATTTTATTGAGCAAGGGCGCATATCTATGCTATATATATACTTCATTCTCAAACATGCGCCCTTGCTCAGTAAAATGTTGAACCCCCCTCAGATTCTGATGAAACTTATATGGGAGCAATCTCTTTAAAAAAAGTCCAAGCATAACGAAAACAATGTCCAAGCGTATATATACTTAATTCTCAAACATGCGCCCTTACTCAATAAAATGTTGAACCCCCCTCAGATTCTGATGAAACTTATATGGGAGCAACCTCTTTAATAAATGTCCAAGCATAACGAAATTATACGTATGTGTACCGCAACATCGCATTCTATTGCGTTATCTGCAAGAATTATAACTTCAGAGATAATTTAATTGGCATTATTGCTTTCATACAATATTCATATATATGATTTGCGGGTTGCTTCATTAGATATTTCTAATCTTCGTGAACAGGGGACAGTCAAATTTAGTATTGTAGAAGTTTTATCTCCTACTTTCCGCGAAAGCTCTTTTTCTATTTTTTTTTATTTTTTTTATATTTTTTTTTTTTATTTATGGTTTCTTGCTCTGTAGGAAAATATTTCAGCGAAACTGCTGCTAGTTACTGAGAGTATTCTTATGATATTTTACCATAATAAGGCACTGGTGCTCAATACCTACGCATAAGACCTATTTTATAGCAATGTTGCTCTGAAATAAACACCCTGCATTTTGTAACCGTGGTACAAAAATACTTAAAAAATTACGAAATTATGATCAGGAAGGCATGGTTCAACCACAAAATAAACTATATATTTTAATGGTAATGCTATCAAAGCTTGCCAATTAAAGGGTTAAACATACGCCATGACAAATTGTATTGTTAAATATTTGTACGAAATAGAACGTTACAGCTTTTTATCGTGTTCTAAAAATATATAGAAATAAAATATGTATATACAAAGCACTTCAGACAAAGAAATTGCAAGAACATCAGCGCTTATCTCGTTTTGTAGTTAATTTATCTTCGTAGGACCGGGTAAAGCAGTTGATAGCGAGCAGGTAGAATAATTACACAGCGCTTGACAAAATATTTACAATGAATTCGGGAAACAGTTATAAGCACAAGAGATACTAGGATGATAAATAATTATTGTATTGCTTTTTGATTGTACAAAAAAACCGTAATTATTAGTTTAGTGTTCCATGATTATGTCCGTGGACTAACGGAGACAAACGATAAATGCAAGTGAATGATTATGTGAGAAATTTATGGAATGAGAATGCGGGAGTACTCCGAGAAACTCATGGACACGATGTTGCCCACCATAAACTCACTTGACCGGGTAGCGAATCAGTACCCCTTGCACCAAAGGTGAACGTTCTGCCACGGAGCCACTGTGCTTCCTTGATTGTTCAAGAATCTACCATATTTCTATATTTACTGCAGTCATTCTTAATTTTGCAATTCTAGAAGGGCACCTAAATATATATAATAATTATCCAAACTTATGACTAAAATTTAAAAAAATTCAAAATCTGAGTGTAAAAATGCTCCGACAATGACATCCATGACATGGGAGATAGATACTTTATTCTCTTGATCCAATACATTGTTACATATCTTTGTAACCGTTAATCATTATTACGAACCTTCCATTCGTCAGTTAGTTAATTCTCGATATAATTTAATCGAACACATTCCCAATATCATTTAACCGAGCACAAAAGAATTGCCACTTGTCACTTCCAGCCGAGCCTTTTCCCGTTGTCTCTTGCAACCAAGGTGACGTCACAACCACGACAGCACTCAAGGGCACATGCGTATGCAACCACCTTGTAGTCTTTCCACCATGGGTAGAATAAATGGATGGTTACAAAAACCGCTTAACAGTGATAGCGCTACACAGAGTTGAAAAACCAGTGATTGTAATTTTTAACACGTTTAAAAAACCGAAAATCAGTCGCATGTTTGTGTACCGCACAATTCAGCTTTTCTTTAATACTGGGTCCGTTGAGGATCGTCCAAGAGAATACGGTCCACGAAGTCCAAGGATTTCAGAAACTGCTAAAGCAGTGGCGGCATGTGTGAGGAGAAATTTCGTACGGAAACAGGCAGTGATGGCCCGTAATATGAACATCTCAAGTGAACGACGTCCAGAGTATTCAGTGACTATCGTGGTCTTCGAGCTTACCGACAATCAACTCGACACTTGCTGACGTCACATCTGAAGGCGCAAAGAATGGTAAATATAAACGTCTGCTCCAGCTGTACGCGAATAATGGCCACAGACAGATCCTTTTCACCGATGAGAAGCTATTCACCGATGAGAAGTTCCAGAGAGTGGTCTTTTATGACACCACACGTCTTCATTTTTGTGAGAAAAGTGTTTCGGGGTACTAAACACAGTCCTGGAAACTACAGTGAAGGACTTGACCACCACCCTGTTCAGAAGGCCTCAATGAATTTTCCAACATGTAATGTTTGTGCCCACAGGCGAAATCAACCTAGATGTAGCTGAAGCACAATGTACTTAACTTCATATGCACTGACGATAAGCAGCTCTGATCTTAATCCGCTGTACTACAAACTGTTGGCATGCTTAAGGATCTTGCCTGTATGCTACAGCTGGCAGTTTGAAGCTCTCTTTACTGGCGACATTTCCTCTGGAGATGGTTTGTGTGTAATAGACGAGTGGTCTACCAGACTCCAAGTCTGTGTGCATGCGAATGGCGGACATTTTGAAATATGGTTGGTGCAACCTATTGTATGCTTGACATCCGTTATGCATATTAAATTACTTTTCACCACATTGTTGTTTTTCACTTCTTCCTTTGTAACAGTAATTATTGTCACTCTAAGTAGTTGACTGTTGCATATTTTATAGACAATGATAGGAATGCAACACGAAACGTGTATAAGGTAATAACACAGAGGATTTACGTGCATCACTTGGCCATTCGAAATGATGTGTCACGTGATTGTCTATATTATGTTAGGCGGGGTAGAACGGAGGCATATCTTGAAGCGAGTAGACGGTAGTGACGTAAAACAGAAAACCTCTGGCCTTTCAAAGAAGCCAAACTGTGGATGCGTGGTTAGATGGCGCAAGTATATCTAAGGTGGGAAGGGTAAGGTATGTTGTGATGAACAGTGTCCAAAGTGATGACGGCTTACAAGTTTCACGGGAAATATCGAAGTGTAATAGTGGATGAAAGGGAAACCTCAACGACAGGGGTCACTGAACATTGAGGAAATTGTTCCGATAGACCATAGAACAAATGTGGCAGAAGTGACTGCGAAATTCAACCAGTGCTTGGAAGGTCTACGGCGACAGTCATAATTCTTCACAAATTGCATAATCTGAACTTCCATTGTCAAGTTGCAATTTCCAGACCGTTGATCACCACCAACAACGCTTTAGTGCGAAGAAAATAGTTCCAAGAACATGCAAAATTATGCACTGATAATCGGAAGCGCGTAATATGGTCCAATGGGTCCACTCTCGCCGTATTCCTAATAAGAGACATTGTTATGTATGGCGGACGTCCAAAATAATTTATATACCGAACTATATTCACCCTACCATGAAATATGGCTACAGTCTGTAATGCTGTGGGTCATAATTTCCTTATTCCACGGATCATGTGATCACACCCAGAGAACACATTACCGCGATTAATTGTATACATTTTAGAAGACCACATATATCCTATAGCCTAGATATCTTTTTCTGGTCAACGATGAATTCTCCAAGATGACAATGCGTCAATTCACACCCCTGGAGCTGTTGAGGCTTGCTTTCATGAATATCGGGATGAACTACGTAGAATACCTCCCCTGTCCCATTCAATCGCCAGACCTCAGTATTTGAATACCTGGTTTATTCTGGAGCTCGGACTCCAAAGCAGATTTGCTTCACCATTCTTGCTCACGTAACTGAGTACTTCATTGCATGAGAATGGTACAGTATTCCACTGGAAACCAATCATGACTATATTCCTCCATTCTACGATAAATGAGAACTGTTGTGCAGGCTAATAGTGGTCCAACGCCGTGTTAATAAGATAAATTGCATTTTCTTCCGCTTTCAGTTATTTTGATAACCATTTGTATATAGTGCGCAATGTTGGTGTAAAACATGAAAGTATTCGACTTTATTATGTAAATTACATATTATTGCAAATAAAACTCTTGAAAATCTTTATTAATTTGTAATTTTAAAGTTTTATTATTAATGGAAATTAAAAATTGAAATGAAACGTAATTACAAAAGCTTGTAGATTTAAAAAAATGTAAAAAAAAAAAAAAAAAGGTAAAAATAACGTGATACTCAAAAATATTTTTGTGATTTATTTATTAGTTCATAATAAGATTAGATTTCCTGATACTGATCAAAACTAAGCCGTTTGCTGTTCAAATAACGATCTCCTGCTATTTCGATCTCCATGTGAAGAATTTTTCATTTGTAATAATAAGGATAATAATATATTGTAATAATACTAGTAATTAATTGAAGTAATCTCAAGGAAATAATTGAGCTAAAATATTATTACATTTGTTGAACAACATTATATGTTAGTTAAGTTTAACTTAGATGTAGGCAAATTGACTGAACTAATTGGCTGAACACTATTACATAATTAACACATTCCAAGGGTTATTTCGTTTGGAAGTAGTTCGTAAATCTAGTTGAAAGGTTTGATTGTGGGAAACAGAACTTCTGAGTATTTAAACAAATTAACGTAATCAAATTTCGTATTGTAGCTTTTACATTTATATTGTAGACAGTGTTTAGTACTGTTTCTTGAAATCTTAGGAGTATTAAGGAAAGTGGTTCATAGTCACAAAGCTTTCTATTTGCAATTTAAAACTCAGCACGAGCAGTGGTAATGTAGTATATTTTTTTAAAAGTAAAATTTTATGTTAAAGACTCAAACTGAACTATATATATATATATATATATATATATATATATATATATATATATATATACATATACAGGGTGAGTCAAAATAAGTGTTACAAGCCAATATCTCGCGAACTATACATCATATAAGAAAAATATTAAGAGACAATGTACAATACAGAGGGGCCTAAGAAATGAGTCAAACATTAGGTTTCCCCCGCCCCCCATTTTTGGGGGAGGGGGGTGAACGTGAAATTTTCAAATGGGAACATAGGTCGAGTGATACCTCGTTCGAAAGAGCTTGAAAAATTGAACAATTTTTGTAGAAAACAATTTTTGATATGAGGCACCGTTTTCAAGATGGGCCCCAAAATTGGTCCTGTATCCGATAAAATTTCCAGTACTTATAAATAAGTGTTACAATCCAATATCTTGCGAACTATACATCATATAAGAAAAATACTAAGAGACAGTGTACAATACAGAGGGGCCTAGGAAATGAGTCAAACATTAGGTTTCTCCCGCCCCCCATTTTTGGGGGAGGGAGGTAAACGTGAAATTTTCAAATGAGAACATAGGTCGAGTGATACCTCGTTCGAAAGAGCTTAAAAAATTGAACATTTTTTGTAGGAAACAATTTTTGATATGGGGCACCGTTTTCAAGATGGGCCCCAAAAATGGTCCTGTATCCGATAAAATTTCCAGTACTTATAAATAAGTGTTACAAGCCAATATCTCGCGAACTATACATCATATAAGAAAAATATTAAGAGACAATGTACAATACAGAGGGGCCTAAGAAATGAGTCAAACATTAGGTTTCCCCCGCCCCCCATTTTTGGGGGAGGGAGGTAAACGTGAAATTTTCAAATGAGAACATAGGTCGAGTGATACCTCGTTCGAAAGAGCTTGAAAAATTGAACATTTTTTGTAGGAAACAATTTTTGATATGGGGCACCGTTTTCAAGATGGGCCCCAAAAATGGTCCTGTATCCGATAAAATTTCCAGTACTTATAAATAAGTGTTACAAGCCAATATCTCGCGAACTATACATCATATAAGAAAAATATTAAGAGACAATGTACAATACAGAGGGGCCTAAGAAATGAGTCAAACATTAGGTTTCCCCCGCCCCCCATTTTTGGGGGAGGGAGGTAAACGTGAAATTTTCAAATGAGAACATAGGTCGAGTGATACCTCGTTCGAAAGAGCTTGAAAAATTGAACATTTTTTTGTAGGAAACAATTTTTGATATGGGGCACCGTTTTCAAGATGGGCCCCAAAAATGGTCCTGTATCCGATAAAATTTCCAGTACTTATAAATAAGTGTTACAAGCCAATATCTCGCGAACTATACATCATATAAGAAAAATATTAAGAGACAATGTACAATACAGAGGGGCCTAAGAAATGAGTCAAACATTAGGTTTCCCCCGCCCCCCATTTTTGGGGGAGGGAGGTAAACGTGAAATTTTCAAATGAGAACATAGGTCGAGTGATACCTCGTTCGAAAGAGCTTGAAAAATTGAACATTTTTTGTAGGAAACAATTTTTGATATGGGGCACCGTTTTCAAGATGGGCCCCAAAAATGGTCCTGTATCCGATAAAATTTCCAGTACTTATAAATAAGTGTTACAAGCCAATATCTCGCGAACTATACATCATATAAGAAAAATATTAAGAGACAATGTACAATACAGAGGGGCCTAAGAAATGAGTCAAACATTAGGTTTCCCCCGCCCCCCATTTTTGGGGGAGGGAGGTAAACGTGAAATTTTCAAATGAGAACATAGGTCGAGTGATACCTCGTTCGAAAGAGCTTGAAAAATTGAACATTTTTTGTAGGAAACAATTTTTGATATGGGGCACCGTTTTCAAGATGGGCCCCAAAAATGGTCCTGTATCCGATAAAATTTCCAGTACTTATAAATAAGTGTTACAAGCCAATATCTCGCGAACTATACATCATATAAGAAAAATATTAAGAGACAATGTACAATACAGAGGGGCCTAAGAAATGAGTCAAACATTAGGTTTCCCCCGCCCCCCATTTTTGGGGGAGGGAGGTAAACGTGAAATTTTCAAATGAGAACATAGGTCGAGTGATACCTCGTTCGAAAGAGCTTGAAAAATTGAACATTTTTTGTAGGAAACAATTTTTGATATGGGGCACCGTTTTCAAGATGGGCCCCAAAAATGGTCCTGTATCCGATAAAATTTCCAGTACTTATAAATCGGAAACGTATGAGTAGGAAACGATTAAACAAAAAATAAAAAACGGAAACATCATAGGCAATGTGGAATGATGTTGTGGTGTCCGCAGGGCCCTAATAATGGGGCTCCGGGACCAATTTCAAAATTATTAATGGGAATATAGCTGTAGGTTGAGTGATACCTTGTTTGATAGATCGTGGAAAGCCAAACAGCTTCGTACGAAATTTGTTTTCATTTTGGGCAAGCCTGTTTCAAAATGGCCGCCAAAAATGGTTTCACATTCAGATAGAAAGTGCAGTGTTCAATTTGAGTATTACACGCCAATATCAACGCAACGAACTCCGCATCAAATAAGAAAAGTGTTAAGAGTCAATGTACAATACAGAAAGCCTGAAATTTGTGTTAAAGAAGTTCCCTCGTCCCGCTTTTGTATGGAGGGGTGTACATGGAATTTTCAAATCGCAACATAGGGCGAGTGATACCTCTTTGATAGATCGTGAAATACCAAACAGCTTACTACAAAAGTTGTTTTGATTTCAGACAAGCCTGTCACAACAGCATTACCACAATCTAATATCCTGTAAAGTAGTAGGATAACGTTTAGTAATTCTACGGGTATGTGCGATGTTAAAAATTGTAATTTCAATCACTGTAAAGCAAATAATTTCAACACTTACCATGTTACAAATGATGCTGGATATGTCCTCCATCCTGCTCCACACACCTCCGTAAGCGGCGGCATAGGGATGTTCGTACATCATGTAGCATCTTTGGAGTGATAGATGCACACACACCTTGGATACGCGCCTTCATATCATCAGTAGTTGTTGGTACGTTGGACATTACCCGATCCTTAACATAACCCCAGAGGAAAAAATCAAGTGGGGTTAGGTCAGGAGATCGTGGAGGCCAGTGAATAGGACGTCGACGCCCAATCCATTTATTCGCCATACGGTGGTCCAATAAGGCTCTGACCTGACGTGCGTTGTGTGCTGGAGCACCGTCATGTTGATACCACATTCTTATACGTTCAGCGAAAGGAATATTCTCTAACAACTCCGGGTATAGTACATCACTGATAAATGCGGCATAGGTATCACCAGTAAGACGTCCATCAAAAAAATATGGCCCAATGATATGGTTACCAAGGATGCCACACCATACATTAAGAGACCACCGATGCTGATGAGCAACTTCTCTCTGCCATAGTGGATTTTCCCTAGCCCAATAATGCATATTATGTCGATTTACGTGTCCTGTGTTTGTAAATGTAGCTTCATCGCTAAACAAGATTTTGGATATGAAGTTGCGCTGTCTGTTTTCCATACCTTCCAACCATAGACAAAATTGCAATCTGGCATGAAAATCATTGCCAGATAGTTCCTGCTGTAAGATGATATGATACGGATGAAACATGTACTCGTGCAAAATACGCACTACAGATCTTTGGCTAACTCCACTGGCCTGAGCGAGATATCTCGTGGTAACATGTGGGTCTACGTGCACTGCTGCCAATATTCCTGTTGCACGTTCTTCATTGGTTGCAGAGCGGTAACGACCCCTACCTCGTCCCCGGACAAGACTACCATGTTGCCGCAAACGTCTCTCCAATCGCAGAAATGCCATGTGAGATGTTTGTTGGCGTTGGGGATAGCGCATTGCATACATTCGTGCCGCGCTACGATAGTTTCTTCTACATTCCCCCAACACCAGCAACATATCTACACAATGATCAAACACCGCCATTGCTCTATTCAAACGCTACCCAAACTAATAATATCAATACGATAGTGTTCGTTTACTTATACGGAAAACTTATCACCAAAGTTTATATCCCGTTCTTTCTACGTCTGCACACTTACACTTACATTTATTACGTTTCCATAGCGATTACATTAATAGTTGACGATCAAAAATAATCTAAAGATATTTCTTTGCAACTTTCTTTTCTTTGTATAAAACGGCTCAAATAATTCGCCTCTGATCCTTTTTTTTTATAAGATGGTACAGATTGTTAATGCAATATACAACGTTATCGTTGTACTATGTTCCGAAGGCCATCGGTTCCATTCCCCAGGCAATGACATTGACGGGCTTTCCTTACTCTAACTGGGCACATGCTGAGATGTTGCCTACAAGTAGGGCCTAATAGGTACCTTCCTATCCCTTTCTCATAGGATTGTAGTGATTGAGGAACGACGTCTTTTTGCGCATACGTATTAGTATTATTCATTGTCTTATTATTTTCATTCATATTATTATTATTATTACTAGTTTTATTATTATTTTGCGTATTCTTCTTCTTCTTCTTCTTCTTCTTCTTCTTATTATTATTATTATTATTATTATTATTATTATTATTATTATTATTATTATTATTATTATTATTACGTTATAGGTCGATTTTGCCTCCGAAAATTTTATTTGTTATTCACTTACAGTATGATGATGGAACCTCGTGTTCGACATATTTTTAGGCCTGTTTGTATTGTACATGGACTCTTAACACTTTTTATTTGATGCAATAATTCGCGTGATATTGGCTTGTAACACTCAGTTTGAACACTGCACTTTCTATCTGAATGTGGAACCATTTCCGGCGGCCATTTTGTAACAGGCTTGCCCGAAATCAAAACATTTTTTTTTCTAAGCTGTTTGGTTTTCTATAATCTATCAAACAAGGTATCACTCGACCTATATTCAGATTTGAAATTTTAAAATTGTTCCCGGGGCCCCATGATGGGGTCCTGGGGCACCACAACAACACCATTCCACGTTGCCTATGGCGTTTACCTTTTTCATTTTTTGTTTCATGTTTTTCTACTTAGCCGTTTCCGATTTATAAGTACTGGAAATTTTATCGGATACAGGACCAATTTTGGGGTCTATCTTGAAAACGAAGCTCTTGAGGTATCACTCGACCTATGTTCTCATTTGAAAATTTCACGTTTACCTCCCTCCCCTAAAAATGGGGGGCGGGGGAAACCTAATGTTTGACTCATTTCTTAGGCCCCTCTGTATTGTACATTGTCTCTTAATATTTTTCTTATATGATGTATAGTTCGCGAGATATTGGCTTGTAACACTTATTTATAAGTACTGGAAATTTTATCGGATACAGGACCATTTTTGGGGCCCATCTTGAAAACGGTGCCCCATATCAAAAATTGTTTCCTACAAAAAATGTTCAATTTTTCAAGCTCTTTCGAACGAGGTATCACTCGACCTATGTTCTCATTTGAAAATTTCACGTTTACCTCCCTCCCCCAAATATGGGGGGCGGGGGAAACCTAATGTTTGACTCATTTCTTAGGCCCCTCTGTATTGTACATTGTCTCTTAATATTTTTCTTATATGATGTATAGTTCGCGAGATATTGGCTTGTAACACTTATTTATAAGTACTGGAAATTTTATCGGATACAGGACCATTTTTGGGGCCCATCTTGAAAACGGTGCCCCATATCAAAAATTGTTTCCTACAAAAAATGTTCAATTTTTCAAGCTCTTTCGAACGAGGTATCACTCGACCTATGTTCTCATTTGAAAATTTCACGTTTACCTCCCTCCCCCAAAAATGGGGGGCGGGGGAAACCTAATGTTTGACTCATTTCTTAGGCCCCTCTGTATTGTACATTGTCTCTTAATATTTTTCTTATATGATGTATAGTTCGCGAGATATTGGCTTGTAACACTTATTTATAAGTACTGGAAATTTTATCGGATACAGGACCATTTTTGGGGCCCATCTTGAAAACGGTGCCCCATATCAAAAATTGTTTCCTACAAAAATTGTTCAATTTTTCAAGCTCTTTCGAACGAGGTATCACTCGACCTATGTTCCCATTTGAAAATTTCACGTTTACCCCCCTCCCCCCAAAATGGGGGGCGGGGGAAACCTAATGTTTGACTCATTTCTTAGGCCCCTCTGTATTGTACATTGTCTCTTAATATTTTTCTTATATGATGTATAGTTCGCGAGATATTGGCTTGTAACACTTATTTTGACTCACCCTGTATATATATATATATATATATATATATATATATATATATATATATATATATATATATATATAATTTTTTTAAGTATTATAGTATTAGATTTATGCTATACAGTGTACAATAAAATGCCTTGTAGAGGACGTAATTGTGATCATTCAGTATTTTGTAACGGTTTTTATTTATTTATTGTATTTTTTCAGAATGTATATGTGAATATTAACCGAATTCTTAATGTGGCCTCAAGATTAATAGAAAGCAATCATTATGCTGCTCAGCACATACGAGCTGTTGCAGGGAGACTGGACCGTGCCTGGAAAGAATTCGCTGCAGGTTTAGATGAAAGAACTTCAGTGTTAGCACTGTCAGTATTGTTTCACCATAAAGCAGAGCAGGTACAAAATGTAAATTTAAATTACTTTCTTTCTTTCATGTTGTATCCTATGAGTATACTTTACTTTATGGAATAATGTAGATTGGAGAGGGTGAATGGTATCTTAGTGGTAGAGGTAGAGAGAGTATCTTAGTGGTCTTTTGATGCGAGGAGTCAAAGGCAGTGAGAGTTTCGGGTTGACTACATTGTATTCGTGGATTTTGTTGGTTCTATTTTTTCCAAGATTTTCATTTCATCAGTTATTTTATAATGTACTCACCTTTATCATTTGTCTCCTGTAGCCTACAAATCTTAGCAATGAGGAGTTCATTTCATTTAAATATAACCTGAATGCAGAGAAGAATTGAATTCGTTTCCACATGTATAACCAATGAGCTGCTTAAACATATCATACCTTAAAAATTAAATTCCTGATTTTTTCATAACCTTAATTTAATGTAAAATATACAGGGTGCGGCACGTAAAACCGGCCCGTAAAGTGAACACATAAAATGAAATGTAATGTATTGAATATGATTAACTACAACACATAAATGAAATGTAATGTATTGAATATGACTACTCACCTTCACAGCAGGTGCTGAAAGTGTCCTCCGCTCACTTCAACACACATGTGAGCACGATTGAGGAGATTCATATATACCCTTGTCAGTTCTTGTGTTGTAATGCTATTGGTGACATCCTGGATCCTGGTCTTGAGTTCTTCAATTGTGTGTGGATTTGTTTCGTATACTCTTCCCTTTAACAGTCCCCATAAGTAAAAGTCACACGTGGACAAGTCTGGTGACCGAGGAGGCCACAAGCCTTTGCTGATTGTCCTCTCTGGTGTAAACATCTCATGCACAAGGGACAATGATGCAGCTGATGTGTGGCATGTTGCACCGTCCTGCTGAAAGTAAAATAACTGACGCTCCTCTTCGGTCAAGTGTGTATAAAACTCCTCCAGGATTCCCATATACACGTCACTGTTCACTGTCGTCTCAAAGAATATGGGCCCAATAACGCGTGTGGCGGAAATGGCACACCAAACACCAATCTTCTCATCATGCAAGGGTACCTGGTGGATTGCATGTGGATTTTCTGTCGACCAATACCGGTTGTTTTGGGAATTTACGTACCCAGACAGGTGGAACCACGCCTCGTCACTCATGATGAGCATTAGTGGATCCAAGAAACCACTGGCAACATTGCTCAACAGCCATGAACAGAAATGCACCCTCTTCTGCAGGTCAGGCTCCTTCAGTTCTTGCACAACACTTATCCGGTACGGTTTTAACTTCAGTCCCCTTAAAACACGTCTGCAACTTCTCTCACTCGCATGAACCTGTTGACTCAATCTCCTGGTTGACTTTCGAGGACTTCTTGTCATTATCTCCTCCACCTGCATCTTTAATTCAGGTGTGCAGACAGATGGTCGTCTGTTCCTGGGAGTATTTTGAACCGATCCTGTACGCCGCCATTTTTCAATCAATTCCTGAATGGTGCTTTTTGCTGGCACAGAACGTCCTGGAAATTTCTCCCGAAACAAATTCTTTGTTTTCACAAAAGATCCAGTGAGAATGAACCCTTCAACAATGGCAACACGCTCGGGTATCGAATACGGCACTATCACACACTGACACTCACCCGGCTTAACACAACGAGGCCTTTTTCTCAACTGGTTTCGGCAAGTTTCACTGGCTGCGGCTGCACGTGACTGCTGCAGGTCACGTAAGTCGACCCGACCTCGACACGCCATCTCTTGGTAGGAAGGTAGATTATTTAAGTGTTGCCAAAAACACAATATACCAGAATATTACGACGGGCCGGTTTTACGTGCCGCACCCTGTACTACATAATATATGTCATTCAAGAGCTAATGAAAAACATGATATGCATGTATTGCTGTATTACACAATCCTATATGAAGGGCTAGCGGGATAAAAGGGATAAGTCCATCAATTCGCAGAAAGGATGTTTTTATGCCCAATTATACATTGAACAAATGCCTTTCGAATGGTGTTGTTGGTTGTGGGATAAATGGGACCAGTCCTTCTAAAATCATTAAGAAAAATTAAAAATAAATTATCAAAGACAAAAGTTATTTGGTTTCAGAGCATTGGTTTTTCTCTCCTGAAAAATTTTTAAAAGTGGACTTATCCCTTTTATCCGCCAGCCCTTCATATAAGGAATGAAAATAATGTAGCTGGTAGAGATCTGTGATAATTTAATTGCTTAAAAACTAAGATAAATAGAAAATATAATGGACTTTTCCTTTCGTAACTGTTACGGGTAAATAGGACTTACACATTAAGGTACATCGTGAATTTCGTGTTAATATTTAGTGTTGGAAGCCTCGTAATGGAAAAATGTGATACTGAAAGAAGATGGAAGTATACAGGGGGCTTCTCAACCTGATAAACATGTTGAAGGTGAAAACAAAATTAGTCCAACCAAGAAAAGTCAGGAAATAATGTGACAAATGTTTAAATAATAATAATAAATCCGCATAGGGTTATTAATCAGGATTTGTAATTTGTAGATGCTGTAACTTTTCTAGTTAATGCAGATAGTAACAAATACAGTTCTGCTAATGTCTAATTCTATAGCCTCGAGTTCATAAGGAGTTGTTTAGTGGTTCCTTTTGTGAAAGGATTTTAACAAACGCTAGTATATTGTGGATATCGTATTCAAATGCAGAACATACCTCTTTTTTTAAATATTTTCCAGATTTCCTTATTTTTATCTAATATTTTCTACTAGTGATATAATCTCGAAAATTCAATTTTGAAGGACAAATTGATTTAAGCTGTATTTCATAATTTTTACTTTTATTTGCAATTTAATTAATAGTTGCTCTATTAATTACCTTTGAATGTCCTGTTTATGATTTCTTAGTTACCGAGCCTGTAAATTAAATTTCTCTAACGGAGAAACTGAATGCTTTTATCTGTTACTGGAAAAGAGAGAAATGTAAGTTAATAGCTACTAGCATATTTAACTGTGTAGTAATTAATACTCAAAGGTTTATAATGCATGAAAACTATCATTGTTTATATATTTATTTATTTTTCTTTTATAGTATGTTGAAAATGTACCTAACTGGAATCAAGCGTGTGAAAATATGAATATTCCTAGTGAAGTAATAATTTTAGAAACTGCCATTCATCAGCATCAGAATCTCTACGAGTCAATGTGCCAAGCGTATACTGAGGTATGTTCTTGATATGTAGAAATGTCAGTAGTTAAAAAAACTTTTGTTCTTTTGTGATTAAGTGAAAAAATAGTAGTTTGTTAATTTAATTATAGTTTTTCTCAATTAAAGTTTTTTTTTTAATTTTCTGAATTGTTTTTTTTTATACAGCGTTCGAAGTTTTTTTTTCTTCTTGTAGTATTGCATGCGATGGTTGTAATGATTTTTATTGACATGACTGTTTAGTTTGTTGACAGTAGTTGAACTGTCTGTAGCTGTCTGTCGATAGTAGTTTCATCATTAATTTGATTTAGTTATTGTGTTAGTTTGGAATAGGGTTTTTATTTCCTTCTTGTAATAAATATACGTAAAGTTTAAGTATTGATTTTGGTAATAGAAGTTAAGTTGGTTAAATATTTATCGTAATACAAGGTTGCTTCGAAAGTAAAGTCTCCTTACTTTTTATTGGATCGAAAGATCCAAAATATTTCAGGCAAAAATTTTCTTGTAGGTCTTATATCTGGAGAATTACATAGAATGTATTAAACCCAAACTATCACTTAATTCAGTATGATGTCCTTAAAAAAAAATACAAAAACTCGATTTAGGGGCCATTCAAAAATTTTGTGGCCCCTGATCGAAAAATGCATTAAAAGATCCAAGATAAAGGGTGGCCCAAAAGTAGGTATACACCCCTGCATTGATCAAGTATAACATCCAGTTTATGGGTTTATTTGCTGCGGGTCTTCCAAGTTTAAGATGTAAGTAAAAACACATTAAGAACAAATAATAAAGAAACTAAGTCTACCTGATGGATAACAATAAGAAAATATTTAAAATTCAATTAACTTATCAGTACGGTACTGTATACCTACTTTTGGGCCACCCTGTATTTCAATCAACAATTTTCATCTACGTCTTATATCCAGGGTTGGAAAAAAACATGATTTAAAAAAAAAGAACGTTTTTTATGTTTAAAACATGTTTTTTTTTTTGTTTAAAACGTTTTTAACGTTTAAAACAAAGTACTTTGTTTTAAACAAAAAAAAAACGTTTAAAATGTTTATTTTGTTCAAAACAATAATCTAAATAGGCATATATATTACATTTTTGCACTCTTAGGTATTGCTTGTCATCTATATTCAACCGCTAGATCAAATTTCGGGAACTTCCCTAATTTCGATCCGCCCAAATGTTCATTTCCGGAGAAAGAAATCGGGAATTTCCCGATCTCCGTTCACAGAATATGTAGTTTAGTTTCTTTGTGTTACGTTCTATCAGGGCTTTAAACCTCAATGGCTCAGTCTTAAACCTACAATTAAGGCTGGAAGATGGTTTTGGTACCAATTTATTCCTAAAAGATGCAGCTTTGCTGATGTACATTTTATGTATGTGGAAGGAGGGTAAATATCGTTTTTTTTTTTTTTTTTTTTTTATGTTTTGTTTGTTTGTTTGTTTTCTCAACAGTTTTTTGGGGGCCATTCCCCCTCTTGGGGGATAGATTCATAAAAATTGTTACGTGAAGCAATGAAGTAGGCCACTACATGGTAATGGCCCCCAATGGTAATGTATTTGGACTTCTTACTTATATGGGGTAGCAGGAAGGGGACAAAATTAGCAAATTTTTGGAGTTTTTTTTTTTTTTTTTTTAACGTAAATTCCATTTATTTTTACAACAAACATCAATAGCTCAGTTCTTAATTAAGCTAGAAAGATGATTTGCTACCAAAGCATTTTTGAGGGATGAAGCTTTCCGTCAGTTGCATTTTATGTATATAGGGGGTACGTATGTACGGCCGAGAGAGGGAGGATGAAGTTTTTTTTAAATTTTTCATCAAATTTTTTTCATCAGGTTTTGGCGGGTATTTCTCACCCTTTTGTGGTACATTCCTAAAAATTGGTATGTGAAGCAATGAAGTAATCCCCTACATGATAGTAACCTGTATGTGTACTTGTTGTTTATAGAGGAAGAGGGGGTCAAATTTGGTTAATTTACATTTATTTTCGGGACGGTCCCATATAACGCAAGATATATTTCATTGAAGTGGTCTAGAAGCATAATTCTTGTTCGTATACATGATGTGTGCAGCAAAAATGATTTGCAACAATTACTGAATGGACGTGGTACTATAGTGGGGGAGGGGAGAGAATGTCTAATTCAATGAATGTTTTTCTGCGCATATTTTTTTTAAAATATTTCCTACATAAAACGAATTCATTACGCAATGGCAGCAATGGCTACCATTTCTTATATTATTGTCACAAGTATGTGACCTACACATTAGCATCATTTTGTCAGCGTAGGGAGACTGCAAGGGTTGCCAGGGACCCACAAAGTCAATATTTTCACATTTTTAATGATTTTTTTTTATATCTGTTCTTTTTCGACGAATACGGCGGGAATTTCACGAATGTTACCTCGTTGGAATTTGTGGTCTATAAGCTTTCCAATAGTGTATAATTCACGACTCTGATAATTTGGGGGTTACCAGAGCCCCGAACATGAGAGTCTACCGTTTTGTTAAAATCCCTGGCGGGTGTCTAGAGTTAATTGTGTTGTTGTGCCGTAGACACTAATCATTATTAGCTACCCATGTTGCAGATAGAGATGTATCTTGAAAACTGTTTAGTTAAAATGTCATTTGCTTCTTGTAGGCTAGTCACTGCTCTTTTCTATGAGTTGTATTGTATTTGTCAGAGTATTTCTTCTAACTTATGATGTGAGAACTGTTCATTATTATGGAAATGATAGTGATCAAAAAATACCCAAGTTTTGAATTTGTGAATTTGGATCTTAGAATAGTGTATAGTGTGTTTAACCTCCATTATTCTTGGAAATTAAGAAATGTTCAAATACTTCACTTGAATTTCTGTTGGTTTAGTTATACGCACATTGATGTGCAGAATTTCGTTCAGTAATTGCTGTTATAATAAGAATATAACTCTGCTTGCAATTTACTCCATGCACAAATCCTGCGGAGGATGGGTTGTTTGTTAGAAAATTAAATTAGCTTCTTCAGTCTGATATTTTAGTTGTTTTAAACATGTCCAACCAGCATCGAAAATAAACACGTTTAAAACAATTTGTTTAAAACGTTTAAAACAAACTGAATAAAACAACAGCCCTCGTTTTAAACATGTTTTAAACATTTTGTTTTAAACATATCAACCCTGCTTATATCTGGAGAACTACATATAGTGTATCTAAACCAAAACTATTACTTAACTCAGTATGATGTGCTTATTCCGTTTTATATATATATATATAATTATTAAAAAGAAACGAAAACTCGATTTAGGGGCCATTTAAAAATTTTGTTACTCCTGATGCAAAAACTAATTATTGACTAAGCTCGCGATCTTTTGATGCATTTCTTGGATCATTCCTAGAATTCTTGGCCAAGATCGCAATCTTTTGATCCATTTTTTTCGCATCATTCCTAAAATTCTTGTTTCTAATATTGTTGCAAATACCAATGTAGAATTAATTTTTGTAAGTGCAAATTCCTTAATACACGTGCTATTAATTTTGCAGATCGTCGTTCTCGATAAATATCTGTATCCCGTTCGTACATTGCATACGTTAGTTACCATTCCTTGACTGAATCATTTCTTTATATCTATGAGGGTACTAAGATTGCAGATTTGTTTGTTGTGAAGTCTACTTTCATTCGTCTAGTAAACTTGGGTTCGGTCTCTTCGATACTAATGTCACATAAGTGCTCAACAGCACGCATCTTCAGCATCTACTGCTTTGTTTATTTATTTGTTGAAGTTCAGCGTGCCTTTTTCTCTCTAAGGCTATGTAAGACTTGGACGTTGTACAGTTAAGGTGGATCATTAAGTGTCCTCGGTGCTATGCTAAACACTGCTTGAATAGTGCAGCGTTGCCAGGTAGTGTCGAGTGTTTACTGGTGTCAGATAATAAAGAAAGTAATCATGGAATTCTGCTTGGATACTTACTAGAAAAGTTAGTTTTCGACTCTTACTGCAATTCACAGCTAAGTTCCGCTTCTCGAACTGAAACGCTAGAATCCAGGAATTAGACGTACAAATTTGGCAACAACGCATTATGGCGTTCTGCGCAAGTTTCTTCTCAAAATCTATTTCCTTAAATGTAAATTAATATTTAAATAAAATGTGAAACATAACACGAAAAATGGTCAAACAATATATATCTATTTCGTAATAAGATCATTACTTTAAAATACTTTATACATATAAATAAACATTTCATAAAACTTGAGCACCTCTAGTAAGATCTAACAGCAAGTGCCACCTTGTGTGCTCATTGTAAAACGAATCAAATATTTTCTTTTATTTGTTAGGTTTTTCGATATCAGAAGACGCAGCCAAATGAGTCAGTGTCTTGTATTGTAGCTCAAACGTAACTCTATCCTCTATCTTATAGTACAATAATTATAATATGTAACGTTTCGTTGCGCAATAATTAAGGGAATGGGCTAAAATATGTACTGACTTCCGGGTAGTGATCCACCTTAAGGTAAAATCCTAACTACCCTGAGCATTCAGTGCTATCCCAGCGGGAATTTAACCCAGGACCACGTACATCAAAGGCGTGCACGCAAGCCACAAAGTTAGTGCGGAGAACATCTCTGCTGCTTGTGTCATCTGTAACCCTTTTCAGTCATTTGTAAAAATAGGTAACCATTTTAAATTTTTTGTTACTAACTTTGAAATTAAGGTAATTATTTGAATGTATTCTTCGTAATTTAAAAGAAGACAGTGTTTCCGAGGTAGCAAACTGTAGTCAAATGATCAAAATCACTTCATTGTTACTTTTAAAAAATGGGTGTTCACGTGTGCTGGCGATTGTAACAGTCTGTAACACACTTTCCTGGTAGGCAATTTCTTGACAATACTTTAAAATCTGTTCATATAGTTTAAAATAATTTTGTAATAACAATGCACCGGTGCCTTGCAATACTTGGCTACAGAAGTTCTCCAATTGACATTGAATTTCAGTGGAATCAATGTAGTTTCCATTCATAAATTTAAATGTCCTCGTTGCTGGTAAAGTGCTTTGATGTCATTGACTATTTTGATACACTACAATGCCGTTGCCATTTAGTGCATCGATGAATGGACGAGCAAGTTCGCATATTTACATTTCAGGCTTAGAATTTGTGTACGCTAAAGAGCTCGCCAGAAACAAGGAGTAATTACTTTCGAAACTGTCTTGTACTTTTGTCTTCGGGTGAAATTTATGTATAAAGGTCGATACAATAGAGTTATACTTATCTAAATTTTGTTCGTTTCCTTTTTCCTTACAGGTATATAATGCATATCAAGAGTTGCTCAATGGGCTGGATGACATGGTTCAAATTTGCTGTTCTTTTGCCATAGATTCAGAGAGAAGTTCTATATGTGATAATGTATGAGTCATTTATTGTAATATTGTTTATTCTCTCTTTTTTGTTTCAGCACTCATGAAGTGGACTCTGGGTGTTCTCTGCTTCTCTTTCAGGGTATATAGAAAACTGCATGTTGACGATACTGTTCACACATTTTTGTTCACTCAGAAATCGAAAATAACATATTTAGTTACTGCCTAAATACACATAAATGGTCGAGAATTCAGTTTATGATATATATAGTTGAGCTTTAGAAAAGAATGAAAAAGCTTTTGATATATGATTGTCTTACAGTGTCTAATACAATTATGAGTTAACGTGGCGACTAACCTTTGTTTAACGTGTGTAACAGATTTAACTTTGAAAATATTGAAGAACAGATATTCTCAGCGCGTAAAAGTACAATTTGATAGGATTGGCTTGGTGTAGAATAGAATCGGAAGTCAACTATGATTTTTGCTGGAATTAAACTTTGTGTCTGATCTATAATTTTGTTTAAACGTTGCGCAGATGCTGCAAAAAAATATGTACCACGTAAAATTATTTTATTTTATTTGTATCTTTAGGATGAGTTTGTCAACGAGAATATAAATTAAAATAATAATAATAAACCGAAAAAAACAACCTTCAACATACATAAAGTCTGGCACATTTATATTAAGGTTAAGAACGTTTACTAGTTGCCAAAATTATATCCTAAAAGCACAAATGATTAATGGATCATAATTAAAGTCAACCTCTAACTTGTAGCAACTTAATTTAGGTTATTTAAATCTGTATGGTCATTCATAAGATATTAAGAGAAAAGTGTATTTTCTTTTGACTCGATTGTACACAATATGTGAGTTCATTAACAGTAAGCTTACTTGTCATGTAATCAGATATTTGCAATTCATACTCGGTAACATATTCTGAAAAATTAATATGTAAAAATGATAGGTATTAAAACTCACATTTTTAGTAGTTGTGTGAAACAGTATCGTCTCAACTGATAGTCTGGGTGAATGTTTCATATCTTTAGTCCATGTATATAATGTAGATATCGAGAAAGTGTATTCTGTCTTTGTATAGTTATGGTATTGCAAGAGTTGTTATAATCCCAAAAGTAACAATTTTCTCGTGTTATAATTCTTCGCTCTGCTATATACAATATTTCTTCATAATCAATAAATAACTCATTTATGCAATGACCTGTTTGTATTATGCTTATTTTGTGATGAAAAATCTGTCATTTAAAAACATTTGACAATGAATAAGCTGTCTAATAAATAATACAGAACGAAATACTAATAAAAGCTGGAAGAAATATTTTATATCCTTTTCCTGCGATTATCTTTGCTTCTGTGTGCATACTACCGTCGATTGTGCTTGTGGATGTGTAAAAATGTGCAAAGCAGCTACAACAGGTTTAGCTTTTTATTTACTCTGCTGAACCTTCTACTCCTGGTTAACATAACACTATTGCATGAGTACTATGAACTTTCGAAACTCTTAGGTTGTTTATTAAGTAAAACTACACAAAGGGATTCCACAAAGAGTGCTGTGCCTTTTTGAGGTATACCTTCTTCGGTTTGAATCAATAAGTGCTCTAAAGTATGTTAAAAGGATAGTTGCACTCACTTCAGCGATAGATCTATTAACTTATAACGAGCAATTCTGTCTGTATTTACAGGTTTTCATGAGATCCTCAATGTTGAGAATTACTTTTGCGAGTCATACCCACTTTTCCTTCCATTTTGATCATTTTACTACCGATATTTCATTAATCACTTAAATTTCTTATCCATCTCAATATAATTATAGAACATTTAATTCATAATTAATTTAATTTAAATCAAAATACTTAAGGTATTTTTTTCTTCCTGACTATTTTGGCTCACAGGTTAGTCATTCCTTACAAAAGGTATTTAGAAATTTCATCTCGTGTTTTCAGTCTTATATTAGGTTAGGACTTATTTGGAGAGCTAGAATTGTTTATAAATATTTAAAGAAGAAGAAGAAGAAATTCTTGACTGCTTGACATTTAGAAAGTGCAGTGGCATCTGGGGATGTGACGACTAGACGATCTACATGGCCATACCTGTCATTTGAATATCCTTTATTTAGGTTTTAAATGCTTTGAAGAAAATCAAAATTGGTTTGAATTCACCCTCCCAAATAATTCATTATAAAAGAAAACTGAAATATGTTGTATAAAGAAGACTTTTTTTCTTTTTTTTTAAGTATATAACTCTAAATAACGTGTACATTGAATCAACAAAAGGTTAGCTATCTGTAAAACAGAATTCCAAACATTTTAAAAAGATAAGAACTTTTACAAATGTTTGCTCAAAGTGATTTGCTAGCAGAGAAGTATGATTAACTGTGAATCAGTTATAAATAATTAAATACCTAAGGTAAATGTTTCAGTCGACTTTCCATTGTTATGTAAATAATTTTTAAATGTATTTGAGGTAGAACATGTGAAAAACCAAAATCATAACTTTGGAAAGCCTAGAAAGAAAGATTCAAGTATAATTCAAATTTATGTATTTATAATCTTGCAGTTGCTTATTGATAAATATCTTATCTCAGGAATACAGATTCGCTTGAAGCTCGTAATAGCGTGATTGTGTATTGAACGCATTAGTGTTTGAAACTTTGATTGCGTATCAGGACACAGACGTTTCTGTATTCATTTGATATTATTTAAGTAAGGAGATACTTTGATTAAAAAGTAGACTGTTGTTCCAGGAAGCTAGACATAGTGGCACTTGAGTCAATGCTTTGACCATGTATCACTCACTTAAACTTGCGTCTTTAAGTCCTAAATAACTTTCCTTAACGGTGCTAGAGCCCATTGATTTATATTGAGATTTTTTTTTAATGAACTGAAATTTTAATGGTTTGGAATTCTATGTAAATGTCCCGTACTTTCTAAAAATTAAATTTTATTTGTAGCAACGAATTTAAGTAATTTTGTTTATACGTATATATATGAAGAACATGCTAGAAGGTATGGTGACAAGAAAGAGAGGGAAGAGGCGAAGAAGGCTACAAAAAAGTTAATGTAGGGAAAATGCATAATTTCGGAGCTAGGACCATCCAAAGCCTAAAAAGAAATCGCAGCACGCGTTGTTCCGAACAAGAGGAACCATGGAACAAGCGATTCCTAACACTTCCGATCTCCTCCTGACGAATTTCATGTGTTCATTCCTGTCAAAGTTCACTTTTTGTCTACTTTAAACTCGCCTTGAAGTCCAACTATATCTGGAAATTATGC
The DNA here is from genome assembly GCF_964235325.1 of Thermobia domestica. Lineage (NCBI taxonomy): Eukaryota > Metazoa > Arthropoda > Insecta > Zygentoma > Lepismatidae > Thermobia > Thermobia domestica. The sequence continues at coordinate 151,469,855 of NC_137460.1, read as the reverse complement.
CCTGTGGAGAATCCATTGCACATTACTGAAATGTACGTTCTTGGCTAACGTATATATGGCTTCCTTTACGCCACTATGGACCGACACTCCACGGTTCCTCTTGTTCGAAATAACACATGTTACAATTTATTTTTTCCATGCTTTTGGACGGTTTTAGGTCTCAAACTGTAGATTTTTCCCGAAAGGTCCATATAATTTATTTTTTTTCTTCGTTTGTTGTGTGGAATTACTTCTTAAATAGGTTTAGCATCGACATAATCCATATAATATAAAATCGAATTTAATTGATGTAATATTAAATTTATATATAATACAAATTCATTTTGAAAAAAGGAAGCCAGATTTAACTATGCTTGAAGAAGAAATCAGTAAAGTCACATCAATAAAGTCCAGTTCATTTCAAAGAAAAGAGAAAAAAATTCGCATATAAATCAATGGACTAAAAATAAGAATAGCTTACGTACTTAGCACCGTTAATATCATTTTTATTTGTTTATTTATAACGTTGAAATGTAACTGCTGTAATTTTTTGCAGTAAAATTTGAGTTTCACATGCATTCAAAAATATCAAAGATAAATTGGCGCTCTATATTCTGATACCATCTGAAATGTCAGTTACTGCGCATAGATTATAAATAGGTCGATTAGGGTCGCATTTACTCTACTGAAGTGCTTATTTTTACAGTTATGTTGTTTTCTTGTTATTTTTGTGTTCTTACGGAAATTTATAAATGGGTTCAGACACGAGAAACCTTGTTATTGATAACGAGATCCTTTTCAACGTATTATTTATCTGAACCTACAATGGCAATTACATGAGATTGGGAGAGGAAATTATACAAAATTTGTGAACAAGTTATTTAAAGAAATCGGAAATGTATCTTGGAAAATAGTCTTTTAATAACGCTGATTGAGGAAAGTAGCCTTAATAATAATGCAGTATGTGTTAGATAGAATATCATGAAATGCAGTTCTGATCACATGTATATTTTATTCAAATTTTATAAGTAGGTCCCTGAATATCTTATTTAAATAAAAGCATACTTGAAAATTTCATCTACAACATCGTACAATATTGCTGAGATCATTATGAAAACCTTTACCGTAACTATACAAGCAGAAGACATTATCATCTGATCTGTAAATACAGTCATATTTTTAAGATCTACTAATCTTCTTTCTTACCTACCTGCAGCCATGTGCAGACCAAAGTTGCAGGAAAAGTTTCAACATACCTACACTTCAGTCTCATCTTTTAAATTTTGTTCAAATCTGGTGGTGGATTACAATGGCATATTTGTATGTATCTGTATATATGTACATTGTGTGTATATATATTTAGAGCTAACAAGGTGTTGGTTACCTCCTTCACAGGTTCATAGTACTAGCAAAAAACTTCTCTATCAACTTGATCATCTGGTTCAAGTGTGTAATCAGCCCGGAATGGAGCAACCGTCTAGAAAACATGTAGGCATCTTTCAATCTCTTATTCACTTTCATTAATATCTTCGTTGTGTATAAATTGTTCACGTACATATTTGTTGATATTTTGTTCATATTGAATGTAGTTTGGAATGTAAAAGTAGTCCCAGTATGTGTGTAGTACATTTGCATGCATATTTTCTCTAATTAATTGTCAAGATCTTTTTAGTACTAATTGTTGTTCTTTTTGTGATACGCTTTGTTCTTTTTTCAAATTTTTCACGATGTAGAGTTTGCCTATGGTAAGCTCTCTTTTCCCTAAAACTACATTTGTTAATTATTTGCTTTTTAATCCCATAAAGTTGATTAATAATAATGCGTAATTCATCCAGTTACTCCCTGAGTTCGTAGTAGCAATGAATTTGTTGCTGCCTGCTGGTAGCAAATATAGTAGGTAATCAGTTCGTAATGAGGAAACTAAGTGCAACTTCAGCTATTATTGGTTAGTTAAACATTACAACTTTTTAGTAATAAAGCTTCATATAGCTCGAAAGCATAGTTTGATGTCGGAGACGCTGACATCGCTGATAGTTACAAACTATAACAACACTGCTTCAGAGGCCGCTGTGGCTCAGTAGTAGAGCGCTAATCTTGGTGCATGGAAGCCCTGGTTCGATTCCGGTTTCCGCTAAGTAAGCTTTGTGGTGGACAGACAAAATGTACGTGTTTTCTCGGAGTTCTTCCACTTTCTTCATTTCATTATCACTGTCTTCCTTAGCCTCGGAGCATAATGTGGAACGTTAAGGCCTAGTTCCAAATAAATAAATAACATTTCTTAATAAAATAAGGAACAATTGTTACGAACGATCTACTTGATTTTTAACACGTTCATAAAAGGAGAAACACTCATCTATCAAGGACTTTTCAAAAACTTAAAACTATATTTCATTCGTTTTTGCTTTCTTCTTTTCTTTCGTAGGCACACCTTTTCATATTTTAAAGTTGTACGTATATTCAACGTACATCATTTTAGGTTTCCTACATTAAGTTAATAACAAAATAAAATGTGTACAATATTCCAGTTAAAACATACATAACAGACATTTATAAAGTTCTAGCCCAAGAGGTCAGAAAATATGAATAACAGCGGGTTTCGGTATAAATAGTATATTTTTAGTAGTATAGGTGGCGCAGAAGATGAAAGGTGGCCTATCCGGCTTTTCTGTTATTGGACCTGTCATTCCGTCACATTAGGGCGGATAATTCGGAGTACTATCTATGAAACTAATTTTATAATGGAATTACAGGAAAAAGCTGAACCATTTGAAATGAATTATGGAATATAATTATTATCCATTATGGAGCAAGGGAAATTATGAGGGATAGGGTCAAAGGACCCCGCTCAGAGCTTATTGAAATCCAGTTTCTGTTAAATTGGCTGGTATTGCAGTATGTTGTATATTTTGGTCCCCTGATGAAAAGTCTCAGTGGGCGCAAAGCCCGAAAACCCCACGTTTTTGAGATATCCGCTGATTATTATCGTCACTTAAAGGCATGCACTCGCTCGTAAACTGAAAATAATAATTAGGTCGACACTTTCCCTATGATGTATGAACGAGTCTTACTAGTATATACTAGGGTTTTTGGGGTCGCTGATCCCGAATACGAGGTCGGTTAACCTCCACCACGTCAGGTTCAAGGTCATTTGAAGGTCAAATCGAGTGAGAACGTTGCAAAAATCTGAACAAAAAGTACATAAATATTTTTCTGAAGCGCTGGATCCGATTGTCATTTTCTTAACCCGGCGTAGTCATGTCAAGATCATTGCATGTTCAAACTTGAAAAACCGTCGGAAAATCGAAAAAAAATCATAGATAAGGTTTTTAGGGTAGCTGAAAAGACTTTCAAAGAATCACAATCACTCCTATTGCAAGGTTTTCGGATCACTGACCTTAAAAAAATATGTGATGGGTGGACATTAGGACATTAAGTTTTTGTGCACATGTAGCCAATGTCCTGTGGTTTTTAGGATTAGCTCGACATCAACAAAAAGTCAAATACCCTAGTTGAGCTGTACTGGAATACATACAAGATGCTGGTAATCGTAATGAAGTTCAGGAATGGTGATAATGTGAGATGCAGAATAAATTCTTATTGAAGAACAAGACACTGCAAGTGACACAGTGGAAAACTAAGTGGACAATATTAATGGTAAATTCGATTAACACCGACCTCGGATTTGGAATCAGCTACCCATTAAACCTATACATGAGTTTTTCAGACTTTTCCGAGGGTTTTTCAAGTTTTGACTTTAAAATGGCCCTGCAATGATCTTGTCGGGTGAAGAAAATGCCACAATCGGATCCAGTGACTCAAAAAATGTACTTTCAGTTCAGATTTTTGCAACGTTCTCACTCGATTTGACCTTCAAATGACCTTCAACCTGACGTAATGGAGGTTAACCGACTTCGGATTCGGAATCAGCGACCCCAAAAACCCTAGTATACCCTACTGAGACTCATTCATACTTCTTAGGGAAAGTATTGATCTAATTATTATTTTCAGCTTACGAGCGAGCGGACGCCTTTAAGTGACGATAATAATCAGCGGATATCTCAAAAAACGTGGGGTTTCCGGGCTTCGTGCCCATTGAGACTTTTCATCAGGGGACCAAAATATACAACATACTGCAATACCAGCCAATTTAACGGAAACTGGGATTTCCATGAGCTCTGAGCGGGGTCCTTTATACGAAAAATTGAGTTTCTCATTATCCTGTCAAGTTAGGAAGATGAAACACGTTAGGTTCTCATTAAAGAAAGTGGACACGTGTCCGAGCCTTTTTGAAAATTTCCTTTTTAAGCTGGTTGGAATAAGGGATTTTGTATATATTTTCGCCACATTAAAAGCTAAGTTGTCTGATGTTTGTGATCACATTACAGAGATATGGCTGAATAGTTTGAAATTAGTTTCAGAACATAGTTAGTACCTACCTTGAATTGGGTTTTCATCGTATCGCTTTGATTAAAGGGCGAATCCTAAGGGAATGGGAAAGGTTCAGAATTTATGTGAAGACTAGAATTTTTTACGAGACCCTCAGCTAGGAAGATAAAACTTGGTATATAAACCTATTACAAATAAGCAGTCGCGTGTCCCAATGTTTTCCAGAATTCAATTTTTTTGAGGAGGGGGGCATATTTCTAAATTTTTTCCGCCACATTCATATGGCCATTGTCTGTTGTTTATGATCGCATCCTGTAAAAACAAACTAGTCTGTTTGAAATGAATTCTGGAATATTGTTAGTATTACTTGATTTTTATGTCATACCACTTCTAGAAAGCATGTGTTCTAGGGAATGTAGAAAGGTTCAAAGTATATGTCAAAAATGAAGCATGGGAGCCATGGTGGCTCAGTGATAGAGCGCTTACCTCTGGTGCATGTGATCCCTGGTTCGATTCCCGACCAAGTAAGTTTCTGGTGGACAATATCGTGTCTGTGTGGGTTTTCTCGGGGTACTTCCGTTTCCTCTCTTTTTCTCATTACACCAATGGAAAACTTGAAAACAAGTATATATGTTACTTAGTAAGAACGTTATATGTCAGATTGCGGTATTTAGTGCGCTAGAGCTTTCAGACCGTGTTGCATTTAGATTCAAAAACGTGTTCATTAAAAATGTTCACTTTTTCCAAGCCTTATCTCAAACTACTTCAACTTCTTTCGTCCATCATTAGTTAAGGTTGTTTCTATCTAAAGTATAATGTAAAGTTTCGAAGAAAAAAAAATCTTCAATAGATTGAAGATAAGTTAGTTTCTTTGTTTGAGTTATATGTAGTTGATTTTATAGTCATTGAGTGTTTCTTGTGACACTTTATTCAATATATGAAGGTACAGGGTCAGCAAAGTACGAAATGACTTTTTTAAATCGGTAAATGGAATGAAGTTGACAATAACCGTGTTAATAATTTTGTAGAATACAGGGTGTTTATTTCTTTTCTCGAATTGAACGATATTGCGCGCTTGGTTTTCAGAAATATTGTTAAAATTTAACTAATCCTTCACTTCGACTCTCCATTCTCAACATTATTTTACGCCTTATACTTGTTATAAGTTCTCACCTGGAAGAGCAAACTGTATCAGTATTCTGTTGTTCACTTGGATGACTACTTGAGGTATAGTCTGTGATGTTTTGAGCTTTTCGTTCATTGAGCACTTCGGTTTTCTCATTTAAGGTTTCCAGAAAGAGCAAGCGACGTACATATGCTGTTTTAGTCGATATGTGAATATTATATCCTTAATGCTTGGAATCCTAATTGTTGGAATCCTAATCCTAATTGTAATCCTAATTTTGATTTTTTCTCGCATGCGTTAGTACTAATAATGCATTTGTATTAGATATGTGTTGTCTAGTATTACTAACTTATGGCTGCATACATTCTAATAGGCACATATAACACGGCGAAGCGTAATATGCGAAATCCAAATCATATGCCCATATGTGTTTTGATACGGTATGCGGTTTTTTGCGATGCACGGAGTTACTGTGTATTACATGTTCTGTTTAACGTACATATTATATAGGTGGTGACTTCTTCTAGTATATTTGACTAGAACATTGCATTGCAAAGTTAGTGTATTTAATATTTAGTTCACTTTTAGTTCATAGCTTGAATGTTGGAATTTTCATAAATGTTGGTAGTAACGCACAGAATAGTTTTGAAAGCATTTTGGTAATGTGTAGATAATCACCCGTTACATTTGATGGGTATCTTGCTTTAGCATTTGTTACTTTGTTCGTCGACAAACCCGGTAAACGAAGTGTTTACTACGTTCAACAATAAGTAGAAAGTTATCTAGTTAACGTCTGTGTTATGTGAGTGATAATACAATTTCGACGAATAACGTCTATCTTTATCAGTGGTGTTGAAGGAACTTTGGCTTAATCACAATACTTGTATTATAAGCTTGAGCATTCGTAAGCGAACGTCCTGATGCATAAAAACATTTATCAACTTGTACGTGCGAAGAAAATAAAAAACTAGTCTATAAGAAAAAGAATAGCAATGTTTAAAAACAAAAAAAACAAACAAACAAACAAACAAATAAATAAATAAATAAATAAAAATGATCATTTGAACACCAAACTGATCCAGGTATGGTGTACATTCAGAAGAGACAAATCTAATGCGTTTATTTATTTATTTTTTTATTTTCTTATTTATTTTTTTTACTAAGTAAGTTTTAATTATTATCAGATTATGCATCGATAAGAAAGTGTGGTCACTATTTTGTTACATCAAAGAAGGTTAAATTTCTGTTAGTTGAATTAAGCTAATTTTGTGTTGTAAATTAAAGTTCGAGGTACGTATGGAATTCTTTAATGTTTCTAGAATTTTTTAAAAAAGAAAGAAAATATTAGTGTATTTTTATTAATAAATAATGACACGAAATTAGCAACTAGTTTCGTGGTTAGAGATAATTCAATTGCAATTGCGATTTCTTATTGAATTCTTTTAATGTCTGAACAATCGCAATTAATTTTAATTAGTTTAGTTCAATGGAACATGTCCATAAATGAAACTGTATGTGTAAGTACAAGAACTTCTTGATTTTTAGATTTTATGATTCATCGTCAGATGTAGGAATTAAGTTATCATATTTTAAGCTATAATGTTTTGTTCAGGATATTTAAATAATGTATCTATATAGTGTTTTTTCTTTCACTAATATTTGAAAGTCTGTATTCGCGCTGTACTTTGTTCTGTTGGGCTTTTTCTTCATGAACTATTAAGTGAGAAATATTGATATAGAAATTGTTCCCTTAACATTTGATTCATTTACTTTTCATTGGATAAAAAATGTATCTTTTTAAATGAAGTATTATAATTACACATATTATTGTTTATTGTCATTACTAGTATTGTCATTAAAAAAAAGAAATAGTTAGATTTTAACCAAAATCTTTCCGGTGTAGTCGGATCCATCCATAGTATACTCAATTTTCATTTCAACCAACTGCACTTTCGTTCCTTCTTCAATAGTGCCCAAGATATAGTTGCGATGTGTTTAGTAATAAAGAAATTAGCCTGTTGTTCCTGAATCTGTAAATTATTTTGTAACATTATAATTAATCTATTTCTTTGACCTTTTAAAGATACCAAGAAGAATTGGAAAAAGACGTGGAGTAAGTTAATTTGTTCTGTGTTTACGTGTGTAAACTCAAAAGGGCTAACCTTAACAGGAATGTATATGAATCTGAATTACCCCCTGCTTTTATGAGATATCCCATTACTTTCGTATCTATGGACGCGCTATAATAACTTGCACACAATGCTTGCTAGTACTTATTTTAGCTTACATTGCAGTATTCCAGATAATCTGCTTAGTGCCCTAGGCAAAATTAATAATCCCTCATTTTCGTGATTTGAGATCAGAGAACGGTGTTCGTGCATGCACTTGTAGCACCCTAAGAAGTATATGTCAATAAATTCACTTTAATTGTAGATCTTAATAGTATATTTTTTTAAAACCCTAGCAAGTGCACATAACATTGGAAAATAATAATTAATTGTGCCTAGATCATTATTTGTTTAAAAATATCTTGGAACTAAGTTTATTTTGAATTATTAATTGACATACCTAGTGAAATGATCAACTTTAGCTAAGTTTCTTGGGCTCATTCTCTTTGATGAGCTAGAAATTGTAAATTCCTTTAACGAATCATGTTCAACTGACCGTTCGAATACTAGATTAAAGTTATAGATATTCAAACTGATAAATTTTGTGCAACAGTAAGCGGAAAAGTTTATATAATGGGCATGAATAGCATAATAAATGAACTGAAGGTTTTGAAATCTGGGTTTTATTTAAGGATTCAAATGCAAAAGAATGACATCGATGGGTAAGAAGTGCTTAGAAATATGTGAATGTCCGTTATGTAGTTAAAGAAACAGTCGGTACTAAGGGGATACACAATTAGGATGGATGTGTAAGTTGATGTTTACGGGATGAGTTATTATGAAGATCCTGTGAATAGTAAATATGTAATAGCTGTGGAATGATCAAGATGAATTATGATGTTTAAAGAGTGCATAGGGCACAGGTTTATAATAAAGAATTATTGAAGAACGCAAGTGTTACTTGTATACATAATAAGACTGAATATAGTTACTAAGAGGATTAGACATATATAGATTGTTACATCCTTTGGCTGTTTTAATATTTTGAGCAGTGAATACACCTGTTTGTTTGTTTTTAGTACTAACATACACTAAAACTTCTTTGGGTTAAAACTGTTGGTGTACCCATAAACTGTCTGCACCGACAAATTTTCAGCTCGCAGTATTTCTTCTAAACTTTCGTAAACTTCATTCTAGGTTGATAATTATTAATAATCACCTGTTCATAGCATCCAATTTCTATTACACATAAAATAAACTTCATCCTCAGAAATCCCCACTCTATTTCAGCTGTTCCATGTAATCATTAGTGTGTACTAACCTTTCCAATATAATGCATTCCCATTACTAAATAGTGATCACAATCTCGAGGTCACAAATCACCACCAACGTACATGTTAACATATACGTTTATAAGTCTTCAGATGTATCGATACACATCGTTATGTATATAACCACTACTTGCTGCCAATCTGTTAGAAGATTTTAGCAGATTTCTTTTATATTGTTAACCCCTTACATTGATCAAGTAATTGGATAGCATTATTATGGCTTGCGGCTTAGTAAGTCACCATTGGACTACAGATACTACGTGGGTTGTAAATTAAGTACTGACAAGATAGTTAGTACACACATATTACTGAACAAACATTGATAATCACACTAGATATAGCCGGATTTGCTTCTTTCAGCTGTCTGACCTACCGTTTCACCTGACCAGCGTTAGCGTTACCTTAAACACCTGTCATTCGACTATGAATTTGGATACTCTCTCAACCGTCAGCTGTCAGAAACTCAATGACAGCTTACTGCGTCAATCCCATCTCCACGTTGGTCGCAATCTTCTTCAGTTATCAGCACACCTGGGAACAAAGGATACAAGTGCATTACGTAGAGAATAAATGTGGATATCAAGTACAAAAAGAATTTTCAAAATCAGCTAACAAATAACAAAGTTACAACCATGGATTCATTATTTTTCAGTCAAACCCCACAGTTGAGTGTGTACCCTTTCATGAGCGAGCGGCTAACGTGCGTGCTACTTGTTCCCGGGTCGATTTTTGGTAGGATACTTCCTCGGATACAGCCTTGAATAGTGATTCGGATCCCACTTTAAACAATTGTTCGCATCTTAGTAGGGCTTTGTAAAGTCTTGAGAAATTTTTTTGAACCTAAGAGACGAATAGATGGGTGAAGGAAAAAAATCACATAACACAGGGAAAGCTCTACAATATATATGTACAGATATACATGTCACTGAATAATATGAGTTACTAGATCAAGATGGCTAAAATGTCAAGACATACAGTTCGTATGGGGAACTCACGCAGAGTGCACAAGATGTCTAGTTGAAAAGCCTTGGGTAAATTTATAGCCCTAGAAGAAGATAGGAAGATAATACAAAACAAGACCTTTCGGAAGTGAGATGCACCGATTACGACTGATTGGCTTCACACAGTGTGAGGCTATCGGATGTAATGGCAGTTTGGTGTAAAAACTATCAGGAATCTTCCCCATGTTTTCTCATAATGATAGTTACAATAGTATTTATTTTGCTAGCGCCAAGTGGCCCTTGTGATGGACAGACACCCTGTCCGTGGGTTTTCTTGGAATTCTTCCGTTTCGACCCATTTTGTTCATTCCATTATTTCGTTCATTATCATCATCATCACAGTTTCCCTTAATCTTGGACCATAATCGTGGGTCATAAAAAAAAAAAAAAAATTTCGCCAAGAGCATTTGTAACTTACATAGTACGCACGATCAAAAGCATTTATTAATATATGATACTTAACAAAACAAACGATGAAATCATACTGTATCTAAAGCGAAGCAGAATAATACTAAACACTTTTTATATTGCTACTTGAAGATAATTAATCATATTCACTGTCTGCTTGTTTTTATATTATTAACGTTAGTATTTATATGTATGCATTTACTTACTAACAAGAATCGGAATACTTTCCTTAAGGATTTTATGGGGGTCATAATCGAAAAATAAATAAATTATTAAATAAATACAGTATCCCTCTGGAATCCCAACCTCTGGTATCTCGAACAACTTGCAATGTGAACGAAAAATTCGAGCAAATTTTGCCTTAGAATACGAACACTACTTTAAAATCCGAACACCCAGAGGATTTTTTTTTTTTTTCTTTGTTATTCAATTCATTATCAGGAGCTATAGTGGAAACATCTCATGTGATTGAATTCTTAGGACTTAGGAACGGATTAATCCAGTTTCTTGGAATTCAAACAGGGTTCTAGAACAGATTAAGTTCATAGTCTAAGATTTCACTGTATAACCAGACAAACCCAAAGACTCGAAGGAAAACAATAAGCTAATTACGCAATAAACTAATTACAGTATATATCAGAACATGTATAGTTTAGAAATCTGTTCATAAAACTAAACGTTTTACTGCTATATTGTTACAATTGAAACTCTTAAATTGATGTAATGAAAAAGGAAGCTGATGTGCAGAACTTCATGGTCATAAGAACATTATTATTACTAGTTGTGAATATCTTTTTCACAAAAAGAGAGACGTGGGGGGGGGGGGATCGGCAGAATAAGAGAAGTATGTATTTCATGAAGTGAATTTAAAATGCTCTTTCATCTTCACATACATTGCCTTCTTCAATCAACATTTATAATGTTCGCATAGAACGAATGCAAATAAAAAAGAAGAATTTATATTGACTTTTTTTCCCCACGCTAATAATGTTATGTTGAACATGTAACTCCCTATTGCAGAAAATACTGTATAGAAAAATATGCTAGTAAGTGAAATAAAGGAGTTTCAAGTTGTTTTTTTTTTTTTTCCTTCTTTCTTTCTTCAGAAAGTTAGGTGAGACAGTGTTGCTCACAGGAGTAGTAAAATGTAAAAGCATTTTATATTTCTCAGTATAAAAGTTAAATTGTTTCAGTTCAGTATAATACTATTTATTCTTTCTGATTATTTTTCAGTATTTCTGTACTTACATCTTTATTCGATGCAAGCTACGGTACATTGTCTTTTAATTGAATAATTTATAAGGAGACTCTTATCTTTTCAGTATGCATGGCTGTCATACATACTGAAAAGATAGAAGAAAATTTACGTCACCATATTGGATGTACTGTGTATGATTAAATGTAATTTCTTCAATTTGTCATTTGAAGATCGGCAGCCTTAATCATATACATAGGATGAGGTTTATAAAGATTTTTTAAAAAAGCAAATGTTAGTGTTAAAATGTACCATTTGACACTAGTGTCGTCTTAAGAGTCTTCATCCCGGCGAAATTAAAATACCGCTAATTTTACAGTAATTATGTGATATCTTCAAATAGATAAAAGATAATTGAAATATGGAACAAGAGCGCCCTAGACAATATTATTTTGCGTGAGGTACCGTTATCACAAGTCACCAAGTGGCTTTCCGTTTTCATCTATTTAGAAACGCGAAAATAAATGCCGATATTCAAAATGGCTCGAAATCGAAAGCAAATAAGTGAGTCGTGATAACGGTTTTTCATGTAAAATAATATTGTCTAGGGCGCTCTTGTTCCACATTTCGATTATCTTTTATCTATTTGAAGATATCGCATAACTACTGTAAAATTAGCGGTATTTTAATTTCGCCGGGATGAAGACTCTTAACAGCATTATGAGGCCCTGGACAAACCAATGTGCTGGTGCTGCTACAACAACTATTCACAGAAATAAAATATAAATGGAGTTTATATTTTAACACTAACATTTGCTTTTTTAAAAAATCTTTATAAACCTCATCCTATCTATATGATTAAGGCTGCCGATCTTCAAATGACAAATTGAAGAAATGGCGTGCATGTGAAGTGGCATTATGGCAGAGGTAGCTGCAATGCTAATCCAGGGATGCTAAATCAGAGACAAATCACAGTATCCGTTTGCAGCAAATATTATTATTTTTTACTTCAGTATAGTCTAAACAACTGTGGCTATACCAGATCATCCTACAAGTAAATGACGTATTTGGCACCGTAAGGAAAAGAATGATAAGGTAAATAGTCTCCATCGAACTCCAAAACACACTATCATCTGTCAACCAGCTGTTGAATCTGTAGCTGAAAGAAGTAACCGGTTTTGCAGACAAAGAACTGGGCCACTATTCTTCGTACGTCATTCTCATCTTGCAGTGTTTTCCCAGAAAGTTCGTTTTTCAGGATTCGAGAAAGACAGTAGTCTGTTGGTGCAAGGTCTGGTGATAACAGCTGATTAGGGATTCTCTCCAAGCCACATTCTTCAATCTTAGCACATATCCTTGCCGTGTAGGGGCGCGCGTTAAACCGTAGATGAGCACTTAATTACGATGAACCAGAGTAGGGCGTTTCCCCAATAATATATTCCATATACATTCAAACTCCTGACAGAAGATATCTGCATTGGTTCTCTGGTTACGTGCCGAGAGCTCTAAATTGATTGTCGCACTAATATCCTGTCAAACACTCAACATCACTTTGAAGGAATAGAGGTCCTATTTTGACACAGTTTCTCAACTCTCCTATTCCCTGTGGGTATCCACTGATGTTTGTGTGTAATGTTATGGTAGAGGATCCACTTTTCATCTTCAGTCACCATTCTGTCCAGAAGTACCTTACGTCTGTGATGGGTGAACAGAAAACTGCAAGTGTCCTCTCGCTGCTACTTCCGTTGAGGCATTACCGCTTGAGGTATTCATTTACCAAATTTCAATACGTACCCAAGGTCCTGCAGAAGATGATGAACGGTCGAATGAGTGACATGGAATTCGCTGGCCAACTGCTCAGGTATCCCTTCTCGTAGCCTATCGGTGAGGCTGGTGTTGGTGTCCTCAGACCAAAATCTCTGAAACCACCTCTGGTGCTTCCTCATACCCACAGCACCCTGTCCGAATACGACATTGACTTTTCGTGCTGTTGCGCTGGCTGAATGTCCCTGGTGAAATTCATACATTATGACATGCCGTATATGGTCCTCGAATATTGACATGATCAAACACAAGCCATTATTCCAAAACATGGAGCATACTGTTCTCCTTCTACACACTGCTGCGCAATGAAAGACTCTACATGATACAGCTATGGCACTTACCGTCTACTTCACTATTCGCTCGTCAGATGTCATCGTTGCAGCGGTTATCGAAGAAAACATGAGCGGGCTTCGACATTACTTATGGGATGAGCTGATAGTATTTATTTATGGCGAGTCACTTGATGTACACAGATTAACATGGAACCCATGACCAAGTGATCATCGAAGCCATGCGTTAAGACGGCCCTGTTTCACACGAAAATAATAATTCTATAACAGTTTTTGATTTACGCTTATACAGAACAAACAACAAATTTACTACAATAATTTACATTAAGGCCTAATGTAGGAGAGAAATACACTGCACGGTAACTATACTTCCTGGCGCACACTCCGATAGTGTAGGTCAATATGTAGAATTTTGTTTCGTAGGACTATCAGTAATTCTGAAACGTAAGGGAATCACGTTTGTTTCATCTTCCGACAAAATTAAAAAAGGGATTTAGCAGGTTTTGCTTCTGTACCCTTGAATTCTGCATGCTCTTGAGTCGCAATACTGACAGAAATTAGTGGTTTGCAATATAGACTTGTTATTGTGCTAAATATATTAATTCAGTAAAAAATATTCATTATTTTAGGTACTTGCAATACAAAATCAGTTGTTTTGCTCGAAAATATATGAAATAGTGTCGATTTGCAATTATTTTACATTCAACAATAGAAGGAAAAGAGAGTCAGATCGTAGAAAGATAAATTTAGAATCTTAAAAATATTAATACCAATACGAGACTCCGTATTGGAATTTGTATTTAAACAATGAGAATTAAACGTTGCCTTAAAATAATAAATAAATATTAGACATCATTATTAAACATGATAACGTAGCTGAAATAAATAAATGCACATTTACAAGAAATAGATACGTGTACAAAATTGCAAAATGAAACATAAAAAAAGAAATAACAATTGAGTAGGAAATTAACATAATCGGCAACTAAAGGAGTAAACTTGTAACAAACAAGTGAAGGTTTGTTACATGGATACCCACCTGAAACTCAAAATTTGCTCATTGGTCCATCTCATGTAGTGGCATATATTCTTTCCTGATAACTGCATTGAGGATAGTTGTCGATGTATGTCATTGTGGTGTGGTGCGAAGTTGGCGTTCCAAAACATTCCGTACATGTTAAATCGTGCACAATTGAGAACACTGAGCAGACAGGTTCACTACTGGTGCATCGTTGTGAAACCCTGCTGAATGAATAGATCGTCTTCCTTTTTTGAAACACACAATGCTCATCCCGGAACTGGTCTTCAATGGTAGGCAGCTGGTGGTTACAATATCCTTGTAGTTCTCTGCTGCGGCATTGCTATGGGCATCTACACAAGATTCATGCTCTTCTCGTGAGAAATTGGACCACTCCAGTAATGCCCCACTTTCAGATTCTACTGTAGGCACTACAATTGTCAGTAGGTGCCGTTCAGCTTTAATTGCCATATTCAAATCCATACTATTCCATCGGAACATCACATACCATACTATGATTTATCACTCCAAACAACCTGTATTTACTGTTCGTGGCTCAGTGGTGTTGCTTCATACCTCACATAAGACGGCTTCTAGCATTTGTCCATTGTGATGTGTAGCTTACAGACAGTTGGTCATCAATGAAGACTAAATTTCTGCACCTCGCACTGAACAACCATGGTGCTAGTAGTAGATTCTGATACACTATGGAATTCTTCAGTGACGATAAAGGATTGTCGGTTTGTCAGACATTATATTTAATATTGTGCTAGTACAAGGTATTAACTTCTCTATTATTAGCTTATACCAGTAGCGTTTTCTCTGGGTGTGCAAGTCTTGTGTTAACGCCCAACGAAGAATGAAGAAAAGAGTATTTTAATTTAATTAAACGGATCGTCAGAACTTGGGATTTTTTATTTTCAACGAGACAGAATCAACTGTTGAAGTGCAAAAGAACAGAGAAATGTTGTGCGGTCTCCTCCGTCATGTTTTGAGGAGGCAACTCTGCGAGTAAGTCGTTGGCAACGCTTTGGCTGAAATTTCACTGCTTCAGAAGACTCCTATTGTACATCCGCTTCGTGTTCCTCACCTCGTGCTTGTGTGATCCAAGACTTTGGTTAGTAAATCAACGTCTTGAGTTTTCTGCTTCTCTCAGGCGTTGCCAAGTCTGTAGATTTATTTGTGGATGTACAGATATTTTATAACAATACGGAAAACATTTTTTGGAGGGAGAGGGGGATGATCTACGCACTTTTTTATTGCTAAACATATCATTCAATTCAAAAGTTAATGCTGCAATCTAGTTCTTCCTAAAATACGTGTAAGAAGTCATTTTTTCTCGATCCAAGTTGTGTTGGAAGTGTCAGTTGATTAAAAAAAAAATAGCCTGGACTTAACGATTTTCCATTCTGCCTTTTTATTTCCCTAATTTTCATTTACTTTGTCGTTAGTGGGTCATCCTCAAGACTTACGGTTTCGGGCCCCTATTACTGTTTCTAAAGCAGTAATCCAGAGATTTCTACGCAAAGAAAGACGACTTGAGCTGAAATTCACGTAATTGTAAGTAAATAATTGCTTGTTTTTGATTTTCAGTTTCATATTTTGAGGGTATATTTATTATACTATAATTATTATAATTAAATGTATTCCTTACGTAATAACATCCTCCTTGATTGCTCTTTATAATTTCCAGACTAAATTGTTAGAAGTAAATTGCTATTTATAGGTTGGCATAAATAGGACATTATGCAGTGACGATCATGGTTCCTTAGTTTCGAAAATTGCGAGAACTTCCAGGTACATACTATATTCAGGAAATCGATGGGTAGACAAAGTAGAGTCACTATTAAATACTTGTATGCTGAATGCGAATGCCACTAAAATAGTTATGTGTAAATTGAGGTAAATTTATCACAATTTTTTTGATCAGTAAAACAATGTGGGTGGGCCCATCTTTGCTCCTGGGGAGAGGGGTTTCCCCTCTAGTATCGCCTATGGTTGTGAGGGTTAATATATTTTTCCTTTCTTGCCAACGCTCTAACATCCACGTCAGGAGACGCTACTGGCTTGTATTTGTACAAAAGGTGTACCTACAGTCAGCCAGCCACTATAGTTTTGTTACGGCCAGCGACACGTACCATTCCTGGACCGCGAGAGTCTAGTTAAAACCCCTTAAGAAAACCCACATTGTTATACATGGCTTACCCTTTACAGGGACTGAACGAAATACTGTTATAAAGTTACGGGTTGGTTAGTGTGTTATGTTTAAGAATTACATCCCTGAGATTTTCTTTCCTCTATATCAGTATGGTTAATCTTTTATAATCTCTTTACTTTCTATTAGGTTACTGTAGATGGCCAAGTTGTATATGAGTCTTCTAGTCGACAAGCAGGCAACCCAGCTGCTGATTATTCTGAGGGTGCAAGTCATGTTTTAGCTGTGATCCACCAAATACTCAATCACCATCGTACCTTGGAACAGAAGTGGCATGCCAAGAAAATTAAATTACACCAGCGGTTAGCTTTACGATTATTCCAGGAAGATGTTAAACAGGTAAGTTTTTGTACTTCATAGTCCCGATGTATATTTCGACACGCATATAAGCAAACTCATGTAGAACATGGTCTGATCAGTATGACAGTATGGTTAGAATACACGTTCTGGGCACCATAGACCGGGTTTGATTTCCGGTTGTAGCTAATGTAGTACGGATTCCACGTTTATCTGTAGGTCCACGTCTCATATAGCCTCAGTGTTGAAACAAAAATTAAGCTCTATGAACTAACAAGCAAGCTATCCAAGCAAACTAAGTCCATGTCTTGTATATAGGTTTGATTCTGAAATGAGTCAACTCTGAATAATCAATTTATAAGCTACAATAGATTATGAAATATGGAAAAGACTCATGTAGAAAGAAATTTGATTGAACTAAAAGTGAGACAAGATGAAAAAAAATAACAAAAACATAAACATGACACTGTTAATCTACCACTAAATGCACATACAGATGGTCTCGGATCTAACGGAAACTTATCACTGTAGTCCAATTAGTCATTCCACAAAGGCAATTTAGCAGATGTTGCTAAGCAAAGGGAAATGCTTCTTTTCGAAATATTTTTATTCAATATATATTAAATAGAAAACAACCATAACCTTAATATTCTAGTTCTGTTTTTTAGTGTTTTTTCAGATTTGATTTGTCGGTTTCTACCTTATTGCATGCATAGAGTACATACAAAAAATCCATACTCTTATTGTCTTGATTTTAACGTAAAAAGTAAAATAATAATAATAATAATAAAAATAATAAAAAACGTTCTCAGAATTCTTCACAAAGTTCTCAGATTTTTCACGGAACTTAACACTCAGAATGGGAACAAATTAATTCCAGAGATATGACATAGGTCCCAGTGGCATTGATGACACGGCGGAAATGATACTGCACCTTGTATATATTGTAATTCTCACGGCTGGATTTGCCCCAGTTATTTGTATTGACCTTCCTTTGTCATTCATAAGTTGTTTTCATTGCACCACCATCATTAGGAAGTTCTGGAAACAAAAAATTTTCCTTTATAATTTTCACTTTAGGGTATTGGCTGTCTCATCTATTGCGGTACACTGTTTGCGTGATTCAAGCCATTCAGTTATACTCAGGAATACATTTTATATATTTTAGAGCACGGACACAATATTATATACGGCGTGCCACCCTCATCCTTATAAGTAAATGGAAAAGTTACGTAATTTTTGAGCTTTTACCATATCTAAACTATGAAAGATATTTTGACCATATTTCACTTAAGTTTAGTAATGACATCATTTTACTTCGGTAATATAATTGTCAAGAAGTGATCATTGATAATCGAAATTTCCATTGAATTCGTATATGGAATGTTCTAATAATGAGTTTCAATAAATGGTACCACTGGACATTGGCAACAATGGAAATTTCTCATACAAAGATTTTACTTAAAAAGTGTAGCTTTGAGCTGAATATCTCCACACCATCGAACTCTATTTTTAAAAAATGTCACATACAAATCCACAGAAAACTTCCAGCTATAATAATATACATGACTATTCAGCAATAAGATTATTTATATACCAGAAAAAATATCACACAGTATTTAAAATTGATATTACACTTTGAATTTAAAAGTAGAAAACAATGTATATTTATCCAAACCGGACTCAAAACATTCTTCATGAACATAGTCAAAGTGGTTGTCAGCCTCCTCGGATATGTCTCCTTCCGTCTTATTGTGTGTTATAGAAGAAAAATCTCGTCCAGTTCTTTACCAGGAGGTAATGTGCCTAAGATCGATGACACATTCCCGCGCTGGATGGCGATGCTGATACGTTGGAAAAGGAATGCAGTAGCTCGGGGGTCACCAGTTTTGATTGCTATTCGATGACCAACTTCATTAATTAAATTAAATCCTTCGTGACCCCAAGACCCACTGGTTTCTATTGCTACTGTTACAAACCAATATTTGTCCAATAGGTTTGAGTATTTTAGTCTTTTGTCTGATTCTCTGTGAGCGGCGACGAGACCTGCCTGAATTGAAGAATGGGGTAAGTTGGAAGGAGCAAACGTATCGGAACATGTGAAATCCCAGACTAGTGCTTTTCCATTTTTCCACGGTACCAAGGTCATGCCATCAGGCCTTTTACCATCAGAGCGGCAACAACCATTTGGTTCTTTTATTGAAGGAACTCCCGCTGAAACGAGGGCTCTACAAATAATGTCGTTTACAATATGATGTCGAGATTGTCTTCCCGCACTTTTTTTACATGAAAGGCCATGTAATCCTTTATTATCAACATATGCGTTGCAAGCAGGACAAAAGTGAGGCTCACAAATATTAGCACCTAAGCGCAGAGCTGTAGCAATACGAAAGCTCTCATTAGAAAGGTGTAGGCCGAGTGTGTGAGAAGGTAGGGCTTGAAGCCATGCTCCGTTTTTGGAGGAAGAGACAGCTAACAGCCTGGCTTTGTCATCTGGGTTATTAGTTGATGATAGGAGTGAAGATAAACGAAGCTTGACTATAGGTTCATCCCAAACAGACTGAACATGTCTTTTGTCGATAGGTGGGGGATCCATTCCAACCAGACTAGTCCATTTATCGGTGCATTCGTGTACATCTCGAATCGAGTCTAAGTCAACTTCCTGTTGAAGAAGAGATCCAATTAGTTCTCGTGAGCCATAGAATGATGCAAGGAAAGAAGGTATGGCGATATCCATGGCTCGACGAATCCCAAGGCCTCCGTTCTCAACTGGTAAGGAAGCTTGTAACCATGAACTGTCTTTCAAAGAACAGTTTAGAATGGATTCCAGTCCTGTTCTAAGAGTGTGGTCGAATTTGTCAAGTAATTTATCATCCTGCCAAGAAGGGGAGCAACGGAGGAAATACAGTAATCTTGGAAGTGAGAGTGAAGCTCGTAGTAAATAATAAGCGGAGTGTGCAGAAAGTTTTGATAATTGAGAAAAGAAGAATTCTAATTTTGATATCTTGTCCAATAAAATTTTGCTCCTTGATTCGGTAGAGATGGCAGCCCCTAAAAGTTCCGCATTGGTAGGTGATAAGAGTTTGATACCAGGTGCTACTTCGTTAAACATGACTATTTATATTAGAACATTCTTTTTCGTAATTTTGCTACCGCAGTTAACCATTTTGGAGAGAAGAATCAAGATGCATGTTTATTTTAATCAACTGTTTCGTTAACATTTTATTTTAGTTTAATCCAAACATTTCATGTGCTTGAATTTTCCGCAAGGATTGAAAAGGAAGAAATTCTGTTGTAGTTACTAGTTGTTAGAAGCCATTTGTCGTAAGGGTACGTGATTTAATAAACGAGAGCTTTTATTATTATTTTATTGTTTAAGGAATAGAATATTTGCACGATGAAGGGCGTAGAAGAATGGGATAGGGAGACACTTAACAGGGCGTAAAATATCATCCGCGGTAACACGCGAATGATTTGCTAGTGTTCGCATGTTGCATATTAATATAAATAGGCACTTGATATATAATTCCAATGTTTTGTGCGCCATGTTTTCTGTCAAGACTATGGTGACTCGATCTTAGTAATTATTAATTAAGAACTCACGGTTTACATAATTAGGTAATGATAACATATCCGAGTCTTGGAAATATGATTATTTGATTGATTGGAATTCAACATCCCTTTCAGCATCGAGGTTACGTAAAGAGGTACCTACTTTTTAAAGATATTCTGCAGACTTTGGACACTTTACGAGTCATTGTAGAAAATCACACGACACAACTGAAGTCCACGTGCATGATCGAGAACATGCTTGATACTTAAAATGGAATTCGAACTAATACTCGAGTTTGTATCCGAGGGAAACACCCGGAATTAAACGGTAACTCCGCTCACAGAAAACACACATATTAGTCACTTAGTTACAAAGAGGTATTACTTTTGTGTTAGAGCTATTGGAACTTTGGTAATGATCTCAGTATTCAGTATCAATCTCGCGAAAACTTGAACACTATATATTTGCGTGTCTTGTTTTTGTTGGGTGGTGATGCCTCATCTCAGAGAAATACCCAAGTAAGTTACAGTAACTAGTTATTTAGTTTGTAATAGTTTACGCTTGTCTCGGTGGAGACTTTGTCATGTGAAATAATTCATGCAATAATAGTTGGAAGTAATGAGAATATCCCCAAGAAAGTGCACTGAGTCCAGATGACCGTCAATTCATGTATGATAATGTGTTGTTGCTGTTGCTAATATAATAGGACTGAAGTGAAAGAGCTTGACATTTTTTTTTTTCCAGGTGTTGGATTGGTTAGAAAATCACGGAGAGGTATTTTTAAGGAAAAACATAGGAATTGGAAGAAATTTACAGAAGTCCAGAGTCTATCAGAAGAGTCATGAACACTTCGAGAACGTTGCTCAGGTAAGTACACATTTTCTGAATATAGTGTGTCCACAAAGTTTCTCGAAGTTTAGAACTCGATGCATTTTATACGGACGAGCATAACGATTTTTCGTGGAAAAATATAAAGGACTGATCATACTTCCTTCTTATCTAAATAGTGACACTCGTGGGGAAACTACTTGTTATACACGGTTATGATCTTTAACACGTAGCTGAAAAAAAAAAAAAAAAAAAAAAAAAAATACACGTATATTCCTGACGCATTTTTGACAGATTGATGAACACCAACCGTGGTATCCATCAGAACATAGAATCTCTTTACGAATAGAAGTAAACAACTGAATACTTATTCATCAAATGTTGGAGATGTAAATGTGGATGTCTTTATACCAATTGCAATATTTCCCTACCCATTGCTTTTCACTTTTCATTTATTCATTTATTTATTTATTTATTTTAGAGTTTAAGTCTAAAATTAACCTGCCCTGAAAATTATGGTCGTATTACGCGTCTGATTTTAAACTCGGTGTATCTATGGACTTCTGTGTATTTATCCTTTATTCTAGAAATTAATTAAATCAGAAAATCAACAAAAATTGCAGAGTTCAGCGTCAAGAGTAAAGTTCACTTTGTTTTGTGTATCTGATACTGTCGTCAGTTGTACCTAACATACAAATGAAACGTTGATTTGGTTTCATTTGATAGAGGTTGATTTCTTACTTTGTGAACACACACATAATATTTTCCATATATTTTTTTTTTTATTATTATGCAAAATTATCTCAGTACTATATGTTTTTTATTTAATGCAATTATCAATCGTGAGTTTCCTACACTACGCAATATGGCATATCTCAACTATAATGCGAATAATTTAGTCAAGACATGTATATGTGTGAATCCGAAGAGGGCGTAGAAAAGAGCACTCTACACAGTTTTCGCAACACACGTTTTAAAATATATATACCAATGAATTTACGACACCTGGGATTGCTACCATAGTTGTACTCTCGCCGTTTTTCTAACATTTTCTCACGATTTTCGTTGTTGAGTATGGTTGAAAATAAATAATAAATTCCCATGTTTTCTTTATTTGCATGAATATTTGTATAATTGAATAGAAATGTGCGTTTTATTTATTTATGTAGTAGTACTGTGAATAAGTGCTTTAATTTGGACTAAGAAACCTGCCCTGAAAACGAGATATCTGGCTAGTCAATTATATATTTTTGTATAGAATGAGAAACACATGGTGTAGTTTCTCTAGTCAAATAATATAGAATTAATAAAGCTTATCCATGAAATTATTAGTAGCATTGTAGAAGACAGATTGGTTATTAAAACAGATAAGTAAATGCAGCGATGGAAAATGTACTGCTTTAGACGGATGCTACATGCCCAACAGAAGATAAGGATGACGATATAAAAGACAGTTTTTACGAAGAAGTGGAACGGATATTTGACCAACTCCCGCGACACCATATGAAAATTCTATTAGGGGATTATTGGTGAATAACAGAAATATTCAATGTCCAAAAAGGAGAGATTTAATTTAAAGAAATTAGGTGAGAGCCAGGTAAGAGAGGAATACAAGATTGAAGTTTCGAATAGATTCTCGGCTTTAGAAGATTCGGAGTGCACTAGTGTTAAGGACACTTGGATTGAAATTAGAGATAGTATTAAAATTTCAGCAAAAGAAAAATTGGGACACGCAGAAATACATAGGAACAAACAATGGTTCGACCAGGAATGCATTGAATTAACAGAGAAGAGAAAACAGGCAAAATTATGTTGGCTACAAAATCCGACTACACAAAATTTCGCAGATATCAGGTGGGAAACTTCCAAAACTTTTAGAACAAAGAAACGCGATTGTTTTGAAAGGTAAAATTAAGGAACTTGAAGATAATAGTAAAAATAGAAACATTCGGGACATGTATAAGGGGATCAACGAATTTAAGAAGGGCTATAAACCTCGTGCTTATATATTAAAGAAAGCTGACGGAACAGTTTTCTCTGATACGGATAGCGTCTTAAATAGCTGGAAAAATGTCTTTGACGATTTGCTGAACACGCAGCCAAAAACCAATGTGCGTGGAGAAAAGGTGATACACTCCGCAGAACCGTATATTCCAGAACCCAACCGAATAGAAGTAGAAACCGCTATAAAGAAATTAAAGAAACATAAATCTCCGGGTGTAGATGAAATTCCGGCTGAGTTAATTTTAGCTGGAGGCGAAAAATTGTGGAACAAGATACACAAACTCATTCTCCTTATCTGGAACAAGGAAGAATTGCCACAAGAGTGGAAAGAATCAATCATTGTTTCAATTCACAAGAAAGGCGACAAAACTGACTGTAATAATTATCGAGGCATTTCTCTTCTGTCAACATCCTACAAAATCCTTTCAAATATTCTGTTAGCAAGACTGACCCCTTACGCAGATGAAATTATTGGAAAAGTGGGAATACAATACCCCGGTACATCAACTATTTATTGATTTTAGAAAGGCGTACGACTCGGTTAGGAGAGAAACATTATACATCGTTCTTACAAAACTTGGAATACCGAGAAAGCTAATTAGATTAATTAAGATATGTTTAAATGAATCTCAAAGTAAAGTCCGGGTAGGAAAATTTTTGTCCACGAGCTTTCACGTCGAAAATGGCCTGAAACAAGGAAATACGTTGTCGCCATTATTATTCAACTTTGTCCTGGAATACGCTATAAGGAAACTCAAAGATAGCAACCAGGGCCTAGAGTTGAACGGTATCCACCAGGTTATAGCATATGCTGATGATGTAAACTTAATATGGGATGAAAGGAGAACAGTAGAAAGAAATACAGAGATCTTATTAAACGCTTGCAGGGACATGGGTTTAGAAGTAAATGCAGAGAAAACTAAATGCATGGAAGTGCGTCGGGACCGTAATACAGCAAATACATGATCGCTTACACTGAGGGAAGAACATAGACTGAAAGTATTTGAGAACAAGATCCTGAGACGAATATTCGGGCCGAAGAGGAACGGGAATGGGGAATGGCGGAAACTTCATAAGCAGAAACTACATAATTTATACGGTTTACCAAACTTTGTTAGGGTCATCAAGTCTAGGAGGCTTAGGTGGGCAGGTCATGTAGTTAGGATGGAAGAAAGTAGAAACGCTTTCAAAGTCTTGACTGGAAGACTAATCGGAAAACGACCATTAGGAAGACCTAGGCGCAAGTGGGAGGACAATATTAAGATGGATCTCGCAGCGAAAGGAATACAAAGTAGAAACTGGATGCAGTTAGCTAAGGATAGAAGTCAGTGGAGAGCTTTTGTGAACGCGGCATTGAACCTAAGGGTTCCCTAAGCCATAGAGTTAGTTAGTCAGATACTTTTCCTGCCCATGCGTAAATTTCCTGCCTGCATTCTTCGTTACTACCAAGTTGTGATGAATAGTTAATTTGGTTACATATCATTGCTTTAAAGTAGTTGACATGCCTTTAAATGTCATTTGTGTGTACTGATAGATCATTCAAT
Organism: Thermobia domestica; assembly: GCF_964235325.1. Lineage (NCBI taxonomy): Eukaryota > Metazoa > Arthropoda > Insecta > Zygentoma > Lepismatidae > Thermobia > Thermobia domestica. Next base: position 151,444,748 of record NC_137460.1, on the reverse strand, counting down.
GACGGTTTTATACTTTATCATATTTAGGTTTCGTATTGCGTTACTAATCTGGTAGTATTTGCAGCAAATAGATAACCTTACCCTTCCATGCCTTCAAATCAGATTAAACTTGAGGTCAAACCGTGACTCAAGGATAGGAAGATTTTGGTTGTGTAACAGAAAATTCGAATTTTGAGGTGTCAAATGAAAAGACTGTGGCACAATAATATAAAAAGGATATTTTATATAAATAGTCGCCATGTTGACTACTACGCTTTATCTTATGACAAAGAAGTTGCAAGACCCCTTCACGAAAGAAATCCTTGAATTTGATGGAACCGATTATCGTCGGAAGTCCTTTTTCACAGTGTGTTGTTGAGGAATCATTTTCCAGAGAAGTAGGTCACAGACATGTGGAAAAAGGGATAATCCGTTGGGCTTAGGTTTGTTCTATACAAAAGGTGTAGAGAGTTTTGTATCTCTGCTTGATCAGTTTCATATTAGTATGGCTGCTATGATGATAGATCAACACGGCAGAAACTGTAGAGGACGACATCTCCCATAACCACTCGGTCATTGTGAACTTCTGTGAGTGTAGTCGGTTATTTTGGTATCTTCCTTGTGGTTCTTTAAGTTATTTCATACAGTGAATTGTTTCTTAAGGTAGTAAGAATTATTAGTGCTTCAGAATTTAGCTCTAAAACTGTAGGTAAATATAACTTTAAATTTAACCTGTTGGGGGCATTACGTAATGATATCAATAGTTTAAACCTAAGATGCATTCGATTTTGAATAGTTTAAAACTAAGGTGCATTTGATTTTGCTTTTGATATCTTGTTTCATGTTAACTACACTAGTCAACAAAAGTAATCAAAAGACAGCGCTAGAGAATTTTTCTTTCGACTGGGAAACTAAGCATTTTAAAATATTTCATTTTTAATGTAGAGATAACAGTACGCTTCACCTTCGTTTTTGTATTATAACACGGAAAGATATTTATCTAGTGCATTCTGAACAGAAAACTCTGAAAAAGTTCAAAAATCAAGAGAATCGGTCATTCGATAGGAAACAAAAAGTGCAAATCAGTAGACGCAGTGGGTTTTCTAGTTCCAAGGACTTCTTTAACGTTCAAGGACAAAAATGTTTTAGTAAAGTTTAATAATGTTAGTAATAACTGTTCTTAATGTGTAATACAGTCATGGACCAAAATTGTCGTTTACAATTTATGAATAAACTAAAACTTCATTATAACTAATATAACATTTATTGAGACTGTTAAGATTCGAAAGGGAGAACGTTTAAAACACTATCGTAATTTTTTTATATTTCAAAACTCTTGAAACAAAAAGAACGAAGGAATTTTGTAAATTATGATGTTAAATTAACATTATACCCAAAGTAGTCGTTTATTTCCTTAGTTTGGTAAACTGAACTAACTGAAGCTCACGTATTTTGCAAACAGAGAACAAGATTAGCAAAATTTATTCCAAAATAGAAATATTGTTTTATGTGTATCTTGGTTTATGGTACGTTTTCCTTACCTACCAGGTTAAGTTGAGGCAGCCAGTAAAACATCCAGAGACTTCATAAAAGGTTTTAGCAACCAAAGCGACACTTGAGATGTCTGGGATCCAGAACTTACATTTGAAGGTAGCAACTGGAATGCCAGCTTGGAAACCAACCCAGCCAGTTTGAAAGCCAACAGCCTCAATAAATGTCCCGAACTGAATATAGGGCTTGAAGCCCTGGATATTGTAAACACACTTTCTTAACCCTTTCTGACCTGTATTATTTTTTGGAAATGAAGATTTTTTTTTATTTCAATGAATTATATGCTGAAGTCTAGGGAAGTAAGAAAATCCATTTTTTCTCAAAATTATATATTGCCAGGGCGCTATAACTACAACGTATGAGACAACTTGGAATCATTCGGCACAATATATGCGCTATGAAAGCCAAAGAAGCTTGTGATTCCAAATGGAATCATACGGTCAGAAAGGGTTAATTGTAGAATCCACTACAGAGGAGCAAAAGTAGTACTAAAACAAGAAAGTCAGAAAAAAAAACTGGCTATTTACGGAAAAAAGACAGCTTCTTTGCATCTCTAGCTACAAGCATTATTTTATCCTTTAGTTGAGGAAAGAACTTCTGGTAGTTATTTCTGGTAAGGGTGAGTTAACAAAATAACTATTTCATTCTCTCATATTTTGTACATGTAGAAGCTCTTGGTAGCTATTTTTACGTTTTTAAAACATGCCTCTACGTATAATTGTTGTTATACATAATCATAGTTAAAAGGGGAAGGAAAAGTTACGTTTCTTTTTTTAAAAGAACTACTTTAATGCATGTTTACTGGAATTATTTTTCACCAGGAAGGAAGAAAATTGTTTATTTCTTTAGTATTGCTTATGTACAGTATGTCCATTATTGCTGATTGTTATGCTTTGTAGATTGGGGGAGGGAATGAGGAGAGAGAAATGGATGCAAAGACCCAGAAATGAATCAAATGCTGCTTGTGCTGTGTCAGTGTACTATTAGAAACAGATCCAGAACTTTCTTGAGCAAGGGGCGCAGATCTGGGAATAAATTAGAGATGTTTGCGATATTTTCTATACATATAAATAAGGAAGGTGAGGATGTTGGTGTGGTTGTGTGCGTGCGTAATATTTCGTTAACTTCAAGTTTCATTATCCCAAAAATTTGATATTGTTACGTGAACTAATTTCTACATAATAATAAATTCATTTATTTGGACCTTTATTTTATATTGCTGTTTATTAGTAGACATGCTTAATTTCGTTACACACAGTCCGAATGATTTTATTGAATGAAATGAAAACAGGACAGCTGAATGTATATGCTTTTAGTACATTCGTCCTGAATCGATACAACAGGTGGCACGATCGAGTAATAACTGAAACGACCACTGCATATCAGTTTGCGGTATGTCCCGAAGAGTTAATGTCACAGTCTTTGATTGTCTTGAACTCGCCAAAGGGTCGCCTTTTCAACGGTAACTTCAGTTTAGGAAACGGAAAATAGTCACAAGGGGATAGATCGGACAAATTGGAAAGATGATTAAACACACACGCTTGCTTTAGGTTTAAAAGAAACTGTACGGCTATTGCCCCGTAAACGGACGCAATGTCATGAAGTAGGAACCAACTGCTTGGTGTTGAGTACTCAGGCCGCACCGTCGAATACTTTTCGATAAATGTTCCAAAACACACCTAATAATTTGCAGTCATAGTCTGTCTCTCTAGAAGAAATTCATGGTGAATAATTCTTTGCTGTTGTAAAACAAAACAGCATTGTCTTCACTTTCGATTTTTGCATTTTTTTTTTTTCCTTTTTTCCTTTTGGAGATACTGGTGACTTCCATTCAGCACTTCAAAGTTTTGTTGTTAAATATAAATCTGGTGAAAAATATTCCATAAAACATGCATTAAAGTAGTTTTTTTCTGTAAAAGTGCAGCCTTTCCTTCCCCCTTTTAACCATGATCGCTTATAACAATAATTATTCGTAGAGATCATAACGAAACACAATGTTCGTTCTCCGCAACAGTGGAATTTAGAAAATGTCTATTCTGTTGAGCTGTTTTAAAGATCTCTCTTGCATAATGGACACGATCATCTTTTTGTGGGGCAGACAACGAATGGAACATAAACCGAGATGCGATCTATTTATTGCCTAAATCTTGCACTAAGATGTGATGAATCGTTTCCCGGCTTCAACCAGACTCCTTTGCCAACAGTCGTACAGTCTCACAACGATCTTCTGTAAAACGTTCTCTCAATTTTGTGATGATATTTTCCGTATATACTGAAATAATTGGACGACTGGGTCTTGCTTCACTTCAGTTGGCTATCGCTCATACCATCTGATTCTGTGCACGAGACAAAGTTTAATATTCCCATACACTTGTCGCATCATTTCCACCGTCTCGGTTGCACATTTGCCGAGTTCAAAACATAATCTAATGTTAGCTTGCTTCTCCATGGCCCTACTGTGACAACAGTCTCCCGCTTTTGACTAGATATGACGTCATAGTTCCCGTCATGCTTAGCGTCCAGTGATGCAGTGCTGCCAGTTCGTAGACAAAGGTTACGTTTTTTTTTTTGTTAGCATGCAATCATTTTCTCTAACATCTTTCTTCTTAATAAAATCAGTCTCATTTATTGTCGAACTGTATATTCTGCGATGAACGATATTCTGAACCTACAGAATACATGGATTGCACGGGTAGCTTTTCAACATTCAAAAATTTAAATTAGAAAATGGAATGAAGATGTTGTATTTTACACAACTTCAAGAAAAAAAGAAGGTACGTGCATTTCACACGGATCGTATTTCTTGTTCTCTCTATATAAATTCTGTTCTATATATGAAAAGAATGAAGTCGTTTCCTTTTATTTTTTAAATGTATGTGTTTGGCTACTCTGGGAAAGTACATCCGTTCACTTTCGTGTCGTTGATGAAGTGCCGCATCATTAAAAAAAATGTCGCGACCAGTTCTTATAATTTTTTTTGAACAGGTGATACTTTCGACCTCGGAAGGTTTATGTCTCTTCATTCTTGAACAAAAGCGTTGAATTGCACCCTTACTGCTGCATGGAGCTGAAAACAGCAGACAGTGGTGGTTCATTATTAATTTCCATATGGTTTCTAGAAGTATTGAGATCTGTAGCCCATCGAACCACTGATGTTCCATAGAAAAATGAAGTTGGAATAGGTGCACATCAAAAATATTGTAAAGATGACATCTCGTAGTCTTCATGAAGAAAATAGCTATCACCACGAGATGGCACCAACCCATAATCTGGTCGCCAGCAAGAGGAGATCTTGCAAAGTATTATATAACGCATCTGAGTCTTCTGTATCAGAATCCAAGTCCGTTGGAACAAAAGCCTCCACCCACGAATCAGATGAAACCAATAACAACAGGAATAACAAAGCATGTCGAATTTCTATTGGCCCACATATTGTATAGCACTACGTACCCCTTTTTCCAATACACAACTGAAAGAACAATTGTCACTGACAGGCAAGTAGGCCTATTTTAATTTCTTCTGTGTTCTAGACTGAGTTGATAGGTAAGATTAGATTACGATTTCCAGGTAAGTAGATTAGTTAGCTAGGTTAGGCTGAATAACGTTATGAGGTAGCTTGCTTCTATGAATGACGATCATGTAAGACAATTCATTTTTCAAACAAATCTCTATTATATATATATATTCATACTCAATGAATAACACCATTTCAATAATATACTTTAATTATTTATTTGCTTCTTTTACTTATATAAATATTTCTAATGACTTCATAACCACAACTTATTATCTCTCGAATAATATAATTATGTATTATTCTGATTACCAGTACATTCCTTTCATACATATTCATTAATTAATATATATCCTCATTTGTTACTTACGGGTCGTAAATGCAGCTACTCACAACGATTGAAGATGAAATCCAGAAAATAGCTTTCCTATCAAACTTCATTAAAGCAAATTAAATTTTACGGTTCGTTAATGTGAAGCTATACAATAGACATCAGGAACATCGGGTTGGAAAAAAATATTATGAGGAGCCTATGGGTCCAAAAACTTCTAGAATTGCATCCTGATTAATTTGATAGCCATAGTTCGAAAATCTACTTTTGTACAATATAGATTCAACACAATTTGTTAATAATTAAGAAAACAACTTAAATTTGTCGTTATATTTATATTTAAGAACTCCCTTACTTTAGTTTCATAAATAAAATTGGCTAGTCCTATCCAGTATATAATTGTGGATCTTAATTTTTCTTGTCTTCAATTTTATATTCTTTTTCTTTTTAGATAACATCGTAAATATATGGTACAAACTAAAATTCTAGTTGTCTACCGCCTGTATAAAATTTGCAAAATATATACATTGTAGCAACATAGAATAACTTATTAAATAAGTAAACGACTGAACATCACAAATAAGAAATTTCAGAACACCAAAAGTATAAAAAAGAATAAATAAAATAACTATAAATACAATCTTGTAATCGATCACGAAGTGGAGCATTACTGTATGAAAGGGTGAGGGAACGCAAAGTACTTTACATTGTAATATTTGGAAATAGAGTTAAATAGACTGAGATCAAACTATTAGTCTAATATGTTGAGAGAAAAAAATGGCATCTCGTCTCGTTGAAATAACACAAAAAACATATTTCTTTTTGTGGATGAATCACTATCTGGTTCTGATTCCGCCACTGTGAAGAGCAACATTTAATAACTTGCTAAAGACCAAATTGTATTTGATGTATTCAGAGTCGTAATAAATCTGACGTGTACAATTCAGTAAATTCTTGTTTGTTACGAAGTTTTCTCTCATCCTGGTAGCATCCATTGCTGGAATAATCGATAAGAAAGATGAGAATTTCCTGAAAATCTAGGGGTAACTTTGTTACTAACAATTAAACATTACTTCAGAGATAACGTTAGAAATTACTGATAACAGTATGAGTTGATAATATATTAAAATGCACTCTCCACTCTGTACTATTTCTTTCTTTTTCAGTCCTTGATGAGTTGTAATGTCCCACCAGATCTTCTTCTTTTATGTATTTATAGCACATGTTTACTTATTCGTTTTAGTTTTTTCCACTATTACATTAAACTAATATAGCTTACAAATATTACTGTTGTAGCTCAAATCATTGGCTGGGAAATACTAACCAGAATAGGTTACCAAGGTGACTTGACCCATCAAGAGCTTTTCGTAGTTAGTCCAAAGATTAAGAACGTAATAAAAATAACTAAACGCTGTTTTTAAGGGCTTTGAGCGAGTAAATGTAAGCACTAAAAATTGGTTGGTTAATTGGCTGAATTGAAGTTTAGTATTCATTTGAGCATAGAGGCTATGTTAAACATGGACGTACAGCTTAACGTGAGATCCAAAGCACATGAGCTCAGCTCCCACCTTGAATCGAACCCAGTGTATAGAGCTGACACGTACTCTATAACCATTTAGCTATGAGGGAGTTCTAGAAGAACTATGGGGAATGAGATGGGATGCAAGCGTCGAAAACTCAGACCTATAAGAACCAGCGGTAAAGAGAGTAAAAGAAAAATGACTGAGGAAAGTATTATTCTAGGAAAGTGTAGTCTTTCAGTGACATCATTCGATATTTAATTAGAAGAATATGAACAGTCGGCATTATGAAGTTAAAACAAGTGAAAGATGTCTTAATGAAAATCGGCAAGGGGTACCATAAAAGTGAGATTTTTTTCAATTATTTTTTCAATAACTCTTATCGTTTGCAATATTTGAGGCTACTTCCGGTTGGAGTTTCTAATTCATGTATGATCAGTGTTTTCTTTCTTCTTGCATGCAGTAGGGGCTGCGGTAGCTCAGTGGTAGAGCGTTCACCTCTGGTGCTTGAGGTCCCGGGTTCGATCTCAGGCCCCGCCAATGATCCTTGTGGTGGACAAACACCGTGTGCGTGGGTTTCCTCAGGGTTCTCCCGTTTCCTCCCACTTTCTTCATTCCACCATATCATTCATTACTTATCATCACCGTCCCCTTTAGCCTAAACGGCATAACCATGGGACGTAAAACTAAAAGATTTCATTTTTTTCTTGCATGCAGTATGTAATAAGCAAATATATTACATCACAATTATAATGTCAGTGATATATGCTATTCATTGGCAGAACACTCCAAACAACAAAAATTCATATTAGACTGGAGAAATTGTTATTCTTCGTTTTTCATTATCATTTAGCCATATAACAAACGCCTGAGAGATATAAATCCCTGTATAGAACTATGTTGTGCTGGAATGTATATCTCGTAGGATATGATGCTTTACAGTATTTTTTTTTTAATTTCAGCACTTTCAGTGTACCCCTAAAAATGTAATAAAGAAACAACGGCCATGATTTTTAAATATTCAATTAGAAATGAACAATCTACACAAAATTTGAAATCGATCAGTGAAAACGGCATCTTTCTAGAGCCTATGGTTCCCGGGAATTCATTGTCGAAAGAATTCGCAACAAACATAAACTTTCCTAACATTTTATTATATAGGTGAAGTGGATAGCAGAAAACCGTAGTGCGTGAAGGCAGAATTGTCTAAATTAGCGATCTCGGCCCTCGAGCTCAATAATTGAACGCAAGTCGTACAAGTGGATAACGAGCCAGACCTCGAGTTCGAGCGAGCGCGAGCAAAAGAGTGTGCAAGCCCCAATAGTGAGTGCGAGCACAATAAAGTGCGAGCCCATCGAGGACATCGAGTCCGAACCCTTAGCGAGCACTAGCCCAATTAATTTAGCGAGGCACATTGGAGATAGAGGAACCGACCCTGAGGTGGCATAAGCGCCGTTGAAGTTGGTAAGTGTAAACCCCATTGAGGATAGTGAGCTTGAAATGAACGCCCAAGTAAGTCCTAATTTCAAAATTACCATTAAATTGAGGGAAACAACTTCACATTGTTGGAAGATTAAGTAGTTATGACGGCGATAATGATTTTTTAAAAGAAGTGTGGTTTACCAGCTGAAACCTCTTTATATATTTATCGTGTCTGTCCGTTCGTCCGGGAGACAAAAAATATCAAGAGGAACTTGATGAATCGCCTTCAATTTTAGCCAGAATATAGAGAGTCAGAAGCTAGGAAGTTCGTTGATCCACCCACCAGAAGTACTAGAAATTAAGAATTTCCAATTTTCAAGTTGATTACTATAGCGTAAAAATGATAATAGACATCGAGAAACTGTTCCATGCAATCAATTAACCGTCTCAAGAATATATTTCACCTGTATCCGTAACTCTCTACGAAAACTAGGAGTGATAGAAATCCAGTGCAATTTCCGATTTCAGTGTTGATCTACTAGATCAAAACCTATAGAAGAGAGTGAGAAGCGTTTTTTCAAAATCAATTCTGTAAAGAGTGATAGCATCTCCTCTCAAAACCGTCTGCTTAAACCGAAAATGGCAGAAATCAACCACTGCCGGTTTTAACGTTGATCGATATAGAGTAAAAACGGTAATAGATAACAAGAAGTGGTTTTCTGCAACCAACTAAGCGTTCCAAGAATATATTCAATGTCTGTCCTAATCTCTACTGAAACCGGAAGTGGTAAAAATTAGTTGTCACTTCCAGGATTAGTATTAACAGAATATCACGCCTAGTGATGTGAGGTGGAAAATTTTCCGCTATATTTTTCGGGAAAATTTTCCGTTCTAAAAAAAATATCAGTAATCAAGTAACAATTCCTCAGCAATCATAAAATTGGTTGAATTCGTGTATAGAAATGTTAAAAAGTGAAAGATCGTTTAAAGAATCTGAAAATTTTCATGGCTCAGACAATTTTCAGTACTATGTAGGAACAAGTGAAACAATTTTTCATAAATTGAAGTATTTTCTGTCTTGTATGGAAAAATTGAAGAACTTTTTATGAGTCGGAAAATTTTCATCATTTTGAAGCAAAAAGTAAAACAACTTTTTGTGAATCGGAAAGTTTTATTGCTCTGTAGAAACAAGTGAAAGGAATTTTCATAGATCGGAAAATTTTCATCACGATGTAGAAACAAGTGAAAAACTAGAACTTTTCATAATCCGGACAATTTGGAAAATTTTCCATTATATTTAACTGCACATAGGGCTACAAAGTTGAATTTCTGTAGAGGAAAGTTATTCGGCAACAATTTAAAATTTTCCAATTAGCTTTCGGAAACCGGAAAATTTTCTAGTTGGGAAGTAAAATTTTACACAGTGTTTCTCCCTCTCTCTCTCTCTCTCTCTTCCTCTGCGAGCTTCTTCGTTACTAAGCTGTTTTCTATAGGGAAAGCTAGCAATTTGAAATATTATGTTTGTTTAAATCACTCTAATGTCTCAGGAGGATAATAGGTGTCTCTCCCTTTTGCAACATATTTACATCTAATAGAAAAGAAATATTAATTCATTATTGTAAAGTCGGCGATTATTTTAAATAAAAGTGACTTGATCAAGAACATGAAATAGCTTGGCCTGATGTTAAACGTTAACAGTTAATAGTATCTTCTGGAATATAATTACGGTGGACGTGCCTTTAATAATGTCAAAAATTTACATTATTAGTGAATAATATTAGGAGATACAGTACAGAGACGTCTTGAACAGTGTTTGTATGGATTGTTTGTCTTTTCTGAGTGTTTGTTGCTGTGATTGTTGATCGATATAGAGGACGGAGGTAAAATCTTAAGTGCAGAGACATGCGATGGAGCCATAATGCGGGATTTCTATTGGTCAAATAGCTTCCAAACTGAAATTGGCTCCATACAATTGGTGATTCCATGAAGCGTTTTCAACAAACACGAAAGAACGTGAACATATTTGAACTGGAAGGCCTCGTATTATTTCACGTACAGAAGATTGTACTATTGTAATGTCTAGCAAAGAAATAGCAAGCTTACTGAACCAGAACTCCAATCAGAATTTAATCGTAGTCACCCTACAAAAAATTCAGTTATTTCTGTGAAACTGCGTTTGAGATTAGCTGGACTCTTGGAAAGAAACCATTGTTACGGCATGAAAACAAGGAAAAGAGGCTTCAATGGTCCTTCAGGCACAAAAATTGAACAATAGAGCAGTAGAGACACGTGTTTGGACGGATGAGTCCAAATTTCAACCTTTTGAAGAACTACGTCGAGTTTACGTTCGAAGATCTGTCACAGAGAAGACGCATCCGGACTATGTAACCCCAGCTATTAAACATGAAGGAGGTTCTGTGATGGTTTGGAGATGTTTCGCAACCCGTGTTTGGATGGATGAGTCCAAATTTCAATCTTTTGAAGAACTACGTCGAGTTTACGTTCGAAGATCTGTTACAGATAAGACGTACCCGGACTATTTAACCCAAACTATTAAACATGAAGGAGGTTCTGTGATGGTTTGGAGATGTTTCGCAAATTTTGGAGTTGGTTGGCTTCATAGGATACGAGGAAATCTGGACATATCGTTTCATTTTACACAGACGTAGGCCGACTATTCTTTCAGTTTTGGGTTTGATTGATCGCAGATTCACTTTTCAGCAGGATAATGATCTGAAGAACACGTCCAAGTTTTGTTCTAATTTTCTTAAGAAAAAACAACACGAAGGAGATATTTGTGTCATGGAATGGCCTCCGCAGTCTTTAGATCTTAAGCCTGTCAAACTTCTCTGGAAAGAGCTTGGCAGAAATGTACGAAGAGACTGTCCAACATCCTCTGATGATATATTTGACATTCTGTAGAACGCCTGGAATAATACTTCAGATAAATGTCTATAAAAACTTGTAGCCCCATGCCCTTATTTGTGAAACGAGTGATAGCGGCGAAGGGTGGTTTCTTTGACGAGAACATTTAAATAATTTGCCCATTTTTCTTGTTGGGTAACATCATTATGTTATTCTGATGTTAAACCTATCACTGTGTTTCCAAATTGCCAAGTATACTGTTGAAAATTGCACTGTATTACAAGCCTAACTAAATATTTCACTGTTTTTGATCTGTCCGGAAATTTTTGACCGACAGGGTATATATGTATATGTACTTGTTCTATCGAATCGTCATTATTTCTAATACATTTTTATACATAATAATGGTAGTTTTACAACACAAATACAAAAGATGTTGATTATACAAAATTGCAATATTGAAATTATGATTTAAGAGTGTTAAACACAATAAAATCATTTTTCTTCTTTTCTGTTACAAAAATAATCTTCATAAGGAACTTTTATGTAGTTATTTCATTACATAGGCACGCCTACATATGAAGAAATAGTGGAATTTTCTGTTTCTGAAATTGCTAGATTTACAAAGATTTCTTTTCAATTTCTTGCTACATTTTAAATAAATGGGATATTTGTTCTCTACGAACTCAATGTATGTTCCTTGCACTTTACACACACACACACACAGACACACACACACACACACACACACACACACACACACACACACACACACACACAGAGAGAGAGAGAGAGAGAGAGAAAGAAAGAGAAAAAAACACTGTATATTTTACTTCCCAACTTGAAATATTAGAAAATTTTCTGGTTTCCGAAAGCTAATTGGAAAATGATAATTTGTTGGTCTAACTTTCCTCTACAGGAAGTGAATTTTATAGCTGAATGTGCAGTTAAATATAGTGGAAAATTTTCCACCAAACATCACTATACATAATATCCAAAATTGTCTGGATTATGAAAAGTTTTTTCACTTGTTCCTACATAGTACTGAAAATTGTCTCAGTCATGAAAATTTCCAGATTCTTTAAACGATCTTCCACATTTTAACATTTCTATACATGATTTCAATCAATTTTATGAATACTGAAGAACTGTTACTAGATCACTGATATTTGTTAAGAAGTGAAAATTTTCCGGAAAAATATAGAAGAAAATTTTCCAGCTCACATCAGGCCAAATAACGATGTAGGAATAAGAGGAGTATGTTTTTATAAATTGGAAAATTTTCATCACTGATCACGCCATACAAACCAAACTCATTCACCTCGTGTATATGTAGCACTGCTACTTGTTTAAGTAAATTTACTGCTGTATCATCAATGTATGGAGATGATATTGATTATGAATAAATTGAACTTGTGCAAATGCAAAGGAAGAAATAAAAGTTTACAAATTATTTTTAAAATATATTCACCTACTGGAGAACGTTTCCGATATCTAATAATAAGATCCTGCAGAAAATTCAGAGATGTTGAGAGGTGCTCGCGGGAGTAAAGATGGAATCATTGCTCATGAGAAAAGTAGAAGGAAGAGCAGTATTTCAAGAACATTTGTGCATAAGATGGTTGATAACAAAACGCAGTTACGTAGCTCTGAGATTTGAGTGGTTACTACCGTACCTCATGGTTCCATTTCACGCAAGCATAGTTGTGAAGTAAGGAAAACTAAACTGGAATGAGGCCATTCGTTTTGGATAATGAGTACTTGAGCTCTAAACTATGTCGCTGTACACAAAGATGTGTTGTAGGTAATTTTATAATCATGTATTCTATTATAAACACACAAATACCAAAGCGACGCGTCCATGCGAGCTGTTTTCATGCATCACTTCCCCGAGTAAACATAAATAATGCAGTAATGATTTAAGAATGTTGAATGCAGAATGTTGGAAAATAATGTTGTAAGTAGGCCTACAGTAATGCTCCCGCGATAGGTAAACCCGATGTAAAACGCTTAAGTAGATTGCGCGTAAATCAGAGTACAACTTCTAATATAAACATAAATTTTGTTTTACTGCGATCAAAAACTGACCATAACACTAGTTTAGAAGACAAATACAGTATTTAATAAAATTGCTGTTTTTCATAGTGCATAGACCTATTAATAAAAAATATTAAAAATTAAATATGTTTTAAATTTCGATGTCGATGTCTGCATAAAATTTAATAAATTCGTCAGATGACACAATGCCTTCTTTTTGTTTTCACGCATAAGTTATTCATATTAAGCCAACTAGGACGCCCATCAGGGGGGCAAAATGGGGCACACGCCCCCTCTAGAGGAAATTGTACTTGGGAAGATCGAGAACCTAATAGATTTTTTAGAATAGTTACAGCAAAATTTGAGACTAATTTGAAATGTCGCTTATACTTGCCGCCCTGGAAACCAGAACATGAACGCCCTTGCAAGCCAATATTTTTTTAAAAAATCCTTGCGTTGTAGATAACACGTTCTACATTGGAGTTTATGTTTCTAAAATTTTAAAACTCTTTACAGATGAGTTGAGTTGAGATCTTCCATCAGCTTGCAATTGACATGTGGAATTGGGAATCGGGTAGAATTGGGTCTGAAGTATCGAATAATTGAGTGACGTTTCGCTCACGCATCTTCTCTCTTCTCATGCATGATCTCATCGATTGTCAGTTCCTGAGTATTGGAACCCAACAGCTCGTTGACAACATCACCGTTGAGAAACATTCAAAATCGCGGGCGACGTTGTTGTTAAATTAAAAAATAGCAGGATGCAGATTGCCAAAGGGGGAAAAAATGAAAAACTGCGTAACTCTGAGTTCGCGTAAGTCGGAGTGTTATGTAGAATAATGCATTAGCTCCCTCGTCGCTATATCTATAATGTAAGCTCCTTTAGCATCAGAGACCCTTGTTTGATTCTCGGCGGGAGCTCATGTTGTTCGGATCCCACGTTAAGCTGTAGGTCCATGTCTCATAGAGCCTCGCTGCTGAAATGGATGGTAAACTCAAATCTAACTAATTAACTAAGAATATTGCATTAAATATGACAGCTTTCCCAAAGAGATATCCACACTACACCGCTGATACTTGTTCTTTATGTTTTAGTTACGAAGAATATTAAGGTACAGGGGTATCATCTTCTCTTCCCTAAGGTCCATAATAAACTCCTTAATTACCATGATGTGCCCCTACAAAGACAGTGTCAACTTTTAAACTTGCTTAATGGTTCTTATCTCGAATACCGTCCTTTTTTTGATGCTGCATTGATTAAATGTTATTCTTGTACACTGATCAGCCAGAACATATGGCCACCTACCTACTATCAATATAAACCAGTCCAGGCGATAGCAGCGTCACCTGACGAGGAATGCCTGCTAGTCAGACACATGTACGATGCATGTAGTATCAGTGAGCGTCCTGGCCGTGTGTAGACTGGAGAAGGCGCGCGATCTATCTGTGTTTGACCGAGGGGAGATTATAATGGTCCGGAGGCTCGGCACACATTTCAGAAACTACACGAATTGTCGTGTGTTCGAGGAGTGCTATGGTGAATGTCCTCAACAAATGACGAAACCAGGGTGAAATGACGTCCAAATGTAGAGGGGTTGGACGACCCTCTCATTACAGATGTCGTGGGCTGGGCAGACTGGTAAAACAGGACAGGCGGCGAACTGTGGCGAAACGAACATCAGACCTTAATGCTGGGCAGAGTCTAAGTATGTTTGAACACAAGAGTGCACCGAACACTCCTGACGATGGGCCTCCGCAGCTGGCGACCTATCCATGCGGCCGATGCATGACGACATCGGCAACTTCGACTGAAATGGGCACGTGACTATCGCCACTGTACCTTGGCGCAGTGGCACAGAGTGTTGCATGGTCTGATGAATTCCGATACATTCTTCATGATGTCGATGGGAGGGTGCGAATTCGTCGTCTTCAGGGGAACAGCTCTTGACCCGTGCACTGCGGGACGGAGACAAGCTGGCGGCGGCTCAATTATGTTCTGGGTAACATTCACGTGGACACCCATGGGTCTAATTAAGCTCGTGCAAGGCACCATGACGGTCGAGGCGTATCGCACACTGGTTCCAGACCACGTACACCCCCCTCCATGATGGCCATTTTTCCCAACGACAGTGGCATTTTTCAACAAGATAATGCGCCATGTCACAGAACCAGGAGTGTGGTTTAATGGTTCGCGGAAAACTGGCGAGTTACAGTTCATGTGTTGGCTTCCAACTCGCCAGATCTGAACCCAGTCAAACACTTCTGGGATGTGATTGAACGTGCCGTCAGAGAGCTACGTCCCCTCCCCGGAATTTATGAGAATTAGGTGACTGTGTGTGCAGATTTGGTGACAACTCCCTTCAGCGGCCTACCAAGATTTACGGTCCATGCCAAGACGCGTCGCCGCTTTTACCCGTGCCAAAGGTGGACATACCGACCATTTGGTAGGTGATTATAATGTTCTGGCTGATCAGTGTATAAAGTATAATATTTTAATACAAAACTTCAGTTGCCAGCTTGCTTCATAAAATTCCAGTGGCATACTTTTGGCTTTTGCTTCTCTTGTGGGCTTCCCCGTGTTCTTTATTGATACAATATATTAATGAACTTGGTATGAAGTACCGTAGGAAGCAGAAACGTGTACATTACATAAGAACGATTAAAAAAAAACTATTGAAAGCGTTTGAAAGTGGGTGTAGAAAAGAATGGAAAAATGAAATAAAATCTTTAATGCCGCACGTTTATACTTTGTGGGCTAAAAGAGATGGACGAGTAATGAAATTGAATTATTACGGAAGAATCGTTGGAATGAGAATGTGAGAGTAAACAGGAGAACCGACGGAACTATTCATCACACACTCACATGTCCCGGAATCGAATTAGGAACCCTTCACACCGGAGTGAAATCTCTGTCGTTGAGACAGTTTATTCTCCTAGAGAAGAATGGAGAAGAAATAGCTTGATTGGACGACAAGCCAATAAGAAAGTATGAACAGAATTTGGGAAGAGAATAATTTAGTCTTTTTAAGCACCGAAGATAATTAAAAAGAAATAAGGAAACATAAAAAAAACTTGTATTAAATATACATATAACGAAAGGTGATAAAAGAAGAGGAAAAAATACGGTATTTAAATCAAAATATTCTTGTGTCAAAAGTAGTTCTCTCCAAATCGATTTTTGAAAAAGTTGAAATGTCAAAAAAAAAAAAAAAAATCTGTTTCTGTTTTGAAAATCGAGTTTAGATGCATGAAAATCTTCAGTTTCAAATTGCGGCAAGTGACCTGCTAGTGTTACACAATACTGATATTTTCCTTGCTATCAGCTGTACCGCGTAGTTGTCATATTCAGTGTTCTAGATGGTGGCTACACTGCGCACGGGTAAAGAAATCAGGTGCTTTCCCCGCCCTGCATACACTTGGCCAATGAAAATTAGCGTCGGCTGCTACAGTAGTAGGATTGAGCTGTCAGCGTGCTCGTAGAGCAGTCACTGCACGTGGTGATGTGAGTGAAGTGTACCGAAAGAGAGTTTGTGCTTTGCGTGTTGCAGTGTTTGTGCGTGACAAGCTGCGTTCTTTCTTACACTGAGAACTCGTAATTGTGTATTTCACACCGCGAGGAAAACACTTCAAATTACGTGAGTATTTGGAATACGTACATGTTTAAATGTGTGATATAAAATAATACATAAATATATCAGAAAGAATTGCAATACATACGAGAATTCCAAAAATTAGGATTACCAATATAAATACATAATTTGTAAATAGTACAAAATTTGTATATCTTCAACCGATTTAGCTGAACACTTCTCACGCAGTTAAAAGATCGGACACAGGACGAATGTTGAGATGATACCTTTAACTATGGGCATTTTTCTGAGAATCATTTCCCACGTTTTGTTGCAATTGTTTCCAGTCCATAATTTCATGACTGTATCTGTCTGGAACTAAGTTTAATTAATAAATGTACCTTTCTTTCTTTCTTTCTTTTTTTTTTTAAGCGACATCCAGTTTGGAAATTCTTGTTAAAAGCTGACTTAGTAGTTATATTTTTACAGGTTCTTAATAGAGATTATTCTGTTTATTTATTTTTTTTTAATGTATTTCAATGTGCACATATTCCTTAGAACAACAATTTTTAATCATCGTTCTTTCCACGATATTTTACGGCACGAGACTTTTTTCTTTCCTAATCTAGTGGCTAACATGCGCGCCTTTGGTATAAATAATCCCAGGTTCGACACTCGGTGAGAGCGCCTCGGTAATTTAAATGCGTTCTATCTTAAATTGTAAGTCCACATCTCATGTAGCCTTAATGCTGGAAAGGAACGTTAAACTCCAAGAAACCAACCAACCAGCCAATGAATTTGGCCCTTTTTCTACAAAGATTTAGAAATCAAATAGCATATTTAAAAGTATGATTTCATCCCTAATTTGTTAAATGCAAAATACTTACTGAGAACTTTGATTTGATTTTTAGTTTAGCGTCCCTTTTAGCAGTGAGGCTATATGAGACGTGGTCCTACCGCTTAACGTGAAACCCAAACCACATGAGCTCCCGCCGGGAATTGAACCCGGATGTCCCACGCCAAAGGCGAGTACGCTAACCGTTTAGCCACGAGGGAGCTTACTGAAAACGAAATTAAATTAACTCACTCGATGGCCTCTACAGAGAGAGAAACTAAGTAATAGGAAATTAGGTTATATTATTATTATTATTATTATTAAAATTGACAATTTCGCAAAGTTGTTTGCATATGTAGTCCTGTTCCATGTAAGCGTTAGTTTGTGCTTACAAAATTTTGTGTGTTGACCCAACACCCTGAGAAAATTGAGTAACACTTGAATTTCGAGGTATAAACTTTAATTTAGTAAGCCCTAAATAATGATAATGGAAACTGAAGCTCTAACTGCATATCACTCAATTGAAGGCCACCATTCGGGTGCAATTTCGAGTGAGCTTTGGCGCCTGGATTTTGTTTTTGTGTGTAGTAGTTCACAAACAACGTCATTGTTGTTAGAATAGTTTCATGGTGAAATAAGATAATTTTCGTTTCCAGTACTGAGATGATAGTATGGGATCTGCAGTTTAATGAAAAAAAAAAAAAAAATAAATCTTTAATGCTCCACTGTTATGCCCTGTAATGTAGGAGAGACGGATAAACAATGAAAATAAATGATTATAAAATAGTTAGTGAGATGAAAATGTGGGAGGAAACTAAAGAACTCCGAGAAAACCTACAAACACGATGTTGTCTATCAACCTCACGTGGGCTGGAATCGAACCCAGAGCCCTTAAGTACCATAGGTGAGCACTCTTTCACTAAGTTACCGTACTCCGCATGCAGATCAAACACATTAGAACTCACAGCACTGGGACTCGTGATAGCCAGTTAGTTACTTGCAAGTCTGAAACTAATCAGCTTTATTTTATTGTTTTTATTTGCCCGTAAAAGACATACGGTTCAGACTTGAACATTACGAAAGTTAGAGAAGAAATATTTAGAGAGCTTTGAAATGTAGTATTGGAGGAACATGGAGAAGATAAAAAGGACAGGGAGTGACAAACGATTTAAGAAAAAAAGAAAACAAACAGCTAGGAGAGAGGAGGAAGCTTCTAGCCAGCATCCTTCGGAGGAAAGCCAAGCGAATTGGACATACTTGGGAAGAAATTGTCTTCTTCATAAGGGGCCGCGGTGGCTCAGTGGTAGAGCGTTAACCTCTGGTGCATATGTCTTTGGTTCGATCGCAGCTCGCGCCAAGTAAACCTAATGGTGGTAAACACCGTGTGTATGGGCTTTCCTGGGCTCTTCCGTTTTGTCTCACTTTATTCATTCCACATTCCATTTATTTCTCATCATCACCGCCTTCTTTAGCATAGGCGGCATAATCGTGGGACGTAAAACTGAAACATTTCATTTTTGTCTTCTTCATACCGCCATGAAAAAAGATGAAAGGAAAGCGGTTAATAGAAAGAAGAAGAACTCAACTGATCGATGATTAGAAAAAATGGAAGAAAACATTCGGAATTGAAAGAGGAAGCTGAAGATCGAGAAACATGTAAGAAACATTTCCAAGCTCGAAACCTAAAAACTCACTAGTCCTAGGACCTGCCGAAAGGCATAATACTTATAATAATAATAATAATAATAATAATAATAATAATAATAATAATAATAATAATAATAATAATAATAATAATAATAATAATAATAATAATAATAGACGTAGAATTTCTAGAATACCCTGTTTTTTACAACAACTTTAGTGTGAGCGTGAATCGGTGGCGTAGTCTTGTAATCCAGCTCTCCTAGAGACAAAATAGTGTGGAGATGAATGATGTATAATGTGGGGGTTGATCTTGCATGATGGTCTGTATACCTGCCAACTGTACCAGATTGTTACCCCAGTTGTTCAGGGCCCACGTTAATAGTAAGTCCTTTCCTTCACAACCTTGGTATTGCATAGGACAAAACACAAAGGGGTGTCCAATTCAATGCAAATTAAGTATAAAGCTTATTATTATTATTATTATTATTATTATTATTATTATTATTATTATTATTATTATTATTATTATTATATGTTAGAGACACCAGTCTTTAAGTGTATAGTGGAGTGATTGATAGACACAAGATGATTAATGTAATTGCTTTTAAAAAGTCTTACTGCTATTATTGTTATTAGAGACTTGTCTTCCTTGAGATGAATGTCATTTCTCAGCTTTGCGAAATTAATTTCGTACTACTAGTTTCTCAGTTTCTTAAATTGTAAAATACAATATTTGTTGTAGCTCCCGTAATTATGCTAGTAAATGCAGATGAATGTGGAGAATGAATGATGGAGTAATTGATAGAATAAAAATGATAGAGGGTGGGATTAGTAGTGATGTCGTGCACAGTAGAAGTTGGAGTAATTTGCTTCTTTACTTTCGACTAGCTTAACCCCAATTGACTTATATGCGCGAAAGGAATGTATGCCATGTTTCACGAAAAGCGGAAATTTTAAAATTTAATTACTCTGAAACGTTTTCTAAAAATTGGGATGAACTCATTTCCTTACTCCTGGATTATTTCAACTCCAAACAATAGCAAACAAAGCATGCTTCTTTAAACTTTGGTAATGTTTAGGAAAGTTGTCTTAAACGCGGTTTTTAAGATGAACTAAGTTTTTTCGGGGTACTCCCGCTTCCACCCACATTTTCATTCGAACAATTCTTCAATGATCATTCGCTTGTCTTAATCATTCGTCGCCCTTAGCCTGACATGCATATTGTGGGACGTTCAACTGAAAGATTTTATTTGGTTTCACTTAAAGGTGAACAGTTCACTCATGTGCCATTTTTAACTTAACACCAGTCAAAATTCTTAATACTGAAAATAAGCACGTTATTTATTTATTTATTAAGTAAATAAATAAATAAATAAATTGCAGAGCATGATATTATCTAATATAGAGTAAATTCATTCCCTTATTCCCGACCATATTTCAACCCTAACCACTGGAGATGGGTGGTAAGCTTGATAGAAAATTCCACGCAATATTGCATTAAAATCGAGTACTTTTTACGAAAGTTATCATGGGTTTTTGCATTGCATATATATAATCGCAATGAAAGTTGGCTTTGTGTATAGCCTATGTGCAAACTTTCAACTTGAGATTGATTTTATCCCTTGACGGATTTCAACACCAAACAAGTTTAGTTCAGGAGCCATAGACACGAATGATAGTTGAATCGAATGGCAAATCTGTCTTCAATTATTAGATTGGTATTCGTAGGTGATGATGATTTCTCGTGTCGTTTTATCGTTGTTTTACTGCAATTTTAGATATGTTTTTTTTTTTCAATGTTTGTTGAATGTATTTGTAGATAGGATGCTCTAATTGCTGTATCATTCCCCATTGTCTTGAGAAGTTAATTTGGTATATTTCCAGATGCTTCGTGGACATTATTGGAGTGAATGGTGACGATTTTGCTTTAGAACAATACGTTTATTGAAGCCATAAATGCAACGTGCATTCCCAGATAATTTGAGTAGTGTGGAAAGTATTATACTATAAATAATTGTCTTCTACGCAATGTCCCACGATAGAATCGGTGCTTTTTTTTTTTCTGCCATAAAAGAGGTCAGTTAAATTGGTTTTAAATATAAACGATTGAAATGCCATTGAAGTTCTGTGTGCAGTAGTGCTGTTAAAATTATTGAAATAAATTTTGTGCTGTTACTTGAATATCCAAATATTCGAACATTTATTTAAATAATTATTCGATATTCGAATAATTATTCGTTATTTTTAACGATTGTTTGAATAATTATTTATTATCCGAATAACTTAGAACAATGAATATTCGAAAAAACTTTCAAATTCTAAAAGTACTAGTGTATAGTAACTAGGAGTAAAATTTTTAAATGTGAATAATCTTAAAGCTGTTATATATATGTTCACATGGTCACCTGAAAAGTGGGGGCAAAGAGGAGTAGTTGCGTCCCCTCACACGGGGTTTCGAAGTGTGTTCAGTTCTTGGAAATACATTTCAAAACATACTAATTTGCTCTCACATATTATAGTACTTAATATATTTATAATAAACACTATTAGTACGATTGTTTATTTATTGTAGTTAGCAGTGTGCGAATTAGATAATCTATATTGGAGGGGATAAAATTAGACCAACAGGACATAAAATCTGAAACTGCAAATTTCAAAATGAGACAATAATGCCTTACCCCCATATATATACATATATATATGACATCTGTAATAAATAAGAGATTTATTAATTTAATAAATCTACCGACAATAACTATGTACATACATATTGTCTGACATATACACACCCCACGGAACCTTTCTGAACGTGTTTAAATGTTGTACTCACTCTTGTTCCCGTAGCTCTCTAAGGTTTATTTAGTTAATAATTCGGCCCGAGCTATAGCCATTATCACAAGCATATGTTAATTTTTCCACTCATATTGAAATCTTCCATTGTGCGTTATCACATAGAGGTTGAAAAAAAAAAAAAAACTACTTCAGTCTTCTGAAAACCACTAAAATTATCATTAAACCGGAAATACTTTTTTTTTAAAAATAGATATTAGCCTGTCAAACAAGAAATGGATTGTTACTGGTTCCGATTTTTGACATCAAGGTCAAATCGAACGCCAAATATTTAAAATCTCTCGATTCAAATTTCGAGCTTGTACTGCGCTCTTCACGACTTTTTTTTCTCGAAATATCGATTCCGTGATGGGGCTCAGGAAGTCAACACTTACAATTACTTTACTGTTAGGTTACAGATGAGTTGATTCATTATGGGCTACGTTCAGTGGCGTATTTAGGGGGGCTTCCGGGCTTAAGCTTCCCCCGAAATCATACTATAGTAAAGTATATGAAATATCTTGCAGAATTTTCACATTTTCAGGCAAAGTCCCCCGAAAGTTAGCAAAGCCCCCCGAAACAAAATCGTAAATACGCCACTGGCTACGTTATTCAAATAAAGTAAAACATTACATTGAAGTTTTTCAAACAACATTATTAGCGTGGACAGCAAATTGTGCAGCGAAAAAAAAAAAAAGGTGGAAAAATGAAGAGTTAACTTTTAAAAACCCGCTCCAGTTGAAATGCTTATACAGACACGGACAATAACACAGAGAACGAGTCCTATTAATAAATGCTGAAACAAATCTTCAATTATGCGCTTATTCACCTAAAAATTACCTTCACTAACATGTCTGCTCACTAGGAGTGTATCCCCAGCGTGTACGTTAACATATAGTTACGAGAGAATACCTATATCTCAGATTTTGAGTAAGTTTTACAGTTTCAAAAGTTCATTTCCGTAAACTGGAAAGGCAGTGATTACTATGCTAATTATCACAAATTAAATGCAACTTTTGAATTGCATACATACAAACTAGTAGGAATGAAGATCATGTGCTAACAAAGAATACACCGGAAAATGAATAATATGTTATAACAAATCTTAAAATAAGATGATAATCGATACGAATATGACATGTCCGAACTTCGCCAAGTGTGCTGGAAGAAGGTATTTGTTTACACTTCTTGGCCAACCGCTAAGAACATTTATAAATCTATATGTGGCTTTGTTATACGCAATTAGTACATTCAAATTCACGAACGATGACAAACTGAAGGGTACGAAGGTACAGTTGCAAGTAACAACCGTAGTCATAATAATGTAGTTCAACCAAACAACGTTGAAAATAGCGAGTAATTAGGTGGTAAGTAGAAATGACCAAAACTGAATAGTTTACATAGATCATTTCGAAATACAGCTAGACGATTAAACTTACAAGAAATGACAAAAATCAGTGAAATTTGGAGTTATATTGAGCATAGCTTGGGGGGGGGGGGGAGCGAGCATCCCCGGTGGGGATACTTCAGCTAACTTCTTTGGGGGGAACAAAATGAGATTGAGGGGGAAAATCCCCCTCATCCTCCCGGTAATTCGCACCGTGGTAGTTAGTAACGTTATCATCGGACGGAAGAAGTGAAAAAGGTGTAAATTCAAGAATGGCTCAGACTAAACAAACATTCAATAGGAATAGAGGACTGCTAACATCAAGACATGTTCGTTGGACGTTCGAAAACGATTTATTTAGATTCTGGTATGGAGCGTGCCGCTTTACAGATCAGGGATGTGGACAAGGTGAAATAGTCGGGAAGCAGAACACGTGGATATTAGGTTTCATTCAACCCAAGAGAGTAAAAGCAACCGATGGTCCTAAATCATCAAGTCCACTGTCCTGATCATTTCTAGACCGCCGGTCGCTTGTTACGAGCGGAAGTTTTCCCCGTACAACCCCTCCCCCTCTGCTGAAGCTAAAAAGTGAGTGTTTCTAATAAAATACCATATCTCCAAAACTAATCAACATAATAATGAATTTGATTTTCCGGTTTTATCTGTAAGGTGTGATTTACGACTTTATCTATTCATGATTTGGATATATCCAACAGGTTTTCCGAAAATTTAACTTAAACATTAAAAACGGACATATTTTGTCTTTAATATTTTCTTTTTCGCTCTGTATTTTCCCAGTGAGTTGAGATATGGAAAGAACATCCCTAATTAAATTTGTAGAGCATTTAATTATCTTTCCAACGGTACCAATATTGTTAGCTTTACTTCCTGAAGTAGCCGTACAGTCAGGTAAATTTGAAGCCAAGTGCAATTTTGATTCGAATGCTGATACTCCGAATGGCACCACTGAATTTCAGCTTACGTCAGTCAATAAAGGTGTTATTTCCGAGATAAAAGCTGATTTCTTTCCAATATTTGAAGAACAGTTCTCACACTTCTCCCTTGAGCTCAGTGGCGGATCTAGAAGGTACAAACTGGAGGGGCCAGCCAGACTCCAGACTATGATAGGTATATCTTGAGTTTAGTATAAACTTTCAAATATATATAAATAATAGCTTAAATTATATTTGTCACTCAAAAAACTGGGGAGAGGGGGGCTAGGCGCTCCGGCCCTGGCCTAGATCCGCCACTGCTTGAGCTCTGCTGCACTGTCATGATCATTTCTAGATCTCTGGTCACTTGATACTACCGTGCGTTAAGGATCACAAAATTTTGAGATAAGTAGAGATGTCTTATATAATTTTAAAATCCATTTAAAGTTGATATTCAGGATGATTCCGATTTTTCAACTCTATTTGTATGCGGTATTTCCACCGGCCGTTGAAAACAATTCCTAATTATAAAAAAAAAAAAGTTTATCTTACGATAATGAAAAAGCAGAAAACATAAATAATGCAAGAACATATGTAAAGGTGTCTTACGTAAGTGAGGGCAAACAGCATGTACAGGTGATATACAGGGTGATTGATAACATCTTTGTACACCTGAAGAGTATTTCTAAAATTAAGAATGGCCTGTATTTTCTCAATGGTCATTTTAAAAAATATTTTTGCAGAAACCACAATAACTATATTTGTATGTAATTTATGAGAATATTACATCGAACTTCATTAAATACTTACTAGCTACTGGAAACAAGCAGAACTATATTAATATTCTACATTATCATATCAAATCTACGCAAAATATTTGAAAAGTTACGTATTTCTTTAGTATTTTGAATCCTCATCAGATGAATCATTGTCTAGTACGTAAGTGTTTATAAGTAAGTTATAACACTTGTTATCGTTACGCTATAGGTTTTCATGCGCTCCACTGAAGCCTGCACACACTTGCAATTGTTTGTGTAACACATATGTTTACATGTACAAGACTTTAACTCTGGGTAACTTTTAGGCAAGTGATGCATTTGGGCACCAATTTTCCATTCGTAGTTTGCCAACCAAAATGTTCGGGTTGAAGGCAGTCAATATTCGATTCGCTGGCGTAGCCGCCGAATGTATGTTTGAAGGTGTGCTCTCTTGGTGTGGAGCATTAGAGTATCTTTCGTTGATGGAAGTTGGTCTGGGTTTTTGTGACCGACCATATCAGCACAGACAGTATTGATCGAGAATTTTTGTGAGTCGATGTAGAGAATTTCGTGTTAGTCGATTAAGTTATCTTTATATAATAAGTTGTTGAATTTTGTCTTATTCAAACAAGTGTTATAGGTGACGTGGTAGAGATCAGGGAGTCACAGTTTTCAATTCAGCGAATGAGATTTTTATTTTTAGATTCAGTCTTTATACATAATCAAGTTATTGTTCCATCAGTGGAGTATGTTGGCATTTTTCAGTACCTCAAATAGGACACACAAGCTTCGTAACCTTTAACCTCTCTTGAGATTTGTGACCTAAATGTTAGGCTTAGACTAAAATTTTGGGTAGACCTTTGATCTGTATGTTGAATTACATTTTCTCTCTCTACAGTAAGCTGTTCAATTTTGCGGTATTTAAACATGTCACTGGTGACCTGGTAGAAGTCAGGATCACCATTTTCAGCCACAGGTAACCTAGTAGAGGTCAGAAGTCTTAGTTTTAAGTTAATTTAATGGAAGAATTATTTTTTAGTTCAGTACTCATCCATAATAAATTTATTGCTCCGTCGGTTCGGTATGTTGCTATTTTTCAGTACTTGAAATAGAAGCTTCGTGACCTTTGACCTCTCGTAAAATTGATTTCTAATTGTTAGGCTTAGACTAATGCTGAGTAGGTCATTTATTCATAAGTTGAATTACACTTTGCATGGTTGAATTTGTTCGTTGTAGAACTTGCTGAAATAAATGCCATTACAACAAAAGTTACTGGTGACTTGTTAGAGAAAGTCAAACAAAGGTTGTTGTTCCACACATAACATATTCTTCATTGTTTTACATAAAAAGTTAATTTGTTAATTTGTACGGCAAAAATCGATGTTCCGAAAAGATGGATGTCAAACCAGAATTTAACATGAGATGAAACTTTTTCCTTAATGCTGTATGTGCGAAACGTTAAAAAAATGCGTATGTGTTTCAGGAAACCTCAAACTTATCGCTTCAGAGCCAGAAATCACGTTTATACTGTCGCGAATTTTTTGCGAAATTCGTCATTACTTGCGTTAAATGCGAATAAAAACAAAAAGTGGAAATCTTGTTAATTTGCTAATAATAACTAAAAAGCGCATTTCCAATATTATTTAACTTAGAAAACGTTGCATTTACAAAAACCTCTGCGGGTTATTTCATCCAAAAACTGTTTCACTTCATAATGATGCAGACATCCACAAAACTGAACTGTGGTTTAAATCCTTGACTGTGTTTTGTGGTGAAAATGTTCATGATCTGTTGGTTGCTTACCGTGAATTTAAAAGTAAGGTTATTGAAGTTCTCAACAGTGAGAATAAGGTAGTTGACATTGTATCATTGTTAAACAGTTTAAAAATTAGCCACATATCTTTTGTGTCAGCGCATTACATTCAATATGGCTACCAGTCTCGAGTTTTGATGCCGAAAGATTCTTTTCCAAGTATAATAATACGATTATTACTGACAGAAGTACAAACTTAAAAGAAGAATTGATCATGTCTTGCTGCATGATATCCTTTAACTGAGGATGATGTTAGAGGAAATGTTTAAATTTTTGCATTAATTTGTATATTTCAGTGAATACATTAGTTAGAATGTGCATCTAATCAAGGTATTCCTCATTTTTGTATTATACATCTTACTACCAAAAATATACTGTTTAATAGTCCTATAATTAAAAAAAAATGTTACATTTAAAAAATAAATGAGAAAATTGACTCTACAAAAATATCAAAATTGTTGCGAGAAGGTTTCGTCTCTACCTATAAGGCAAAAATCACATTTATCCTGTAACTCATTAAGCCTTGAAAACTGTGACCTCGCTTTAGTGTCACACAAAACTTCGGACGGTCGTCTGTAATCTCACGAGGGTCATGTTCCTAGGACTTAGTTTCTATGCACTACGGAAATTAAATTTACACACGAATTTTGGGACAGTAAACTCATTTCGAGCTGTATGACTCCTGTGTATTATTTGCAGGCACATCCTAACACATGTTTTATGTTCCATCCTAATCAACATTATCGTCCATATCGTTTGGCGTTCTCAGTTCAGCCTTTCATAATAATGGATGTTAGTATATCTACAGGAGAGAGTGAAAGCGAATTTGGATTGAATAAAAGAACGAATGAAAGGAAAAAATTGATCTCTACCTGTTGTGATCAGTAATGAATGTTTTCAACCGTTCGTAATTAATATCAGTCATTTACACTTTTACATTGCGTATAGGCTGTTTCAGCTGTGGGAGGTAAAGATATGCAATATTCTGTCTACTATGACGTAACATCCCAATGGATTTATTTGTCTCTGTACAGTATTCATGTGAGTTCAATTATGTATAAACTAAACTTGCAAATTGAATAGACCTGTATCTTTGCAGAGGAAATATCAATATGAAATAGAGCCCTTGGCG
Source organism: Thermobia domestica (assembly GCF_964235325.1). Classification (NCBI taxonomy): domain Eukaryota; kingdom Metazoa; phylum Arthropoda; class Insecta; order Zygentoma; family Lepismatidae; genus Thermobia; species Thermobia domestica. Next base: position 151,416,627 of record NC_137460.1, on the reverse strand, counting down.
AAGTTCGTTTGTATTCTGTTTCATATTGAAATTATGGTTGACATTTACCAATGAGGTTTATTTAAAGTGTAAATTGATTATGATTGTTGCCAACAAGAGATTCGATTGTGGCAGCTTTATTCCAGACTGTAGTGGTGTCCATCATTATCTGCAGCGGTGGATTTGCTGGTGTCTTAGTGTTTAGTTTGTTCACTTGAGTATATAGGTGAAAATCTGAATTGAAAATAATTTTGTATTCTTTTCGTGTATTTTAAAGTGTATGCTCCGTACTAATTTTACATATTGCAGTTCATAATACTGTATACTGGTAAAATAGAGAGAGACAGGTTGAAAAAAAATGAAATCTTTGAGTTTTACGTCCCACGGTTATGCCGGCTACGCTAAAGGAGACGGTGATAATGAGAGATGAGTGAAATGGTGGAATGAAGAAAGTGGGAGGAAACGGGAGTACCCCGAGAAAACCCACGAGCACGGTGAGACAGGTTGAAGTCTCAGTAGATATGTGTTATGTTGATTAAAATAATGAAATTCTATGATTTCATCACACTTTTCCCTGTCCCCGCCCATATCTTATTTTGAAACAACTGCTGGCTAATTTTCTTAACGTAACCGAATCGGTGCAGTTTTTTATTTTGTGAATAGCTATCATACTGCAATGCTTAACGAAATCATAGTTATGACTGATGCCTGTCGTTTTGAAATTTACAAGCGTGACACAAGCTTCCATATACTTTTTTGTAAAAATTTGCCTCTGAAAGTACAGCCAATGCAGAACTAGATGTCTTGAGCACTTCACTATCGTTGAAACGCTTCCATGCAAGCCATTTTTTTTTCAGGTGAAAAAAAGGAAATCGGTGAGGTCAAGGTCGGGACTGTAAGGAGAATGATTGAATAGTTCCCATAGAAATCTTTGAATTCTCTCTACAGTACGAGCAGCTGTTTGTGAACGGGCGTTGTCTTGGATCAGAATAATTCCAGAGCGCAGCATCTCTCCGCCGATTTTGGATGGCACATCGCAGACGCAGATTATGTAGTGTTGACAATACACATCTACTGTAATTGTTCGTCCTATTTGGCAATACACATCGACTGTAATTGTTCGCCCTGGTTCCAGGATTCACATGAGTCACACCCTTTTTGACACGATTGCCATGATTTTGTGAACTGATTGAGTTTCTTCGCTTTAGGAGAACTAGAAAGAAAGAATGAAATGAAATGAAATCTTTGAGTTTTATATCCCACGGTTATGCTGGTTAGAGTATCGCCAATGCATTGTGTGCTGCTTCGATTCCCCAGTGGCGTATAATATTCAGATTTCATCTCCCGTCAGTATGTGAGAAAGAGAGGTCATCGCCATCCTTCCCTCAGCGGAAAAAAAAGTCATATTCAGCTGCCATTCTTTGCTCTTTATGAGCGTCTGCCAGCATTTTCGGAACCTACTTCGCACACAGTCTGTGATAACCCAGCTTGTAAGTCACAATACGATGTTTTTGACAGATACTTCTGGAAACTCTTTAGGGAGTTCAGTTATTATGAAGCGGCGATTGGATCGCACTCTATCGTTAACACGTTCTACCAGATCGTCTAAACACTAGACCTTCCGCTATGCTCATCGTTATGAACATTTGAACGCCCTTTCCGAAACTCTGCACCAGTGCCTCACCTTCCATTCACTCATTACTATTCCTCCGTAAATTGCACACAATTCCCAATAGATGTCAGCTGCATTCTGTCCTTTGGCGTTGAGAAATCGTGACAGATCTCGTTTCACATTTGGCAGGATTTTATATTACCGCAGCCGTTTCACCTTACTGCTACTCACACGCACGTAACTCCACTGGAACGATTCTTTCTCTGTTGCAAGCACAGAATACTAGAACATGCTTCTGCACATGATCACCTTAATCAGTGTTGCCAACCTTGCGTAAAAAATATCCGGCCATTTTTGACATGTGCCTCACATATCTAACAAGGAAACATTCCGATTTGGTGAATTCAGTTGCTGAAGATGATTGCTAGCACTGGATTTAACACCAAAAGAAACAAAGAGGGTGTTTAGTAGCAGACTGTACACAAGGTGGGGGATAAGTGAGGGCAAAGTGTGAAGATGGAACATAAAAAAATTCTAGAAATGCCATGTTAATTTTGAAACGAGTAGAGGGATTGAAGTCAAATTTTGGATATGAGAAATGCATGTGGAACTCTACTAAGTAGGCGTAATGTGAACCGTGGAAGACATCTGAAAAGCCGCGATGTTGGAATTAGCGCAAGAAAAATATACGGGAAAGGTGTCATGTGGCTCTTGACGCTCACTGTCTATTGAAATCAATAGTGACCAATACACTTCGAGACCTCTGTTTCTTACAACTGTTATGGAACTTAAGAATGGTTATGTGGTTAACAAAAATAGAGACAACAGTGGGCACATTTGAAAAACAATAAAAGTGGACAATCGGGCTTGTCACAGGTGTAGTATTGAAATTCAAGCAGTAGTCGACAGGTGTCATGAATGCGCCAGGTGTTGTTTGCAAATATTCAGTTTTGTAGAAAGCATATTCAAACATAGCTTGGATCCTTGGTACTGTAAACTGAAAGTGGATGAGTGATTGCAAATTAATGAAGTTGTCTCATTGTCATTCATATTTTGAAGTCAGATGACAGAAAAACTGTTTGTTATATGCTTTACGAAATTCTTATACGGGCGGGAAGAAGAATACATCCAGCGGTTGTATAATTGACGTGCAACCATCAGGGATAAGGAACCGGGTAAGTACAACATTGTCCGGTTTCTGCACCAACTCATCTTCATTGGTCCTCCATGAATCAACGAGTAGCAGCAGTTTTATCTGTTCTATAGAACGCCAGAAAAGTCAGTCATGAACTCTTTCAGGTTGTCCTTGGTCATATTTGCACATTTATCAGCATACGAATATTGGGTTGATCGGGACGTTTCTTGGCTGGAAAGTGGCCTCATTCACGCTTGTGGTTGTTCCACGACATTCACGACATTATTGATACGTTGCTATAGCCTGGAACGCCTCATGTTACAGTAGACGGTGTGCGTCAAGAGCTATATTACGCATGACACCTTATCCGTATATCCTTCTTGCGCTAATTCCAACATGGCGGGTATTCAGATGTCCCTCATGATTCACATTACGCCTATTCAGTGCAGCTCTAAATGCGGTACTCATATCAGCAGCTGATCTCAATTCCTCTACTCGTTTCAAAATTAACATGGCATTTCTGGACATATTCTACGTTCTACTTTGACACTTTTCCCTCCCACCCTGTATACGGTATGCCACTAAACATCCTCTTTTCGTCTATTTCTTTTGGTGATGAATCCAATGCTAGCAATCATTTTCAGCAATTGAATTCACCAAATCGGAATATTCCCTTGTAAGTAGGAAATTTAAAAATACTTTGTGTACTTTTTTTTTTTTATCAAATCTTAAAATGAGTTTCTTTATAATGTTAATACCCATTATGTATGTTATGGTTCAACATAACGATGGTCCCCTTCGGTAACTCCTATCTTTATATATATATATATATATATATATATATATATATATATATATATATATATATATATATGTTTTCTCATTATTTTATCGAGTTACCAACAAGTCTTTCATTATTCTTTGGTACCTGTACAAGGTTTAATAGCAAACACTGTTATAAAAACAAGGAAACAATAGTTCAATAGAAATGTACACTATAAAATAAAATTATAGAATGAAGTTTTGTACTTCGTATTTTGTACTTAAATGATCTATTTTTTCTTGAAGAGGTTAATTTGAAATTCAATTCATTCTATTTCATTTCTAAGATAATGTGTCCAAATATTGGTTTTCGTAATGTAACCACTGTCAGCAAATCAGGAGCGGCTCAATGTAGTCCTAAAATCACGTGCCTTCCCAATTAGTGCGGAGAAAAATAGTTAACAAAAAACATGAACATTTAGTATTGCATAGAGCTAGCGACCGAACAAAATGTATTATTTGAAAATGGAGTCTGTAGCCTTGATTGATGTTTTTGAGAGATTTGGCAGCATAGTGTAAATCACGATGGTTGATGTTCTCTGTTCACGTCTTCTGGCTTGGATCTTTCTAGCGATCCCCTACCTCACAGAACATCCCTTTGAACGCTTGTCCTCACGAACAATGTAACCACACATTTTTCGTGAGTGAAAAAAGTCCATTTTGGTCGGCAAGGCGACCACAGGAGAGGAGGAAATAGGACGGAGCCCAGGCACTGTGGCTCTGCTGACCCACTTACGTATGCTAGATTATTTCCTTTCCTACGAACAAAAATAAACCTGTAATTGATAAATATTCCAGGTACCACACACACACACACACACACACACACACACACACACACACACACACACACACACACACACACACACACACACACACACACACACACACATACATCTATATATATATATATATATATACAGATGGTGATCAGAAAAATGGAAACACCTGTAGTTGGCAACACGTCAGATGTATGGGTTGGCAGTGGTGTCGTGGCGCCCGCAGCGCCGGACCGTTAGTGGTAGTGATGTGTTAGGTCGGTCTCCATACTACGTCAGGCGCAGTGGAACAGCAGTGTCCAGTGGCTACAGCAGACGGAGGTAGTGTAAAATGGGAGACCTCTCAGATTTTCAAAGAGGGCAAATTGTTGGTGCGCGGTTATGTGGAGTGAGTGTGACGGCAGTGGCTTCTGTGTTAGGTGTGTCGCGTGGGACAGTGTCGAAGGTGATAACGGCCTACACAACACACGGGAAAACCACGTCGGGGAAGCGGAACAGTGGGCGGAAGAAAATCATGAGTGACAGGTCACGCCGGGTATTAAAGCGCATTGTCACGCAGAACCGTCGTGCCACTGCGGAGCAAGTGACGGAGGAACTCACTCAACACCTCCCCCACCCTGTTTCGACAATCACAGTCCGTCGCGAATTACATGACATGAACTTACGGGGTCGTGTTGCACGGGCCAAACCGCTCATCAGGGACCATAACGCTTTCGCACGCCGCAAATGGAGCCGCGACCATGCAACTTGGACGATTGAGGACTGGAAACATGTGATATGGTTGGATGAGTCATCCTTCACCCTATTCCCAACCACGGGCCGTGTTTATGTGTGGAGAACGCCCAAAGAAGCTTATGATCTGCAGTGTCTCCGCCCAACTGTGAAACATGGCGGCGGCTCGATGATGCTGTGGGCCGCAATATCATGGTTTTCATTAGGGATGGTATCGAGACGAGACGAGACGAGACTTTGTACAGTCTCGGTCTCGTCTCGGTTGATAAATAACGGTCTCGGTCTCGGTCTCGTCTCGAGTAAAAAATCACCGTCTCGGTCTCGGTCTCGTCTCGGTCAACAGATGCTTGTCTCGATCTCGGTCTCGGTCTCGAGTACCAAATCTCGGTCTCGTCTCGAAAGTCTCGAAAGTCTCGAAATAAATATTGTGAAATTAAAATAGTGAAAGTATTATTCTCGTACAGTCTGTCGTTTCCGGTTATTTTTTCCTTTCATTTTGACTTAGAATTATGGTATGGTGTACCTCTTCATAGCTAATTTGCTAGTGCTAATGCTTTCCATGCGCGTATTCCAGGTTCAATTTGTATATCACCCTAAAACCCTAATAGAACCCATATTTCACTTTCAGCAATAGACGTTGTCTCATATAGCCTCAGAACTGCCTATACAATTAAACTCTATTAAATTAACTCCAGTACTATACAGTAGTTTATTTCCTTTCTTTGAATCAGAATTGTTTAATACCTCCTAACGGATAACGCAACACATAGCAGCACGAATGTATTTAATTTACAAATTCTCTTTTTTTACTGAGGTCTAACTTCAACATTTTTTGGTGAGCTTCTCTTTAATTCTAAAATCCTAACATTTTCCATAAACAATCAGTGGACCCATTAGTTTTTATGAGAATTTTTTCGTATCTCTTCGTCAACATAGAAGGGGGTTCAGAGGGACAAAATGGTAAAAAAGGGATATTTTTGACCAAAAATCCCACTTTCACGATTCTTGCTCCGCTCCGCTACACGATAGGGACATTTGAGTGGTACTTTCTGAAAGCCTACTCGATTCTGAAGAGAACGACGTATGAATCATCATCCTACGATAATTAGGGACGTGTCAGGAAATTTTTGAAGTTTGTATAGTATCCTTGGGAAATTTCGGAAATATTCGCAGAAGAGGAAAATATTTTTCCCGCCCTTAGTATTGAAGATAGGAGATTGGTATTTGGCACAAGTAATTAGTACCATAAGTAATATTTCTGAAAGAGGTTTTCAGATCTCTTTGTAACCCAGTGCCGCGCCAGAGGGCCCTAAAACGGAAAAAAAGGGATTTTTTCTGCAAAAATCCCAATTTTCCTCACTTGTAACCTCCTTAGGAACGTCCTAGGGACATGAGGGTGATACCGTCTAAACGCCTACTCTATTCTAAAGAGATCAACGTATGTATCATCATCCTGATAATTAGGGACGTGTTAGGAATTTTTTTAAGATTGTATAGTATCCTTGGGAAATTTCGGAATTATTCGCAGAAGAGGAAAATATTTTTCCCGCCCCGTCCTTAGTATTAAGATAGGAAATTGGTATTTGGCACAAATAATTAGTACACTACGTAGTATTTTTTTAAAGTGATTTACAGACCGCTATGTTTACCCAGGACCGCATCAGAGAGCCCCAATACGAAAAAAGGGATTTTTCAGCAAAATCCCGGTTTTACTCAATTTTTCCCTCCTTAGAGACGTCGAAGGGACATAAGGGTAATACAATCCGGAAGCCTGCTCTATTCTGAAGATAATGGTGTATGAATCGTGATCCTACGATAATTGGGGACGTGTCAAGAAATTTTTGAAATTTATATAGGGTATTCTAGGACATTCTGGGAATATTCGCAGAAGAGTAAAATATTTTTCCCGTCCTTAATGTTGAAGATAGGAGATTGGTATTTGGCACAAGCAATAAGTACACTACGTAGTATTTTTGAAAGTGATTTCTGGATCTCTATGTTTAACCAGGGCCGCACCAGAGGGCTCCAAACCGGGAAAAAGGTATTTTCAGCAAAAATCCCTCTTTTCTTCAATTTTTCCCTTCTTAGGAATGTCCGAGGAACATGAGGGTGGTACCATCTGAAAGGGTACTTCATTCTGAACCAAACTACGTATGAACCATAATTTTACGATCATTAGGGACGTGTCAGAATTTTTTTTAAATTTGTAGGGTGCATTTTAGGGATTTTTTGGGCGTTTTTTTGATGCTCTCTCAACATGAGTAAAAAAATTTTCCCGCCCTTACTATTCAAGATAGGAAATTCGAATTTGTTACAAGTAATTAGTACACTGCGTATTTTTCCAAATATTTGGAGGTTTGTGTGCAGACCCGGTAGAGCCTCAGGGGGCCCCAAACTTTGAAGAAGTTTTTTTTATTGGCAAAAAATCCCGATTTTCCCTCAATTCCCTTCTGGTACATCATAGGGACATGTACCGTTTGAAAGGCTGTTTCATTCTGAGAGAAACAAGGTATGAACCATGATCCTAGGGTAAATAGGGATGACACTGTCGCTGCTTATGTGAGACTCAAGAAAAACACCGAAAAAGGCAAGAATTTAAAAGGTTAATCTTATTCTTGAGCTCTCAACGGTGCATGCAATCTTTATTCGAGAAAACTAATCTTGGGTTTATTACGTTGAAATTTTATATTGATTGAAAATTAGTTGCGAAACATGGACATACATATTATATAAGTATATAGGTAATTCGAGTTATCTGTATCTATTTTTCTCACTCGCCAAAACAAGCTATTCTTAACTTTCTAGTTTTCTTTTGTATTACTCTTCGTAGTTTTGCTGTAACATGATGGATTGAATAGTCAAAAATACTTTTTTTTCGCTCTATGATTTTCATTAAATTTTGGATCCATTTTTACCCTACCTTACCTAGTAAAAGTTATATATTTAGTCTTAGTTGAGGAACCGGTTTTTCGCTTCTGTAAAATTACGAAATTATGACTTGGTTTAGTTTACCTCCGAGGTCCAGATATAATAAAATCATCACCATCATCATAATCAACCATTATCAATCCATTCCTGGATGAAAGTCTTTCCAATTCTTCTCCACAACTATCTAACTTGGGCAATTCTTTTCCAGGTTACTCCTTAGTGGCTCTTGATTTCGTCACACCTTCTTGTATGCGGAGGTTTCCTAGGCCGTTTTTGTCTCGTGGTATCCAGTCTAGAATTGTTTTCGTCCGTCGATCATAATTTCTTCTTGCAATACGTCCAGCACACTTTCCAGCTCATATTAAATTATTTCATTAGCACCATCAGTATTCATTTCTATATATTTGGGCTACAAATGGTTCGAATTCGCTACTTTCGGAGTACAGACACGCTACTTTTTAATCATAGGATCTGACAACACTGACTGAATGATTTAAATCAACACAATGTGAGGACCCCCATTTGGTCTAGCGGCTAGAACTCTTGATTTCGGTTCGCGTGGTCCCGAGTTCGATTTCCGGTAGGGATAAAGTTGAACGACCGAAGTGGTTCGGATTTCACTATAATCATTAGCTGAACGTCTCCTTTAGCCGCCCTAGCATAACTGTGGGACGTTAAACTAAAACAAAAGTGAACACTGTGTATTACTAACTGTAAGTTCTTGAATAATTGCATATAGCTATATGGTATGGATCGAGTTTGAGGTGGTCGGGGGTCAAACTAAAGCAAGTGAAATGTAATTAGGGTGCAATTAGAACTTTTAATTAAGCACGGTCTTAATCTAAAGTGTACACCAGGCCTAAGGCTTAAGGGGAACAACTAGTGTTACTGAAAATGTATCAGTTACAATTTGCATTTACATGCATTGCTGGTACGAAGATTTAAACATTAACATTATAAGTAGCCCAAAGACTATGAAAAACATAGTCTCTTGAAATCATTCTTGCAACATAAAACAAATTACAAGTAATTTTAAAATATTTTGCAGTTTATCTACGTTATTTGCACATATTTAGAATAATATTTAGCTATCTATTTAAGTAAGCAACACTGCTTAAAATAACGTAACTGCGACTTGCAATTAAAACCACCAAAAACTGTTAATGCGTCATTTTAAGCAGTACAACAATCACTACCAATGTGTTTGGTATCTCTGATGGCGTTATAAGCATTTAAGTCTTTTGGAAACATCTGCATGATGAGACGTGATATGTCAGCGCGTTTTCGAAGTAAAGTCTTTAGAAACATTTAAATTTTCCGTTTCTTGTAACTTTGTTCCTTCATTCATTCGAAATATATTATACCATGATCACAGTATCTGACGCTAAGGTACAGTTGATGCGTATTGCACCGTCCATGCCATTTGAAAATCTTTAAGTTTAACGTCCCACGGATATGTCGGTTAGGCTAAAGGAGACGGTGATAATGAGAAATGAATGAAATGGTGGAATGAAGAAAGTGGGAGGAAACCATTTAACAAGAATTTACATACTTTAACCCATTACAGAGACATTTATCTCTTATAAAAACACATTTCAAATAACTTTGTTTCGTAGATACAATTTGCAAAAACTAAGGCTCTCATTTGCAATTTCACCGATCTTTCGCGCTTCACTCACTTACGGAGTGAGGTTGGAGCGAGAATTTTCTAGGAGTTAGATTTCTTTCTTTCCATTATGGCACTTTCACTCTAATCATCTTTTCGACTGTTGCAACATTCCCGAGTTATAGAATGATAAATACCCTCTGTGGTTTCCTATTCGAACGATAAATACCCTCTGGTGTTTCCATATTAGTGATACTGGACGTTTTACCTGATGCAGGAACCATATCTTGGTGCTCATTTTGAAAATGGTGACCCATATGAACAATCTTTTGCAACAGCACTCTTTAGTTTTTAAAGATATGTCGAACGAGGTATCATTCACCCCATGTTTCCATTTACAATTTTGAAGTTGCGCCCTGGGACCCCATGAAGGGTGGCCCTGGGAGTCTCCGCGACAATATCAATCGATGTGTCACATGACATTTTCTATTTGAGTTTTTGTTCGGTTCATTTATGTTCAACCGTTTTCATATTAATGGTACTGCACGTTTTACTGTATCTAATAGAGGCAACATGTCTTGGCGGCCATTTTGAATACAGTGGCCGATATGAAAGATCTTTTGCCACAACGCTTTTTACTTTTTCAAGATCTATCGAACGAGGTACCACTCACCCCTTGCTTCCATTTAAAATTAAAGTTGGACCCGGGAATCCATGCAGGGCGGACCTGGGTGGCACCGCGACCATATATATAATAAAATAATAATAAATAATATATAAGTGTAATAATAAAATTATCACTTATCATAGAGAGAGAGAGAGAGAGAGAGAGAGAGAGAGAAAGAGAGAGAGAGAGAGAGAGAGGGAGAATTCTATTGCAACAGTGGATTTTGTTTCGGGAGAGGCTTGAGGAACGAGTAAGAAACAATGCAAAAAACTATCAGAAATTTATTTCGGGAGGGTTTGATCCCGATAACCACCCCCTAAATACGCCACTGTACATCAGTCAACCGTTCTCATATTATCTAACACAGCAACGAAACAAATTTTGAGTGAAGGCAATTTTAGTATTTATCAATATCAATATTCGAGACGAGACCGAGACTTTCGAGACTGACCTAGGTCTCGTCTCGGTCTCGTCTCGATTTATAGAGGTCTGTCTCGGTCTCGGTCTCGTCTCGGTATTTAAAAGTCGGTCTCGGTCTCGTCTCGGTATATAAAAGTCCGTCTCGGTCTCGGTCTCGTCTCGATATTTCGAGACGAGACCGAGACGAGACCGAGACTAGTCTCGGTCTCGGTACCATCCCTAGTTTTCATTGGGTTCTGTGGTCACACTTAGCGGACGAATCACTGCCAACGATTATGTCGCAATTTTAGGAGACCACTTGCATCCTATGGTCCCGATGTTGTTCCCGGACAATGACACCATCTTCCAGGATGATAATGCACCCATTCACACAGCTGGCGTTGTTGCAGCGTGGTTTGAGGAACATCGGGATGAAGTTCAACACCTCCCCTGGCCCACCCAATCCCCAAATCTCAACATAATTGAACATCTGTGGTCCGTCTTGGAAACACGACCTCCGGCGGCGATTTTCACCTCCATCCTCTCTCACAGAACTGGCCGATGCCCTGCACGAGGAATGGTGTAAAATTCCACTTGCTACCATTCACGACCTCTATGCCTCCATCCCACGTCTCATCAAGGCTGTTATGAAGGCGAAAGGTGGCCCGACACCATATTAATCTGGTAAGTTGCAATTTCGTTCAGGTGTTTCCATTTTTCTGATCACCATCTGTATATATATATATATATATATATATATATATATATATATATATATATATATATATATATATATATAATTTTCCATGTTCAATTTACTACATTATTTACATCCAAAAATTCATAAAACTTCCCTGAGCTCCTTCATAGCTAGGTGATTAGCGTACGCGCCTTTGGCGTGGGAAACCCGGGTTCGATTCCCGGCGGGGGCTCATGTGGTTCGTATTCCACGTTAATCAGTAGGTCCACGTCTCATATAGCCTCGCTGCTGAACGGGACGTTAAACTCCAAATCATCATTATCATCATCATCAAACTTTCCTATTTTTTCCCTGATGAAATTAGTTGCAATGTTTTACTTGAACATTGCAGGTATAATTGTTGCTTCTCTTTCTTATTTTGTAATGTTTTGCTTAAGGATATTAAGTTTGCCTTGTTTTTGCCAATAAAATACAGTATTTTCTTTTCACGTGGTGATAACAGCCGAACTGCTGTTTTCATCTAATCTATCTGGTACATTAATCTTAATTTCCCTCAGCTCTTAAATCGTATTATTTTTTCTTTTGGTTATCATCCTCATTGTTGGCACGTTCATTGTCCCTCAGTTAGTTCCCGTGAGAAAACATGCCTTGTTTCCCGCATAAGAACATCCCATGATTTTCTCATGCTGAGAACAACATTGGAAGATGTCTCGGACGAAATGCGATAGGCCGAGTTAAAAGCTACAACTACCCCCATTTTCTTTGCAGCTGTCTTGTTTGTAGGAGGACATCTCACTTTGCAGACCAAATCGTGTGACATGGACATTGCATTGTATTTCGAATTTATGATGGAAATAAATGCATTGTCTCGCTGCTTTATTGTTCTGTGAACGATAATAATTCACTGCCACTTTCGAGAAGTTATTGAAGTTATATAAGGATCCAGATCCTTTGCTTATATTTCGTTGAAAGTCATGGTTAATCAATTTTTATTGGTGGAGTTTATATCTGTGGAGCGTAAGATCTGGAGTTCCTAAACATGTACATAAACAAAACAAACTTTTTGCTTGGAAGGTCAATGTCTTTGGGTGACATATTCAGTTTTTCTTGTGCTTTACTACGATAATTCAACTCTTTGTAACAGAATCAACATTCGACCCACTGACAGTCCCAGTGCGGCCGCTAATGCTATTTTGACAGCTCTACTGCCGTTAAAAGTTGGTTTACTATGTAATATAAATATAGAATTGCGATCACATCATGAGAGCTTTGTAGTGGACAAATATGCTTTGGTTCCTTGGAGTTTTCCTCCTCTTCCATTATGACCTTTGTAATACAAACAAACATTAGCGCAAGACGTTCCTTATTACTTAATACTTAAACATCTTTAATTGTGAGACTCTCATAGATTTGCATTTGCATTTACGAATTGTCTTTGCCATGAAAAAGTAATCCCAGTAACCAGAATGTACAAATTTGTCCACAACAGTAGTTTCGTACCCTAAAGGCGAAAGTTTGGAATATGAAAAAAAAAAAAAAAAAAAAGAAAGAAATCATATGCACGTATATGCATTTTTCTGCTTCCAGTTTGTTTGTTTGTAACGATTGTATACGGTGAAGTGTATAGATAGGAAATCGAGGAGAGATTATTCAAGGTATCCTGTCATTTAGCTAATGTAGATAGGAACAGAGTTTTAGATTGGCTAGACTAAGCAGAATCTCTATTCAATTGATGTTCTACTACTGAATTGGAACATTTAGTATCACTACGATTAACGTTCATTTGATAGCAACATTAATTTGACAGAAAGTATATAATGCAAATTTAGAAACACGTGAAACTTGAGAAGCAGAGAGAATTATTAGTTTACTTTACAAGGAAGTGAATAATTAGCAATGTGACACTGTCTAAAAATATGTAATATATTGCGTACCTAGGTAGACACGTATATTATTCATTTGCAAGTTGTAGGTATATGAGGTTGCTTTACTTGAAAGGTAGATCAAAAAGAGATGAAAAAGAAATTGTTTGTGGAAGTAACTTTCTGAAGACTAAGTGAAAGATTTTCCGAAAATTAGAATTCTAGTTTTTCCGATCGTTTCACTATTCTATACAAAGATAGAAATAATTCTTTAACTTGTTCAAGACTTTGGCATACAACTTGAGCATTATGTTTTCTCTTTCCCGCATGCCATGGTAAAAATGCGTGAGTATATGAAACGGCGCTGTGGAGATGTTTGCAAAGAAAGCATCTCCAGCTGTCCTATTGAAACCAAATGTTAGAACTATTTCAGTTTTATAAGAATAAGCAAAGTAGAACATCTTAAGGGTTATATTCATGTTTGCTCGTCAGTCGAAATATTTGGCAGTGGAGGAATTCCCTTAAAACCTCTTCAAAGTCATTCATGAAATTCGAGTTGCATGAAAGCTTTTTGCCTTTTCTCCTCACGTTAGAGTATCCATGTAACACATCTTTTTTCTTTTTAAGTTGTGTTAAGAAGAAGGGAAGGAAAAGAAAGGTATTTCGTTTTGAAACTTCTTTACACGTACATTTCTCCATACAGTCTATGTACAGAGTTCGTCGGCTTGCGAGGTAGGCTTCAAAAAGGAGAATTTCCCCTTTTTTCAGTATTGTCTAGGTTTAGTGGCATCTATAGAGATTCTGAGGTAGGACATAATATTACAATTAATAATTATAACAATATTAGATGTTGCATCAGTAACAATGCACGTTAAAGATAACACAACATGAAAATAAGAGAAGCCAAATTTCTCAGATGCACTAAGGCAGTGTTTCTCAAAGTGTGAGTCGAGACCCATTGATGGGTCGCAGGCCGTTTTTTGATAAGTCGCGAGAAGTTTTTCCTTTTAATTATGAAAATTTTATTTTGATGCAGATACATATATTGTAAAGTAAGTACAATTCAGAAAATGAAAATTGGAAGCGTTTGTTAATGAAGTGAAGAGTAAATGGTTACTCAGAGCCTTGCCCTGTTGTACAGTCAGTAGAGATGCTGGGTTAGGAGGAAGGAGAATGGATAAGTCAAAATCTCTCACGGAGTAGAGCAGTGCGTGTTAGCTCTGTTTTACCTTTCTATATATATAAAAACTAGAAATATGAATTACAGAACTTATTTGGTTTGAAATAAACCACAGTTACGTAGAACGACAATGTGTATTTGAATAAAAGTAGGTGGGTCACAGAATACACTTTAATATTTAATGTGGGTCGCGGTAACAACAAGTTTGAGAACCACTGCACTAAGGAGTAAGCATTTTCCCTAACGGAGAGAGTATCAAGCGTTAGGTAGAAAAAAGTGCAAGTGATTGGACAAAAAGGAAAAGACAACTTGAGCACTCTACATGGAAATGTGTATTCATAGTAATAAGAAAATTAGAATGAACATTTAAATGGATGAAAAACAGGAATTTCGGTAAGAAAAAAAAAAGCGTTTGAAATTAAAATATTGGAGAAGGGTTATGTAGGGGAGATGATCGAAAAAAAAGTTACAAAGTCTATTATGAATTATGTGTGAGACATAGCTGGAAGATCAATACACCTGATGATAGAGGGCACTCAGCAATAGTTTTCGATGTAATCATTATTTTTGTTCAATCTCTTATGAGAACGACAAATAAAGTTTCCTATACCAATTGCATAGAAATCTTCACCAAGTTCTCTTTGCCACTGTAAGGCAGCGGTTTTAACATAATAACATGCCACATATAATGGTGGTCAGCTATTTTACTTTAGAACAGGAAAATGGTGGAAGTCACTGTGGCTTAGTCAGGGCTGTAAAAGGGGTGCTCTAGTCGTTCCAAGTGTAACGTCAGTGGTTGAAGTACTGGGTCTACCGCTGTGTCCAGAGTTGTCATTAACAATATTGGTCCATCTTTCTTTGAAGCCACGACACCACTTTCCTACGTGTTGCTTTGAAATTTATCCCTCCCTATACACCGTTACAGTCTTCCTATGAATGTCAGCAAATGATGTGTTCTTGCCTCACAGGAACCGTACTGCTGACCTCACTTCTACTTCCAGACGAGTCATAATTTTTAATGTTCACTCTTCGGATATACATGACCAGAATCCGAAGTTTTTAAATCTGCACCAAGACAGACAAAGAAATTTTCGTTAAGTTACAGTGAATAACAAAAAAAGTTTTATGCCTTGTAACATTTTTTCCGATGATCCCTCATACATATAGTGACAAATGTATGTTTCCGGAAGCAAACGAAATTCTGTTTTGGCCCTAATAAGGAAAACAAGGAATTCTAGTTTAATTCTGCATTCAGACCAGATATGACCAAACTCGGAAGCCTGGCTCAGGCTTAGTCGGCTTTGAACTCGATAATTGAGTGCAAGCATGTCTGAACACAAGCGTTAAAAGTCGAAAGCGACCTAGAGCGTAATCTCGATGATTGCAAACACGAGCGAGTTTGAGTCCCATTGAGGATAATGATGCCGGAGATTTTAGCGAGTGCGAGTTCAATAAGGGGAATGGGCGTGAGATCGAATTAGCGTGTGCCTCGTTACGATTGCGAGCTCAAGAGAGTGCGAATTTGAGTGAGCGTGAGTCTGAGCCCTGATTGCAAACTGGCCGTCTCTGACATACTGGATTGATACACTGTTGAAAGGAGAAGTAGCAGAAAAACTAAGAACGAAATATTTTAACAACTTCGGCAATGGACAGCCATATCAAGAGGTTGTACAATTAGTATAGAATAGGCGGAAAATATATTTCCATATAGCGTACCAACCTTCAATTAAGGAGAGACAGTCAAGGTATGAATTGTTAGCAGCAATCATATCTTTATTTTCACCCGCTTAAACTCGTAGTATGAGTGTATAAAATAAATTTTTGGTTCGTAGAAGTTTGCTCTTTGCGCAACATTTGTAATGTTTTTAAGTCAGGAAATGAGGACAATGACTCGACGGCCTTGTCTGTGTACGTTTTATCCTACTGCAAAAACCTGTTGCATCGTCTCTTAAATACTGGTTCTCAATTGACGAATTGGTAGTTGAGGTGTATACGCGAAGAACTGAACATAGAAATTTGTGATCCCGTTTAAGAGTCAAAGCGTGGAAACCTGCTTTTCTTCCCTTTTTTTGTAGCATTACTTATTATTACTATGTAGAACAAACAGCTATTACTAATTACATTTGTTCGCATACAATTAATAATTTTGGCAGTTTAGAATTTAGACATGACTGCATGATTACTCATATATATGCCTCTTTCAATGTAAAGCGTATATTAAGGAATTTTAAAAATTACGCTTCGTAATTGATTTAATTCTTTAACAGGATTCAGATTATATTTCTTGAATTAACATATGCCAGTTGATAATATCAGGAAGTAACGTTGGTAGTACCTGACATTTGACATGACCAGTTATATATATTTTTCATTTAATGACCTTTCTCTTTTATTGGAAATTCGAAAGAGACACGGAGCCCCTGAAATGCCAACAACTCAATAGTAAGATATTAAGTTCAGCGTACTTCGTTTCGAATAATATGCTAATAATCATAAATTCATAAAGAAATGATATTACCGTGTAAAACATCCAAAGAAATGTTTTGTACTACAAAAGTATATAGGATCTGGAATTCGCATTAAAATTAGTTTTGAAATTCTTATAATGTTATTCATGGTGCCACCTAACATGGTCGTACGAAGAAAGTAACTGTAGTTACGGGAGATGATTCATTTTCTACCAGTAGATCACATGTCCAGAGATAAAAGGAGTGAATGTATTTACTTGCATAATCGTCGAGCACGAGGACTAGTTTCGTTTAGTCCTTTATTTTACAAGTTGTAAGGGATTCCTTTGTTTAGTGGAAGGTGTTGCAGAACTTCCAATCTAGTGAATGAACCAGAGGCGACGGAAGCAACTAGTACATTAATTAACCGGTTGCAATGTAACCGGTGATGCAAATTACACAGAGCAAGAGTCAAAGGCAGAGGTGTTTCCATTTAAATATTAAAAGCAGGAATAGAAAAAGACAGAAAGAAAAGAATATCTAAAGACCGAATAAATAATTTGGATTCGAGTGCACATGTAAGCCACACATTTATTAATTTAGTAGTTCAAAATAATATATACTTTTAAATTATCATAATGAGTTTCAGAAGATGTAAATGGAGATGTAACTCAGAAATTTTAACAACCGGTTTTGTAACATTTATAACGATACATGAATAAACTGTTATTATTTACGCAGCTGATAGCAAATAACATTCTCATTCACAAAACAAATATTGGTCATTAGTTCGTGTACTTCTTACGTTCGTAACGTAGACGACGATGTAAATCCAAAAGCTGTAATAGTGTTTATTAATATTGTTTAATGTGAGTTGAAATTCTAGTAACTACTGATAAAAATAGGAAGTGCTGAAAACACGTAATTCCTAACGTCTTCATTCTTCAGCTCTTGAAATCCAGTTATCATTACAATGCAATTGCTGTTGTCTTTCCGCATAAATCATAAAACAAGTTCCCTGTACTAGTGACGTTTTACAACGTGTTATGGTAGTTGTTCTGCAAATAGCAGCGCCTTATTACACCGTAAAGGTAATACATATTTACTCAATTATCCGTAGATACTGTATGGTGCCACTGAAGTAATATTAATGGTCTAATGCAGAATAAGAGGTATCGAAGCAAGTTTTTATTCAGGAGGTTAAATTTGCCTACTTACCCTTTTGACCGATTTAATCTCCAAATAATAGTAATGATAAATCTCAAAGGATACATACTAAATTTAATCCAGTTTTTCAAATCGTGGAATAGATACATACAATAGATACATATCGTGTTAAATTATGTAAGTTCGCTTGGAGAGAATACAAATTGTGCACTAACTTAGTGCTCTTTTTACAAGTTAGGTGAAAGAAGTGGTATACAATTCTTAGTTCTTTGTTATTACATGCTCTTGACGTGTAAAATGAAAAGTTTTATGTGAGTTCAATTAAAATAGAAAAGAAAATTAAAGGAAAACTTCATGTAAATCGTATGAATAAGATACTGAAGTAATAGTTGTAATAATAGTTTATGCATTTAAGTTGTCTCTGGTTGGATCCTAGCTTTCACCAAGTGGACAGACACAGTGAGCATGGGGTTTCTTGGGATTTTCCGGTTCCGCCCATTTTCTTCATGCCACCATTTCATTAATTTTCATCATCACTGCCCCCTTTAGCTCACACCGGATAAATATGAGACGTAACACTGAAAAATTTCATTTCATTTATGCATTTCACTTCGTATAATGACATTACCAAATGTATGTCTGTGACAGTAATTCGATCCCTCTGTTTCTGCTCTGTATTTCTTGTGTTCTTTTTATCGAACTTGTTCAAGTAAATGATGCATTCGCATTCTCTGAAGATAAAAATGCGTAGTCTCGTGTATCAAATGGATAAAACCGAAATCTACAGTATTTGTAGGTTAACAAATTTTGTATTTCATAGCCTAAAATATTAAATCAAAAACCAAAATTAGAAGTACAATTCTCGGTTAAAGCCCTAGTATTTTGCAGTTATCACATTATCATGCTATATTCCAAATTTCGTGTATGTACCGTATGTAAAACAATTCAAACGGAACATGTAATAAATAGTTTATTTTTCCTTCGGCTTGGAACTTCTATATTAGTGTCTGTACGAGAGTTATTTATATTAAAAATCTGGGATTCGTGGGTGAAATCGTCCTCTAGTCATGGATGAATTTCAACACGGGGCAATAAGGAAGATTCTTAAACCTTAGATGAAATGAATGCCATGTTTCAGGAAATTCGGAAATTCCAACGAAAACCATAATTGAGGAATATTTTTTTCAGCTATTAGATGTACACTCATGTCCAAAATTATTGTCGCATGTCTATAAATATGTTGTTTTAGGAATATAACTTGATAACGAATTCGCCAGGTATTTTTTATAATGTTAGTATGTGTATAATCGGGAAAGACATATATGTGGCAAATTTTCATGTCAAAAGAGCAGTAAATAAAAACAATAAAACGAAAATAAAACTTTCTTGTCCATTTAGCAACATTTTGTTTTACTCATTCTAATTTTCGTATTTATAATTATTTTTCTGTGAAATTTACCACAAATTAACATTTCCCGAGTATACACAAAGCATCAGTATTAAAAGTACCATGTAAAATCATTATCAAATTATATTCTTACAAGAAGACAGTTATAGATATGCGACAATCATTTTGGACATGAGTGTACTTCCCTTAGGCTTAATAAATTTTTCTCCGTGGCAATATAAATTACACTGGTCTACATATGAAAACTTTTTTTCTGCTGACTGAGATATTTGACTTGTTTTTTAATAAATCGAGGTCGCTGATTCCAGTGGTGTAGTTAGTTTTTGCCTATCACGTCAGAATTTTATACAATCTAATCATACTTACACTGACAGAATTTCTTATTTGTTCCATATATCTTTGTAAGAAACTTACATTAAATATTGTACTATTGCCTTAGTATTAATATAAATACGGTACAATTTACGATAAAGTTACTGACACCCACCTACACATATTATAATATATATATATATATATATATATATATATATATATATATATATATATATATATATATATATATACGATTTGATGAGCAATATGATGTTTATGGTTACAGAATATTACGTATGGAGTAGTTTTACGAACCTATTTGTCATAATGAATTTAGACTTGATAGAAAGTTAAGGAAATCCAATACATTTTTTAATTTCATTTACGACCTCAAGCTGATAAATGCACACAACAAAATAACACAACGTGCCTACCTACTTAGGCAAAAATCTTCGTTTCTTTGATTTTCTGGAGTAAGTGGCCTCCAGAACGTCAAGTTGCAAGCACCAGCGATAGTCCGCCATCATGTTTTCGTTCCACCTTCCGTGGTGCCAGTTTCCCATGGTTTTGATATCCTGGTGAAATCGTTCATCCTGTTCTTCACTAAGGACACCAAGATTGGAAGGAAAATAGTCTAGATAGCTGTGTAGGAAGTCAAGCTTCACACTCGTATTTACTCCTAACTTCTGAAATGTGGCCAACAAATTGTCAACAAGTCCCACATAGTCGCCCGCTTTAAAGTTCCAATTAAGTTTGAAACAACGGCACACAAAGCATCCCGTGTAACTCTTTCTGTGCGGTTCATGGTTTGTAAGAACTCTTTATCTTTCATTAGCAACCTTTTCTGGGGGCCGTCAAAAATACCAGCTTTTACTTTCTCCTGTGTCAATGTAGGAAATTTCGAGCAAATGTATTTGAATCAATCACCATCCTGATTCAAAACTTCTACATACTGTTTAATTAATCCCAGCTTTATGTGTAGTGGAGGGAGTACAGTTTCTTAGGGTCAACAAGCGGTTCGTCCTGGATGTTTTTCACTCCCATTTCAAAATCTACTCTGGCAGGCCACAATCTTCGTATCCAGTGTTCATTCCTTGCACGGCTGTTCCATAAACAAATAAAGCAAGGATACTTCGTAAAACCTGCTTGTTGGCCCAGTAACATTGAAATTACCTTGAGGTCGCCACACACAAGCCATCTACCATTCTCATAATTTATCTTCTCAAGGAGCATTTTCAATGTTTGGTAGCTTTCCTTCAAATGTGTGGAGTGACCAACAGGAATGGATGCCAACTTATTGTCATTATGCAGCAATATACACTTTAAACTCCTCTTCGAAGAGTCAATAAAGAGCCTCCATTCATTCGCATCATAATCACATCCCATAGCTTCAATTAGTCTTTTTTCAACTGAACAATACACAAGTTCTTCATCTTTTTGAAAATATTGTAATAGATGCTTCTCTCTGTCCCGATATACGGTAGTTGTTCCTGGTGTCAACATATTCCTTTCTTTCAGCCTTGAACCCAGCAATTCTGCTGATGCTTTTGGTAGACCAAAATTGCGAATTAAATCATTTAATTCTGATTGAGTGAAGGATTTGCATGAATTGCGTTCATCGGACACCACAAAATCCTCGTCACTACGTTCTGTATTTGTGTTCACAAAGCAATCGTCATCATCATTGGAACTTGCAAACGTGCTGCATGTAGAGATAGGAATTTCATTACTGTGAGGAACAGGTCTTCTAGCGGAGTAAAGATCAGGATACTGAATAGTATGGTTAGATTTCCTGCTCATGCCAGATACATTTACCATACAAAAATAACAGTCATTTACATTATCTTGCTGGTCTCGCCACACCATTGGGATTCCAAAACAAAGGCTTGTTCATTGACCCTTGCTCCATTGTCTAAGATTTTGTACACAGGTCCTGCATACATTATGTGGTGCCCATGGTTTATCTTGGTCGCCCAATTGAATATGCATGATACACTTTTCGTATAAATTCCGAAATATTTGTTCGTTGTTTCGGGGTTGTGAAAGAACCACAAATATGGCAAAATATATCAGGATCGTTCTTGCACTTTCTATGAATAGATGTCATGTTATTTAAACTTGGTACAGCTACCAACTTGATCAGAATGTGTGTAGTCTACACTATAGTAGTTGTAATCCTGTAAATATCACTACACCAATACAGTGCACGAATACTAGAAATAACCAGATCAGTAAATGTTTGCAAAACTTCCACAAAATCCTGCTTCTTTCGCAATCTGATAACGCCGTGTTTTCCATAAACAAAGAGTGCAGCGTAATTTGTCACCCTGCATAAAAATTCAGCTGCGAGTATTCTCTTATTACAACCCTTTACATACGTAATATCCTCTTCAATTTTAATTCAAAATGATTTTGAATTACCTATACTTTATTTAATATATTCTTTAATTCTTACGTAATAACTCGTAAAGA
The DNA here is from genome assembly GCF_964235325.1 of Thermobia domestica. Classification (NCBI taxonomy): domain Eukaryota; kingdom Metazoa; phylum Arthropoda; class Insecta; order Zygentoma; family Lepismatidae; genus Thermobia; species Thermobia domestica. The sequence continues at coordinate 151,394,417 of NC_137460.1, read as the reverse complement.
TAAAATTAAACGTAACAGTGTATGTGCTGCCGTCTTGTGATATCTTGTAGAACTACGTTACGATTAATGGTTCTAAAGCATACATGAAATATTAGATAAAATTTCATTTTGTGAAAATACGTGACGTGATAGAGAAAAATGGATTTCATTTTTGAATTTAGCACACTCGAATTATTAAAGAACAGCTGGTAGCCTCCAGTCAGCAAAATTGATGTAGACCAGTGTTATTCATATGCCTCAAAGAAACTATATACATTACTGTGTGAGTTACAACGTTCTTTCCAGCACGAAAGCTATGCGAGTGTGAGCCTACAACTAAATGTGGCATCCAAATGACATGAACTCCCACGGGGAATCGAATCCGAGTCGCCGTGCCGAAGGTGTGAATTGTAACCATTTAGCTGCGAGAAGTTTTTTTTTTTTTTTTTTTTTCACTTCGAGAATTCCTTTTTCAGCCTCAAGCAATAGGGTTAATGTCAAAGAAACTACACTTCTATGATAAATCAAATTCAGGAAAATATATAATTCGATTTTTTTCTTAATTGAGAAGTAATAAGATATTATTCTTGTTTTAGTAGTTATAAATGTAGAAACATCCATATAGCTTTCTTGTGGTTATACGTTGTTTGAGTCGTACGTTAAACTGTAGGTCCACGCCTATTTAACATAGAGGCTGTACACTCCATTCAAACCAAGCAACCAGTGGCGGCGCTACGCTCGAAATAGAAGGGGGCAAGAGGGGAGACAAGAAAAATTTTGGGTAGGAGAGGCAACCACACTTGTTTTGCTTTGAATATTATTATTATCTGTTATACATATTATTATTATCATTATTATTCATCGGTTGTACATAGAAAAATGGCGGTCAGAAAATATATTGGGGTGGCGGTCGCCCCTCTTCGCTCCCCTGTAGCGCCATCACTGCAAACAACCAACCAAAAATATTCATGAATTACGGAATGTAGAATAAATATTTCCTCAAATACAGCAGTGTAGTGCGAAGGCTCAGCTTTAATAGTAAAACTGTTGTAATTGATTATAAAGTGATAATTGGTAGAATGTTGAAGTATAAGGAAGTGAAAACACTGCGACAGAGACAATGTAGATACTCAGCGTTTATTCACGAGTTCGGCGTTGATCAGTGTTCTTACCTGCGTGCCAAGTGTGACTAACTGCTCTACCACAAGACACAACAATCTTCCGGTAGAACGTAGCTGCGTATTTTATTTTTATTTTTAAATGATTAGCAGTTTCACGTGTACACCTGTAAAAGAATTTGGTTTGTATGATGTGTTATTTTCTCAATTTATATAAGAGCCGAAGTAGATTTTTACCATCCACTTTTGGTAAAGGTATTAGAGTGGAGATGGAACATATTCTTGGTACTCTTAATTGATTGTAGAAAATCGCTTCTCGCTATCTGTTATGATATTTGCTCTATACCGACCAACGTCAAAGCTGGAAGTGATTGTTTTCTGCCATTTCCGATTTCAATAGAGGGTTAAGATATAAAGTGGTACCTTTTCTTAGAATGCTCAATCGATTTCAAAAGAGAAAATCTTGCTGTCCCTGTCGTTATTGCTCTATGTAGATCAGAACTGAAACTGAAGGTTGTATGGATCTCCACTTCTGGTTTTAGTAGAGAGTTAAGGATGGAGATTAAATGTATTTTTGGGACGCTTAATCGACTGCAGGAAACCACTTCTCGCTATCTATTTCTGTTTTTACCCTTGTGTGGTCATCCTGAAAAACAGAAATGGTTGATTTCTACCGCTCCCGCTTAATGGATTATCTTAATCAACGAACTCAATTCCTAAATTTTGACCCTCTACATCCTGGTCAAAAGTGATGATGATTCATCGAATAGTTCTTGATTTTTCTCGAGTAGTCCCGGGCGGACGGACAGACAGATAAGTGGGGCCCATAAAGAAGTTTTGGTGGTAAGTCAAATTCCTTAAAAATCAGTATATATAAGACACGACAACATTGGTCTAACATTGCAGTTTGCCGTCTTGTCGAGCAGTTACCCTTTACGAAAGAAGTAAAATTACGATTGGGAATACGCGGTCGAAACTCTAGCACGTATGATGTCAAATTGTTACTTTGCCAACAAACGACGTTGGGTAAACCTATTCTTTAACGTAACTTCCCTCTAACCATGGCAGCCAGTAGGACCTATCAAGAATTCTACTAGGGATAATGAGAAGAGAAAATTTATCCCAAGCTCTGCTGCACTTCGTAGATTTATGCACACTTGATACAGAAGAAGATAAAACCGAACACATTTTCATACGACTGAAGTATGAATCATGAATCAGAGACATTAAACTTTACATAATGTTATTGTTGCATTAGCAATTCTATGAAATGTTTACATTTGTACCTAATTTCGTGGAACAAACATGTTCTTCATGTTCACCTAAATGAAGAGTTCAACAACAAATCGGCATATTCAGACACAGTGTAGAAGTTGTTGCTAATGATTGTTGTAACTGTGGAAAAGAGGTTACACTTTTTTGTTTTGTTAATATTTAAGAGCAAGATAATATTCTCAAGGATAATAGAATTAATGTAAAAGTCGATTTGAAAACTAGTGCTAAACAAACCTTGACTTTGTACGCTTTATTTCTCAGCGTCCCTTTAGAATTGTTGCTTGTACCGTTAGTTTCTCACCATCTGTCTCTTTGTTTCACATGTACGAACTAATTTTCACGGTGGGTTCAATTGGTTACTAGAACACACATAAATGAAAGCATGCGGACGTACTTAGAGTAGTATATTAAAATTAAAGAGGGGGAGAGATTTTATTATTATTTTAACTGGACATATGACATTCGCAGAAATATTCTCAAGGTCTTAACACATTCGTCAGATACATGTTGTCATCAAGAGCAAGAAACCAATGTAATCGCCAAGTGAACTTTGTAGTGGACAAACACCGTGTGTGTGGGTTTCCTCGGGGTTCTCCCGTTTCCTGCCACTTTCTTCATCCCACCATTTCATTCATTGCTCATCATCACCGTCTCCTTTAGCCTAACCGGCATAATCGTGGGATGTAAAACTCAAAAATTTCATTTCATTTCAAACCAATGTAATGATTCATTAGTATGGTAGTTCGTAACTTTCAGGGCTACCGGGTGTTCTCTTTTACCGCGACATATCTCTTTCAGGCCCTAAGAATGGTACGAGCGAGTTTTGATATATTCTCTTTCTGGGGAGCGGAGACAACTATTTTTATCTTCAAGATTTTTAATTCGTGTATTTGTAAATGATTGTGAATGTTAATATTATTGCAGATGTCTAATAAACTAAGTTCAGTGTCTAAGAAACTGCAACATATCAAGCTGTAAGCGAAAAGGAAAGGAATTATTTCCATAATCGATATTCTAATAGTTTGGTTGCACATATAAAGTATGTTATCTCTCTGTACCTTAAGAGACTTGTCAAGCAATGTAAATCTATTACGTAATCTAATATATGTATTCTTTCTTAAAGTCTGTTATATGGTAACCCTAGTAACTCTACCATCGAAAAGAGTGGTCGTGGTGGCTCAGTGGTAGAGCGTTCACCTCTGGTGTGTTAGGTTCCTGGTTCGATCCCAGGTCGCTCCAAGTGAACTTTGTGGTGGACAGGCACCATGTGTTTGGATTTTTTCGGGGTTCTCCCACTTTAGTCAGTTCTTCATTGCATTCATTACCATCTCCTTTAGTCTAGCCAGCATAACTTATTTTATTTTCGCAACAATCTTGAAAAGTAGTTGTTTAATATCGTAAATGTGCTAGTATCTATTTTCAAATTTCCTCATATAGTATAGAAATTGCTTAATTCGACATCATGACGTTATAAATTACGTCGTTTGAACTAAGAAAGAACGTAAAACTATTTATCCGTTTAAATAACATTTTATAAATGTTCAAGCTTACCTTCAAAATTATTAGCATTGCGTTTTTGTGGTATTCGCTATTGCTTGATAAAAGAGTATTGGAAGAGTGTGTGGAATTTTGTACAATTGTTCCTGCAAAACATGCTCCAGTTCCTTAAGAAATGCTGGTGGAGGGTAATGAGACCGAACGCGCCTTTCTAACTCAGACCACAATGGCTCAGTGATGTTCAGATCTGGTGATTGTGGGACCCAGCGAAGGACCCAGCATAGCTTCTGTTCATGCTCCTCAAACCATGATTTCACTGTTTTTGCAGCGTGACAGGATGCCAAATCATCTTGGTAGATGCCATCACCATCAGGGAAGAATATTTGGGCCATGGGTAGAACCTGGTCCCCCAAAATGGCCTCATACGCCTTAGCATTCATCATTCCATGCAGGGCTATGATGGGACCTGCAAAAACCACGATATCACTGCCTATACTGTAACAGAACCACCCCTATGCTTTACAGTTGGGAGCAGACAGTCTGTATCATAGGTCTGCGATGGTGTTCTGCATACGTAAACACGACCGGTTGTTGGAAACACGGTGAAGGTCAATTCATCGGACCACATTACGTGTTTTCACTGCTCATGAGTCCACGCCTTGTGGTCCTTGCACCACTGGATACGCCTCTTCGCATTTACTGCTATGACCAGGGGTTTGGCGATAGCGGCCCGCCAGGAATTTTCATTTTATGAAGTTCCCGTCGCACTGTTTTCGATGAAACCGGGTTCTGTAGGCCGGAATTGAGTTCAGACGTAATTTTCATTGCAGTGGTCTTCTTTTTAGCTGCTACAATCCGTTTTAATGCCCTCCGGTCCCTATCTGACAGGATTGTCTTTCGACCACTGTTGTGCTTTGCAGACGTCGTTTGCCTATGAATTATGTATGTCCTCGTGACGTTGGATACAGTGCCTTTCGATACCCCCACAATGTTCGCCACTGTTGCCACTAAAGCTCCAACCAGACGGGCACCAACGATCATGCCTCTTTGGAAGTCTGTCAGGTCGCCCATTTTACCGCACCACTTTCACACCACGACATTCACAGGTGAACTGGTTACTGCTGACGGAAGAGGAAGGTCCACATGACACATTGAAAACAAAAAACGATCGGCAACCGCAACACGTAGTGTACAGTGGAGGGCGAAACTTACGTGTCCTGTATGAAGTGTTTTTAGATTTTTTCCAACCCCTATATATATATATATATATATATATATATATATATATATATATATATATATATATATATATATATATATATATAGGGCCGGATTTAGGGGGTGCACGTGCACCTTCCCCTTCGTTGTAAATATACACTATCTAAAATGAGAAGCTAGCAGTGAAAATAGCAACAGTTTCCGATACTTTCTGCCGTCATTTTTCTGTTTGAGGTTGAAAGAAAGCAGAGCTTTGCAAAAGCAATAGTTTAAATCGATTTTCTAAAGGTTGAGGGAAAAGGATTCACTAAGCGAAACAATATAACATTTCTCAAGTATGGAAGAAAACAGAAGCCAGCAGGAGAGAAGAACGTCGTTTCCGCATAACATTTGTGGCCCTCTTTAAAATGCTCCCCTCCGTTCTATGCATCAGCGTTGTCAGGGGTAAAGAATATTGTCACATGTCACTTTGAAGAGTTTCAATGTGATTGGCTATTTTGGGAATTATTGGTGCACCCCCCTCAGACGATTCTGGACCCGGCCCTGTATATATAATTAAAATGTGGAGGATAGTTTATGCACTAAAAGTCATCTTCAAAATATATATCGATTAGGGAACCTTGTGAATGGGTGCATTGTGTTTTTGAAAAAAGCGGACATTTTTCCGCAACTTTTCTCACTTTTTCCATCTATTGTCGTAAGTAGAAGGAAGAAGAGAGCGAAAAATATGCTGTGTATTTTGTACATAATTATCATATTGAAGTTGCAACATTTAAATAATAGATAATCATCAGAAATAATTTTTAATAAATATTGTTTATAAGATACAAATTAATACGTAGGTAATTATTATTGCATTAGAAATGTGTATGTTGTATTCTTTCGTGCTAAACTGGGCACTTTTCAATGGGACCATGTTGGCCAACAAGCAAATTTCACTGTATATGAGTATGAATGATTAACAGAATTAATTGAATTTTATTGAGTAATTTCTTATTTTTTTCAAGAACCTCAAAAATTAAAAGATATTAATTTTACAATGTAATTTTGTTACGAGTAAATGCAATTATTATTATTATTATTATTATTATTATTATTATTATTATTATTATTATTATTATTATTATTATTATTATTATTATTATTATTATTATCTATGTATTGCAATGTTACGTGTGTATATTTGTGGTGGATTCTTTTCGACAATCAGATTTCGGAAACCACAACTTTAGAAACATGCTGTTTTCGCTGTTCGATTTCAAGTTTTGTTTAGGTTTTTCAAAAAAAGTGCCGTTATTTTTTCTACTCAATGTTTTAGGGTTGTTTTAAGCCCGTAAGATTATCACTAGGGCGTTGCTAAGATTAATATCCTTATATTAGGCAACCAGCAGAAGAGCTACGTATAGCGGGTTGATGGACATTGCAGGCTCTTTACTTTTAATCTGGATGTGGGGAAAATCTGTTCCATGTCAACAACTTCAAAGCCCTGTAGAGCTGCAATGAAAGCGTACTCAGATAGATTTGTAAGCAGAAAAAACATGTTTGACATCATCTTTCACTTGTCCATGTTTGCCACAGTTTCATCCTAACATTTACATATTAAAATACTATGTTTACATACTTGTCTGTAGCAATTCAATCTCTTTGTGAGTCCTTTTGTTCGTCACTTGCGTCTATAAAGGAACATTTACATGTACAGTAAGGAAGTGGGAAGGAGATTTATGCTCGTATTAGTATGATGTGCTGCATAATCAGCTCGTTCAGCTTATTATTATTATTATTATTATTATTATTATTATTATTATTATTATTATTATTATTATTATTATTATTATTATTATTATAAACTTAGTAATGGAGCAGCTCTTTAGTCACACGTTTCTATATCTTAAACCTAAATATATCATTGTGTTCTCCAAGTTAAAAAAATTGTACTCAAATCGGTCTACTCATTTCGAAGTTACCGAAAAAAATATAGTGTTGCTGAGTGCCTACTCCTGCTGGATGATGTGTTAAAGAAAGAAAAAAGAAAAAGAAACGATGTTACGAACAGTGTATAAATGATGATATAGAAATGAATATTGATTTTATATATGCATGCATAAGCATGCTTCTTCGTGCTGTGTTGAAATAAAGTAATAAAAGTATTACTGAAATATTTCTTCATTGCTTGTAGGCTTTATGGAGATTTGATATAACTTTTGAAGACGTCCTTATTTATTTCGCTAAATTCTTTTCGCTTAGGAAAATAATATTCCTAAACATCTATTGGCAAGAGAAAATCGGCATTCAGTTGTAAGAAAGAAATGATGATTGCTTTTCTCTCTCCCTTCCTTTGTATGCTAAAGTCAGAATATGCGGATAGCAACGTAGATACACAAAATATTATAGTAGTTATGAATCACATAACATCGTGAATTGACTCTTTCCAAAATTGTAAACTATTCTTGTTGTGTGTGTGTCTTTATACTTTTGGCATTCATGCATCGTTGAAATCTGTCATGTGCCATTAAAATTTACTTGTTGCCAAGGCAATGTTCATATGAGTTGAAATGTGATCGTAAAGAAATACAAATTCTTTTTGAGTTGCGTGCCTTTTTCCTGTATGAGCATTTTTCATTCAGTTGGTCTGATTTAATAGATGACTGTGTGAACCCTCAAACTATTAGAATAGTAGTATTACATCTTGAAGTAATGCTACTATTATATATGCTTTCAATGAGGCGAAATTCCTTAATTAAACCAATGTTTTTTTTTTTTGTTTTGTTTTGTTTTTTAAAGCAAAATATATCAATCACAGAAGACATTGTCAATGTGATATAAGTTTTTAGCTTTCGACGTAAGCATACGAAAGCTTATAGTTTCACTCAAGGTGTATATATATATATATATATATATATATATATATATATATATATATATATATATATATATATATATATATATATATGTGTGTGTGTGTGTGTGTGTACGTGGTACGTTATTTCTAAGTAACTACTGGTTGGATGTGAACAAAGTTTGGCGGGCAAGTAATCCATCGTCTAAGGCAGTGGTCGCCAAACCGTCGATCGCGATTTTTTTTTTATGTTGGTATTCTTTTGGTTGGTATCTCAGTAAGATTTAAAAACGGCGCGGTAGCTCAGAAGCTTCACAAGTTTAGCGACCACTGGTCTAAGGAATAAAGATCGCTATGTAGGTGGCCGAGCTCCGGCAGTCTCGTGTCTGGTATTTATATCTTCGTAAATACTAGCCGGATCTGAACGGAATTTGATTAGCAAGTATCCTATCAAAGGAATGAAGATTGTTATATTTGGTGGCCGAGGTCGGCCAGGGACAAGCTCGGTTCGCCTTATATGTAAGACGTGATTTATACTTTGTATGGGAATCGGTGTGAGAAGCAAAAGAAACTGTGTCCTACAGTTTGTACGGTGGGATCTTCTAAGTTCGGGTCGTCGACTATCTTTCCCCTTTAATCTATCTGTCGTTCATAAACAATTTCCAAAATACAGCAAAATCTAAATATTTCTATATTTAGGTTTATTAACTCTTTACGTGTATTTTATCGTAAAAATAACTGTGCAGTCGTGTATATTTGATTTCTGCTCGTGCGAAGTGATGGTGGTGAAGATAGAATGTGAGGTTTAAGGCGTTTCTTACATCATAAATAAAGGGTCCACTGCTTTTGGATTTTAGCTCAAATTATTTGTAATATTGGGATCTTCTGAAGTGATCTGTTTTATTCAGTTGAGCGTCTAATACTTTCTTGTAATATAGTGTTCTTTTTTGTTTTTCATTTATGCTGCGGTGGATATTTCTGTTTTTTTTTTTCTTGAAAACCACAATACAAGAAAAGTGTCGAAAATGCTTTATGACTCGTTTTCACTGTAATGTAAGATTAAATTACACATAATGGGCAAATAGTTTGAAACATTTTTTTAATTTTATTTTTTCTTATATACAAGGTGTGTAAATAAAGTAATGAAACTGGCAGCGCTGGTGACGTTGGATGGGAGGTTCATGAACGTGTGATACACCATCAGTGTAAGTGGGAACTAGTTAGCGCGACATTGTTTGTTTGTAGGGATTGTTTTAGTGATGCAGATTTTGCTTGTGCATTCTTACAATGAATGATACGAATATCGTGCAACGGTATGTGATCAGGTTTTACTTCAAACTTAAACACAGTGCAACGGAAACGTTTGCAAAACTTCGCTAGACATACGGAGATAGTGTTTCAAGGGCCCAGATGTTTCATTAGCAGAAGGCCTTCGGTTGAAAGAAGTGATGCAAATGTTGAAAGAGTGCAGGAGCTTGTGCGTTCCGATCATCAGTGACAGTCAGAATGATCGGGACAAGGTTGAATTTGAGTCACACCATCGTTCATCAGCTGTTGACTAAGAAATGGAGGATGATACAAATTTGCTCCAAACTGTTTCCGAGAATCCTCAGGTAGGAACAAAAGAACATGCGGAGGGACATGTGCGTTGAATTTTTAGATTCGATTGCAAATGGTCCCACTTTTCTGGAGGTGTGTCATTACACCTGTAATGACGAGATTTTGGTGTTCCAATATGACCCGAAAACCAAGCGCCAAGAATATGGAATGGCACATTCCAAGCTTTTCAAGACCGAAAAAAGTAGGAATGACCATGTCAAAGATCAAAAGCATGCTGATACTTCTTTGATAGCTAGGAAATTGTTCACAAAGCGTTTGTGCCTCCAAGCCAAGGGGTTAATCAACACCTTTACCGAGAGGTTCTCCAAAGATTGCGAAAAAGTTCTATGCGTGTGTGACCAAACATCAAAATGGACTGGGTGTTGCATCACGACAATGCGTCTTGTCACAAAGCAATTTCAGTACTTTTTTGCCAGTAAGAACATTGATGTGGCTCCTCAGCCTTCTTATTCGCCCGACTTTAGTCTTTGTAACTTGTTTCTATTCCCGAGATTGAAAACACACCTCAAGGGACGTCGGTTTGGGAATGTGGACAACATTCAAAAGGCTGTAACCGACCAACTGAATTCTATCCCAATATCTGCGTTCCAACACTGCTATGAGAAATGGAAGAACCGTCTCCAGTGCTGTGTAGCTTCCCAAGGCAATTACTTTAAAGGAGATAATGTTGCATTGTAATATTCTTGTTAAAAAAAAAAAAAAAAAAAGCTTTCGATACCTTATTTACACACCTTGTACACAGGGGTGTTATTTAGAGGAGCAGGAGGGGGCAATTGACCCCCAAGAGTTTGAGGAATACATATATACTTTAATCGATTGATATGTCGGTGGTGCTCATGCCCCCCTCAGGCTAAGTGTGAAATGACGCCCCTGCTTGTACATTCCAAAGCTGAATTAGAAGTTACCAAATTCCACTTGAAAAACTGAGCTTTCGATATGAATAAACTTCTTTCAGTCCGTTGGGAAGTTGAAAACCTCACGTTTAGCAAAACCATTTAGGATTTGATTATCATAGTATTTATTATTATTATTATTATTATTATTATTATTATTATTATTATTATTATTATTATTATTATTATTATTATTATTAACAAAATTAACTTTCTTCCACTTCTGCACAGGTGGACGATTGGTATCCTTATATATGAAGCTCATTTTTCTGTTACATCTTTGATGTAATTTTAAGGGTAATATTTGAAAAAGACAGTAGTATGTTGGAGATATTCTATATTAGATGGTAACAACATTTGTAGCGTATTTTTCTATTCGTAGTTTAGGTGTGGAAGATATTCTTCCAGTCGATTTATTTTATCAATAGAAATCAGATCCTTGGGAAGAAAGCATCTGCTGTAAAGATAAGTGGATTATTATTGTATTGATATATAAATGTTTTGGTAACTGAAGTCCATGTTCGCTGCTTGCGTTTTGATGAAAACCTTTTGTGTATATATATATATTCCATGATCTCAAAACATCTGTTGATGCTCTTCTAGGTTTATTTAGGAAATTGATTTGTAATGTTGAATGGGACAATTTTCAATTAAATTCTCACATGAATGCGCAAATAGACTATAAAGAACACCTGGTACTTCGCAGTAGCGTAGCGATTTCTAAAAGCCATGTTAGAATTCAGGTTGGTGGGATCGTTAATATTTTTATTTATTTTCTCAGTTTTTGTAATAGAGAGATCTTATATCTGGTGTGTTTTTGTAGATTTTTTCCTTCTTAGTGAGGCGCGTTGTTAACAGTATTTACGAGCTGTTTAGCTACTTTGACCAAAATTGAGTGGATGAGATTCCTTAAATCAATTTTACTAGACCAGCAGTAATTAACTTAACTTGTTAGTTACTTTCTTCTGCGTTTCGTAATTGCGTCCTAAAACCCAATGTATTCCGAGGGCAACTTGATCAATTTTGGGGAACAGAAAGACTTGTCGTTTCCCTGTACTGTTCTTCCTCACAAGGGACGCTTTCATCTTCTTTCCAGTATTTCGTGCTTTAACCCGTCGTTAGTGCCAACTGTCACCGCGCCCTCGTTTTTTGAAACCAACCATTCTGCATTCTCCTTTAACGGCCTTTTTTACCCCAAGAAAAACTTTAAGCTAATTCAACCTGTCTCGCTTCGCAATAAATTTAACACCTCATCTCTGATTAAACTGTATCCCTTCGTCCTCCCCTTGCTATACTTACTCACTTCACTGTTAACAACAGATGAGACACCTCGCCACACTTCCTCGATTGTCTTTTGGGTTGAAAGTCCCTCTAAGATTGGTAGCACAAGATAGAAGTTTTAAGAAACTTGGGATAAACATATGTTGTATAAAATTTAATAATAAATGATTGCGTTAATTACATTGTATTGATACAAAATACGTATGCCATTTGAACACGAAATATTTTGTTGAATTTCAGTGACTCGGAAGTAGAATTTATGATAACGTTTTGCTTATATTTGTTATTGAAATTTGAATGTAAACAATAACAATAATATTAATGTTTGCACCTACAAAGGTTAAATTGTCAGACATAAGATTGCTGAATTTTGAATGAGAAATCATAAATATAAAAAAAGAACGTTACATGCATTTTTTACATTGACTAAAAAAAAGTACGAATAAATCGTAGTTTGACGTCTGTCGATTAGCAACTATAGGCTAAAGGAGACGAATAATTAATGTAATAATATCTGTGAAAGAATTGGTGGAATGAGAGTGTGGTAGGAAACGAGAATTTTTACAGACACTATGGTGTCCACCACAAACTTCCTTAAACTGGAACCGAACCAGAGATCCCTCGCACCATTGGTGAATGCTCTACCATTGAGCCACGGTGTCCCCTACCACTCAATAAAAATACAAGAATTCTTTGGTATTTATATTGCCATATTAGTATTGCGTACATTTAAGACCAAGTCAAGTCGTACTCTATCATATTAAACTTATGTGTGGAGTACGTACAATATTTGTATTTATGATTATGGATACACTATTAAACAAACTAACTCTATGGGCTATAGACCCCGGAGGTTCAATACCGCGTTCACAAAAGCTCTCCACTGACCTCTATCCTTAGTCAACTGGATTCAGTTTTTACTTTGTATTCCTATTTCTGAGAAATCTATCTTAATATTGTCCTCCTATCTGCACCTAGGTCTTCCTAATGGTCGTTTTCCGATTGGTCTTCCAGTTAAGACTTTGAAAGCGTTCCTACTTTCTTCCATCCTGGCTACATGACTTTGCCATCTAAGCCTCCTAGACGTAATGACCCTAACAATGTTTGGTAAACCGTATAAATTATGTAGTTCCTCGTTATGAAGCTTTCGCCATCCCTATTCCCGTTCCTCTTGGGTCCGAATATTCGTCTCAGAATCTTATTTTCAAATACTTTTAATCTACGTTCTTCCTTCAGAGTAGGCGACCATGTTTCGCAATCAGACAGAACAACAAGAGAATTTGAACTGAATAATAACACGAATTCCCTTATTTTAGTCGACATTTAATTTCTTCGTGAATATGGTTTTCATCTGTCAATATTGATCCTACACTATAGAAGTATTATTTATAACAAGAATATATATATATATATATATATATATATATATATATATATATATATATATATATATATATATATATATATATATATATATGTAGAATGAGTGTATTTCCAGAACATGCTAAATCCGTTTGGTAGAATTCTTCAGAAAGGGAAAAAACTATATTTTTTCCATTGAAACACTATCGAAAGTGATATTTCAAACAATTAACCACAGAAAATGTTTTGACAAAAAATAATAAGAAAATTTAGCATAAGAGATTCCATAGTATAGTCTTCCATATTCAATTCAAAGTCGGAAATTTTTGGATTTAGCATGTT